>NC_083607.1:26616078-27357867 GCF_029168945.1 Cannabis sativa | reverse complement strand
CTTTTGGACGTAGTCTATACAATCTTTTTTCATTGTTGGCCAGAAGTACCCTTGCCTCAATATTTTCTTTGAGAGGCTGGGTCCTCCCGTATGATCTCCACAGAACCCTTCGTGGACCTCTAGCATGATTTGTCTAGCTTCAGGGTCCGATACACACCTCAAATAAGGCATGCTGAGTCCTCGCCGGTAGAGAATTTGATCCATCATTACATAACGATGAGCCTGATACTGAATCTTTCGAGACAGTGCCTTCTCTTGGGGCAACTCACCTGTTGTTATGTATTTTATGATGGGGACCATCCAGCTGGGTTCTTGCCCAACTGTTAGTGTGGTCTCTTTTATTTTGATGCTTGGCTCTGCCAAGCGTTCCACTGGTACTACCCCCAGCTCTTCGATTTCGCTATTCTAGGCTAATTTAGCCAGACAGTCCGCGTGAGCGTTCTTTTCTCGGGGGATTCTTTCTATTTTATAGTTCGTGAACTCGTGGAGCAGTTCTCGGACTATTGTTACGTATGCGGCCATCCGCTCACCGCGAGTTTGGTATTCTCCGGATACCTGGTTTACGACTAGTTGAGAGTCACTGTAGACTTCCACTCTTTTGGCTCCTACAGCTTTTGCCAATTTCAGCCCTGCTATCAGGGCTTCATATTCGGCCTCATTGTTTGAAGCTGTGAAGTCAAATCGGAGGGCTGCCTGGAGCCGCAGTCCAGTTGGTGATATCATAGCCACTCCGGCTCCTGAGCCGTTCTCATTAGCAGCTCCGTCTACAAATACCCTCCAGGTGGGGATTGGTGGTACCGGCGTATTTGCTGTTGCCTCAGCTTCGTTGCATTCGGTAATGAAGTCTGCCAAGGCTTGGCCTTTTATGGAAATCCAGGGGATGTAGTGCAAGTCGAATTGACTTAGTTCCATCGCCCAATTGAGAAGTCTTCCGGACGCTTCAGGCTTCTGGAGAACTTGCCGGAGCGGATGATTGGTTAGGATCTTGATCGGATGGGCTTGGAAGTAGGGCCTTAACTTCCTTGACGCCATCAGGAGGCAAAATACTAATTTTTCGATGACCGGGTACCTTGTCTCGGCCCCTATCATGCGCTTACTAACATAGTACACGGGATGCTGAGTTTTCTCTTCCTCCCGGACCAGGGCAGCACTGACCGCGTGCTCGGAGACGGCTAAGTAAAGAAACAAGTCTTCTCCAAGGACGGGTTTCGATAGGATAGGAGGTTTGGCCATGTGATCTTTTAGCCTCTTGAATGCCTCCTCGCATTCGTCCGACCATTCGAACTTTTGGCATTTCTTTAGCACGTTGAAGAAGGGTATGCACTTGTCCGTGGATCGTGAGATAAAACGACTCAATGCGGCTACCTTTCCGGTCAAGCTCTGCACGTCTTTATGCTTCTTGGGGGATGGCATATCCAGGAGAGCCTGGATTTTTTCCGGGTTTGCTTCAATCCCCCTTTGGCTGACTATGAAACCCAGGAATTTTCCTGATTTGACCCCAAAGGTGCACTTCTTTGGGTTGAGTTTCATACCGTATCTCCGGACAACTTCGAAACATTCTTCTAAGTCGCTTGCATGGCTGTTGCATGCTTTGGATTTGACGAGCATGTCGTCCACGTATACCTCCATGTTACGCCCCAGGAGGCTCTTAAACATCCGGTTAACCATTGTTTGATAGGTTGCTCCGGCGTTTTTCAGTCTGAAAGGCATGACTAGGTAGCAGTATACCCCCTTATCGGTCCTGAAGCAAGTGCATTCCTGGTCTGCCGTATGCATTTTTATTTGATTGTACCCAGCATAGGCATCCATGAAAGATAACAGTTTAAATCCGGAAGTGGCGTCTACCATTTGGTCGATCCTGGGTAGCGGGAAGCAGTCCTTTGGACAGGCTTTGTTTAGATCAGTGAAGTCTATTCAAACTCGCCAAGTCCCGTTCGGCTTGGGCATCAGGACCGGATTGGCCAGCCATTCCGGATAGTACACGTCGCGGATCATGCCGCTGGTCAAAAGTTTGTCCACCTCTTTCTCTAGAGCCTCGGCCTTCACCGAGTCGAGCGGGCGTCTCTTTTGCTGTACAGGAGGCATGTCCGGGTTGACATTGAGTACATGGGTGATGACGTGAGGGCTTATGCCTGTCATGTCTTCTTGGCGCCATGCAAAGATGTCGATGGCGACCTTCAGTGTTTTTATTATTTTGTCCTTTTCCGCCGGGTCCAGGTTCTTCCCTATCCGGAGTACTTTGGTGGAGTCGTCGTCGCACACTGGTATTTCTTCGACGTCCTCCATTGGTTCCACGACCCTTTCGGATCCTACACGAGGATCCAACTCATCCTCTTCAGCTTTCTCTATCTCAGGGGACTCCCGGACCATAAGTACGGGTAGGTGGGTGGCAACATTGTAACATTGCCTTGCTTCCCCCTGATTTCCTCTCACAGTTTCGACCCCGGCTTCCTGGGTAGGGAATTTTAGGCACAGATGTCGGATCGAAGTGATTGCACCAAAGTCCACTAGGGCCGGCCGGCCGAGGATCGCGTTGTAGGCTGTCGGACAGTCTACCACCACGAAGGTGCAATATTTAAATGTGCTTTGGAGAGTATCCGGGCACAGAGTAACCGGGAGCCTTACTTTTCCCATCGGGATAAGCGTCGTTCCGTTAAACCCTGTGAGCTGCGACCCACTAGGCGAGAGGTCACGGTCGGTCAACCCTATCGCGGTGAAGGCTTCTTTGAAGAGCAGGTTCACGGAACTTCCATTGTCAATTAAGACTCTGGCCACCACTTTATTCGCGATGGGGGTCTCTATGACCAACGGGTCGTGATGAGGGAAACGCACCGTCTTGGTGTCTTCTTCCGTGAACGTGATGGGTTGGTCCATCAGCCGAGGCCTTTGAGCTGGGAGTTGGGTAACTTCCCATTTCTCATTGTGTTTCGCGGGCTCGGCGTATCGTTTTCGCTCCTTGCGAGTGTTCCCTCCGATATGGGGACCTCCGGAGATCATGGCCACCTGCCCATTAGGCCGGGGCGGTAGCCCGGGAATATGCTGGGCGTCACCTGCGGGAGCAGCTGGAGCCAATACTCCTGCTGTACCCTCTGGTGTTCCCGGAGGCATACCCCCAGCCACCTGTCCCGGATTAAGGTGGGGCAACCTATTTTTGATCCACTCATAGAGGTGGCCCAAACGGATTAGATTTTCGATCTCGTCCTTGAGATTCTTACACTCATTGGTGCTATGACCAATGTCGTTGTGGTACTCGCATTTTTTGCTCGGGTCTCTCCGGGAGCTGTCTTTGTACAACGGTTGTGGTCTCCGGTAGTGCGTATTTTGCCTAGTGGCGAAGTACACACGTTCTTGAGAGTCCGACAGCTCCGTGTACTGAGTATATTGGGGGGTGTACCCCTTTTTCTGGCGCTTCTCTCCCGTTCGGTATGCCTTTGGAGGACCTTTTACTCCTCGATCCCTGGGTAGGGCCTGTTAGACTAGCAGTCGGGGCAGCCTGTGAAGGAGCTTGCCCATTCACCCCGGACGGGTTGCCAAAATGAGAAGATGCTGGCGCCAAAGCTTGGCCCTGGCTATACCCGGGGGTAGCAGAGAACTGTATGCCACTCACTTGTGGAGTCGCGGTCGGGGCGATGCAGGGGCGATACTCGGGCATGTACCCTGCTATCCCGGTGGGATAATAGCCTCCATAAGCCACGATTTGGGCTTCTTCGAGGTTGATATACTTTTGGACTCTTTTCTGGAAGTCCTGGAGGCTTGCAGCCCCTTCTTGCTGCAACTCATTCCAGAAGGGAGTCCCAGTACGGATTCCTGCTTGGAGAAGTGCAAGCTGTTGTCCGTCATCAACCTTCTTGGTCTTCGAGGCTTCCTCTCGGAACCTCTTGATGTAATTCTTCAGGGTCTCAGTGGGCAGTTGCTTGATATTGGTCAAAGCACTAACCTCCAAGTTAACCTTTCTGGCGGCGACAAACTGTCTCCGGAAGTTGGTCTGGAGCTTGTTCCAACAGCCCACGGATACTGGTTCCAGCTTTTTGAACCATTCCTCCGCTGACCCACTGAGAGTGTGTGGGAAGCACAGACATTTGGCATCATTGCTGACCCGCATGACTGTCATGACACGGTTGAACCGCGACAGGTGGTCACTGGGATCAGAGTTCCTGGTATATGCCGCCATTTCGGGCATCTTGAAGTTTTTAGGGAGCTCCGCCTCCAGGATGTGCTTGGCACACGGCTCCCGATCCTCGCTGTCTGAATCGGAGTCGTCTCCCTTCTGCCTCCGGGAGACTCGAGCAATGTCTTTTTGAAGTATGGCGAGTTCCGCCATGATCCCTTCGTTTAACGTACCCGAGGAAACCACGGGCCCGTATCTTTTTTGGTCAAGGTGATCCCGGAGGTCACCTTGATTCCCATTGATTTGATTTCTCAGATCAATGGGAGGACATCTCTGTCCTCTTCTCCCTCTACCCCCTGGTTCCTGGTGCACAGAAACGCTTTTTCGGTCCCCTCGATCCTGAGGGCCAAGACTGCCTTTTTGGGGCTTGCCCCTCTGCGGACCTTTCCCTTTAGGGAAATCTGAGCAGACCCTTCGCGGATCCTGCACCTTTTTCTTTCGCCCAGGGGTGGAGGTAGGGTTTTTCGTCTGATTTCCCTCAGCAGGATATCTTATAGGGCTAGGTTCCCTAGATTTCTGCTACTGGGAATTAGGCGAAGTCGTCGCTGGCTCCCTGTTGAGTCCAGCGGTCATTGCCTTGGGGTGCACGTGAATGCCAGCTGCTTCCATGGCTATCTGCATGGCTAGCATCACTTCCTGCATTTTCTGGTTTTGCGCTTTCTGAGCTTCGATCTCGGCTTCATGATCGATAGCTTTTTGTCTGAGAAGCACCAGCTCTAAGTAACTTCCTTCGTCATAGGCATACTCGTCGAGGTTCCCCTCGTAGTCCTCGTCGGGGACTATTTCTTCTTCTTCCTCGGACTCCTCTGCTGCTCTTGAGGCTACATCTTCCTCATTTGGGTCTTGAGCATCTTCCAGAGGGCGAGGCTGACGTGTACTTCTTGTCTCCACCATTTTTGTGAAGTCAAATGCTTGTTGTGTAGCAGCTTTCTTCTGCTCTCAATGAAAGCACCAAAATGTTGACCGAGATTTTCGGCAACTATTATAATATGATTATAATATTGAGATGTAAGAAAGTGAGATAAGGATTTTTACGTGGTTGGGGCGTTAATGAGCCTTAGTCCACGAGTCTTTGTTATTAATGGATGTATTTAATACAGATTCCACACTTGAGGGAATGTTACCCTTATAAATACAGAGAATGTTCTTGGTGAGTATTTTCTCTTCTTGCTCATATGCAACCCAAGATTCCCGATCCCATTAAATGAGTTTTGAGGGGGTATTTATAGTGTTTTTGGTGGGGTAATCCCTAGAATTGTTCTTACAAACGTATCTGTAAGTATCCATAAAGTAGGGTATTCCCAATGAATATGCCATGGGTAATGCATGGTCAAATCCCTAGGTGCTGTAGGGTTTTTATGAGGAATGTCCTTTTTGCCTTGTGATTGATGTGACTCTTCGCAGAGTAGCCGTCGCTAGACTTAAATGATCATTACTGTGGCGCTGCTGTTTCGAGGTCGTGCCGTCAGACTTTATTGCGTGTTGCAGTCCCAACACGCTTCCTTCCATGCAGCATTAAATGCGACTTGATTGCTCAGGAGAGGCCTGACACTTCCCGGAGAGGCTTTATGCTATGCGAGCTTCCGGGAGCACCTTGCACTCCGGGTGCCTCCTCCGGGACCTATGCCAAGGGTGCTTCCTTGTGGCATACAAAGACTTATCAAATATTTACAAGTTATCTGATCCACGTGTCCCTGTTTGATTGGTCCACGTATATTGGGCGAAATCAGGGGCAACAGAACCAGACTAGGACCCGAGTTTGGGATCCAGATTTGGACCCAGGGCTTGGACAAAACCCATAGTTAGTGTCTGGATTCGGGACCTAGTGCCCGAACCCTGACAAGGGCCCGAACAAACACCCGGACCTGAACCCAGTCCCAAACCCAAAAGTGGACCCGAACCCGTACCCTGTGACCAAAAATTGGAACCAAAACCGGAAGTTGACCGGGCCTGGAACTAGGACTTGGACTTGGAATCATAACTAAAACTGGACTTAGATCCAGAACCGTAACCGGAACAGGGCACGGACTCCAAATCCGACCTAGACCCGAATTGGGAGCCAGACCCGGAACCCAACCCAAACCTGAACTTGGTACCCGAATGTTTGAAATTATTTTACCACGATCTTAGATCTACTCACAAGTATGTTTATTAACATCCTAAATATGAACTTTCTAAAACGATAAATTAAACACATATAAAGTTTAAGAAACCTTACATTGGGTGCAGCGGAATTAAATGACTCCTTCCGTTCAGATCTCTAACCCTTGTATCCTTTCTGTAGTAGAGTATTATCAAGATCTGAACCTGGATCTCTTTCTCTGAATCCTTGATGCTGAATCTCCTTTGCTGATGATCTTTCTTCACGATCTTCCTCACTATGATTGAGGTATTGCTTGATGTGTGTGGGCACTACTCTAATCACTAAGGTAATTTCGAAATTCAAAGGAAGAAGCAAGAGAGAGAATGGCGGCTAGAGAAGAGAGAGTGGAGGCTCAGGTTTTTCTGATTCAGAAAGTGTAATTTTCCTGAAGCCTTCACTATCTATTTATAGCATTCCACTAGGGTTAGATTTAAATTATATGGCATTAAAATAATGAAAAAAACAACTTAAAATACCTATAAAGGTGGCCGGCCATGGCTTTAGTGGACTGGGCCTTGCTTTTTGCAATTTTGCAATTTTAACACCTTTTGTATCTGATTTTCTCAAAAATGCCAATTTCCTAATTCAATCATTTAAATGCCAATTCTTACTATTTAATAACTATAAATAATTATTAAATAATATTGTCATTTATCATATTTATTAATTGAACCATACAAAGTATCATAATTAACAAATATGCCCCTATTTACTCTTTCTTTACAATTTCGCCCTTACTTAGTGAAAATTTCACAAATAGACATAGTCTAATTCGTGAATTATAATTGATTAATCAAAACCAATTACATGAGTCTTACAAACAATATTATCCCAACTAGTGGGGGGACCATGGGTCTATATAACCGAGCTTCCAATAAGTAGATCACGAATTTAGCACTAAAATTCACTAACTTATTAATTCTTCGTTGAATCCACGCATAGAACTTAGAATTGCACTCTCAGTATATAGAATGCTCTATATGTTCCACCATATAGACACATCATTAGTTATCCATTGTTATAATCCTAATGTGATCAATGATCCTCTATATGAATGATCTACACTGTAAAGGGATTAAATTACCGTTACACCCTACAATGTATTTATTCCTTAAAACACTTGACCCCGTATAAATGATATTTCAGCTTATGTGAAATGAGTACTCCACCATTTATGTTCGTTTGGTCAAGCTCGAAGGAGATCATCCTTTGCTTACTATTCGCCAGATAGAAGCTATAGATTCCATGTTTATGTTTGCGCTCCCACTCAATTGCACTACCGTGTTCCTAAAAAGTATGTATCATCCTGACCTAAAAGTAGGCTTAACTAACAATTCAAAGGAACACGAATAGCCTTTCAAGATTGAGCCTAATCATAACAGGATTAAGATCATTTGATCTAGGATCAACTTTGCGATATTGACTTGAATAGATTTTACGGTAAGTTTAATTAAATCTAAGTCAAAGTTCAATATCGGTCCCTTCCGATGCATACTCCATGCATCCAACCTGAGCTTTACTTTAACAAATGTTCTGGAAAGAACATAGTATTTCTCCAAATACATGTAAACTCTTGTTTTAGATTATCATATCAGTAAAACCCTGTGTCTGATAAATCTAGGAAACTTTATTCACATAGTCATGTTTACTTTCCAATGTGATGACAGCACAATAAATATGATCAGGTATGTGAAAAGGGTTTAAGATGAATTTATAAATCAATTAGACAAGCAATTGATAAAGTGAGCCAAAACATACACAAATGAATGAAAAATACTTCTGTTTCTTTATTGATGTTGAATAAAATAGATTACATTGAA
Organism: Cannabis sativa; assembly: GCF_029168945.1. NCBI lineage: Eukaryota > Viridiplantae > Streptophyta > Magnoliopsida > Rosales > Cannabaceae > Cannabis > Cannabis sativa. Next base: position 27,349,736 of record NC_083607.1, on the reverse strand, counting down.
ATGGAGTTTTATTTAGGGCATAAAACCTAACACCAAACCCGAGCATGAACTCAGACCCAAAAATGGAACCAGACTAGCGACACAGAACCAGGGTTGGGACATAGAAGTGCACCCTAGTCTCGATCCTAAACCCAAACCCAGAAATGGGACCTGGGACCTGAACCATAACAAGACCGAGACCCGTGACAGTGAACCAGATCTTGACTCGGGATTCGGGTAACGGTGCCTGGAACAGTCCAGTAGTCGGTGTCTAGATCTAGGACTCAGAATAGGACCAGAACTTAGACGAAGAACCAAACACGAACCCAGACCTAGACCTGGGACCAAAAATTAGAACCTGAACAAGAATCGCCGAACCAGGACCCTAGAACAAGACTAGGAACGTGAGCAGGACCCGGACCCAGACCTAGAACCAAACACAGACCTAGCCTCAGACCCAAACTGAGACTGGAACTCGGGCCTGAACTGAGACCCGGACCTAGACCCAAACGGTCGTGTACCCAGACCGGAACTGAGACCCAGACCTGAACCTAAATATGGGACCCGATCCCAAACACAGACTTCGACCTAGATACGGATCCGGATAAAAACCTGGACATGGACAATTACCCAGACTGGGATCGAAATGCTGGACCTAGATTTGGGCCGAGATCCTGACCCACACCCAAACTTGGACCCGCACTCGGGACCTGAACATGGACCTGGACCGAACTTAGACCTAGATCAGGGTCCACACCAAGAGACAAACCCAGACACAGACTCGAACCCGAACTCAAACCCACACCTAGAATCAGACCCAAAGCTAGACCCGAACCCGGACCCAAACTCGAACCCAGACCATGATCAGAACCAAGGACTTAGACCCAGAATTGAATCCAAACTCAAATCGGTATTGGAACTTGGGACTCGGACCGAACCTAGACCAAGACCCAGGAGGCGAACCCACACCCGAAGCCTAATCTGGACGTAGACAGACATTCGGACCTGAACCCAAACTCAGACCAGTACTCGAACTCTGACCCGAACTCAAACCCAAACTCGAACTCAGAATTGCAAATGGAACTAGAACCGAACTAGGACTAGGACCAGGACAAGAACCTAAACCAAAACATGCACCCAGATCAAAACCCAGACAGAGACCTAAACCCGAACCGAGACTAGGACTCGAACTTGAACCTAGACCGGGAACCAAACCCACACAATAACTTCGACCTGGACCCAAAATCAGGAAAAGTATCTGGGAAACAGAATTAGGACCGGGAGCTAGTACCCGACCCAGACCCGAACTTGAACCTACGACCCAGCTCGTGACCCGACACCAGAAATGGAACAAGATTGGGACTGGAGATTGGGATCCTAATCTGGACCCAAGGCTTGGACAAAACCTGTAGTCGGTGTCTGGATTTGGGACCCAGCCCTAGACCCGAACCCGCACCCAGACCTGAACCCAGTCCCAAACCCAAAAGTGGACCCGAACCCCTACCCTATGACCCAAAATTGGAACAATAACTGGAAGTTGATCGGGACTGGAACTAGGAGTTGGACTTGGAATCATAATTAAAATTGGACTTAGATCCAAAACCGTAACCGGACCAGGACCCGGACTCCAAATCAGACCTAGACCCGAATTGGGAGCCACACCTATTTCCCAGCCCAAACCTAGACTCTGGACCCGAACTTGAACCTGAACTCAGACCCAAACATGGAACCAGACTAGGGACACAGAACCAGCGTTGGGACCTAGTACTGCACCTCAATCTCGATCCCAAACCAAAACTCAGAAATGGGAACTGGGACGTGAACCAGAACGAGACAGGGACCCGTGACAATGATCTTGCCTCAGGATTCGGGTAACGGGGCCTGGAACAGACCAGTCGGTGTCTAGATTTGGGACTCAAACTAGGACCAGAACCTAGACGAAGAACCAAACCCGAACCCAGACCTAGACCTGGGACCTAAAATTAGAACCTGAACAAGAAGCGCCGAACCAGGACCCTAGAACAAGACTAGGACCGTGACCAGGACCCGGACCCAAACTTAGAACCGAGCACAGACCTAGCCTCAGACCCAAACTGAGACTGGAACTCGGGCCCAGACACGGTCGTGTACCCAGACCGGAACTGAGACCCGGACGTGGACCTAAATCTGGGACCGTATCCCAAACACGGACTTGTACCTAGATAGGGATCTGCATACGAAGCAGGACTCGGACCAAGACCCAGACTGGGATCGAAATGTTGAACCTAGATCTGGGCCGAGATCCTGACCCAGACCCAAACTTTGACCCGCACTTGGGACCCGAACTTTGACTTGGACCTGAACCTAGACCCGAATCAGGGTCTACACCTGGACACAAACCTAGACACAGACTCGGACTCGAACTCAAACCCACACCTAGATTCAGACCCAAAGCTAGACCCGGACCCTGACCCAAACTCGAACCCTGACCAGGATCAGAACCAAGGACTAAGACCCAAAATTAATTCCAAACTCAAATCTGTATTGGAGCTTGGGACTCAGACCGAACTTAGACCAAGACCCAGGAGGCGAACCCACACCCGAAGCCTGATCTTGCCCTAGACAGAAATCCGGACACGAACCCAAACTAAGACAAGTTCTCGAACTCCGACACGAACTCAAACCCAAACTCAAACTCTGAATCGCAAATGGAACTAGAACCGAACTAGGCATAGCACATGGGCCAGGACCTAAACCAAAACCTTAACCCAGATCAAAACCCAGACAGAGACCTAAACCCGAACCGAGATTAGGACTCGAACCTGAAGCTAGACCGGGACCCAAACCCACACAATAACTTGGACGTGGACCCAGAATTAGGATAAGGACCTGGGAGCTAGTACCCGAGCCAGACCCGAACTTGAACCTAGGACCCAGCTCGTGACCCGACACCAGAAATTAAACAAGATTGGGACCCGATATGGGGATCCAAATCTGGACCAGGGCTTGGACAAAACTCGTAGTCGGTGTCTGGATTTGGGACCCAGCCAAGGAGCCGAACCCTGACAAGGACCCGAACCCACAGCCGGACCTAAACACAGTCCCAAACCCAAAAGTGGACCCCAACCCTTTACCTGAGACCCAAAATTGGAACCAAAACCGGAAGATGATAGGTCCTGGAACTAGGACTTGGACTTCGAATCGTAACTAAAATTTGACCTAGGTCAAGAACCGTAACTTCAACAGGACACGGACTCCAAATCTGACCTAGACCCGTATTGGGAGTCGGACCCGGATCCCTACCCAAACCTGAACTCGGGACCCGAACCCGGACATGAACTCAGACCCAAAAATGCAACCAGACTAGCGACACAGAACCAGGTCGGGACATAGAATTGCACCTCAGAAATGGGACCTGGACCTGAAACATAACTAGACTGAGACCCGTGACAGTGATCTAGATCTTGACTCGGGATTCGGGTAATGGGGCCTGGAACAGATCAGTAGTCGGTGTCTTGATCTGGGACTCAGACTAGGTCCAGAACCTAGACGAAGAACCAAACCCTAACCCAGACCTAGACTTGGGACCCAAAATTAGAACCTGAACAAGAATCGCCAAACAAGGACCCTAGAACAAGACTAGGACCGTGACCAGGACCCGGACCCAGACCTAGAACTGAACACAGACCTAGCCTCAGACCCAAACTTAGACTGGAACTCGGGCCCAGACAAATTCGTGTACCCAGACCAGATCCAAAACACAAAATTGGACCTAGATAGCGATCCGGATAAAAACCTTGACACAGACCAAGACCCAGACTGGGATCGAAATGTTGGACCTAGATCTGGGCAGAGATCCTGACCCAGAAACAAACTTGGACCCGCACTCAGGACCCAAACTTTGACCTGGACCCGAACATAGACCTAGATCAGGGTCCACACCTGGACACAAACCCAGACAAAGACTCGGACCCGAACTCAAACCTACACCTAGAATCAGACCCAAAGCTAGACCCGGACCCGGACCCAAACCCGAACCTAGACCAGGATCAGAACTAAGGACTTAGACACAGAATTGAATCCAAACTCAAATAGGTATTGGAACTTGGGACTCGGACCGAACCTAGACCAACACCCAGGAGGGGAACCCACACCCGAAGCCTGATCTGGACCTAGACAGAAATCCAGACCCGCACCCAAACTCAAACAAGTACTCGAACTCTGACCCGAACTCAAACCCAAACTAGAGCTCAGAATCGCAAATGGGACTAGAACTAAACTAGGACCAGGACCCGGACCAGGACCTAAACCTGAACCAAGATTAAAACCCAGACAAAGACCTAAACCCGAACCGAGACTAGGACTCAAACCTGAACCTAGACCGGGACCCAAACCCACACAATAACTGGGACCTGGACCCAAAATCAGGATAAGGACCTGGGAAACAGAACTACGACCGGGAGCTAGTGTTGGAAATTATTTTACCAGGATCTTAGATCTACTCACAAGTATGTTTATTAACATCCTAAATAAGAACTTTCTAAAACGATGAAATAAACACATATAAAGTTTAGGAAACCTTACATTGGGTGCAGCGGAATATAATGACTCCTTCCGTTCAGATATCTAGCCCTTGATTCCTTTCTGTAGCAGAGCATTATCAATATCTGAACCTGGATCTCTTTCACTGAATGTTTGATGCTGAAACTCCTTTTGCTGAATGTCTTTCTTCACCATCTTCCTCACTATGATTGAGGTATCACTTGCTGTGTGTGGGCACTACTCATACACTAAGAATTTCGAAATTCAAGAGGGAAGAGAAAGAAGAAGTGGCAGCTAAAGATAGGGAGAGAGAAAGGCTCAGGTTTTTCTCTGAAGGAAAAATAGAAAAATTAAGTGTAATTTTCCTGAAGCCTTCACTATCTATTTATAGCATTCCACAAGGGTTAGGTTTGAATTATTTGGCATTAAAATAATGAAAATATCAGTTTAAATTTCCTACAAAAGTGGCAGGCCCTATACTAGTGGATTTGGGCCTCATTTTTTAAAATTTTGCAGTTTTACCTTTTCTGCATCTGATTTTCTCAAAAACGCCAATTTTCTAATTCAACCATTTAAATGCCAATTCTAACTATTTAATAACTATAAATAATTATTAAATAATATTGTCATTTATCATATTTATTAATTGAACCATACAAAGTATCATAATTAACAAATATGCCCCTAAAACTCTTTCTTTACAATTTCACCCTTACTTAGTGAAAAATTCACAAATAGACATAGTCTAATTTGAGAATTATAATTGATTAATCAAAACCAATTACATGAGTCTTACAAGCAATATTATCTCAACTAGTGGGGGGACCATGGGTCTATATAACCGAGCTTCCAATAAGTAGATCAAGAATTTAGCACTAAAATTCACTAACTTATTAATTCTTCGTTGAATCCACGCATAGAACTTAGAATTGCACTCTCAGTACATAGAATGCTCTATATGTTCCACCATATAGACACATCATTAGTTATCCATTGTTATAATCCTAACGTGATCAATGATCCTCTATATGAATGATCTACACTGTAAAGGGATTAAATTACCGTTACACCCTACAATGTATTTATTCCTTAAAACACTTGACCCCGTATAAATGATATTTCAGCTTATGTGAAATGAGTACTCCACCATTTATGTTCGTTTGGTCAAGCTCGAAGGAGATCATCCTTTGCTTACTATTCGCCAGATAGAAGCTATAGTTTCCATGTTTATGTTAGCGCTCCCACTCAATTGCACTACCGTGTTCCCAAAATGTACGTATCACCCTGACCTAAGAGTAGGATTAACTAACAAATCAAAGAACACGAATAGCCTTTCAAGATTGAGCCTAATCATAACAGGATTAAGAACATTTGATCTAGGATCAACTTGGCGATATTGACTTGAATAGATTTTACGGTAAGTTTAATAAATCTAAGTCAAAGTTCAATATCGGTCCCTTCCGATGCATACTCCATGCATCCAACCTGAGCTTTACTTTAACCAATGCTCTGGAAAGAACATAGCACTTCTCCAAATGCAAGTAAACTCTGTTGTAGATTATCATATCAGTAAAACCCTATGTCTGATAAATCTAGGAAACTTTATTCACATAGTCATGTTTACTTTCCAATGTGTTGACGGCACAATAAACAGGATCAAGTATGTGAAAAGGGTTTCAGATGAATTTATACGTTATGTACATATAATCATGAAATAAATCATGTGAACCATGCAACATTAAATGTTATTTCTGATCTATATTAAGAAGTAAATCTGATTATATTGAAATGAGTTTTATTTAGGGCATAAAACCCAACAAACTCCCACTTGCACTAATATAAAACAAAAAGTGCGTTTCAAATAATCTCAACACCTTGATATACAAATCAAGTGTAGTAGTAGTAAACTCCTCATAATAGGATCTGAAAGGTTGAATTAAACACAACGTTTTCTCCACCATTACTCTTCCTTTAATCACAAAATCAATGATAATGTGAAATTCCTCTCTATATGTCTACTCTCTTGGGATACTGGATTCTATATCTTTGGCAACTACTTTTGGTTAATCAGGAAATTAACACTAGTAGTTTAAGGCAATTTGGAATGATGCCAAAAATGTATAGAACTTTCCTTAGACTGAATAAGTACCTTTCCTGCAACCTTAACATTCAGTCCCTCTCTGGTAGACCTAGAGACTTCAGATAGGTTTTTACACTTCTCCAAAATCACTATTCCACCCCCAGAGTAACCACCATCTTATCAGAAATATTTACTAGCACATAGGCAAATTTCGAAATCTGATATGGTGTAGTCTAAGAGTTTTAAACACACCCTTATAGACTAACATATAGTTCCTCTTCTTAATCTTAGGATTTACTTGATTGTCTTCCAATGTTCTTCTCTTGGATTAATCTGATACCTACTCATTACTCCCACTCAACAGCAGGTGTCTGGTCTAAGGCATACAAAAGCATATCTAAGACCTCTCACTGTTGATATAAGAAATTCTTTCATAGCTTTATCTTTTCTGGAATAGTTAAGACTTTTCCTTAGATAAATAAAATCTATACCTAAGAAGTTGTGAAGCTTCTATAGATTGCCATTAGAAAGAAAATGCTTCAGCATCTTACTAAAGTAAGTTGCTTGCATTATAGTAAGTAATTACCAGGTATACCACAAGCCATAGGTTTAGATAAACTCAAACCTATAATACTAGGAACAGGAAGTTTGTTAAGTCCATAGAATAGACTTATTAACTAAAATTTCCTTTTATGTCCTTGTAATAGAAAACTTTAGGTTATTCCATGTGAATGGATTAAACCATAGTTCTATTGGCTTTCTTCTTAGTTTCTTATCTTGACAATCCATTACTTGTTTAAACTCACAATGGATTTTAATCACTAATGTCTCCCAAGTCATAAGAAGGTGAGTTCCTAGAAACTCTCCCACTACGACAAGGCACCGTGAATTATGTCTAAGAAAACTAAATGGTATTGATCTCTTCGGTTGTGACAAGAGAACAGAGGCAGTGGGATCATCATATGTTATATAAGATGATAGAACACTTTTGGAATCAAGAATTAAATATCTCCTTTATTTGCTACTTGTTTTTCAGACTTAGTCATTTTCTTTGAAAAGTAGTATTTGTTTGAACAAACACTTTCTTATCCATTGACAATGGGATGGTCCACCCCTAATCACTTAGAATAGCTAAGAAACCATGGTTAACAGTTCTAGCTTTTCTTAAGATTTTGATTAGGTCATCCATGAATCTAGTAATGATTTACATTAAGTATACAACCATTACATCATTCTGAAATTGTATTACCATAGAAGGAATTAGGCAACGACTAGTAACTAATCATCAACATGCAACTCGAAATTTACGGGAGGTAAGTTTGGATATAATTCAAAAATCAATTTAATGATCTTTGAACTGCATATCTACTAACTATTTCTCCACCCCTATCAGTTCGCAAGATCTTTAACCACTTACCTTAATGGTTTTAACCATTGCTAGAAATTAATGAAATTTTTTAAACATTTCAAATTTCTTTGCTAAAAGGTATAATCTAGAGTTATCCTTTTAAGAATACAACGAAAAACTCATATCCACCCCTGAATGTACATCCATCTGCGAATGAGATGAACTACTTTCAGTGGATATAGGCATATTAACTCTTTGCAGAGATTGATCTTGTCAAATCCACTATGAACAAGATACAAATGCCATAGATTAAAAAAATGTGGTAGTGTCTTTTGATGACTTAGGTATAGTTACATCAACGAGTTCATAGAATACTGCAAGTGGATCCTGGTCACAGAATACCTAACTCATATTCCATACAGTTTTAATCCATTAATATAAGATGGATATTAAACACTTGAGAAAGTGTAACTGTATTGTATTCTGGAATTAGAAATATAAGAAAATTTCTATTTGGAATTTAAAATTAAAGTCAAAGACTTAAATTTATACCAAAAATAATGAGTAATTCTATCTTGGACCAGCACTACTAATACAAACTCTAAGTCAGATTTGCCCATACAAGTAGGATATTTCTAAGATTGAGGATTAATATCAATTGGGAATAGAATTTCGGGATTATAATCATATGCGTCATTTAATTTCTTAAGAGAAAATATAATGACATGAAATGATTTATAGACCATTCATCCAATGATATGTTATTGAGCTAATTCGCAATGAATAAGCTAAGAGGAATTAGGATAATGTCGTTTATAAATAAGAATCCAACGATGCTTCGATTAGCGAAAGTCAAAGTAATCTTATTTATACAATCTTCTTGTTTCATATCGTAAAAATACTAGTCTAAGGTGTCATCGATTGATGAACAACTAGATGTCGCATATACAATATTTATCTTTCGAGATCTAACACTATTATGTATGTCTAATGGTGAAAATCCACTAGGGATTTATCTCATTAGATAAACAAGCCAAGTTAGACCAACAATGAAGATTCAAAATTAAACTACAACTTAATAACAGAAAATAACATGGTTCATCATACACAATTCAGAAATTATAAGCATATAGCAAGTAGGAATGACAAGTGAAAATACTAAAACATACAATCCTAAATAATTTCCAAGGTTTTCAACAAACTGATATCAGTGTCCCGTTTAGGAGAGAGTCAAAGCTACCATTCATTGAATAGAGTTGTCAGCTCGTCTAAAATGTTAAACATTCTAGCAACCTTTTATTCGATCAAGATTGGAATTCAGCGTTGTCCCGTTTAGGCGAGAGTCAAGGCAATTCTATCTTATGAGCTTCCACCATTGTTCCATAATTTGCAAGTCAAGTATGGTCGCCACCATTAGGGTGATCCATACCATACAAAACACTTACAAACTACTTATCATGCGAGGTTAAACGGTGCGAAATTGCTAATGAACGTTCCTCCATTAGGGAGGATTACTCACTAAAACAAACGCGGTGTAAAACCCACAATGGAGATCGAATGTCTTAATAATAAAGCTCATTATTTAAATAGAATTGTATTTTCTTTGATTCTCTTTATTTATTCTATTTATTTTAAATATATATTTATTTAATTAAAATTTCCAATTTAGAATGAGAAATTCTAAATATAAATTTTAATTTAATATTTATAAATTTTAATTAGATGGTTATGGAAATAACATGAATTATTTCCATCTTAGTAATAATTTCCAATAAATATTTAGAAAAATATTCAATTTAAGTTGTTACAAAATTAATTTAAATTAATTTACAACTCAAATTTTATTTTCTATAAATATATATATTGCATTTCAAAAAATTAAAGTATTCAAGAATACAATTTTCGAAAAATGCATGTTAAAATAAAAAATAAATCCTGGAAAAATTATTCTTATTTAATGTTGGCCCAAAATTAATTAATAAAATTAATTTACAACAAAAAATATAATTTTCATATTTAATTAAATATATATAAGAAAATTTTCAAATATTTAAGTATGATGTTGAAAATCAACTTAAATATTAATTTTCTATTTAATTAAATACACTAGAAAAAATACTTCAAGCAAAAATATCACCTATCTAGATTTTCCTTTGACTAATTAATTTAATTTCTAATAATATACTTTAATTCAATTTATTTTAAATTAATCAATAAATGAAAAAATCATTGATTTAAGTTGATCCAAGAATTAATTAAAATAAATAATTAATTTACAACTTAATCTATTTTTCAAATAAAATTTGAAATTCCAGCATTTAAGAAATGCAATTTCGAAATTTGATTAATAAAATAAAGAAAAAATATATTTTGAAAATTATTTAAATTTAGTTGAAAAAATAAATTTCAACTAAAAATAATTTTCTATTTAATTAAATGTCATGAAAAAGAAATATTTAAGTATGATGATAAAAATTAACTTAGATATTCAATTTTCAAATTAATTAAATGTATTAAATTCAAGAAATAAATAATTAAGTGTAGAGAAGGCTTAATTATTAGTCTCTAGTTTAATACTAGGAAAATATACTTAAAATAAATTGTACCAAAATTAATTATATAAATAATTAATTTCACAATGTATAATATTTTCCTATTTAATATTAGAAATAATAAGTAGTCTAGAAATAACTATCTAGAAAATATCTTATTTGACTAAGTATCTTTTCCACAAAATTTGAAAAAAAATATCTAATTTAAGTTGTATTAGAAAAAATCTAGAACTTAAATATTTTTCAAATTTAAATTTAATTAAATATCAAAAATTAAGTTGTAACCACTTAATTTGAAAATATTCCATTTTAAGTTAATATTCGAAAAGATATTACATTAAAAAATATCTAAAGAATCTTAATAACCAATGCCTAAAATTCCTCAACTTAATTTTGAAATTTGAAATTCAAAAGATATTCAGATTTAAGTTGGTTAGTTGTAGATAACTAAATATCAACTTAAATAAGAATATTTAATGAAAAATTTAAATTAAGTTCCAGAAAGAATCTAGATGGTTATAATTCTATATTTAATTAAATACAAGAAAATACATATAGTTTAGCTTAGAATAAAAAATTCTTTAAACTATAATTCTCTTAAATTAGTTTCAAAATAAATGAAATTAATTATGTTGCTAATCAATTTTATTAGGTTAAACTAGTGTACCCAATTGGGGTGGTTCATGTGAGGGGGTGCTGGGTTCAGTATGTTGTACCCACTTCTATGGCTCCCAACTCTCACACAAGGCCCAAAAGAGAGGAATTTAACCTTAATAAGAACAACTGTTATTAATTGAATAAGCCCAATAACTAAATGGGCCTAAATAAATTCTATCAAGAACTATGATAATTTATTTTAGCAACAATAACCTATATGTATCTATAATCAAATTAAACACATAGGCTCACACAGGCACACTTTAGATGGGTCCTATCATGTTGCTAGGTCATACACAGATGAAAGAAGATTGTAAATATACCTGTTACAAATTATTAACTTGACCAAGGGAGCCATCAGATCATTAGATCTGGCAAAAAGTAACCATGGCTATTTGCAATCAAGTAATAATAGGTTTTGAAAACTTACACATAAGCTAAAACACAAACTCCTGCAACAAGGTTAGCTGGATAGTTGGATGTAGGATTTATTTAATTTTAAATTAAATATTTAATTTCGAAAATAATTAATTAAATAAAAAATAATTTTTCGAAAATTTTTAAAAAAAATTTGAATCATTCAAAATTTTTTTAAAAAAAATTAAATTTAAACTTAAACCTACAATTTTGAAAAATTAGGTTTCAACCAACCTAAATATCATTTCAAAATTTGCTAACTACTTTTAAAATTTAAATGTTATTTTATAAATAAAAATTAAATAAAAATTAGAAAAGGTAAGTTAAATATCTCTTTCGGATTTTAAATTTAATTTAAATAAATAAAATAACAAAATATCTTACATCTATTTAAAATTACATGATTATAATTATCTTATTTTAAATTTAAATAAGGTCAAAATATCTAAAAAAAAAAGATTTAATTTAAAAAATATATATAAAATATGACCTTAAATTTAAAAAATAAGATAAGATATAATCAAATTTAAAAATAAGATAGATTTTTAAGCAAGAAGATAGATATTAATTCTATTCAAATTAAAATTACACTAATATCTTGAATTAAATTTAAAAAATATTAGATTAATTCAAAATGATAATTAGAATTGAATTAGGAATAGTAATAGTATATATATAGAACTACACAAAAAATCGGAAGTTAATTCCATGAAAAAACATGAAAAATCGAAGAAAAACGAAAAAATTGTGAGCTGTACGGACAGTTTTCGCGATCGCAGGAAAATTTCAGCATAGCTCTGATTTTTTCAAATCTTCAAAAATTTATAACTAATTCAAATAAAATCGAAATTGAGTTCTGTAAAAGGCTAACTTGCTTAATTTTTTCCATACTATCCAATAAAAATAATGCCAGAAACAGAATCGCAATTATTGTTCACGAAAATTTACAAACATCAATCAATTATCAAATAACACTCAATACAACATGATACCATCCAAAAAACATACAAACAATCGTTTTAAAGTCCAAATTTCTTGCAAGTAAATCAATTACCATGGCTCTGAGGCCAGTTGTTGGAAATTATTTTACTAGGATCTTAGATCTACTCACAAGTATGTTTATTAACATCCTAAATAAGAACTTTCTAAAACGATAAAATAAACACATATAAAGTTTAGGAAACCTTACATTGGGTGCAGCGGAATATAATGACTCCTTCCGTTCAGATATCTAGCCCTTGATTCCTTTCAGTAGCAGAGCATTATCAATATCTGAACCTGGATCTCTTTCTCTGAATCTTTGATGCTGAAACTCCTTTTGCTGAATCTCTTTCTTCACGATCTTCCTCACTATGATTGAGGTATCACTTGCTGTGTGTGGGCACTACTCATACACTAAGAATTTCGAAATTCAAGAGGGAAGAGAAAGAAGAAGTGGCAGCTAAAGATAGGGAGAGAGAAAGGCTCAGGTTTTTCTCTGAAGGAAAAATAGAAAATTTAAGTGTAATTTTCCTGAAGCCTTCACTATCTATTTATAGCATTCCACTAGGGTTAGGTTTGAATTATTTGGCATTAAAATAATGAAAATATCAGTTTAAATTTCCTACAAAAGTGGCAGGCCCTATACTAGTTGATTTGGGCCTCACTTTTTGCAATTTTGCAGTTTTACCTTTTCTGCATCTGATTTTCTCAAAAACGCCAATTTTCTAATTCAACCATTTAAATGCCAATTCTAACTATTTAATAACTATAAATAATTATTAAATAATATTGTCATTTATCATATTTATAAATTGAACCATACAAAGTATCATAATTAACAAATATGCCCCTAAAACTCTTTCTTTACAATTTCGCCCTTACTTAGTGAAAAATTCACAAATAGACATAATCTAATTTGAGAATTATAATTGATTAATCAAAACCAATTACATGAGTCTTACAAGCAATATTATCTCAACTAGTGGGGGGACCATGAGTCTATATAACCGAGCTTCCAATAAGTAGATCAAGAATTTAGCACTAAAATTCACTAACTTATTAATTCTTTGTTGAATCCACGCATAGAACTTAGAATTGCACTCTCAGTATATAGAATGCTCTATATGTTCCACCATATAGACACATCATTAGTTATCCATTGTTATAATCCTAATGTGATCAATGATCCTCTATATGAATGATCTACACTGTAAAGGGATTAAATTACCGTTACACCCTACAATGTATTTATTCCTGAAAACACTTGATCCCGTATAAATGATATTTCAGCCTATGTGAAAGGAGTACTCCACCATTTATGTTCGTTTGGTCAAGCTCGAAGGAGATCATCCTTTGCTTACTATTCGCCAGATAGAAGCTATAGATTCCATGTTTATGTTTGCGCTCCCACTCAATTGCACTACCGTGTTCCCAAAATGTACGTATCACCCTGACCTAAAAGTAGGCTTAACTAACAAATCAAAGAACACGAATAGCCTTTCAAGATTGAGCCTAATCATAACAGGATTAAGAACATTTGATCTAGGATCAACTTGGCGATATTGACTTGAATAGATTTTACGGTAAGTTTAATAAATCTAAGTCAAAGTTCAATATCGGTCCCTTCCGATGCATACTCCATGCATCCAACCTGAGCTTTACTTTAACCAATGCTCTTGAAAGAACATAGCACTTCTCCAAATGCAAGTAAACTCTGTTGTAGATTATCATATCAGTAAAACCCTATGTCTGATAAATCTAGGAAACTTTATTCACATAGTCATGTTTACTTTCCAATGTGTTGACGGCACAATAAACAGGATCAAGTATGTGAAAAGGGTTTTAGATGAATTTATACATTATGTACATATAATCATGAAATAAATCATGTGAACCATACAACATTAAATGTTATTTCTGATCTATATTAATAAGTAAATCTGATTATATTGAAATGAGTTTTATTTAGGGCATAAAACCCAACAGCTAGTACCCGACCCAGAGCCGAACTTGAACCTAGGATCCAGCTCGGGACCCGACACCAGAAATGGAACAAGATTGGGACCCGAGATTAGGATCCAAATCTGGACCCAGGGCATGGACAAAACCCGAAGTCGATGTCTAGATTTGGGACCCAGCCCAGGACCCGAACCCTAACAAGGACCCGTACTCGCACCCAGACCTGAACCAAGTCCCAAACCCAAAAGTGGACCCGAACCCGTACCCTGTGACCCAAAATTGGAACCAAAACCGGAACTTGAATGGGAGTGGAACTAGGACTTGGACTTGGAATCATAATTGAAATTGGACTTAGATCCAGAACCGTAACCTGACCAGGACCCGGACTCCAAATCCGACCTAGACCCGAATTGTGAGCTGGATCGGGATCCCAACCCAACCCTGGACTCTGGACCCGAACTTGAACCTGAACTCAGACCCAAACATGGAACCAGACTAGGTTCACAAAACAAGGGTCGGGACCTAGAACCGCACCCCAGTCTCGATCCCGAACCCAAACTCAGAAATGGGAACTGGGACGTGAACCAGAACCAGACCGAGACTAATGATAGTGATCCAGATCTTGACTAAGGATTTGGGTAACGGGGCCTGGAACAGACCAGTAGTCGGTGTCTAGATCTGGGACTCAGACTAGGACCAAACCCTAGACGAAGAACCAAACTCGAACCCAGAGCTAGACCTAGGACCCAAAATTAGAACCTGAATAAGAATCGCCTAACCAGGACCCTAGAACAAGACTAGGACCGTGACCAAAACCCGGACCCAAACCTAGAACCGAGCTCAGACCTAGCCTCAGACCCAAAATTAGACTGGAACTCAGTCTAGGACACGGTCATGTACCCAGACCGAAACTGAGACCCGGACGTGGACCTAAATCTGGGACCGGATCCCAAACATAGACTTTGACCTAGATAGGGATCCGCATACGAACCAAGACCCAGACTGAGATCGAAATGATGGACCTACATCTGGAACCGTAACCGGAACATGACAGGGACTCGAAATCCGACCTAGACCCGAATTGGGAGCCGGACCCGGAACCCAACCCAAACCTGAACTCGGTACCCGAACCCGAACATGAACACAGACCCAAAAATTGAACCAGACTAGCGACACAGAACCAGGGTCGGGACATAGAAATGCACCGCAGTCTCGATCCTAAGCCCAAACTCAGAAATGGGACATGGGACCTGAACCATAACCAGACCGAGACTCGTGACAGTGAACCAGATCTTGACTCAGGATTCGGGTAACGGTGCCTGGAACATTCCAGTAGTCGGTGTCTAGATTTGGGACTCAGAATAGGACCAGAACTTAGACGAAGAACCAAACCTGAACCCAGACCTAGACCTAAGACCAAAAATTAGAACCTGAACAAGAATCGCTGAACCAGGACCCTAGAACAAGACTAGGAACGTGACCAGGACCCAGACCCACACCTAGAACCAAACACAGACCTAGCCTCAGACCCAAACTGAGACTGGAACACGGGCCCGAACACGGTCGTGTACCTAGACCGGAACTGAGACTCGAACCTGAACCTAAATGTGGGAACCGATCCCAAACACAGACTTGGACCTAGATACGGATCCGGATAAAAACCTGGACACGGACAATTACCAAGATTGGGATCGAAATGGTGGACCTAGATCTGGACCGAGATCCTGACCCACACCCAAACTTGGACCCGCAGTCGAGACCTGAACATGGACCTGAACCGAACCTAGACCTAGATTGGGGTACACACCTAGAGACAAATTCAGACACAGACTCGGACCCAAAGTCAAACCCACACCTAGAATCAGACCCAAAGCTAGACCAGGACCCAGACCCAAACTCGAACCCAGACCATGATCAGAACCAAGGACGTAGACCCAAAATTGAATCCAAACTCAAATCGGTATTGGAACTTGGGACTCGGACCAAACCTAGACAAAGACCCAGGAGGCGAACCCACACCCGAAGCCTGATCTAGACCTAGATAGACATTCGGACCTGAACCCAAACTCAGACCAGTACTCGAACTATGACCCGAACTCAAACCCAAACTCGAACTCAGAATGGCAAATGGAACTAGAACCGAACTAGGACTAGGACCAGGACCAAGACCTAAACCAAAACCTGCACCGAGAACAAAACCCAGACAGAGACCTAAACCCAAACCGAGACTAGGACTCGAACCTGAACCTACACTGGGACCCAAACCCACACAATAACTTCGACCTGGACCCAAAATCAAGAAAAGTATCTGAGAAACAGAATTAGGACCCGGAGCTAGTACCCGACCCAAACGCGAACTTGAACGTACGACCCAGCTCGTGACCTGACACCAGAAATGGAACAAGATTGGGACCCGAGATTGGGATCCTAATCTGGACCCAGGGCTTGGACAAAACTTGTAGTCACTGTCTGGATTTGGGACCCAGCCCAGGACCCGAACCCACACCCGGACCTGAACCAAGTCCCAAACCCAAAAGTGGACCCGAACCCGTACCCTGTGACCCAAAATTGGAACAAAAACTGGAAGTTGACCGAGACTGGAACTAGGAGTTGGACTTGGAATCATAATTAAAATTGGACTTAGATCCAAAACCGTAACCGGACCAGGACCCGGACTCCAAATCAGACCTAAACACGAATTAAGAGCCACACCTGGATCCCAACCCAAACCTCGACTCTGGACCCGAACTTGAACCTGAACTCAGACCCAAACATGGAACTAGACTAGGGACACAGAACCAGGGCTGGGACCTAGAACTCCACCCAGTCTCGATCCCGAACCAAAACTAATAAATGGGAACTGGGACGTGAACTAGAACAAGACAGGCACCCGTGACAGTGATCTTGCCTCAGGATTCGGGTAACGGGGCCTGGAACAGACCAGTAGTCGGTGTCTAGATCTGGGACTCAAACTAGGACCAACACCTAGAAGAAGAACCAAACCTTAACCCAGACCTAGACCTGGGACCGAAAATTAGAACCTGAACAAGAATCGCCGAACCAGGACCCTAGAACAAGACTAGGATCGTGACAAGGACCCGGACCCAAACCAAGAACCGAGCACAGACCTAGCCTCAGACCCAAAATGAGACTGGAACTCGGGCCAGGACATGGTTGTGTACCCAGACCCAAACTTGGACCCGCACTCGGCACCCAAACTAGGACCTTGACCCGAACCTAGACCCAGATCAGGGTCCACACCTGGACACAAACCCAGACACAGACTCGGACCCGAACTCAAACCCACACCTAGAATCAGAACCAAAGCTTGTCCCGGACCTGGACCCAAACACGAAACTAGCACAGGATCAGAACTAGGGACTTGGGACTTGGGACTCAAAAATTGAATCCAAACTCAAATCGGTATTGGAACTTGGGACTCGGACCGAACCTAGACCAAGACCAAGGAGGCGAACCCACACCCGAAGCCTGATCTGGACCTAGACAGAAATCAAGACCCGAACCCTAACTCAGACCAGTACTCGAACTCCGACCCGAACTCAAACCCAAACTCGAACTCAGAATCGCAAATGGAACGAGAACCGAACTATGACTAGGACAAGGACCAGGACCTAAACCAAAACCTGAACCCAGATCAAAACCATGACAGAGACCTAAACCCGAACCGAGACTAGGACTCAAACTTGAACCTAGACGGAGACCCAAACCCACAGAATAACTGGGACCTGTACCCAGAATTAGGATAAGGACCTAGGAAAGAGAACTAGGACCGGGAGCTAGTAGCCGACCCAGACCCGAACTTGAACCTAGGACCTAGCTCGTGACCCGACACCAGAAATGGAAGAAGATTAGGACCCGATATTGGGATCCGAATCTGGACCCAGGGCTTGGCCAAAACCTATAGTCGGTGTCTGGATTTGGGACCCAGCCTACGACCCGAACCCTGACAAGGACCCGAACCCTCAACTAGACCTAAACCAAATCCCAAACCCAAAATTGGACCTGAATCCGTACCCTGTGACCCAAAATGGGAACCAAAACCGGAAGTTGGTCGGGACTGGAACTAGGACTTGGACTTGGAATCATAACTGAAATTGGATTTAGATCTAGAACCGTAACCGGACCAGGACCCAAACTCAAAATCAGACCTAGACCCGAATTGCGAGCAGGACCCAGATACCAACCCAAACCTGGACTCTGGACCCGAACTTGAACCTGAACTCAGACCCAAACATGGAACAAGACTAGGGACACAAAACCAGGGTTGGGACCTAGAATTGCACCCCAGTCTCGATCTCGAACCCAAACTCAGAAATGGGAAATGGGACGTGAACTAGAACCAGACAAGGACCCGTGAAAGTGATCTTGACTCCGGATTCGGGTAACAGGGCTTGGAACAGACCAGTAGTCGGTGTCTATATCTGGGACTCAGACTAGGACCAGAACCTAGACGAAGAACCAAACCCAAACCCAGACCTAGACCTGGGACCCAAAATTAGAACCTGAACAAGAATCGCCGAACCAAGACTGTGACCAGGACCCAGACCCAAACCTAGCACCGAGCATGGACCTAGCCTCGGACCCAAACTGAGACTGAAAGTCGGGCCCGGACACGGTCGTGTACCCAAACAAGAACTGAGACCCGGACGTGGACCTAAATCTGGGATCGGATCCCAAAAACATAATTGGACCTAGATAGGGATCCGCATACGAACCTGGACGCGGACCAAGACCCAAACTGGGATCGAAATGCTGGACTTAAATCTGGGCCGAGATCCTGACTAAGACCCAAACTTGGACCCGCACTCGGGACGCGAACTTGGACCTGGACCTAAACCTAGACCCAGATTGGGGACCACACCTTGAGACAAACCCAGACACAGACTCGGACCCGAACTCAAACCCACACCTATAATCAAACCCAAAGCTAGACCCGGACCCGGACCCAAACTCGAACCCAGACCAGGATCACAACCAAGGACTTAGACGCATAATTGAATCCAAACTCAAATCGATATTGGAACTTGGGACTCGGACCGAACCAAGACCAAGACCCAGGAGGCGAAACCACACCCGAAGCCTGATCTGGACATAGATAGAAATCCAGACCCGAACCCAAACTCATACCAGTACTCAAACTCTGACCCGAACTCAAACCCAAACTCGAACTCAGAATCGCAATTGGAACTAGAACCGAACTAGGAATAGGACCAGGACCTAAACCAAAACCTGAACCCAGATCAAAACCCAGACAGAGACCTAAACCCGAACCGAGACTAGGACTCGAACCTGAACCTAGACCGGGACCCAAACCCACACAATAACTGGGACCTGGAGCCAGAATTAGGATAAGGACCTGAGAAACAGAACTACGACCGGGAGCTAGTACTCGACCCAGACCCAAACTTGAACCTAAGACCCAGCTCGTGACCCGGCTCCAGAAATGGAACAAGATTGGGACTAGAGATCGGGATCCGAATATGGACCCAGGGCTTGGACAAAACCCGTAGTCGGTGTCTGGATTTGGGACCCAGCCTAGGACACGAACCCTGACAAGGACCTGAACACGCACCCGGACCTGAACACAGTCCCAAACCCAAAAGTGGACCCGAATCCGTAACCTGTGACCCGAAATTTGAACCAAAACTGCAAGTTGACCGGGACTGGAACTAGGACTTGGACTTGGAATCATAATTGAAATTGGACTTAGATCCAGAACCGTAACCGGACCAGGACCCGGACTCCAAATCAGACCTACACCCTAATTGGGAGCCGGACCCGGATCCCAACCCAAACCTGAACTCGGGACCCACGCCCGAACATGAACTCAAACCAAAAAATGGAACCAGACTAGCGACACAAAACCAGGTCGGGAAATAGAACTGCACCACCGTCTCGATCCTAAACCCAACTCAGAAATGGGACCTAGGACCAGAATCATAACCAGATCGAGACCCGTGACAGTGATCCAGATCTTTACTCGGGATTCGGTTAACGGTGCCTGGAACAGACCCGTAGTCGGTGTCTAGATCTGGGCCTCAAATTAGGACCAGAACCTAGACGAAGAACCAAACCCGAACCCACACCTAGACCTGGGACCCAAAATTAGAACCTGAACAAGAATCGCCGAACTAGGACCCTAGAACAAGACTAGGACCGTGACCAGGACCCGGACCCAAACCTAGAACCGAGCACAGACGTAGCCTCAGACCCAAACTCAGGCCGGAACTCCAGCCCGGACACGGTCGTGTACCCAGACCATAACTAAGACCCGAACGTGGACCTATATCTGGGACCGGATCCCAAACACAGACTTGGACGTAGATAGGGATCCGCATATGAACCTAGACACGGACCAAGACCCAGACTGGGATTGAAATGTTGGACCTAGATCTGGGCCGAGATCCTGAACCACACCCAAACTTAGAATCGCACTCGGGACCCGAACATGGACCTGGACCCGAACCTAGACCCAGATCAGGGTCCACACCTGGACACAAACCCAAACATAGACTCGGACTCGAACTCAAACCCACACCTAGAATCAAACCCAAAGCTAGACCCGGACCCGGACCAAAACTCGAACCCAGACCAGGATCAGAACCAAGGACTTAGACCCAAAATTGAATCCAAACTCAAATCGGTATTGGAACTTGGGACTCGGACCGAACCTAGACCAAGACCCAGGAGGCGAACCCACACCCGAAGCCTGATCTAGACCTAGACAGAAATCCGAACCCAAACCCACACTCAGAGCAGTACTCGAACTCGAACTTAGAATCACAAATGGAAGTAGAACCGAACTAGGACAAGGACCTGGACCAGGACCTAAACCAAAACCTGAACCCAGATCAAAACCCAAACAGAGACGTAAACCCAAACCGAGACTAGGACTCGAACCGGAACCTAGACCGGGACCCAAACCCAAACAATAACTGGGACCTGGACCTAGAATCATGATAAGGACCTAGGAAATAGAACTCAGACCAGGAGCTAGTACCAGACCCAACTGAGAGTGGAACTCGAGCCCGAACACGGTCGTGTACCCAGACGAGAACTGAGACCCGGACGTTGACCTAAATCCTAGACCGAATCGCAAACATAGATTTCGACCTAGATAGGGATCCACACACGAACCTGGACTCGAACCAAGACCCAAACTGGGATCGAAATGTTGGACCTAGATCTGGACCAAGATCCTGACCCTGACCAAAACTTGGACCAGCACTCGGGACTCAAACTTGGACCTAGACCCAAACCTGGACCCAGATCGGGGTCCAGACCTGGAAACAAACCCGGACACAGACTCGGACCCGAACTCAAACACCCACACCTAGGATCAGACCCAAAGCTAGACCTGGACCCGGACAAAAACTCGAACCCAGACCAGGATAAAAACCAAGGACATAGACCCAGTATATAATCCAGACTCAGATCGGGATTGGAACTTGGGACTCGGACCAAACCTAGACCAAGACCCAAGAGGCGAACTTACACCCGGAGCCTGATCTTGACCTACATTGAAATCTAGACCTGAACCCAAACTCATACTAGGATACGACCTCTGACCCGAACTCAAACCCAAACTCGAACTCAGAATCGCAAAAGGAACTAGAACCGAACTAGGACTAGGACCAGGACCAGAACCTCAACCCAAACCCGAACCTAGACCAAAACCCAGACAAAGACCCAAACCCGAACTGAGACTAGGACTCGAACACGAACCTAGACCGAGACCCAAACCCACACAATAACTGGGACCTGGAACCAGAATCAGGATAGGGACCTGGGAAACAAAACGAGGACCGGGACCTAGTACCCAATGCTTGGACAAAACTCGAGATTGGGATCCGGATCTAAACACAAGGCTTGGAAAAAACTCGTAGTCGGTGCTAGGATTTGGAACAAAGCCCTGGACCCGAACCTTAAGAAGGACCCGAACCCACACCCGGACCTGAACCCAGTCCAAAAATCAAAAGTGGACCCGAACCTGTACCCTATGACCAAAAATTGGAACCAAAACTGGAAGTTGACCGGGACTGGAACTAGGACTTGGACTTGGAATCGTAACTAAAATTGGACTTAGAACCATAACCTTAACCGGAAGAGTACCCAGACTCCAAATCCGACCTAGACCCGAATTGGGAGCCGGACCCGGATCCCAACCCAAATATGGACACGGGACTCAAAATTGAACCTGAACTCAGACCCAAACCAGGAACAAGACTAGGGACACAGAACCAGGGTCGGGAACTAGAACCGCACCCCAGTCTCGATCTCGAACCCAAACTCAAAAATGGGACCTGGAGCCTGAACCTGAACCAGACCGAGACCCGTGAGAGTGATCCAGATCTTGACTCGGGATTCGGGTAACGGGGCCTGGAATAGACCAGTATTCGGTGTCTTAATCTGGGACTCAGACTACGACCAGAACCCAGACGAAGAACCAAACCCAAACCAAGACCTAGACCTGGAACCCAAATTAGAACCTGAACTAGAATCGTCGAACCATGATTCTAGAACAAGACTAGGACCATGACCAAGCCTCGGACCCTAACTGAGACTGGAACTCGGACCCAAACTGAGACTGGAACTCGGACCCAAACTGAGACTGGAACTCGGGCCCGAACACGGTAGTCTGGTTCCATGTTTGGGTCTGAGTCCAGGTTCGGTTTTGGGTCCTAAGTCTAGGTTTGGGTTGGGATCTGGGTTCGTCTCCTAATTTGGGTCTAGGTCTTATTTGGAGTCCGGGTCCTGGTCTGGTTACGGTTGTGGATCTAGGTCAAATTTAAGTTATGATTCCATGTCCAAGTCCTAGTTCCAGTCTCGGTCAACTTCCAGTTTTTGTTCCAATTTTGGGTCATAGGTTCAGGTCCGGGTGTGGGTTCGGGTCCTTGTTAGGGTTCGCGTCCAGGGCTGGGTCCCAAATCCAAACACCGACTACGGGTTTTGTCCAAGACCAGGGTCCAGAGCTGGATCCCTATCTCGGGTCCCAGTCTGGTTCCATTTTTGGTGCTGGGTCAGGAGCTGGGTCTGAGGTTCAATTTTGGGTACTAGGTCCCGGTGCTAGTTCTTTTTCCAAGGTCCCTATCCTCATTCTGGGTCTAGGTCTCGGTTATTGTGTGGGTTTGGGTCGCGGTATAGGTTCGGGTTCGAGTCCTAGTCTCAGTTCGGGTTTAGTTCTCTGTCCTGGTCCTAGCCCTTGTTTAGTCCTGGTCTGAGTTTGGGTTCGGGTCTGGATTTCAGTCTATGTCCAAATCAGGCTCCGGGTGTGGGTTAGCGTGTTGGGTCTTGGTCTAGGTCCTTTGTTCTGATCCTGGTCTGGGTTCGAGTTTGGGTCCGAGTCCAAGTCTAGCCTTGGGTCTGGACCACGATCCTGTTCTAGGTTCGGGTCCAGGTCCAAGTTCGAGTCCCGCGTGCGGGTCCAAGTTTGTGTCTATGTCAGGATCTCGGTCTAGATTTAGGTCTAGCATTTCGATCCCAGTGTGGGTCTTTGTCTTAGTCCAGGTCTGTATCCGGATCCCTATCTAGGTCCAAGTCTGTGTTTGGGATCAAGTCCCAAATTTAGGTCCAAGTCCGCGTCTCAGTTTCGGTCTGGGTACATGACCGTGTCTGGGCCCGAGCTCTAGTCTCAGTTTGGGTCTAAGGCTAGGTTTGTGTTCGGTTCTAGGTGTGGGGTCCGGTTCTGGTCATGGTCCTAGTCTTGTTCTAGGGTCCTAATTCGGCGATTCTTATTCAGGTTCCAATTTTGGGTCCCAAGTCTAGACCTTGCTTCGGGTTTTGTTCTTCGTCTGGGTTCATGTCCTAGTCTGAGTCCCAGATCTAGACACCGACTACTGGTCTGCTCCAGGCCCCGTTACCCGAATCCCTAGTCAAGATTTGGATCACTGTCACAGGTCTCGGTCTGGTTCTGGTTCAGGTCCCAGGTCAAATTTCTGATTTTGGGTTCGGGATCGAGACTGGGGTGCAGTTCTAGGTCCCGACCCTAGTTCTATGTCCCTAGTCTGGTTCCACATTTGGGTCTGAGTTCAGCTTTGGGTACGTGTCCCGAGTCCATGTTTGGGTGGGGATCCAGGTCCGGCTCCCAATTCGGGTCTAGGTCTGGTTTGGAGTCCTTGTCCCGGTCCGGTTACAATTCTAGATCTAGGTCCAATTTCAGTTTTGATTCCAAGTCCAAGTCCTAGTTCCAGTCCCGGTCAACTTACGGTTTTGGCTCCAATTTTGGGTCACAAGGTACGGGTTCAGGTCAACTTTTGGGTTTGGTACAAGGTTCAGGTCCGGGTGTGGGATCGGGTCCAGGGCTGGGTCCCAAATCTAGAAACCGACTATGGTTTTTGTTCAAGCCCTGTGTCCAGATCCGGATCCCAATCTCGGGTCCCAGTTTGATCCATTTCTAGTGCCGGGTCATGAGCTGGATCCGAGGTTCAAGTTTGCATCTTGGTCAGGTACTAGGTCCCGGTCCTTGTTCTGTTTCCCAGGTCCCTCTCCTGATTCTGGGTCAAGGTCCCGGTTATTGTGTGGGTTTGGGTCCCGGTCTAGGTTCGGGTTCGAGTCCTAGTCTCAGTTCAGGTTTAGGTCTCTGTCTAGGTTCGGGTTTCGGTTTAGGTCCTTGTCCTGGTCCAAGTCCTAGTTCAATTTTAGTTCCATTTGCGATTCTGAGTTTGAGTTTGGGTTTAAGTTCGGGTCAGAGTTCGAATCCTGGTCTTAGTTTGGGTTCAGGTCCAAATATTGGTCCAGCATTTCCATCCTTGTCAGGGTCTTGGTCCGAGTCCAGGTTCGTATCCGGATCCCTATCTAGGTCCAAGTCTGTGTTTGGGATCGGGTCCTAGATTCAGGTCAAGGTGCGGGTCTCAGCTCATGTCTGGGTACACGACCGTGTCACGGTCCTAATCTTGTTCTATGGTCCTTGTTCAGCGATTCTTGTTCAGGTTCTAATTTTGGGTCCCAAATCTAGGACCCGATCTAGGTTTGGGTTCAGGTTTGGTTCTTCGTCAGGCTTCTGGTCGTAGTCTGAGTCCCAGATCTAGACACCGACTACTTGTCTGTTCCATGCCCCGTTACCCGAATCCCGAGTCAAGATCTGGATCACTGTCACAGGTCTCGATCTAGTTCTGGTTCAGGTCCCACGTCCCACTTTCGAGTTTGGGTTGGGGATCGAGACTGGGGTGCGGTTCTAGGTCCAGACCTTGGTTCTGTGTCCCTAGTCTGGTTCCATGTTTGGGTCTGAGTTCCGGTTCGGGTTCAGGTCCCGAGTCCAGGTTTGGGTTGGGATCCAGATCTAGCTCCCGATTCGGGTCCAGGTCTGATTTGGATTCGGGGTCCTGGTCGGGTTACGGTTTTTGATGTAGGTCCAATTTTAGTTATGATTCGAAGTCAAAGTCCTACTTCAAGTCCCAGTCAACTTCCGGTTTTGGTTCCAATTTTGGGTCACAGGGTACGGGTTCGGGTCCACTTTTGGGTTTGGGACTGGGTTCAGGTCTAGGTGTGGGTTCGGGTCCAGGGCTGAGTCCCAAATTTTGACACCGACTACGGGTTTTGTCCAAGCCCTAGGTCCAGATCTGGATCCTAATCTCGGGTCCCAGTGTGGTTCTATTTCTGGTGCTGGGTCACGAGCTGGGTCCTAGGTTCAAGTTCGGGTACTAGGTATCGGTCCTAGTTCTATTTCCCAGGTCCCTATACGGATTCGGGGTCCATGTCTCAATTATTGTGTGGGTTTGGGCCCCGGTCTAGGTTCGGGTTCGAGTCCTAGTCTCGGTTTGGGTTTAGCTCTCTGTCGAGGTTTTGATCTGGGTTCGGGTTTGGGTTTAGCTCCTTCTCCTGGTCCTGGTCCTAGTTCGGATCTAGTTCCTTTTGCGATTCTAAGTTCGAGTTTGGGTTGGAGTTCAGGTCGGAGTTTCTTTCCTGTTCTGAGTTAGGATTCGGGTCCGGATTTAAGTCTAGGTCAAGATAAGGTTCTGGGTGTGGGTTCGCGTCCTGGGCCTTGGTCTAGGTTGGGTCCGAGTCCCAAGTTCCAATCTCGATCTGAGTTTAGATTCAGTTCTAGGTCTAAGTCCTTGATTCTGATCCTGGTCTGGGTTCGAGTTTGGGTCCGGGTGTGAATCTAGCATTGGGTCTGATTCTAGAAGTGGGTGTTTGAGTTCGGGTTTGAGTCTGTGTCCGTGTTTGTGTCCAGGTATGGACACCGATCTGGGTCTAGGTTCGGGTCCAGGTCCATGTTCGGGGCCCGAGTGCGGGTCCAAGTTTGGGTCTTGGTCAGGATGTCGGTCCAGATCTAGGTCTAGCATTTCGATCCCAGTTTGGGTCTTGGTCCGAGTCTAGGTTCGTATCCAAAACTCTGTATCTTGGTCCAAGTCTGTGTTTGGGATCGGGTCCCAAATTTAGGTCCAGGTCCGCGTCTCATTTCTGGTCTTGGTACAGGACCGTGTGCGGGCCTGAGTTCCAGTCTCAGTTTGGGTCTGAGGATAGGTCTGTGTTGGGTTCTTGGTCTGGGTCCGGGTCCTTGTCATGTTCCTAGTCATGTTTTAGGGTCCTGGTTCGGCGATTCTTTTTCATTGTCTTCTTTTGTGTCCTAGGTCTAGGTCTGGGTTCGGGTTTGGTTCTTTGTCTGGGTGTTGGTCCTAGTCTGAGTCCCAGATCTAGACACCGACTACTAGTTTATTCCAGGCCCTGTTACCCGAATCCCGAGTCAAGATCTGGATCACTCTCACGGGTCTCGGTCTGCTTCTTGTTCAGGTCCCAGGTCCCATTTCTGAGTTTGGGTTCAGGATCGAGACTGGGGTGCAGTTCTAGGTCTCGACCCTGGTTTTGTATCCCTAGTCTGGTTCCATGTTTTGGTCTTAGTTCAAGTTCGGGTTCGGGTCCCGAGTCCAAGTTTGGGTTGGGATGCAAGTCTGGCTCCCAATTCGGGTGTAGGCCTGATTTGGAGTCCGGGTCCTGGTCCGGTTACGGTTCTGGATCTAGGTCCAATTTCAGTTATGATTCCAAGTCCAAGTCCTAGTTCCAGAACCGGTCAAAGGGTACGGGTTCGGGTCAACTTTTGGGTTTGGGACAAGGTTCAGGTCCGGGTGTGGGATCGGGTCCAGGGCTGGGTCCCAAATCTAGACACCGACTATGGTTTTTGTTCAAGCCCTGTGTCCAGATCCGGATCCCAATCTCGGGTCCCAGTTTGATCCATTTCTGGTGCCGGGTCATGAGCTGGATCCTAGGTTCAAGTTCGCATCTTGGTCAGGTACTAGGTCCCGGTCCTTGTTCTGTTTCCCAGGTCCCTCTCCTGATTCTGGGTCAAGGTCCCGGTTATTGTGTGGGTTTGGGTCCCGGTTTAGGTTCGGGTTTGAGTCCTAGTCTCAGTTCAGGTTTAGGTCTCTGTCTATGTTCGGGTTTCGGTTTAGGTCCTTGTCCTGGTCCAAGTCCTAGTTCAATTTTAGTTCCATTTGCGATTCTAAGTTTGAGTTTGGGTTTAAGTTCGGGTCAGAGTTCGAATCCTGGTCTTAGTTTGGGTTCTGGTCCAAATCTAGGTCCAGCATTTTCATCCCTGTCAGGGTCTTGGTCCGAGTCCAGGTTCGTATCTGGATCCCTATCTAGGTCCAAGTCTGTGTTTGGGATCGGGTCCTAGATTTAGGTCAAGGTGCGGGTCTCAGCTCATGTCTGGGTACACGACCGTGTCACGGTCCTATTCTTGTTCTATGGTCCTGGTTCAGCGATTCTGGTTCAGGTTCTAATTTTGGGTCCCAAATCTAGGTCTGAGTTTGGGTTTTGTTCTTCGTCTGGGTTCCCGTCCTATTCTGAGCCCCAGATCTAGACACCGACTACTTGTCTATTCGAGGACCCATTACCCGAATCCCGAGTCAAGATCTGGATCACTGTCACGAGTCTCGGTCTGGTTCTGGTTCAGGTCCCAGGTTCGATTTCTGAGTTTGGGTTCGGGATCGAGACTGGGTGCGGTTCTAGATCCCGACCCTGGTTCTGTGTCGCTAGTCTAGTTTTGTGTTTGGGTCTGAGTTCAGGTTCAAGTTTGGGTCTCGAGTCCAGGTTTGGGTTGGGATATGGGTCCGGCTCCCAATTCGGGTCTAGGTCTGATTTGGAGTTTGGGTGCTGGTCCAGTCCAAGTCCAAGTCCAAGTCCTAGTTCCAATCTTTGTCAACTTTCGGTTTTGGTTCCAATTTTGGGTCACAGCGTACGGGTTCAGGTCCACTTTTGAGTTCGGGATTGAGTTCAAGTCCTTGTTTGAGTTTGGGTTTGGGTCTGGATTTACGTTTTGGTCCAGATCAGGTTCTGGGTGTGGATTCGCATCGGGGGTCTCGGTCTAGGTTAGGTTCGAGCCCATGGTTCCAATCAAGATCTGAGTCTTGATTCAGTTTTGGGTCTAAGTCCTTGGTTCTGATCCTGGTCTGGGTTTGAGTTTGTGTCCGGGTCCAGGTCTAGCTTTGGGTCTGATTCTAGGTGTGGGTTTGAGTTCGGGTCCGAGTCTGTGTTTGGGTTTGTGTCCGGGTCTGGACCCCGATCTGGGTGGAGGTTCGGGTCCAGGTAAAAGTTCAGGTCCTAAGTGCTGGTCCAAGTTGGGGTCTGGGTGAGGATCTCTGTCCAGATCTAGGTCCAACATTTCAATCCCAGTCTTCTTCTTGGTCCGAGTCCAGGTTCGTATCCGGGATCCCTATCTAGGTACAAGTCTGTGTTTGGATCGAGTCCCAGATTTAGGTCCAGGTCTGGGTCTCAGTTTCGGTCTGGGTACACGACCATGTTCGGGCCCGAGTTCTAATCTCAGTTTGGGTTTGAGGCTAGGTCTGTGTTCAGTTCTAGGTCTGGGGTCGGGTTCTGGTTACGACCTAGTCTGGTTCTATGGTCCTGGTTCGACGATTCTTGTTCAGGTTCTAATTTTGGGTCCCAGATCTAGGTCTGGGTTCGAGTTTGGTTCTTCGTCTGGGTTTCGGTCCTAGTTTGAGCCCCAGATCTAGACACCGACTACTGGTCTGTTCTAGGCCCCATTACCCAAATCCCGAGTCAAGATCTCGATCACTGTCACGGGTCTCGGTCTGGTTCTAGTTCAGGTCCCAGGTTCGATTTCTGAGTTTGGGTTTGGGATCGAGACTGGGGTGCGGTTCTAGGTCTCGACCCTGGTTCTGTGTCTCTAGTCTTGTTCTGTGTTTGGGTATGAGTTCAGGTTCAAGTTCGGGTCCCGAGTCCAGGTTTGGGTTGGGATCTGGGTCGGACTCCCAATTCGGGTCTAGGTCTGATTTGGAGTGCGGGTCCTGGTCCGGTTACGATTCTGGATCTATGTCCAAATTCAGTTATGATTCAAAGTCCAACTCCTAGTTCCAGTCTCGGTCAACTTTTGCTTTTGGTTCCAATTTTGGGTCACAGTGTACGGGTTCGGGTCCACTTTTGAGTTCGGGATTGAGTTCAAGTCCCAGTCTGAGTTTTGGTTCAGGTCTGGATTTCAGTCTAGTTCCATATCAGGCTCTGGGTGTGGGTTCGCATCGGGGGTCTTGGTCTAGGTTAGGTCCGAGTCCATGGCTGCAATCAAGATCTGAGTCTGGAATCAGTTTTTTGGTCTAAGTCCTTGGTTCTGATCCTGGTCTGGGTTCGAGTTTGTGTCCGGGTCCGGGTCTAGCTTTAGGTTTGATTCTAGGTGTGGGTTTGAGTTGGGTCTGAGTCTGTGTTTGTGTTTGTGTGCAGGTCTTGACCCCGATCTGGGTGTTGGTTCGGGTCCAGGTCCAAGTTCAGGTCCCGAGCGTTGGTCCAAGTTTGGGTTTGGGTGAGGATCTCCGTCCAGATCTAGGTCCAACATTTCAATCCTAGTCTGGTTCTTGGTCCGAGTCCAGGTTCGTATTCGGATCCCTATCTAGGTCCAATTCTGTGTTTGGGATCGGGTCCCAGATTTAGGTCCAGGTTCAGGTCTCAGTTCTGGTCTGGGTACACGACCGTGTCCAGGCCCTAGTTCCAGTCTCAGTTTGGGTCTGAGGCTAGGTCTGTTTTCGGTTCTAGGTCTTGCATCGGGTGCTGGTCACGGTCCTAGTCTTATTCTAGGGCCCTGGTTCGACGATTCTTATTCAGGTTCTAATTTTGTGTCCCAGGTCTAGGTTTGGGTTCAGGTTTGGTTCTTCGTCAGGCTTCTGGTCGTAGTCTGAGTCCCAGATCTAGACACCGACTACTTGTCTGTTCCATGCCCCGTTACCCGAATCCCGAGTCAAGATCTTGATCACTGTCACAGGTCTCGATCTAGTTCTGGTTCAGGTCCCACGTCCCACTTTCGAGTTTGGGTTGGGGATCGAGACTGGGGTGCGGTTCTAGGTCCAGACCTTGGTTCTGTGTCCCTAGTCTGGTTCCATGTTTGGGTCTGAGTTCCGGTTCGGGTTCAGGTCCCGAGTCCAGGTTTGGGTTGGGATCTAGATCTAGCTCCCGATTCGGGTCTAGGTCTGATTTGGAGTCGGGGTCCTGGTCGGGTTACGGTTTTGGATGTAGTTCCAATTTTAGTTATGATTCGAAGTCAAAGTCCTACTTCAAGTCCCAGTCAACTTCCGGTTTTGGTTCCAATTTTGGGTCACAGGGTACGGGTTCGGGTCCACTTTTGGGTTTGGGACTGGGTTCAGGTCTAGGTGTGGGTTCGGGTCCAGGGCTGAGTCCCAAATTTTGACACCGACTACGGGTTTTGTCCAAGCTCTAGGTCCAGATCTGGATCCTAATCTCGGGTCCCAGTGTGGTTCTATTTCTGGTGCCGCGTCACGAGCTGGGTCCTAGGTTCAAGTTCGGGTACTAGGTATCGGTCCTAGTTCTATTTCCCAGGTTCCTATACGGATTCGGGGTCCATGTCTCAATTATTGTGTGGGTTTGGGCCCCGGTCTAGGTTCGGGTTCGAGTCCTAGTCTCGGTTCGGGTTTAGCTCTCTGTCTAGGTTTTGATCTGGGTTCGGGTTTGGGTTTAGCTCCTTCTCCTGGTCCTGGTCCTAGTTCGGATCTAGTTCCTTTAGCGATTCTAAGTTCGAGTTTGGGTTGGAGTTCGGGTCGGAGTTTCAGTCCTGTTCTGAGTTAGGATTCGGGTCCGGATTTCAGTCTAGGTCAAGATAAGGTTCTGGGTGTGGGTTCGTGTCCTGGGCCTTGGTCTAGGTTGGGTCCGAGTCCCAAGTTCCAATCTCGATCTGAGTTTAGATTCAGTTCTAGGTCTAAGTCCTTAATTCTGATCTTGGTCTGGGTTCGAGTTTGGGTCCGGGTGTGAGTCTAGCATTGGGTCTGATTCTAGAAGTGGGTGTTTGAGTTCGGATTTGAGTCTGTGTCCGTGTTTGTGTCCAGGTATGGACACCGATCTGGGTCTAGGTTCGGGTCCAGGTCCATGTTCGGGGCCCGAGTGCGGGTCCAAGTTTGGGTCTTGGTCAGGATGTCGGTCCAGATCTAGGTCCAGCATTTCGATCCCAGTTTGGGTCTTGGTCCGAGTCTAGGTTCGTATCCGAAACTCTGTATCTAGGTCCAAGTCTGTGTTTGGGATCGGGTCCCAAATTTAGGTCCAGGTCCGCGTCTCATTTCTGGTCTTGGTAAAGGACCGTGTGCGGGCCCGAGTTCCAGTCTCAGTTTGGGTCTGAGGATAGGTCTGTGTTCGGTTCTTGGTCTGGGTCCGGGTCCTTGTCATGTTCCTAGTCATGTTTTAGGGTCCTGGTTCGGCGATTCTTTTTCATTTTCTTATTTTGTGTCCTAGGTCTAGGTCTGGGTTCGGGTTTGGTTCTTTGTCTGGGTGTTGGTCCTAGTCTGAGTCCCAGATCTAGACACCGACTACTGGTTTATTCCAGGCCCCGTTACCCGAATCCCGAGTCAAGATCTGGATCACTCTCACGGGTCTCGGTCTGCTTCTTGTTCAGGTCCCAGGTCCCATTTTTGAGTTTGGGTTCAGGATCGAGACTGGGGTGCAGTTCTAGGTCTCGACCCTGGTTTTGTATCCCTAGTCTGGTTCCATGTTTGGGTCTTAGTTCAAGTTCGGGTTCGGGTCCCGAGTCCAAGTTTGGGTTGGGATGCAAGTCTGGCTCCCAATTCGGGTGTAGGCCTGATTTGGAGTCCGGGTCCTGGTCCGGTTACGGTTCTGGATCTAGGTCCAATTTCAGTTATGATTCCAAGTCCAAGTCATAGTTCCAGAACCGGTCAAAGGGTACGGGTTCGGGTCCACTTTTGGGTTTGGGACTGGGTTCAGGTCCGGGTGTGGGTTCGAGTCCAGGGCTGGGTCCCAAATCCAAACACCGACTATGGGTTTTGTTCAATCCCTGGGTCCAGATCCGGATCCCAATCTTGGGTCCTAGTCTGGTTCCGTTACTAGTACCGGGTCACGAGCTGGGTCCCAGTTTCAAGTTCGTGTCTGGGTCGGGTACTAGGTCCCGGTCCTAGTTGTATTTCCCAGGTCCCTATACTGATTTCGGGTCCAGGTCCCGGTTATTGTGTGGTTTCGGTCATGGTCTAGGTTCGAGTTTGACTCCTAGTCTCAATTCGGGTTTAGGTACATGTCTGGGTTTTGATTTGGGTTCAGGTTTGGGTTTAGGTCCTAGTCCTAGTTCGGTTCTCGTTCCATTCGAGATTCTGAGTTCGAGTTTTGGTTTGAGTTAGGGTCGGACTTCGAGTCCTGGTCTGAGTTTGGGTTTGGGTTTTGATTTCAGTTTAGGTCTAGATCAGGCTCCGGGTGTGGGTTCGCCTCCTGGGTCTTGGTCTAGGTTGGGTCTGAGTCCCAAGCTCCAATCCCGATGGGAGTCTGGATTCAGTTCTGGGTCTAAGTCCTTAGTTTTGATCTTGGTCTTGGTTCGAGTTTGGGTCTCGGTCCGAGTCTAGCTTTGTGTCTGCTTCTAGGTGTGGGTGTTTGAGTTCGGGTCCGAGTTTGTGTCGAGGTCTGGACCGCGATCTGGGTCTAAGTCAAAGTTCGGGTCCTGAGTGCGGGTCGAAGTTTGAGTCTGAATCAGGATCTCGGTCCAGATCTAGGTCCTGCATTTCGATCCCAGTCTGGATCTTGGACCGAGTCCAGGTTCGTATCCGGATCCCTATCTAGGTCCAAGTCTGTGTTTGGGATCGGGTCCAAGATTTAGGTCCAGGTCCCGATCTGAGTCTGGATTCAGTTCTAGGTCTAAGTCGTTAGTTTTGATCCTGGTCTAGCTTTGGGTCTGCTTCTAGGTGTGGGGGTTTGAGTTCGCGTCCGAGTTTTTATCCGGGTTTGTGTCCAGGTCTGGACCCCGATCTGGGTCTAGGTTCGGGTCCAGGTCCAAGTTCGGGTCCCGAGTGCGGGTTGAAGTTTGGGTCTTGGTCAGGATCTCGGTCCAAATCTAGGTCCAACATTTCCATCCCATTCTGGGTTTGGTCCGAGTACACGTTCGTATGCGGATCCCTATCTAGGTCCAAGTCTGTTTTTGGGATCGGGTCCTAGATTTAGGTCAAGGTCCGAGTCTCAGTTTCGGTCAGTGTACATGACTGTGTCCGGGCACGAGTTCCAGTCTCAGTTTGGGTCTGAGGCTAGGTCTGTGTTCGGTTCTAGGTCTGGGTTCGGGTCCTAGTCACGGTCCTCGTCTTGTTCTAGGGTCCTGGTTCAGAGATTCTTGTTCATGTTATAATTTTGGGTCCCAGGTCTAGGTCTGGATTCACGTTTGGTTCATCGTCTGGGTTCTAGTCCTAGTCTGAGTCCCAGATCTAGACACCGACTACTGGTTTGTTCCAGGCCTTGTTACTCGAATCCCAAGTCAAGATCTGGATCACTGTCACGGGTCTCAGTCTGGTTCTGGTTCAGGTTTAAAGTCCCATTTCTCAGTTTGGGTTCGCGATCGAGACTGGGGTGCGGTTCTAGGTCCCGAACCTGTTTCTGTGTCCCTACTCTGGTTCCATGTTTGGGTCTAACTTCAGGTTCGGGTTCGGGTCCCAAGTCCAGGTTTGGTTTGGGATCCGAGACTGGGTCTAGGTCCAATTTCAGTTATGATTCCAAGTCCAAGTCCTAATTCCAGTCCCGGTCAACTTCTGGTTTTGGTTCCAATTTCGGGTCACGCGGTACGGGTTCAGATCCACTTTTGGGTTTGGGACTGGGTTAAGGTCCGGGTGTGGGTTCAGGTCATTGTCAGGGTTTGGGTCCAGGGCTAGATCCCAATCTCAGGTCCATGTCTGGATCCATTTCATGTGCCGTGTCACGAGCTGGGTCCTAGGTTCAAGTTCGGGTTTGGGTTATGTACTAGGTCCCGATCCTAGTTTTGTTTCCCAGGTCCCTGTCCTGATTCTGGGTCCAGGTCCTTATTATTGTGTGGGTCTGGGTCCCGGTCTAGGTTCGGGTTCGAGTCCTAGTCTCGGTTCGGGGTTAGGTCTCTATCTGTGTTTTGATCTGGGTTCGGGTTTGGGTTTGGGTCCTTGTCCTGGTCGTAGTCCTAGTTCGGCTCTAGTTCGATTTGCGATTCTGAGTACGAGTTTCGGTTTGAGTTCGGGTTGGAGTTCGAGTTTTGGTCTGAGTTAGGGTTCGGGTCCGGATTTGAGTCTAGGTCCAGATCAGGTTCCAGGTGTGGGTTCGCGTCCTAGGTCTTGGTCTAGGTTGGGTCCGAGTCCCAAGTTCCAATCCCGATATGAGTCTGGATATAGTTCTGGGTCTAAGTACTTGGTTTTGATCCTTGTCTGGGTTCGAGTTTGGGTCTGGGTCCGGGTCTAGCTTTGGGTCTTATTCTTGGTGTGGGTGTTTGAGTTCGGGTCCGAGTCTGTGTCCGGGTTTGTGTCGAGGTCTAAATCCGATCTCGGTCTAGGTTGGAGTCCAGGTCCATGTTCGGGTCCAAGTTTGGGTCTTGGTCAGGCTCTCGCTCCAGATCTATGTCCAAAATTTCCATCCCAGTCTGGATCTTACTCCGAGTCCAGGTTCGTATTCTGATCACTATCTAGGTCCAAGTTTGTGTTTGGGATCGGGTCCCACATTTAGGTCCAGGTTCGAATCTCGGTTCCGGTCTGGGACACGACCGTGTCCATGCACGAGTTCCTGTCTCAGTTTTGGGTCTGAGGCTAGGTCTGTGTTCGGTTATAGGTTTGGGTCTGGGTTCTGGTCACGGTCCTAGTGTTGTTCTAGGTTCCTAGTTCGGCGATTCTTGTCCAGGTTCTTATTTTGGGTCCCATGTCTAAGTCTGGGTTCGGGTTTGGTTCTTCGTCTAGGTTCTGGTCCTAGTCTGAGTCCCATATCTAGACACCGACTACTGGTCTGTTCCAGTCCCCGTTATCCGAATCCTGAGTCAAGATGGGGATCACTGTCACGGGTCTCGGTTCTGTTCTAGTTCATGTCCCAGGTCCCATTTTGTGAGTTAGGGGTCAGGATCAAGACTTGGGTGCGGTTCTAGGTCCTGACCGTGGTTTCGTGTCCCTAGTCTGGTTCCATGTTTTTGTCTGAGTTCAGGTTCGAGTTCGCGTCCCGGTCTAGGTTTGGTTTGGGATCTGGGTCCGGCTCCCAATTCGGTTCTAGGTTTGATTTGGAGTCCGGGTCCTTGTCCGGTTACGTTTCTGGATTTAGGTCCAATTTCAGTTATGATTCCAAGTCAAAGTCCTAGTTCCAATCCCGATCAACTTCTAGTTTTGGTTCCAATTTTGGGTCACAGGGTACGGGTTTGGGTCCACTTTTGGGTTTGCGACTGGGTTCAGTTCCGTGTGTGGGTTCGAGTCCTTGTCAGTGTTCGGGTCCAAGGTTGGGTCCCAAATCTAGACAACGACTACGGGTTTTGTCCAAGCCCTGGGTCGAGATCCGGATCCCAATCTCAAGTCCTTGTCTGGTTACATTTCTGGTGCTGGGTCACGAGCTGGGTCCTTGGTTCAAGTTCGGGTCTGGGTCGGGTACTAAGCCATGGTCCTAGTAGTTGTTTCCCAGGTCCCTATCCTAATTCTGGTTCAAGGTCCCGGTTTTTGAGTGGGTTTTGGTGCCGGTATAGGTTCGGGTTCGAGTCCTAGTCTCGGTTCGGGTTTAGGTCTCTGTGTGGGTTTTGATTTGGGTTCGGGTTTGGGTTTAGGTCCTTGTCCTCGTCCTAGTCCTAGTTCGGTTCTAGTTCCATTTGTGATTCTATGTTCGAGTTTTGGTTTGAGTTCGGGTTGAAGTTTGAGTCTTGGTGTGAGTTTGGGTTCTGGTCCGAATTTCAGTATAGGTCCAGATCAGGGGCTGTGTGTGGATTCACGTCCTGGGTCTTGGTCTAGGTTGGGTCCGAGTCCCAAGTTCCAATCCCGATCTGAGTCTGGATTCAGTTCTGGGTCTAAGTCCTTGGTTGTGATCCTGGTTTGGGTTCGAGTTTGGATCTGGGTCCGGGTCTAAGTTTGGGTTCTAGTTTTGGTCCGGGTTTGTGTCGAGGTCTAAACCCTGATTCGGGTCTAGGTTCGAGTCTAGGTCAAAGTTCGGGTCCTTAGTGCGGGTCCAAGTTGTGGTCTTGGTCAGGATTTGGTCCAGATCTAGGTCAAGCATTTCCATCCAAGTCTCGGTCCTTGTCCGAGTCCTAGTTGGTATTTGGATCCCTATCTAGGTCCAAGTCTATGTTTGGGATCGGGTCCCAGATTTAGGTCCAAGTCCGGGTCTCAGTTTCGGTCTGGGAAACGACCGTGTCCGGCGCCAATTCCAGTCTCAGTTTGGGTCTGAGGCTACGTCTGTGTTTGGTTCTAGGTCTGGGTCCAGGTCCTGGTCACGGTCCTAGTCTTGTTCTAGGGTCCTTGTTCGGCGATTCTTGTTCAGGTTCTAATTTTTGGTCCCAGGTCTTGGTCTGGATTCACGTTTGGTTCATCGTCTGGGTTCTAGTCCTAGTCTGAGTACCAGATCTAGACACCGACTACTGGTCTGTTCCTGGCCTTGTTACTCGAATCCCAAGTCAAGATCTGGATCACTGTCACGGGTCTCGGTCTGGTTGTGGTTCAAGTCCCAGGTCCCATTTATGAGTTTGGGTTCGGGATCGAGACTGGGGTGCAGTTCTAGGTCCCGACCCTGGTTCTATATCCCTAGTCTGTTTCCATGTTTGGGTCTGTGTTCAGGTTCGGGTTCAGGTCCCGAGTCTAGGTTTGGGTTGGGATCTAGGTCCGCCTCCCAATTCGAGTCTAGGTTTGATTTGGAGCCCAGGTCCTAGTCCGGTTACAGTTCTAGATCTAGGTCTATGGTGTACATTGTCCTACATAGAATAAATGGTAGAGAAGTGAGCCATATATAAGAACATGGGCTACTCCACTCATTGCCAATTAGTTTTGAGATGGAACCCCATGATTCTCAACATGGTGTTAGAGCCATATCCCTTGTGGGCAAGTGATCATATCCGATCTGCACCTATACAGATAATGACCATGTCCACTGTGAGTCGCTTCAAGATTGGTGAGCAAAGAAATAGCCACCATCTTCAGGGGGAATACTGTGGACATTCTCCCACATATATAAGAACATGGGATACTCCACTCATTGCCAGTTGGTTTTGAGATGGAATCCCATGATTCTCAACAACGTCCTATTTCAGTTATGACTCCAAGTCCAAGTCCTAGTTCCAGTCCCGGTCAACTTCTTGTTTTGGTTCCAATTTTGGGTCACAAGGTATGGGTTCAGGTCAACTTTTGGGTTTGGCACTGGGTTCAGGTCCTGGTGTGGCTTCGGGTCCTTGTCAGGGTTCGGGTCCAGAGCTGGGTCCCAAATCCAGACACCGACTACAGGTTTTGTCGTAGCAGTGGGTACAGATCCGAATTCCAATCTCGGGACCCAGTCTGGTTCCATTTCTAGTGTCGGGTCACGAGCTGGGTCCTAGGTTCAAGTACGGGTCTGGGTCGGGTATTAGTTCCCGGTCCTAGTTCTGTTTCCCAAGTCCCGGTTATTCTGTGGGCTTGGGTCCCGGTCTAGGTTCGGGTTCGAGTCTTAGTTCGGGTTCGAGTCTTAGTTCGGGTCCGAGTCTGTGTCCGGGTTTGTGTCGAGTCTAAACTCCCATCTCGGTCTAGGTTGGAGTCTAGGTCCATGTTCAGGTCCCAAGTTCGGGTCCAAGTTTGGGTCCTGGTCAGGCTCTCGCTCCAGATCTATGTCCAGAATTTCCATCTCAGTCTGGATCTTACTCCGAGTCCAGGTTCGTATCTGGATCACTATCTAGGTCCAAGTTTGTGTTTGGGATCGGGTCCCACATTTAGGTCCAAGTCCGAATCTCGGTTCCGGTCTGGGACACGACCGTGTAATGCACGAGTTCCAGTCTCAGGTTGGGTCTGAGGCTAGGTCTGTGCTCGGTTCTAGGTCTGGGTCCGGGTCCTGGTCACAGTCCTAGTCTTGTTCTAAGGTCCTGGTTCGGCGAATCTTGTTTAGGTTCTAATTTTGGGTCCCACGTCTAGGTCTGCATTCAGGTTTGGTTCTTCGTCTGGGTTCTGGTCCTATTTTGAGTCCCAAATCTAGACACCGACTACTGGTCTGTTCCAGGCGCCGTTACCCGAATCCCGAGTCAAGCTCTGGATCACTTTCACGGTTCTCGATCTTGTTCTGGTTCAGGTCCCAGGTCCCATTTCTGAGGTTGGGTTCGGGATCGAGACTAGGGTGCGGTTCTTGGTCCGGACCTTGGTTCTGTGTCCCTAGTCTGGTTCCATGTTTGGGTCTGACTTAAGGTTCGGGTTCGGGTCCCTAGTCCATGTTTGGGTTGGGATCCGAGTCCGGGTCCTGGTCTGGTTACCGTTCTGGATCTAGGTCCAATTTCAGTTATGATTTCAAGTCCAAGTCCTTGTTCCAGTCCCGGTCAACTTCCGGTTTTGGTTCCAATTTTGGGACACAAGGTACGGGTTCGGGTCCACTTTTGGGTTTGGGACTGGGTTCAGGTCCGGGTGTTGGTTCGGGTCCTTGTCAGGGTTCGGGTCCAAGGCAGGGTCCCAAATCTAGACAACGACTACGGGTTTTGTCCAAGCCCTAGGTCCTGATCCGGATCCCAATCTCGGGTCCCAATCTGTTTCCATTTCTGGTGCTGGGTCACGAGCTGGGTTCTAGGTTAAAGTTTGGGTCTTGGTCGGGTACTAGGTCCCGGTCTTAGTTCTTTTTCCAGGGTCCCTATCCTGATTCTGGCTCCACTTCCCAGTTATTGTGTGGGTTTGGGTACCGTTCAAGGTTGGGGTTCGAGTCCTAGTCTTGGTTCGGGTTTAGGTCTCTGTTTGAGTTTTGATATGGCTTCGGGTTTGGCTTTAGGTCCTTGTCCTGGTCCTAGTGCTAGTTCGGTTCTAGTTCCATTTCCGATTCTGAGTTTGAGTTTGGGTTTGAGTTCGGGACGGAGTTCGAGTCCTGGTCTGAGTTTGGGTTTGGGTCTGGATTTTAGTCTAGGTCCAGATCAGGCTCCGGGTGTGGGTTCGCGTCCTGGGAGGTCTAGGTTGGGTCCGAGTCCCAAGTTCCAATCCCGATCTGTGTTTGGATTCAGTTCTTGGTCTAAGTCCTTGGTTTTTATATTGTTTTGTGTTCGAGTTTGTGTCCGGGTCCGGGTCTAGCTTTGGGTCTGATTCTAGGTGTGGGTGTTTGAGTTCGGGTCCGAGTTTGTGTCTGGGTTTGTGTCCAGGTCTGGACCCGGATCTGGGTCTAGGTTTGGGTCTAGGTCCAAGTTAGTGTCCTGAGTGCGGGTTCAAGTTTTGGTCTGGGTCAGGATCTCGGTCCAGATGTAGGTCCAGCATTTCCATCCCAGTCTAGTTGTTGGTCCGAGTCCAGGTTCGTATCTGGATCCCTATCTAGGTGGAAGTCTGTGTTTGGGATCGGGTCCTAAATTTGGGTCCTGGTTGGGGTCTCAGTTCCGATGTGGGTACACGACCGTGTCCATGCACGAGTTCGAATCTCAGTTAGAGTCTGAGGCTAGGTCTGTGTTCAGTTCTAGGTCTGGGTCCAGGTCCTGGTCAAGGTCCTAGTCTTGTTCTAGGGTCCGGGTTCGGCGATTCTTGTTTAGGTTCTAATTTTGCGTACCAAGTCTAGGTCTAAGTTCGGGTCTGGTTCTTCGTCTGGGTTCTAGTCCTAGTCTAAGTCCTACGTCTAGACAATGATTAGTGGTCTGTTCCGGGCCCCGTTACTCGAATCCCGAGTCAAAACCTGGATCACTGTCACGGGTCTCGGTCTTGTTCTGGTTCAGGTCCCATTTTTGAATTTGGGTTCAGGATCGAGACTGGGTTCGGTTCTAGGTCCCGACCCAGGTTCTGTGTCCTAGTGTGCTTCCATGTTTGGGTCTGAGTTTAGGTTCGGGTTCGCGTCCCGAGTCTAGGTTTGGGTTGGGATTCAGGTCTGACTCCTAATTCAGGTGTAGGTATGATTTGGAGTCCAGGTCCAAATCCGGTTACAGATCTGGATCTAGGTCGAATTTCAGTTATTATTCCAAGTCCAAGTCCTAGTTCCACTCCCGGTCAACTTCTGGTTTTTGTTCCAATTTTGGGTCACAGGGTATGGATTCGGGTTCACTTTTGGGTTCGGGACTAGGTTCAGGTCCGGGTGTGGGTTTCGGTCCTTCACAGGGTTCGAGTCTAGGGCTGGGATTGAAATCCCGACACCGACTACGCGTTTTGTCCAAGCCCTCGGTCCAGATCCGGAACCCAATCTCGGGTGCCAGTCTGGTTCCATTTCTAGTGTCGGGTCACGAGCTGGGTCCTATGTTCAAGTTCGGGTCTGGGTCGGGTACTAGTCCAGGTCCTAGTTCTGTTTCGCAGGTCCAAGTCTGTGTTTGGGATCTGGTCCTAAATTTAGGTCCAGGTCCGGGTCTCAATTCCGGTCTGGGTACACGACTGTGTCTGGGCACGAGTTCCAATCTCAGTTTGGGTCTGAGGCTAGGTCTGTGTTCAGTTCTAGGTCTGGGTCCAGGTCCAGGTCACGGTCCTAGTCTTGTTCTAGGGTCCTGGTTCGGCGATTCTTGTTTAGGTTCTAATTTTGGGTACCAGGTCAAGGTGTGGGTTCGCGTTTCGTTCTTCGTCTGGG
Organism: Cannabis sativa; assembly: GCF_029168945.1. Lineage (NCBI taxonomy): Eukaryota > Viridiplantae > Streptophyta > Magnoliopsida > Rosales > Cannabaceae > Cannabis > Cannabis sativa. Next base: position 27,308,353 of record NC_083607.1, on the reverse strand, counting down.
TTCTAGTCCTAGTCTAAGTCTTAGATCTAGACAATGATTACTGGTCTGTTTCGGGCCCCGTTACTCGAATCCCATGTCAAAACCCGGATCACTGTCACGGGTCTCGGTCTTATACTAGTTCAGGTCCCAGGTCCCATTTCTGAATTTGGGTTCGGGATCGAGACTGGGTGCGGTTCTAGGCCCCGACCCTTGTTCTGTGTCCTAGTGTGGTTCCATTTTTGGGTCTGAGTTCAGGTTCGAGTTCGCGTCCCGAGTCTAGGTTTGGGTTGGGATCCAGCTCCGGCTCCCAATTCGGGTCTACGTATGATTTGAAGTCTGGGTCCAGATCCGGTTACGGTTGTGGATCTAGGTCGAATTTCAGTTATTATTCCAAGTCCAAGTCCTAGTTCCAGTCCCGGTCAACTTCTGGTTTTGGTTCCAATTTTGGGTCACAGGGTACGGGTTTGTGTCCACTTTTGGGTTTGGGACTAGGTTCAGGTCCGGGTGTGGGTTCGGGTCCTTCACAGGGTTCGAGTCCAGGGCTGGGTCTGAAATCCAGACACCGACTAAGGGTTTTGTCCAAGCCCTCGGTCCAGATTCGGATCCCAATCTCGGGTCCCAGTCTGGTTCCATTTCTTGTGCTGGGTCACGAGCTGGGTCCTAGGTTCGGGTCTGGGTCGGGTACGAGTCCCGGTCCTAGTTCTGTTTCGCAGGTCCCTATCCTTATTCTGGATCCAGGGACCGGTTATTATGTGGGCTTGGGTCTCGCTCTAAGTTCGGGTTTGAGTCCTAGTCTCCGTTCGGGTTTAGGTCTCTGTCTGGGTTTTGATCTGGGTTCGGGTTTGGCTTTAGGTCCTTGTCCTGGTCCTAGTTCTAGTTCCATTTGCAATTCTTAGTTTGAGTTTGAGTTTGGGTTTGACTTCGGGTCGGAGTTCGAGTCCTGGTCTGAGTTTTGGTTCAGGTCAGGATTTCAGTCTAGGTCCAGATCAGGCTCCGGGTGTGGGTTCGCGTCCTGGGTCTTAGTCTAGGTTGGGTCTGAGTCCCAAGTTCCAATACCGATCTGTGTTTGGATTCAGTTCTTGGTCGAAGTCCTTGGTTCTGATCCTGGTTTGGGTTCGAGTTTGGGTCCAGGTCCGAGTCTAGTTTTTGATCTGATTCTAGGTGTTGGTGTTTGAGTTTTTGTCCGAGTCTTTGTCCAGGTTTGTGTATAGGTCTAGAACCCGATCTGGGTGTCGCTTTGGGTCCAGGTCCATGTTCGGGTCCCACGTGGGTTCCAAGTTTCGGTCTGGGTCAGGATCTCGGTCCAGATCAAGGTCCATCATTTCGATCCCAGTCTGGGTCTTGGTCCGAGTCCAGGTTCGTATCTGGATCGCTATCTAGGTCCAAGTCTGTGTTTGGGATCGGGTCCAAGATTTAGGTCCAAGACCGCGTCTCAATTCTCGTCTGGGTACACGAGCGTGTCCAGGCTCGAGTTCCAGTCTCAGTTTGGGTCTGAAGCTAGGTCTGTGTTCGGTTCTAGGTCTGGGTCCGGGTCTTGGTCACGGTCCTAGTCTTGTTTTAGGGTCCTCGTTGGGCGATTTTTATTCAAGTTCCAATTTTGGCTCCCAGGTCTTGGTCTGGGTTCGGGTTTGGTTCTTCATTTGGGTTCTGGTCCTAGTCTCAGTCAAAGATCTAGACATCGACTACTGTTCTGTTCCAGGCCCCGTTACCTGAATCCCGAGTCAAGATCTGGATCACTTTCACGAGTCTCGGTTCTATTTCGGTTCAGGTCCCAGGTCCAATTTCTGAGTTTGGGTTCGGGATCGAGACTGGGTTGCGGTTCTAGGTCCCGACCCTAGTTCTGTGTCCTTAGTCTGGTTCCATGTTTGGGTCTTAGTTCAGGTTCGGGTTCGGGTCCCCAGTCCACGTTTGGGTTGGGATCCGGGTCCGGCTCCCAATTCGGGTCTAGGCCTGATTTGGAGTCGAGGTCCTGGTCCGGTTACGGTTCTGGATCTACGTCCATTTTCAGTTCTAGTTCCAAGTCCAAGTCCTAGTTCCAGTCTTGGTCGACTTCCGGTTTTTTATTCCAATTTTGGGTCACAGGGTACGGGTTCGGGTCCACTTTTGAGTTTCGAAATGGGTTCAGATCTGGGTGTGGGTTCTGGTCCTTGTTAGGGTTCGGTCCAGGGCTGGGTCCCAAATCCAGACACCGACTACGGGTTCTATCCAAGCCCTTGGTCCAGATCCGGATCCCGATCTCCGGTTCAGTCGGGTTCCATTTCTTGTGTCGGGTCACGAGCTGGGTCCTAGGTTCAAGTTCAGGTCTGGGTCGGGTACTAGGTCCGGGTCCTAGTTCTGTTTCCCAGGTCCCTATCCTTATTCTTGGTCCAAGTCCCGGTTATTGTGTGGGTTTGGGTCCCGGTCTAGGTTCGGGTTTATGTCTTAGTCTCGGTTCGGGTTTAGGTCTCTGTCTGGGTTTTGATCTGGGTTCGGGTTTGGCTTTACGTCCTCGTCCCATTCTAGTTCCATTTGCGATTCTGAGTTCGAGTTTGGGTTTGAGTTTGGGTCGGAGTTCGAGTCCTTGTCTGAGTTTGTGTTCGGGTCCTGATTTCAGTCTAGCTCCAAATCAGGCTCCGGGTCTAGGTTAGCGTCCTGGGTCTTTGTGTAGGTTGGGTCCGAGTCCCAAGTTCCGATCCTGATCTAAGTATGGATTCAGTTCTTGGTCTAAGTCCTTGAAACTGATCCTGGTTTGGGTTCGAGTTTGGGAACGGGTCCGAGTTTGTGTCAGGGTTTGTGTTCAGGTCTAGACCCCAATCTGGGTCTAGGTTAGGGTCCAGGTCCAAGTTCGGGTCCCGCGTGCGGGTCCAAGTTTTGGTCTGGGTTAGGATCTTGGTCCAGATCTAGGTCCAGCATTTCGATCCCAGTCTAGGTCTTGGTCGAGTCCTGGTTCGTATCCAGATCCCTATCTAGGTCCAAGTCTTTGTTTGGGATCTGGTCCCTGATTTAGGTCCATGTCCGCGTCTCAGTTCCGGTCTGGGTTCTGGTCCTAGTCTGAGTCCCAGATCTAGACACAGACTACTGGTCTGTTCTAGGACGCGTTACTCGAATCCCGAGTCAAGATATGGATCACTATCAAGGGTCTCTGTCTGGTTCGGGTTCAAGTCCCAGCTCAAATTTCTGAGTTTGTGTTCGGGATCGAGACTGGGGTGCGGTTCTAGGTCCCGACCCTAGTTCTGTGTCCCTAGTCTGGTTCCATGTTTGGGTCTGAGTTCAGGTTCGGGTTCGGGTCCCGAGTCCAGGTTTGGGTTGGTATCCGAGTCCGGCTCCCAATTCGGGTCTAGGTCTGGTTTAGACTCCGGGTCCTAGTCCAGTTACAGTTCTGGATCTAGGTCCAATTTCAGTTATGATTCCAAGTCCAAGTCCTTGTTCCAGTCCCGGTCAACTTTCGGTTTTGTTTCCAATTTTGGGTCACAGGGTACGGGTTCGGGTCGACTTTTAAGTTTTGGACTGGGTTCAGGTTCGAATGTGCGTTCGGGTCAAGGGCTGGGTCCCAAATCCAGACACCGACTACAGGTTTTGTCCAAGCCCTATGTCTAGATCCGGATTGCAATCTCGAGTCCTAGTCTGGTTCCATTTCTTGTGTCGGTTCACGAGCTGGGTCCTAGGTTCAAGTTCAGGTTTGGGTCGGGTACTAGGTCCCGGTCCTAGTCCTGTTTCCTAGGTCTCTTTCAATATTCTAGGTCCAGGTCTCGGTGATTGGATGGCTTTTGGTCCCGGTCTAGGTTCAGGTTCGAGTCTTATTCTCAGTTATGGTTTAGGTCTCTGTCTGGGTTTTGATCAGGGTTCGGGTTTGGGTTTAGGTCCTTGTCCTAGTCCTAGTCCTAGTTCAGTTCTAGTCCCATTTGCGATTCTGAGTTCGAGTTTGGGTTCGAGTTCGGGTCGGAGTTCAAGTCCGGGTCTGAGTTAGGGTTCGGGTCCGAATTTCAGTCTAGGTCCAGATCAGGCTCTGGGTGTGGGTTCGCATCCTGGGTCTTGGTCTAGGTTGGATCCGAGTCTCAAGTTCCAATCCCGATCAGAGTCTGGATTCAGTTCTTGCTCTAAGTTCTTGGTTCTGATCCTGGTCTGGGGTCAAGTTTGGGTTTGGGTCTGGGTCTAGCTTTTGGTCTGATTATAGGTGTGGGTGTTTGAGTTTGGGTCCGAGTTTGTGTCAAGGTTTGTGTCCAGGTTTGGACCCCGATCTGGGTCTAGGTTCGGGTCCTGGTCCAAGTTCGGGTCCCGCGTGCGGGTCCAAGTTTCAGTCTGGGTCAGGATCTCGGTCCAGATCTAGGTCCATCATTTCGATCCCCGCCTGGGTCTTGGTTTGAGTCCAGGTTCGTATCCGGATCCCTATCTAGGTCCAAGTCTGTGTTTGGGATCGTGTCCCAGATTTAGGTCCATGTCCGCCTCTCAGTTCCGGTCTGGGTACACGACCGTGTCGGGGCCCGAGTTCCAGTCTCAGTTTGGGTCTGAGGCTAGGTCTCTGTTCGGTTCTAGTTCTGGGTTTGGGTCCTTGTTAAGGTCCTAGTCTTGTTCTAGGGTCCTAGTTCGACGATTCTTATTGAGGTTCAAATTTCGGGGTCCCAAGTCTAGGTTTCGGTTCGGGTTTGTTTCTTCGTCTGGGTTCTGGTCCTAGTCTAAGTCCCAGATCTAGACAACGACTACTGGTCTGTTCCAGGCCCCGTTACCCGAATCCCGAGTCAAGATCTGGATCACTGTCACGGGTCTCCGTTTGGTTCTTGTTCAGGTCCCAGGTCCCATTCCTGAGTTTGGGTTTGGGATCGAGACTGCGATGCGGTTCTAGGTCTCGACCCTTGTTCTCTGTCCCTAGTCTGGTTCCATGTTTGGGTTTGAGTCTAGGTTCGGGTTCGAGTCCTAAGTCCAGGTTTGGGTTGTGATCCGCATCCGGCTCCAAATTCAGGTCTAGGTCCGATTTGGAGTCCGGGTCCTGGTCCGGTTATGATTCTGGATCTAGGTCCAATTTCAGTTATGATTTCAAGTCCAAGTCCTAGTTCAAGTCCCGGTGAACTTCCGGTTTCGATTCCAATTTTGTGTCACAGGGTACGAGTTCGGGTCCAATTTCGGTTTTGGGACTTGGTTCAGGTCCGGGTGTGGGTTCGGGTCCTTGTCAGGGTTCGGGTCTAGGGCTTGGTCCCAAATCCTAACACCGACTACGGGTTTTGTCCAATCCCTTGGTCCAGATCCGGATCCCAATCTCGGGTCCCAGTCTGGTTCCATTTCTGGTGCCGAGTCACAACCTCGGTCCTAGGTTCAAATTTGGGTTTGGGTCGTGTACTAGGTCCTAGTCCTAGTTCTGGGTCCAGGTCCCGGTTTTGTGTGGGTTTTGGTACCGGTCTAGGTTCGGGTTCGAGTCCTAGTCTCGGTTCAGGTTTAGGACTCTGTCTGGATTTTGATCTGGGTTCGGGTTTGGGTTTAGGTCCTTGTCCTGATCCTAGTCCTAGTTCGGTTCTAGCTCCATTTGCGATTTTGAGTTCGAGTTTGGGTTCTAGTTCGCGTCAGAGTTCGAGTCATGGTCTGAGTTTGGGTTCGGGTACGGATTTCAGTCTAGGTCCAGATTAGGCTCCGAATATGGGTTCACGTCCTGGGTCTTGGTCTAGGTTGGGTCCGAGTCCCAAGTTCAATTCCCATTCTTAGTCTGGATTCAGTTCTGGGTCTATGTCCTTGTTTCTGATCCTGGTCTGGGTTCGAGTTTGGGTCCAGGTCTGGGTCTAGCTTTGGGTCTAATTCTAGGTTTGGGTGTTTGAGTTCGGGTACGAGTTTGTGTCCGGTTTTGTGTCCATGTCTGGACCCTGATCTAGGTTCAGGTTCTGGTCCAGTTCCAAGTTTGGGTCCCGAGTGCGGGTCCAAATTTGGGTATGGGTCAGGATCTCGGTCCAGATCTAGCTCTAGCATTTCCATCCCAGTCTGGGTCTAGGTCCGAGTCCAGGTTCGTATCCGAATCCCTATAAAGGTCCAAGTCTGTGTTTGGGATCGAGTCCTAGATTTAGGTCCAGGTCCGGGTCTCAGTTCCGGTCTAGGTACACGACCATGCCCTGACCCAAGTTCCAATCTAAGTTTGTGTCTAAGGCTATGTCTGTGTTCGGTTCTAGGTCCGGGTCCGGGTACTTGTCACAGTCCTAGTTTTGTTCTATGGTCCTGGTTCGGCGATTCTTGTTCAGCTTCGAATTTTGGGTCCCATGTCTAGGTCAGGGTTCGGGTTTTGTTTTTCGTCTGGGTTTTGGTCCTAGTCTGAGCCCCAGATCTAGACACCGAGTACTGGTCTGTTCTAGGCCCCGTTACCCGAATCCCGAGTCAAAATTTGGATCACTTTCACAGGTCTCGGTCTGGTTTTGGTTCAAGTCCCAGGCCCATTTCTGAGTTTGGGTTCGAGATCAAGATTGGGGTGCGGTTCTAGGTCCCGACCCTGGTTCTGTGTCCCTACTCTGGCTCCATGTTTAGGTTTGAGTTCAGGTTCAAGTTCGGGTCCCGAGTCCAGGTTTGGGTTGGGATCCGGGTCCGACTCCCAATTCGGATCTAGGTCTTATTTGGAGTTTGGGTACTGGTCTGGTTACGGTTTTGGATTTATGTCCGATTTCAGTTATGATTCCAAGTCCTAGTTCCAGTCCCGGTCAACTTCCAATTTTGGTTGAAATTTTGGGTCACAGGGTACGGGTTCGGGTCAACTTTTTTGTGTGGGACTGGGTTCAAGTCCTGGTGTGGGTTCGGGTCCTTGTCAGGGTTCGGGTCCAGGGTTGGGTCCCAAATCAAGACACCGACTACGGGTTTTGTCCAAGCTCTGGCTCCAGATTCAGATCCCAATATCGGGTCCCAGTCTGGTTCCATTTCTGGTGTCGGGTCACGAGCTGGGTCCTACGTTCAAGTTCGGGTCTGGGTCGGGTACTAGGTCCCGGTCCTAGTTTTGTTTCCTAGGTCCCTATCCTTATTTTGTGTGCAGGTCTCGTTTATTGTGTGGGTTTGGGTCCCGGTTTAGGTTCGGGTTTGAGTCCCAGTCTCAGTTCGAGTTAAGGTCTCTGTCTAGGTTTTGATTTGGGTTCGAGTTAGGTTTAGGTCCTGCTCTTGGTCCTAGTCCTAGTTCGTTTCTAGTTACATTTGCGATTCTGAATTTGAGTTTGGGTTTGAGTTCGGGTCTGAGTTCGAGTCAAGGTCTGAGTTTTGGTTCAGGTCCGGATTTCAGTCTAGGTCCAGATTAGGCTCCGGGTGTGGGTTCGCGTCCTGGGTCTTGGTCTAGGTTGGGTCCGAGTCCCAAGTTCCAATCCCGATCTGAGTCTTGATTCAATTATGGGTCTAAGTCCTTGGTTTTGATCCTGGTCTGGGTTCGAGTTTGGGTTCGGTTCCTCGTCTAGCTTTGGGTCAGATTCTAGGGGTGGGTGTTTGAGTTCGGGTCCGAGTCTGTGTCCGGGTTTGAGTCCAGGTCAGGACCCTGTTTTGGGTATACGTTCGGGTCCAAGTTTGGGTCTTTGTCACGATCTCTATCCAGATTTAAGTCCAGCATTTTGATCCCATTCTGGGTATTGGTCTGAGTCCAGGTTCGTATCCGGATCCCTATCTAGGTCCAAGTCTGTGTTTGGGATCTGGTCCCAAATTTAGGTCCAAGTCGGGGTCTCAGCTTCGGTCTGGATACACGACTGTGTCTGGGCCAAAGTCCCACTATCATTTTGGGTCTAAGGCTAGGTCTGTGCTCGGTTCTAGGTCTGGGTCTGGGTCTTGGTCACGGTCCTACTCTTTTTCTAGGGTCCTGGTTCGGCGATTCTTGTTCAGGTTCTTATTTTGGGTCCCAGGTCTAGGTCTGGGTTCGGGTTTTGTTCTTCGTCTTGGTTCTGGTCATAGTTTTTGTCCCACATTTAGACGCTGACTACTGGTCTGTTCCAGGCCCCATTACTCGAATCCCAAGTCAAGATCTGGATCACTGTCACGGGACTCGGTCTGGTTCTGGTTCAGGTCCCAGGTCCGCTTTTTGAGTTTGGGTTCCGGTTCGAGACTGGGTGCGATTCTAGGTCCTGACCCTAGTTCTGTGTCCCTAGTCTGGTTCCATGTTTCGATCTGAGTTCAGGTTCGGGTTCGGGTCGCGAGTCCAGGTTTGGGTTGGGATCCGGGTCCATCTCACAATTCGGGTTTTGGTCTGATTTGGAGTCTTGGTCCTGGTCCGGTTACGATTCTGGATCTAGGTCAAATTTTAGTTATGATTCCAAGTCCAAGTCCTTGTTCCAGTCCCGGTCAACTTTCGGTTTTGGTTCCAATTTTGGGTCACAGGGGACAAGTTCGGGTCCACTTTTGGGTTTGCGACTCGGTTCGGGTCCTTGTCAGGGTTCGGGTCCAGGGCTGGGTCCCAAATCCAAACACAGCCTACGGGTTTTGTCCAAGCCCTAAGTCCAAATCTTCATCCCAATCTCTAGTCCCAGTCTGGTTCAATTTCTAGTGCCGGGTCACGAGCTGTGTCCAAGGTTCAAGTTCGGGTCTGGGTCGGTCCTGTTCGAGTTTGGATTGGAGTTTGGGTCCGGGTTCGAGTCCTGTTCTGAGTTTGGGTTCGTGTCTGGATTTCAGTCTAGGTCCAGATTAGGCTCCAGGTGTGCGTTCGCATCTTGGGTCTTGGTCTAGGTTGGGTCCCAGTCCCAAGTTCCTATCCCGATGTGAGTCTGGAATCAGTTCTAGGTCTAAGTCCTTGGTTCTTATCTTGGTCTGTGTTCGAGTTTGGGTTCGGGTCCTAGTGTATCTTTGGGTCTGATTCTAGGTGTGGGTGTTTGAGTTCGGGTCCGAGTCTGCGTTCGAGTTTGTGTCCAGGTCTGGACCCGATCTGGGTCTATGTTCGGGTCCAGGTCCAAGTTTGGGTCTTGAGTGAAGGTCCAAGTTTGGGTCTTGGTCAGGATCTCACTCCAGATCTAGATCCAACAATTCCATCCCAGTTTGGGTCTTGGTCCGAGTCCAGGTTCGTATCCCGATCCCTTTCTAGGTCCAAGTCTTTGTTTGGGATAGGGTCCCTGATTTAGGTCCAAGTCCGGGTCTCAGTTCCGGTCTGGGTACACGACCGTGTCCGGGATCGAGTTCCAGTCTCAGCTTGGGTCAAAGGCTGAGTTTGTGTTCGGTTCTACGTCTGGGCCCGGGTCCTGGTCACGGACCTAGTCTTTTTCAAGGGTCCTGGTTCGGCGATTCTTGTTTAGGTGCTAATTTTGGGTCCCAGGTCTAGGTCTGGGTTCGGGTTTGGTTCTTCGTCTGGGTTCAGGTCCTAGTCTGAGTCCCAGATCTAGACACCGACTACTGGTCTATTCCAGGCACCGTTACCCGAAGCCTGAGCCAAGATCTGGATCACTGTGACGGGTCTCGGTCTGGTTCTGGTTCAGGTCCCATGTCCATTTCTGAGATTGGGTTTGGGATCGAGATGGGGGTGCTAGGTCCCGACCCTGTTTCTGTGTCCCTAGTCTACTTCCATGTTTGGGGTCTGAGTTCAGGTTCGGGTTCGAGTCCCTTGTCGAGGTTTGGGTTGGGATCCGGGTGTGGCTCCCAATTCGGGTCTAGGTCTAATTTGGAGTCCAAGTCCTTGTCCGGTTACGGTTTTGGATCTATGTCCAATTTCATTTATGATTGCAAGTCCAAGTCCAAGTTACAGTCCTGGTCAACTTCTAGTTTTTGTTCCAATTTTGTGTCACAGGGTACGGGTTCGGGTCAACTTTTTAATTTGGGACTAGGTTCAAGTCCGCGTGTGCGTTAGGGTCCTTGTCATGGTTCAGGTCCAGGTCTGGGTCCCAAATCCAAACACCAACAACGGGTTTTGTCCAAGCCCTGGGTCCAGATCCGGATTTGAATCTCGGGTCCCAGTCTAGTTCCATTTCTGGTGCCGGGTCACGACCGGGGTCCTAGGTTCAAGTTCGGGTCTGGATCGGGTACTAGGTCCCGGTCCTAGTTCTTTTCCCCAGGTCCCTATCCTTATTCTGGGTCCAGTTCCCGGTTATTGTGTGGGTTTGGGTCCCTGTCTAGGTTCGGGTTCGAGTCCTTTCTAGGTTCGGACCCGGATCCCAACCCAATCCTAGACTCGGGACCCGAACTCGAACTTGAACTGAGACAAAAACATGGAACCAGACTAACACAGAACCTAGACCTAGACCTGCGACCCAAAATTAGAACCTGAACAAGAATCGCCAAACTCGGACCCTAGAAAAAGACTAGGACCGAGACCAGGATCCGGACCATGGCCAAGAACCGAACACAGAACTAGCCTCAAACCCAAATTGAAACTCGAACTCGTGCCCAGACACGGTCGTGTACCCAGACCGGAAATGAGACCCGGACCTGGACCTAAATCTTAGACCCGATCCCAAACACAGACTAGGACCTAGATAGGGATCCGGATACGAACCTGGACTCGGACCAAGTCCCAAACTGGGATCAAAATGTTGGACCTAGATTTGGACCGAGATCCTGACCAAGACCCAAACATGGACCTGGACCTGAACCTAGACCTCGATCGGGGTGCAAACCTGTACACAAACCCAGACACAGACTCGGACCCGAACTCAAACATACACCTAGAATCAAGACCACGATCAGAACCAAGGACTTAGACCAAGAACTGAATCCAGACACAGATCGGTATTGGAACTTGGGACACTGACCCAAGCTAGACCAAGACCCAGGACGCGAACCAACACCTGGAGCCTGATGTGACCCTAGACTAAAATCCCAACCAAAATCCAAACTCAGACAAGGACTCGAACTCCATCCCAAACTCAACCCCAAACTCGAACTCATAATCGCAAATGGAACTAGAACCGAACTAGGACTAGGACCAGGACCAGGACCTAAACCCAAACCCGAACCCTGAGCAAAACCCAGACAGAGACCTAAACCCGAACCCAGACTAGGACTCGAACCCGAACATAGACCGGGGACCCAAACCCACACATTAATTGGGACCTGGACCCATATAAGGATAGGGACCTAGGAAACCGAACTAGGATCCCGACCTAGTAACCGACCTAGCTCGTGACCTGGCACTAGAAATGGAACCAGACTTGTACTCAAGATTGGGATCCGGATCTAGATCAAGGGCTGGGACAAAACCCGTAGTCGGTGTCTGGATTTGAGACCCAGACCAGGACTCGAACCCTCACAACGACCCGAACCCACACCCGGACCTGAACCCAATTCCAAAACCAAATGTGGACCCGAACCCGTAACCTATTACCCAAAATTGGAAACAAAACCGGAAGTTAATCGGGACTGGAACTAGGATTTGGAGTTGGAATCATAACTGAAACTTGACGTAGATCTAGAACCGTAACCAGACCTGGACTCGGACTCCAAATCCGACCTAGACCTGAATTGGGAGCCGAACTCGGATCCCAACCCAAACCTGGACTCGGGACCCAACTTGAACCTGAATTCCAACCCAAACATGGAACCAGACTAGGGCCATAGAACCAGGGTCGGGACCTAGAATCGTACCCCAGTCTCGATCTCGAACCCAAACTCAGAAATGGGACCTGATACATGAACCAGAACAGGACCGAAACCCGTGACAGTGATCAGGATCCTAACTCGGGATTCAGGTAACGGGTGTGGGTGTCTAGATCTGGGACTCAGACTAGGACAAGAACCAAGATGAAGAACCAAACCCGAACCCAGACCAAGACCTGGGACCCAAAATTAGAACCTGAACAAGAATCGCCAAACCAGAACCCTAGATAAAGACTAGGATCAGGACCTGGACCCGGACCCTGGCCAAGAACCGAACACAGAACTAGCCTCAAACCCAAATTGAAACTCGAACTCGTGCCCAGACACGGTCGTGTTTTCAGACCGGAACTAAGACCCGGACCTGGACCTAAATCTGGGACCCGATCCCAAACACAGACTTGGACCTAGATAGGGATCCGGATACGAACCTGGACTCGGACCAAGACCCAGACTGGGATCGAAATGCTGGACCTAGATCTGGACCGAGATCTTGACCCAGACCCAAACTTGGACGCGCAGTCGGGACACGAACTAGGACCTGGACCTGAACCTAGACCTAGATCGGGGTCCAGATCTAGACACAAACTCGGACCCAAACTCAAACACCCACACCTAGAATAAGACCCAAAGCTAGACCCGGACTCGGACCTAAACTCGAACCCAGATCAGGATCAGAACCAAGGACTTAAACTCATAATTGAATCCAGACTCAGATTGGGATTGGAACTCGGGACTTAGACACAACCTAGACTAAGATCCAGGAGGCGAACCCACACCCGGAGCTTGATATGGACCTAGACTGAAATCCAGACCCGAACCCAAACTCAGACAACGAATCAAACTCAAACCCGAACTCAACCCCAAACTCGAACTCAGAATCGCAAATGAAACTAGAACCGAACTAGGACTAGGACAAGGATCAGGACATAAACCCAAACCCGAACCCAGATCAAAACCTAGACAGAGACCTAAACCAGAACCGAGACTTCGACTCGAACCTGAACCTAGACCGGGATCGAAACCCACACAATAACCGAGACCTGGACCCAGAATCAGGATAGGGACTTGGGAAACAAAACTAGGAACGGGACGTACTTCCCGATCCAGACCCGAACTTGAACATAGGACCCAGCTCGTGACTTGTCAACACAAATGTAACCAGATTACGATCCGAGATTGGTATCCGGATCTTGACCAATGGCTTGGACAAAACCCGTAGTCGGTGTCAGGATTTGGGACCCAGCCCAGCACGCAAACCGTTACAACACCCGAACCCACACCCGGACCTTAACCCAGTCCCAAACCCAAAAGTGGACCCAAACCCGTACCCTGTGACCAAAAATTGGAACCAAAACTGGAAGTTGATCGGGACTGGAACTAGGACTTGGACTTGGAATCATAACTGAAATTGGACATAGATTGAAAACCGTAACTGGACCAGGACCCGGACTCCCAATCAGACCTAGAACCGAATTGGGAGCTGGACCCAAATCCCAACCCAAACCTAGACTCGGGACCCGAACCAAATCTAAACTCATACCAATTCATGGAACCAGACTAGGGACACAGAACCAGTGTCAAGACCTAGAACCGCACCCCTGTCTCGATCCCGAACCCGAACCCTAACTCAGAAATGGGACCTGGGACCTGAACCAGAACCATACCGAGACCCGTGACAGTGATCCAGATCTTCACTCAGGATTCGGGTAAAGGGGCCTGGAACAGACCAGTAGTCGGTTCCTAGATTTTGGACTCAGACTAGGACAAGAACCAAAACGAAGAACCAAACCCGAACCCAGACCTAGACCTGGGACCCAAAATTAGAACATCACAAAAGTCAGCGAACCAGGACCCTAGAACAAGACTACGACCATGACCAGGACCCGGACCCAGACCTAGAACAGAACACAGACCTAGCCTCAGACCAAAACTGAGACTGGAACTCAGGCCCGGACACGGTCGTGTACCCAGACCGGAACTGAGACCCGGACCTGGACCTAAATTTGGGACCTGTTCCCAAACACAGAATTGGACCTAGATAGGGATCCAGATACGAACCTGGACTCAGACCAAGACCAAGACTGGGATCGAAATGCTGGACCTAGATCTGGACCGAGATCCTGACCCAGACCCAAACTTGGACCAGCACTCGGGACCCGATCTTGGACCTAGACCCGAACCTAGACACAGATCGGGGTCCAGACCAGGACACAAACCCGGACACAGACTCGGAACCGAACTCAAACCCACACCAAGAATCAGAGCCAAAGCTAGACCCGGACACGGACCCGAACTCAAACCAAGACAAAAATAAGAACAAAGGACTTAGACGAAGAACTGAATCCAGACTCAGATCCAGGACCCAGGAGTCGAACCCACACCCGGAGCCTGATCTGGACCTAGACTGAAATCTGGACGCGAACCAAAACTTAGACCAGGACTCGAGACTCGAACTCCGACAAGAACTCTAACCCAAACTCGAACTCAGAATAGAAAATGGAACTAGAACCGAACTAGGACGAGGACCATGACAAGGAACTAAACCCAAACCCGAACCCAAATAAAAACCCAAACAGAGACCTAAACCGAGACCCAAACCGACACAATAACCGGGACCTGGACCAAGAATCAGGATAGGGACCTGGGAAAAAGAACTAGGACCGGGACCTAGTTCCCGACCAATACCCGAACTTGAACCTTGGACCCAGCTCGTTACCCGGCACCAGAAATTGAACCAGACTGGGACCCGAGATTGGGATCCGAATCGAGACACAGGGCTTGGACGAAACCCATAGTCGGTGTCTGGATTTGGGACCCAGCCGTGGACTCGAACCCTAACAAGCACCAGAACCCACACCCGGACCTGAACCAAGTCCCAAACAAAAAAGTGGACCCCAACCCGTACCTTGGGATCAAAAATTGGAACCAAAACCGGAAGTTGATTGGCACTAGAACTAGGACTTTGTCTGGGAATCATAACTAAAATTGGACCTAGATCTAGAACCGTAACCGGACCAGGACCCGGACTCCAAATCTGACCTAGACCCAAATTGGGAGCCAGACCCAGATCCCAACCCAAACCTAGACCGGGGACCCGAACCCGAACCTGAACTCAGACCAAAACATGGAAACAGACAAGGGACACAGAACAAGGGTCGGGACCTAGAACCACACCTAGTCTCCATCCGAAACCCAAACTCACAAATGGGACCTCGGACCTAAACTAGAACCAAACCCGAACCCAGACCAAGACCTGGGACCCAAAATTAGAACCTGAACAAGAATCGCCAAACCAGAACCCTAGATAAAGACTAGGATCAGGACCTGGACCCGGACCCTGGCCAAGAACCGAACACAGAACTAGCCTCAAACCCAAATTGAAACTCGAACTCGTGCCCAGACACGGTCGTGTACCCAGACCGGAACTAAGACCCGGACCTGGACCTAAATCTGGGACCCGATCCCAAACACAGACTTGGACCTAGATAGGGATCCGGATACGAACCTGGACTCGGACCAAGACCCAGACTGGGATCGAAATGCTGGACCTAGATCTGGACCGAGATCTTGACCCAGACCCAAACTTGGACGCGCAGTCGGGACACGAACTAGGACCTGGACCTGAACCTAGACCTAGATCGGGGTCCAGATCTAGACACAAACTCGGACCCAAACTCAAACACCCACACCTAGAATAAGACCCAAAGCTAGACCCGGACTCGGACCTAAACTCGAACCCAGATCAGGATCAGAACCAAGGACTTAAACTCATAATTGAATCCAGACTCAGATTGGGATTGGAACTGGGGACTTAGACACAACCTAGACTAAGATCCAGGAGGCGAACCCACACCCGGAGCTTGATATGGACCTAGACTGAAATCCAGACCCGAACCCAAACTCAGACAACGAATCAAACTCAAACCCGAACTCAACCCCAAACTCGAACTCAGAATCGCAAATGAAACTAGAACCGAACTAGGACTAGGACAAGGATCAGGACATAAACCCAAACCCGAACCCAGATCAAAACCTAGACAGAGACCTAAACCAGAACCGAGACTTCGACTCGAACCTGAACCTAGACCGGGATCGAAACCCACACAATAACCGAGACCTGGACCCAGAATCAGGATAGGGACTTGGGAAACAAAACTAGGAACGGGACGTACTTCCCGATCCAGACCCGAACTTGAACATAGGACCCAGCTCGTGACCTGTCAACACAAATGTAACCAGATTACGATCCGAGATTGGTATCCGGATCTTGACCAATGGCTTGGACAAAACCCGTAGTCGGTGTCAGGATTTGGGACCCAGCCCAGCACGCAAACCGTTACAACACCCGAACCCACACCCGGACCTTAACCCAGTCCCAAACCCAAAAGTGGACCCAAACCCGTACCCTGTGACCAAAAATTGGAACCAAAACTGGAAGTTGATCGGGACTGGAACTAGGACTTGGACTTGGAATCATAACTGAAATTGGACATAGATTGAAAACCGTAACTGGACCAGGACCCGGACTCCCAATCAGACCTAGAACCGAATTGGGAGCTGGACCCAAATCCCAACCCAAACCTAGACTCGGGACCCGAACCAAATCTAAACTCATACCAATTCATGGAACCAGACTAGGGACACAGAACCAGTGTCAAGACCTAGAACCGCACCCCTGTCTTGATCCCGAACCCGAACCCTAACTCAGAAATGGGACCTGGGACCTGAACCAGAACCATACCGAGACCCGTGACAGTGATCCAGATCTTCACTCAGGATTCGGGTAAAGGGGCCTGGAACAGACCAGTAGTCGGTTCCTAGATTTTGGACTCAGACTAGGACAAGAACCAAAACGAAGAACCAAACCCGAACCCAGACCTAGACCTGGGACCCAAAATTAAAACATCACAAAAGTCGGCGAACCAGGACCCTAGAACAAGACTACGACCATGACCAGGACCCGGACCCAGACCTAGAACAGAACACAGACCTAGCCTCAGACCAAAACTGAGACTGGAACTCAGGCCCGGACACGGTCGTGTACCCAGACCGGAACTGAGACCCGGACCTGGACCTAAATTTGGGACCTGTTCCCAAACACAGAATTGGACCTAGATAGGGATCCAGATACGAACCTGGACTCAGACCAAGACCAAGACTGGGATCGAAATGCTGGACCTAGATCTGGACCGAGATCCTGACCCAGACCCAAACTTGGACCAGCACTCGGGACCCGATCTTGGACCTAGACCCGAACCTAGACACAGATCGGGGTCCAGACCAGGACACAAACCCGGACACAGACTCGGAACCGAACTCAAACCCACACCAAGAATCAGAGCCAAAGCTAGACCCGGACACGGACCCGAACTCGAACCAAGACAAAAATAAGAACAAAGGACTTAGACGAAGAACTGAATCCAGACTCAGATCCAGGACCCAGGAGTCGAACCCACACCCGGAGCCTGATCTGGACCTAGACTGAAATCTGGACGCGAACCAAAACTTAGACCAGGACTCGAGACTCGAACTCCGACAAGAACTCTAACCCAAACTCGAACTCAGAATAGAAAATGGAACTAGAACCGAACTAGGACGAGGACCATGACAAGGAACTAAACCCAAACCCGAACCCAAATAAAAACCCAAACAGAGACCTAAACCGAGACCCAAACCGACACAATAACCGGGACCTGGACCAAGAATCAGGATAGGGACCTGGGAAAAAGAACTAGGACCGGGACCTAGTTCCCGACCAATACCCGAACTTGAACCTTGGACCCAGCTCGTTACCCGGCACCAGAAATTGAACCAGACTGGGACCCGAGATTGGGATCCGAATCGAGACACAGGGCTTGGACGAAACCCATAGTCGGTGTCTGGATTTGGGACCCAGCCGTGGACTCGAACCCTAACAAGCACCAGAACCCACACCCGGACCTGAACCAAGTCCCAAACAAAAAAGTGGACCCCAACCCGTACCTTGGGATCAAAAATTGGAACCAAAACCGGAAGTTGATTGGCACTAGAACTAGGACTTTGTCTGGGAATCATAACTAAAATTGGACCTAGATCTAGAACCGTAACCGGACCAGGACCCGGACTCCAAATCTGACCTAGACCCAAATTGGGAGCCAGACCCAGATCCCAACCCAAACCTAGACCGGGGACCCGAACCCGAACCTGAACTCAGACCAAAACATGGAAACAGACAAGGGACACAGAACAAGGGTCGGGACCTAGAACCACACCTAGTCTCCATCCGAAACCCAAACTCACAAATGGGACCTCGGACCTAAACTAGAACCAGACCGTGACCCGTGATAGTGATCCAGATCTTGACTCAGGATTCGGGTAACGGGGCCTGGAATAGACCAGTAGTCGGTGTCTAGATTTGGGACTCAGACTAGGACCAAAACCCAGACGAAGAACCAAATCCTAACCCAGACCTAGACCTGGGACCCAAAATTAGAACCTGAACAAGAATCGCCGAACCAGGACCCTAGAACAAGACTACGATCGTGACCAGGACCCGGACCCAGACCTAGCCTCGAACCTAAACTGAGACTAGAACTCGGGCCCAAACACGGTAATGTACCAAGACCGAAACTGAGACCCGGACTTGGACCTCAATCTGGGACCCGATCCCAAACACAGACTTGGACCTAGATAGGGATCTTGATACGAACCTGGCCTCCGACCAAGACCTAGACTGGGATCAAAATGCTGCACCTAGATCTGGACCAAGATCCAGACCCAGACCCTAACTTGGACCCGCACTCACGACCCGAACTTGGACCTGGACCCAAACCTAGACCCAGATCGGGGTCCAGACCTTGACACAGACCCGAACAAAGACTTGGACCCGAACTCAAACTCCCACACCTAGAATCTGACCAAAAGCTAGACCCGTACCCGGACCCAAACTCGAACCCAGACCAGGATCAGAACCAAGGACTTTGACCTAGAACTAAATCTAGACTCAGATCGGGATTGGAACTTCTAATTTGGACCTAGACTTAAATTTGGACCGGAACTAAAACTCAGACCAAGACTCGAACTCCGACCCGAACTAGAACCCAAACTCGAACTCAGAATCGCAAATGGAACTCGGACCGAACTAGGACTAGGGCCAAGACAAGGACATCAACCCAATCCCAAACCCAGATTAAAACCCAGACAGAGACCTAAACCCGAACCGGTACTTGGACTCAAACCCGAACTTAGATCGGGACCCAAACCCAAACAATAACTTGGACCTGGACCCAGAATAAGGATAGGGACTTGGGAAACAGAACTAGGACCGGGACCTAGTACCCGACCCAGACTCGAACTTTAACATAGGACCCAGCTCGTGACCCGACACCAGAAATGGAACCAGACAGGGACCCGAGATTAGGATCCAGATCTGGACCCATGGCTAGGATAAAACTCGTAGTTGGTGTCTCGATTTCGGACACAGCCCTGGACCTGAACCTTGACAAGGAACCGAACCCACACCAAGACCTGAACCAAGTCCCAAACCCAAAAGTGGACCCGAACCCGTACCCTGTGACCCAAAATTTGAACCAAATCTGGAAGTTTACTGGGACTGGTACTAGGACTTGGACTTGGAATCATAACTAAAATTGGACATAGATCCAGCACTGTAACTGGACTCCAAATCAGACCTAGACCCGAATAGGGATCCGGACCCGGATCCAGACCCAAACCTGGACTAGGGACCCGAATACGAGCCTGAACTCATACCAAAACATGCAACTAGACTAGGGACACAGAACCAGGGTCGGGACCTAAAACCGCACCCCAGTCTCGATCCCGAACCCAAACTTAGAAATGGGACCTGGGACCTGAACCAGAAACAGACCGAGACCCGTGAAAGTGATCTAGATCTTGACTGGGGATTTGGGTAAGGGGGCCTGGAACAGACCAGTAATCGGTTTCTAGATCTGGGACTCAGACTAGGACCAGAACCCATACGAAGAACCAAACCCGAACCCAGACCTAGACCTGGGACCCAAAATTAGAACTTGAACAAGACTAGGAGCGTGGCCAGGACCCGGACCCAGACCTAGAACCGAACACTGACCTAGCCTCAAACCCAAATTGAGACTAGAACTCAGGCCCGCACACGGTCGTGTACCCAGACCGGAACTGAGACTCGGACCTGGACCTAAATCTGAAACCCGATCACAAACACAGACTTGGACCTAGATAGGGATCTGGATACGAACCCTTACTTGGACTAAGATCCAGACAGGGATCGAAATGCTGGACCTAGATCGGAACCAAGATCATAACCCAGACCCAAACTTGCACCCCCACTCGGGACCTGAACTTGGACCTGGACCCGAACCTAGACCAAGATCGTGGTCCAGACCTGGACACAAACCCGGACATAGACACGGACCCGAACTCAAACCCACACCTAGAATCAGACCCAAAGCTAGACCCGAACCCGGACCCAAACTCGAAACCGAACCATAATCAGAACGAAGTACTTAGACCCAGAACTAAATCCAGACTCAGATCGGGATTGGAACTTGGGACTCGCACCCAACCTAGACCAAGACCCAGGACGCGAACCCACACCAAGAGCCTGATCAAGACCTAGACTGAAATCCAGACTCGAACCCAAACTTTGACAAGGACGCGAACTTCGACCCGAACTCAAACCCAAACTCGAACTCAGAATCGCTAACGGAACTAGAACCGAACAAGGACTAGGACCAAGACTAGGACCTAAACCCAAACCCGAACCCAAATCAAAACCCAGACAGAGACCTAAACCCGAATTGATACTAGGACTCGAACCTGAACTTAGACCGGGACCCCAACCCACACAATAACCGGGACCTGGATCCAAAATCAGGATATTGACCTGGGAAACAGAACTAGGACCGGGACCTAGTACTCGACTCTGACCCGAACTTGAACCTAGGACCCAGCTCGTGATGCGACACTAGAAATGGAACCAGACTGGGACCCGAGATTGGGATCCAGATCTAGACCAAGGGCTTTGACAAAACCCGTAATCGGTGTTTGGATTTGGGACCCAACCCTGGACCCGAACCCTGACAAGGACGCGAACCCACAACCAGACCTGAAACAAGTCCCAAACCAAAAAGTGGACCCGAACCCGTACACTGTGACCCAAAATTGGAACCAAAAGTGAAATTGACTGGGACTGGAACTAGGACTTGGTGTTGGAATCATAACTGAAATTAGACCTAGATCCAGAACCGTAACAGGACCAGGACCCGGACTCCAAATGAGACCTAGACCTGAATTGGGAGCCGGACCCGGATCCCAACCCAAACCTGGACTAGGGACCCGAACCCGACTAGCGACACAGAACCATGGTCGGGACCTAGAACCGCACCCTAGTCTCGATCCCGAACACAAACTCATAAATGGGACCTGGGACCTTAACCAGAACCAGACAGAGACCCGTGACAGTGATCCAGATCTTGGCTAGGGATTCGGGTAATGGGGCCTGGAACAAACCAGTAGTCGGTGTCTAGATTTGGGACTCAGACGAAGAACCAAACCCGAACCCATACCTAGACCTGGGACCCAAAATTAGAACCTGAACAAGAATCCCCGAACCAGGACCCTAGACAAGACTAGGACCGTGACCAGGACCCGGACCCAGACCTAGAACCAAACACAGACCTTGCCTCAAACCCAAATTGAGACTGGAAATCGGGCCTGAACACGGTCGTGTACCCAGACCAAAACTAAGACCCGGACCTAGACCTAAATCTGGGACCTGACCCAAACACAAACTTGGACCTAGATAGGGATCCGGATACGAACCTGGACTCATTCAAAGACCCAAACTTGGACTCACACTCGGGACCCGAACTTGGACATAGACCCGAATCTAATTCCAGATAGGGGTCCAAACCTTGACACAAAACCAGACACGGAGTCAGACCCAAACTCAAACCCACACCTAGAATCAGACCCAAAGCTAGACCTGAACCCGGACCCAAACTCGAACCCAGACCAGGATCAGAACAAAGGACTTAGACCTAAAACTGAATCCAAACTTCGATCGGGATCGGAACTTGGGACTGGGACCCAACCTAGACCAAGACCCAGGACGCTAACCCATACCCAGAGCCTGATCTGGACATACACTGAAATTCGGACCCGAACCCAAACTCAGGCCAGGACTCAAACTCCGACCCGAGCTCAAACCCAAACTCGAACTCAGAATTGCAAATGGAACTAGAACTGAACTAGGACTAGGACCAGGACTAGGACCTAAATCCAAACTCGAACCCAGATCGAAACCCAAACAGAGACCTAAACCCGAACCGAGACTAGGACTCGTACCCGAACTTAGACAAAGACCCAAACCCACACAATAACCAGGACCTGGACCGAGAATCAGGATAAGGACCTGGGAAATAGAACTAGGATCGGGACCTAGTACCCGACCCAGACCCAGCACCAGAAATGGAACCAGTCTGGAACCCAAGATTGGGTTCCGAATCTTGACCCAGGGCTTGGACAAAACCCATAATCGTTGTCTGTATTTGGGACCCAGCCCTGGACTCAAACCCTGACAAGTACAAGAACCCACACCCAGACCTGAACCAAGTCCCAAACCTAAAAGTGGACCCAAACCCGTACCCTGTGACCCAAAATTGGAACCAAAACTCAAAGTTGACCGGGACTGGAACTATGACTCAGACTTGGAATAATAACTGAAATTGGACATAGATCTAGAACTGTAACCGAACCAGGACCCGGATCCCAACCGAATCCTAGACTCGAGACTCGAACACGAAATTAGAACCTAAACAAGAATCGCCAAACCCGGACCCTAGAAAAAGACTAGGACCGAGACCAAGACCCGGACCCAGACCTAGAACCGAACACACACCTTGCCTCAAACCAAAACTGAGACTGGAAATCGGCCCCGAACACGGTCGTGTACCCAGACCGGAACTGAGACCCGGACCTGCACCTAAATCTCAAAACTGATCCCAAACACAGACTTGGACCTAGATAGGGATCCGGATACGAACCTGGACTCGGACCAAGTCCCAAACTGGGATTGAAATGTTAGACCTAGATCTGGACCGAGATCCTGACCCAGACCCAAACTTGGACCGGCACTCGTGACCCGAACTTGGACCTAGACCTGAACCTAGACCTCGATCGGGGTGTAGACCTGTACACAAACCCAGACACAGACTCGGACCCAAACTCAAACATACACCTAGAATCAGACCCAAAGCTAGACCCGGACACAGAACCAAACTCGAACCGAGACCAGGATGTGAACCAGACTTAGACCCAGAACTGAATCCAGACACAGATCGGTATTGGAACGTGGGACACAGACCCAACCTAGACCAAGACCCAGGAGGCAAACCCACACCCGGAGCCTGATCAAACCCTAGACTGAAATGCGAACCCAAACCTAAACTCAGACAAGGACTCAAACTCCGACCCGAACTCAACCCCAAACTCGAACTCATAATCACAAATGGAACTAGAACCGAACTAGGACTAGGACCATGACCAGGACCTAAACCCAAACCTGAACCCAGATCAAAACCCAAACAGAGACCTAAACCCGAACCCAGACTAGGACTCAAACCCGAACATAGACCGGGACCCTAAAACACACATTAATTGGGACCTGGACCCAGAATAAGGATAGGGACCTGGGAAACAGAACTAGGATCGAGACCTAGTAACCGACCCATACGCGAACTTGGACCTAGGACCCAGCTCGTGACCGGGCACCAAAAATGGAACCAGACTTGGACCCGAGATTGGGATCCGGATCTAGATCAAGGGCTGGGACAAAACCCGTAGTCGGTGTCTGGATTTAAGACCCAGACAAGGACTTGAACCCAATTCCAAACCCAAATGTGGACCTGAACCCTTAACCTGTTACCCAAAATTGGAAACAAAACCGGAAGTTAATCGGGACTGGAACTAGGATTTGGACTTGGAAGCATAACTGAAATTTGACGTAGATCTAGAACCGTAACAAGACCTGGACCTGGACTAATCCGACCTAGACCTGAATTGGGAGCCGAACTCGGATCCCAACCCAAACCTGGACTCGAGACCCGACCCGAACCTGAATTCAGACCCAAACATGGAACCAGACTAGGGACATAGAACCTGGGTCGGAACCTAGAACCGCACCCAGTCTCAATCCCGAACACAAACTCAGAAATGGGACTTGATACATGAACCAGAACAATACCGAAACCCATGACAGTGATCCAGATCCTAACTCGGGATTCAGGTAACGGTGCCTTGAACAGACCAGTAGTCGGTGTCTAGATCTAGGACTCAGACTAGGACAAGAACCAAGACAAAGAACCAAACCCGAACCCAGACCAAGACCTGGGACCCAAAATTAGAACCTAAACAAGAATCGCCAAACCAGGACCCTAGATAAAGACTAGGACCATGACCAAGACCCGGACCACAACCTAGAACCGAAAACAGAAGTAGCCTCAAACCCAAACTGGAACTGGAACTCATGCCCGGACATGGTCGTGTACCCAGACCGAAACTAAGACCCGGACCTGGACCTAATTCTGTGACCCGATCCCAAAACAGACTTGGACCTAGATAGGGATCCGGATACGAACCTGGACTCGGACCAAGACCCAAACTGGGATCAAAATTCTGGACCTAGATCTGGACCGAGATCTTGACCCAGACAAAAACTTGGACGCACACTCGGGACACGAACTTAGACCTGGACCCGAACCTACACCCTGATCTGGGTCTAGATCTGGACACAAATCTGGACACAAACTCGAACCCAAACTCAAACACCAACACCTAGAATAAGACCCAAAGCTAGTCCCGGACTCGTACCTAAACTCGAACCCAGATCAGGATCAGCCGAACATAGACTCGGACCCGAACTCAAACACCCACACCTAGGATCAGACCAAAAGCTAGACGCGGACCCAGACCCAAACTCGAACCCAGACCAGAATCAGAACCAAGGACATAGACCCAGAACTTAATCCAGACTCAGATCGGGATTGGAACTTGGGACTCGGACCAAACCTAGACCAAGACCCAGGAGGCGAACTTACACCTGGAGCCTGATCTGGACCTAGATTTAAATCCGGACTCAAACCCAAACTCAGACTAGGATACGACCTCCGACCCAAACTCAAACCCAAACTCGAACTCAGAATCGCAAAAGGAACTAGAACCGAACTAGGACTAGGACCAGGACTAGAACCTAAACCCAAACCCGAACCTAGATCAAAACCTAGATAGAGACCCAAACCCGAACTGAGACTAGGTGCATTAGCTAAAATGTCTTTCGACTTGAATTTTACCTTAGTGTAGTTACCACAAAGTTTGATGAAATTTTGGTTGCCGTAGCATTGAACCATTATTCCTTTAATACAAACCGGTGATAACACACACACTCTCGCTAATGCTCACTTGACACCGCATGTCTCGCTCTTGCACCGTTGATGGCCATGTGCAAAATTCCAATTCATGGAATCTCTATAGAAGACTCCCAATTCTCATAAGAGGCGGCACCACCTCTAGCGCATATAGGTGGAGTTTTAGTGTCACACCACTCTTTAGACACTTCTTAAGCTTAAGTGAGTTTTCTTAAGCTTAAGCTCCATTAAAAAACCTTTCGGTTTTAACCCTCAATTTTCACCACATGTACTCATTCATCGATGAGACAATTGAGTACCATATTCACTCTATTGACTTGTTATTACCTATTGAACTTAAGACTAGATGTTTACTATTGTTAAGATAGGTTACCATCAATGAGCAAAACACTAAGGGAGTTTAGGTCCCATCCCTGGAAAATTCATGTTTTAATCTTGTACGGAGATTAAGCGATTTGTTATAACCTCTCACTATTGATTCCATGTGAATCATGCATGCCAAAATATAGTGTTCACTTTGTGACCACTTTTCTCCTTAAGTACTTAAGCTTTGAAAATTCAATCATAAAATTCTCAATAATTTTGATACCAAACATATCAAAAATACACCAATTTAGACACCAAACATGTCTAAATTCTCATATTTTATTTTTAGACACCAAGTATGTCTAAACTTTCTCATATTAGAGTATACACCCCCACACTTTCACATTTCATTATTAAGACAATATCTTGATTTTAAAATATAAAAGACCACTTTGTCTCTGTAACTCTTTTAATTAATTTCCCTCTTGAAATTATTTTCACTTAACTTTGACACCAAAATATGTCAAAATTTTACATATACACATAGCCAAATTTGATTTAGAATTTGAATTCAAAATCAAATAAATTAATCAATAATGTCTCAACACATTTTGATTAAATTTGTGTCTCACCCCCACATTTATACCATAAAGTGTATATAAAATATCACTTTTGTGTATTTTCCTCTTCAAATGACTCTTTAAGGCCACTTTAAAAATACCATTTGACATTTTTAGTTTTCTCAACAAAACTAAAATATCAAACTCACATTACTACTCATAAAATAATGTGATTATTTTTACTCATAATTTTAATGTTATCTCCTTATTGAGATTAGCCCAAAATTATACCAAAGTTAACAAAATTCTCATCAATTTTGTTCACAACTTTGATCATTTAAGATTCAAAATTGCTTCTCCAATTTTGTTATCTTTTCACTATTTTTGAATCCACATTGATTCATTTACTTTTGAGTCCAAAATTGCTCTTCCAATTTATGACTCATTTCACAAGTTTGGATTCACTTTTAATCCATTTGTTCTTGCTTATGACAATGCAAGTCCAATAAAAGTGTAACTCTCATAGTCCACTTTTTCTTATCTCAAATATGAGATGCTTATCTCTTATAACCCAATAAAAGATGTAACTTCTCAAAAGCCATATTTTATTATCTCATAAAGTGAGGTGTTCACTACCAAATTGAAAAAGAATTTAAAATATTCTTTATTCACAAAATAGATGATAATAATTTCCACATCAATAGCAATAAACAATATTATATTATTACTATCAACATTATTATCATACTATATAACTCATACATTAATATAATATATATGTTACTAATCAACATCTTATATGTAACATACACATGAGATCAATATTAAATTCACAATATATATGTTACATATCTCATATATATATAACATATATACTATAGTATACATATATATCACATACACATAATATATACATTAATTACACAACTATATATGTTACATACCTCACACATATATAACATATATATACACATTAATATACATGCATGATATATATTATATACACATAATATATATTATATATACATGTCTCATATAAATACATAAAAATAATTATTTCTACATATTTAATCTCGCTAATATATATTATATCACATGCTCTACATATATATAATATATATTACTCATATATATACATGTTATATATTATATATCTCACATATATACATAAAATAACATGATATAAATTTCAAATATCATATATATAATATGATATAAACACATGATCACATATATATAACTCATATATATATAATATATATTAGGGTAAATACCATTTTAGACCTTCTATTTTACAAAAGTTATCAATTGGACCCTGTGTTTTGTTAAATGACAAGATGGACCCTGTATTTTCTACAATAGTACAAATAGGACCCCGAATTGATTTTTTGTCAAAATAAAGTTTAATTATAATCCGATCTAAAAGTGCTATGACAAAACTGTTTACATTTTTTGTATCTGTTCGTATTAAGCATTGTCTTCAAGTTGGTTGTATTAAAAAAAAAGTTGTCAAAAATTAAGCTCAGGGTCCTATTTTTACTATTTTTTAAAATACAGGGTCCATTTTGTCATTTAACAAAACACAGGGTCTAATCTGTAACTTTTGCAAAACACAGGGTCCAAAATAGTATTTACCCTATATATTACTATTATATAAAATACAGTAAATCACATAATATACACCACCATGCTCACCCATGAATGGTTTTTACATAAAATCTCTTATCCTTGTATTCTCACAATCTTGATTTATCACCTCTTCCATTTAAAAGGAATAGCTTTTGATTGTTAGAGATATTATTACAATGGAAGATAAACCAAGATATATACAACTCAATTGTAAAAATAATACAAGGACAATAAAAGAGATTTGATTAAATATATGTTACAATACATATATATAAACTATATATATTATATATATATGAAAGGTAGAAGAGAAGATTACAACACATGCA
The DNA here is from genome assembly GCF_029168945.1 of Cannabis sativa. NCBI lineage: Eukaryota > Viridiplantae > Streptophyta > Magnoliopsida > Rosales > Cannabaceae > Cannabis > Cannabis sativa. Next base: position 27,280,645 of record NC_083607.1, on the reverse strand, counting down.
TGTAATATAATATATGTATATATAACAAGAGAATAATATATATGTATACACTCACTCACAACCTTGAGTGTAGATTAGTGGGGATCACCATGACTTGAACAAGGTATTACACCTTTGTCCAAAAGCTTATTTCCCCCTATCTCTAAGCACTAAGGGAACTCTCAAGGAAATAGCTTTGGGAATTATCAAGCCTTTTAGAGTTTTCTAGCACAGTGCTTTCTTGATAGAAAACTTCCTCTCCAAAATGAGCACCTTAGACCTCTTTATATAGTGTTTAGGATATCACCATTTGAAATTCAAACTCATAATCCCTATAGATGTTATGGACTCAAATGTAACTCTTACACACACCATAACTCCTATAGCATTAAGAATTTCAAATAAAGGTGTGTAACATCTTTTACACTCTTAATGTTGGTGATAATGGTGGAGGTTACTCATAGTAACAACTCCCCAAATGTTACAAAAAGATGACAACTAATATAGTCATATGTTACATATTATTAGTTTATTACACATATTTAATCTATATATTATATTATTATAAATAATATAACAATCCCCCACTAGATTAAATATTATCTCTTTAGTAACAAACTTGTAATATTTGTAACATTTATTTAATCAAACAAAAATATTATATCAAATTATAACATTGTCGAATATATTTGTTACATAAAATAACAAGATATATTCGGGTCCTTGTAAGGGCTCGTGTCCAGGGCTAAGTTCCAAATCCATACACCGACTATAGGTTTTTTCCAAGCCCTAGGTCCAGATCTAGATCCTCATCTCGGGTCCCAGTCTGGTTCCATTTCTAGTGCCGGGTCACGAGCAGGGTCCTAGGTTCAAGTTCGGGTCTGGGTCTGGTACTAGGTCCCTGTCCTAGTTCTTTTTCTTAGGTTCCTATCCTAATTCTGGGTTCAAGTCCCGATTATTGTGTGGGTTTGGATTTAGATCCTCATCCTGGTCGTAGTCCTAGTTCGGTTCTAGTTCTATTTGCGATTCTGAGTTCGAGTTTGGGTTTGAGTTTGGGTCGGAGTTCGAGTCCTTCTCAGAGTTTGGGTTCGGGTCCGGATTTCAGTCTAGGTCCAGATCACGCTTCGGGTTTGGGTTCACCTCCTGGGTCTTGGTCTAGGTTGGGTCTGAGTCCCAAGTTCCAATCCCGATCTGAGTCTGGATTCAGTTCTAGGTCTAAGTCCTTGGTTCTGATCCTCGTCTGGGTTCGAGTTTGGGTCCGAGTCCGGGTCTAGCTTTGGGTTTGATTCTAGGTGAGGGTGTTTGAGTTCTAGTCCGAGTTTGTGTCCGGGTTTGTGTCCAGGTCTGGACCCTGATCTGGGTATAGGTTCGGGTCCAGGTTCAAGTTTGGGTCCCGAGTGTGGGTCCAAGTTTGGGTCTGGGTCAAGATCTTTGTCAAGATCTATGTCCAGCATTTCGATCCCAATCTGGGTCTTGGTCTGAGTCCAGGTTCGTGTCTGGATACCTATCTAGGTCCAAGTCTGTATTTGGGACGGGTCCCAGATTTAGGTCCAGGTCCGGTTTTTAGTTCCGGTTCTAATTTTTGGTCCCAGGTCTAGGTCTAGGTTCGGGTTTGGTTCTTCGTCTAGGTTCTGGTCCTAGTTTTTGTCCCAGATCTAGACACCGACTACTGGTCTGTTCCAGGCCCCGTTACACGAATCTCGAGTCAAGATCTGGATCACTGTCACAGTTCTCGGTCTAATTATGGTTCAGGTCCCAGGTCCCATTTCAGACTTTGGATTCGAGATCGAGACTGGGGTGCGGTTCTAGGTCCCGACCCTAGTTTTGTGTCCCTAGTTTGGTTCCATGTTTGGGTCTGAGTTCAGGTTAAGGTTCGGGTCCCGAGTCTAGGTTTAGGTTGGGATCTGGGTCTGGCTCCAAATTCGAGTCTAGGTCTTATTTGGAGTCTGGGTCCTGGTCTGGTTACAGTTCTAGATCTAGGTCCAATTTCAGGTATGATTCCAAGTCCAAGTCCTAGTTCCAGTCCCGGTCAACTTCCGGTTTTCGTTCCAATTTTTGGTTGCAGGGTACGGGTTCGGGTCCACTTTTAGGTTTAGGACTAGGTTCAGGTCCATGTGTGGGTTCGGGTCCTTATCAGGGTTCGGGTCCAGGGCTGGGTCCCAAATCATGAAACCGACAACGAGTTTTGTCCAAGCCCTGGGTCTAGATTCGAATACCAATCTTGGGTCCCAGTGTGGTCCATTTCTGGTGCCGGGTCACGAGCTGGGTCTTAGGTTCAAGTTCGGGTCTGGATCGGGTACTAGGTCCCAGTCCTAGTTCTGTTTCCAAGGTCCCTATCCTGATTCTTGGTCCAGGTCCCAGTTATTGTGTGGGTTTTGGTCCCGGTCTAGGTTCTGGTTCGAGTCCTAGTCTCGGTTTGGGTTTAGGTCTCTGTCGGGGTTTTTATCTGGGTTCAGGTTTGGGTTTACGTCCTAGTCCTAGTTCGGTTCTAGTTCCATTTGCGATTCTTATTCGAGTTCGGGTTTCAGTTCAGGTTGTAGTTCAAGTCCTTGTCTGAGTTTGGGTTTGGATACGGATTTTAGTCTAGGTTCAAATCACGCTCCCGGTGTGGGTTCGCGTCGTCGGTCTTGGTCTAGGTTGGTTCTGAGTCCCAAGTTCCAATCATGATCTGAGTCTGGATTCAGTTATGGGTCTAAGTCCTTGGTTCTGATCCTGGTCTAGGTTCGACTGTGGGTTCGGGTCTTGGTCTAGCTTTGGGTCTGATTTTGGTCAGGATCTCGGTCCAGCATTCGATCCCAATCTGGGTCTTGGTTCGAGTCCAGGTTCCTATCCGGATCCCTATCTAGGTCCAAGTTTGGGTTTGGGATGGGGTCCAAGATTTAGGTCCAAGTCCGCGTCTCAGATCTAGTCTGAGTACACGATCGTGTCTGGGCACGAGTTCAAGTCTCAGGTTGGGTCAGAGGCTAGGTCTGTGCTCGATTCTAGGTCTGGGTTCGGGTCCTGGTCACGGTCCTAGCCTTGTTCTGGGGCCCTGGTTCTAATCTTGTGTCCCACGTGTAGGTCTGCATTCAGGTTTGGTTCTTCGTCTTGGTTCTAGTCCTGTTCTGAGTCCCAAATCTAGACACCGACTACTGGTCTGTTCCAGGCCCCGTTACCCGAATACCGAGTCATTATCTGGATCACTGTCACGGGTCTCGGTCTAGTTCTAGTTCAGGTCCCAAGTCCCATTTTTGAGGTTGGGTTCGGGAGCGAGACTGTGGTGCGGTTCTAGGTCCGGACCTTTGTTCTGTGTCCCTAGTCTTGTTCCATGTTTTGGTATGAGTTCAGGTTTAGGTTCGGGTCCTGAGTCCAGGTTTGGGTTGGGTTCTGGGTTCGGCTCCGAAATCAGGTCTAGGTCTGATTTGGAGTCCGGGTCCTGGTCTTGTTACGGTGCTGGATCTTAGTCCAATTTCAATTATGATTTCAAGTCCAAGTCCTTGTTCCAGTCCCGGTCAACTTCCAGTTTTGGTTCCAATTTTGGGACACAAGGTACGGGTTCGGGTCCACTTTTGGGTTTGGGATTGGGTTTAGGTCCGGGTGTGGGTTCGGGTCCTTTTCAGGGTTCGGGTCCAGGGCAGGGTCCCAAATACAGACATCGACTACAGGTTTTGTCCAAGACCTGGGTCCAGATTCGGATCCCTATCTCGGGTCCCAGTCTGTTTCCATTTCTGGTGCCGGGTCACGAGCTGGGTTCTAGGTTAAAGTTTGGCTCTGGGTCGGGTACTAGGTCCCGGTCCTAGTTCTGTTTCCAAGCTCCCTATCCAGATTCTAGGTCCACTTCCCAGTTATTGTGTGGGTTTGGTTCTCATTCTAGGTTGGGGTTTGAGTCCTAGTCTCGGTTCGGGTTTAGGTCTCTGTCTTGGTTTTGATCGTGGTTCGGGTTTGGCTTTAGGTTCTTGTCCTTGTCCTAGTCCTAGTTCGATTCTAGTTCCATTTGCGATTTTGAGTTCGAGTTTGGGTTTGAGTTCGAGTCGGAGTTCGAGTCCTGGTCTGAGTTTCGGTTCGGGTCTAGATATCAGTCTAGGTCCAGATCAGGCTTCGGGTGTGGGTTCGCATCCTGGGAGGTCTAGGTTGGGTCTGAGTCCCATGTTCCAATCCCGATCTGTGTTTGGATTTAGTTCTTGGTCTAAGTCCTTCGTTCTGATCCTTTTTTGGGTTCGAGTTTGTGTCCGGGTTCGGGTCTAGCTTTGGGTCTGATTCTAGGTGTGGGGGTTTGAGTTCGGGTCTGAGTTTGTGTCTGGGTTTGTGTCCAGGTTTGGACCCCGATCTAGGTCTAGGTTTGGGTCCAGGTCCAAGTTCGTGTCCTGAGTGCGGGTCCAAGTTTGGGTCTGGGTCAGGATCTCGGTCCATATGTAGGTCCAGCATTTCCATCCCAATCTGGGTGTTGGTCTGTGTTCGGTTCTAGGTCTGGGTTCGGGTCCTGGTCACGATCCTAGTCTTGTTCTAGGAACCTAATTTCGCGATTCTTATTCAGGTTCCAATTTTGGGTCCCATGTCTAGGTCTTGCTTCGGGTTTGGTTCTTCGTCTGGGTTCTGGTCCTAGTCTGAGTCTGAGATCTAGACACCGACTACTGGTCTGTTCCAGGCCCCGTTACCAGAATTCCGAGTCAAGATCTGGATCACTGTCACGGGTCTCGCTCTGGTTCTGGTTCATGTCCCAGGTGAAATTTTTTATTTTGGGTTCGGGATCGAGACTGGGGTGCGGTTCTAGGTCTCGACCCTGGTTCTGTGTCGCTAGTATAGTTCCGTGTTTGGGTCTGAGTTCAGGTTCAAGTTTGGGTCCCGAGTCCATGTCCAACTCCTAGTTCAAGTCTCGATCAACTTACGGTTTTGGCTCCAATTTTGGGTCACAGGGTACGGGTTCGGGTCCACTTTTGGGTTGGGGACAAGGTTCAAGTCCGGGTGTGGGTTCGGGTCCTTGTCAAGGTTCGAGTCCAGGGCTGGGTCTCAAAATCCAGACACCGACTACGGGTTTTGTCCAAGCCCTGTGTCTAGATCCGGATCCCAATCTCGGGTCCCAGTCTAGTTCTATTTCTGGTGTCGGGTCACGAGCTGGGTCCTAAGTTCGCATCTTGGTCGGGTACTAGGTCCCGGTCCTTGTTCTGTTTCCCAGGTCCCTATCCTGATTCTGGGTCTAGGTCCCGGATATTATGTGGGTTTGGGTCCCGGTCTAGGTTTGGGTTCGAGTCCTAGTCTCAGTTCGGATTTAGGTCTCTGTCTAGGATCGGGTTTGGGTTTAGGTCCTTGTCCTGCTCCCAGTCCTAGTTCGATTTTAATTCCATTTGCGATTTTGAGTTCGAGTTTGGGTTTGAGTTCGGGTCAGAGTTCGAGTCCTTGTCTTAGTTTGGGTTCTAGGCGAAACCTAGGTCCAGTATTTCCATCCCTATCAGGGTCTTGGTCCGAGTCCAGGTTCGTATCCGGATCCCTATCTAGGTCCAAGTATGTGTTTGGGATCGGGTCCCAGATTTACGTCCAGGTCTGGGTCTCAGTTCCGGTCTGGGTAGACGACCATGTCCGGGCCCGAGTTCCAATCTCAATTTGGGTTTGAGGCTAGGTCTGTCTTCGGTTCTAGGTCTGGGTCCGGGTCCTTGTCACGGTCCTAGCCTTGTTCTATGGTCTTGGTTCGGCGATTCTTGTTCAGGTTCTAATTTTGGGTCCCAGATCTGGGTTTGGGTTCTTGTTTGGTTCTTCCTCTGGGTTTCGGTCCTAGTCTGAGTCTCAGACCTAGACACCGACTACTGGTCTGTTTGAGGCCCCATTACCCGAATCCCGAGTCAAGATCCCGATCACTGTCACGAGTCTTGGTCTTGTTCTGGTTCAGGTCCAAGGTCTCATTTTTGAGTTTGGGTTTGGGATCGAGACTGGGGTGCGGTTCTAGGTCCCGACCCTGGTTCTGTGTCTCTAGTATAGTTCCGTGTTTGGGTCTGAGTTCAGGTTCAAGTTCGGGTCCCGAGTCCAGGTTTGGGTTGGGATCTGGGTCCTGCTCCCAATTCGGGTCTAGGTCTGATTTTGAGTTCGGGTCCTGGTCCGGTTACAATCTTGGATCTATGTCCAATTTAAGTTATGATTCCAAGTCCAAGTCCTTGTTGCAGTCTCGGTCAACTTCCAGTTTTTTTTCCAGTTTTGGGTCACAGCTTACGGGTTTCGGGTCCACTTTTATGTTCGGGATTGAGTTCAAGTCCTGGTCTGAGTTTGGGTTTCGCTCCAAATTTCAGTCTAGGTCCACATCAGCCTCCGGGTGTGGGTTCACATCGGGGGTCTTGGTCTAGGTTGGGTCCTAGTCCATGGTTCCAATTTCGATCTGAGTCTGGAGTCAGCTTTGGGTCTATTTCCTTGGTTCTGATCCTTGTCTGGGTTCGACTTTGTGTCGAGGTCCGGGTCTAGCTTTGGGTTTGATTCTAGGTGTGGGTTTGAGTTCGGGTCCGAGTCTGTGTTTCGGTTTGTGTCCATGTCTGGACACCGATCTGGGTGTAGGTTCGGGTCCAGGTCCATATTCAGGTCCCGAGTGCTGGTCCAAGTTTGGGTCTAGGTGAGGATCTCCGTCAAGATCTAGGTCCAGCATTTCAATCCCAGTCTTGTTCTTTGTGCGAGTCCAGGTACGTATCTGAATCCCTATCTAGGTCCAAGTCTGTGTTTTGATCGGGTCCCAAATTTAGGTCCAGGTCCGGGTCTCAGTTCCGGTCTGGATACACGACCGTGTCCGGGCCCGAGTTCCAATCTCAGTTTGGGTTTGAGGCTAGGTCTGTGTTCGGTTCTACGTCTGGGTCTGGGTTCTGGTCACGGTCCTAGTCTTGTTCTATGGTCTTGGTTCGACGATTCTTGTTCAGGTTCTAATTTTGGATCCCAAATCTAGGTTTGGGTTCGGGTTTGGTTCTTCGTCTGGGTTTCGGTCGTAGTCTGAGCCCCAGATCTAGACACCGACTACTGGTCTGTTCTAGGCCCTATTACCCGAATCCCGAGTCAAGATCTGGATCACTATCACGGGTCTCGGTCTGGTTCTAGTTCAGGTCCCAGGTCCGATTGCTGAGTTTGGGTTTGGGATCGGGACTGTGGTGTGGTTCTAGGTCCCGACCCTGGTTCCGTGTCGCTAGTCTAGTTACGTGTTTGGGTCTGAGTTCAGGTTAAAGTTCGGGTCCCGAGTCCACGTTTGGGTTGGAATCTGGGTCCGGCTCCCAATTCGGGTCTAGGTCTGATTTGGAGTTCGAGTCCTGCTCCGGTTACGATTCTGGATCTATGTCCAATTTCAGTTATGATTCCAAGTCCAAGTCTAAATTCCAGTCTTGGTCAACTTCCAGTTTTGGTTCCAATTTTGGGTCAAAGCGTACGGGTTCGGGTCCACTTTTGAGTTCAGGATTGAGTTCAAGTCCTGGTCTGAGTTTGGCTTCGGGTCCTAATTTCAATCTAGGTCCAGATCAGGCTCTTGGTGTGGGTTCGCATCCGGGGTCTTGGTCTATGTTGGGTCTGAGTCCATGGTTCAAATCCCGATCTGAGTCTGGATTAAGTTTTGTGTCTAAGTCCTTGGTTGTGATCCTCGTCTGGGTTCGAGTTTGTGTCCCTGTCCGCGTCTAGCTGTGTGGGTTTGAGTTTGGGTTCGAGTCTGTGTTTGGGTTTATGTCCAGGTCTGGACCTCGATCTGGGTGTAGGTTCGGGTCCATGTCCAAGTTCGGGTCCCGAGTGCTGGTCCAAGTTTGGGTCTGGGTGACGATCTCCTTCCAGATCTAGGTCCAGTATTTCAATCCCAGTCTAGTTCTCGGTCTGAGTCCAGGTTAGTATCAAGATCCCTATCTAGGTCCAAGTCTGTGTTTGGGATCGGGTCCCAGATTTACGTCCACGTCCGGGTCTCAATTCCGGTCTGGGTACACGACCGTGTCCGGGCCTGAGTTCCAATCTCAGTTTGGGTTTGAGGCTAGGTCTGTGTTCGATTTTAGGTCTTGGTCTGGCTCCTGGTCATGTTCCTAGTCTTGTGCTAGGGTCCTGGTTCGGCGATTCTTGTTCAGGTTCTAATTTTGGGTCCCAGGTCTAGGTATTGGTTGGGGTTTGGTTCTTCGTCTGGGTTCTGGTCCTAGTCTATGTCCCAGATCTAGACACCGACTACTAGTCTGTTCCAGGCACCGTTACCCGAAACCTGAGTCAAGATCTGGATCAGTGTCACGGGTGTCGATCTGGTTCTTGTTCAGGTTCCACGTCCAACTTCTGAGTTTGGGTTCGGGATCAAGACTGGGGTGCGGTTCTAGGTCTCGACCCTGGTTCTGTGTACCTAGTCTGGTTCCATTTTTGGGTCTGAGTTCAGGTTTGGGTTTGGGTCCCGAGTCCAAGTTTGGGTTTTTTATCCGGGTGCAGCTCACCATTCGGGTCTAGGTCTGATTTGAAGTCCGGGCCCTGGTCCAGTTACGGTTTTGGATCTAGATCCAATTTCAGTTATGATTCCAAGTCCAAGTCCTAGTTCCAGTCCCGGTCAACTTTCGGTTTTTTTTCCAATTTTGGGTCACAGGGTACGGGTTTGGGTCCACTTTTGGGATTGGGACTGGGTTCAAGTACAGGTGTGGGTTCGGGTTCTTGTCAAGGTTCAGGTACAGGGCTGGGTCCCAAATATAGATACTGACTACGAGTTTTTTCCAAGCCCTGGGTCTAGATCCGGATCCCACTTTCGGGTCCAAGTCTGGTTCAATTTTCGGTGCCGGGTCACGAGCTGTGTCCTATGTTCAAGCCCGGGTCTGGGTCTAGCTTTGGGTCTTATTCTAGGTGTGGGTGTTTGAGTTCGGGTCCGAGTCTATGTTTGGGTTTGTGTCCAGGTCTGTACCCCGATCTGGGTCTAGGTTCGTGTCCATGTCCAAGTTCGGGTCCCAAGTGCTGGTCCAAGTTTGGGTTTGGGTCAGGATATCAGCCCTGATCTAGGTCTAGCATTTCGATCCCAGTCTGGGTCTTTGTCCGAGTCCAGGTTCGTATCTGGATCCCTATCTAGGTCCAAGTCTATGTTTGGGATCGGGTGCTAGATTTAGGTCCAGGTTCTCGTCTCAGTTCCGATCTGGGTACACAACCGTGTCCGGGCCCGAGGTCTAGTCTCAGTTTGGGTATGAGGCTAGTTCTGTGTTCGGTTATAGGTCTGGGTCCGGGTCCTGGTCTCGGTCCTAGTCTTGTTCTAGGGTCATGGTTCGGCGATTCTTGTTCAGGTTCTAATTTTGGGTTCCAGGTCTAGGTCTAGGTTCGGGTTTCGTTCTTTGTCTAGGTTTTGGTCCTAGTGTGTGTCCTAGATCTAGACACCGACTACTGGTCTGTTCCAGGCCCCGTTACCCGAATCCCGAGTCAAGATTTCGATCACTGTCACGGGTCTCGGTCTTTTTCTGGTTCTTGTCCCAGGTCCCATTTCCGAGTTTGGGTTCGGGATTGAGACTGGGGTGCGGTTTTAGGTCCCGACCCTGGTCCTGTGTCCCTTGTCTGGTTCCATGTTTAGATCTGAGTTCAGGTTCGGGTTCTGGTCCCGACTCCAGGTTTGGGTTGGGATCCGGTCCCGCTCCTAATTCGGGTCTACGTCTGATTTGGAGTCCAGGTCCTTGTCCGGTGACAATTCTGGATCTAGGTCCAATTTCAGTTATGATTCCAAGTCCAAGTCTAATTCTAGTCTTGGTCAACCTACGGTTTGGGTTCCAATTTTCGGTCACAGGGTATGGGTTCAGGTACACTTTTTGGTTTAATACTGGGTTCAGGTTCGGGTCCTTGTCAGGGTTCAGGTCCAGGGCTGGTTACCAAATCTAGACACTGACTACGGGTTTTGTCCAAGCCCTGGGTCCAGATCCGAATCCCAATCTCGACTCCCAATCTGGATCCATTTCTGTTGCCGGGAAATGAGCTGGGTCCTAGGTTCAAGTTTGGGTCTGGGTCGGGTACTAGGTCCCGGTCCTAGTTCGTTGTCAGCGTCGGCCAGCTGCTCACGTACCTCAGGAACCAACCGGTTCATGTAATGGGCGAGCATCTCCTTGCCTTCCTTGGCCTCTGGTTGCACTGGCAAGGGTTGAGTAGGAGCCCGCATCTGCTCAGATCCGCTCTTGGCTAGCTCGGATCCACCCTTTGATTGCTCAGGCTTGTTCGAGCTTCCTCCTCGAGAATCTTTGGACTTAGTAACTTTTGGAGTAGAGGGGTTCGTAACAGTTAGCTCTTCGGAAAGGTCAATAACCTCCCCGGCGGGTGCCTTTTCCTTGGAAGGGGTCGCCTCACCGCCCTTGGATTTCTTGGCCGGAGGAGATGAGCTTGAGCTTCATCCAACTCTCTTCTTCAGAGCATCGAGCATCTTTTGAGACATGTCTGCACGGAACAAAAACAACATGGTTAGAAGAAAAAGACATAAGAAGCATAAAGCATAGAGCTACTTTTTGTCGATGGGCTATCAACTTTAAGTTTGCAGTGGCTAATTTTTCTTCGATTTCATCAAGTGATTCTGCTAGGAGTTTGTGATTGGTACCTTGATTGTACGTCAATCTTCTGTGGGATAATGGCTCAAGTTTGACGGGCAGCATAGCTTCATATCCGAACGCCATTGCGAATGGTGTCTGTCCGGTTGCCGTTTTCTCGGTTGTAGGGTATGACCATAGAACTTCAGGAAGCTCTTCTGGACAGTTTCCTTTGGCATCTTCAAGTTTTTTCTTCAGTATATCCTTCAAGGTTTTGTTGACTGGTTCAACTTGACCATTTTCTTGAGGATGCGCCACTGCGGAGAAACTTTTGATGATACCATGGTTTGCACAGAAATCAGTAAAGTATTGGCTGTGGAATTGCTTGCCATTGTCCGAAACTATCTTGTACGGTAGTCCGAATCGGCAAATTATGTTCTTCACAATAAAGTCTTGAACTTTCTTTGATGTAATGGTTGCGAGTTTTTCAGCTTCAGTCCACTTAGTGAAGTAATCAGCCGCTACCACTACATACTGCACTCCACCTTTACCTTTGGGTAACTGTCCGATCAGGTCAATCCCCCAATTGGCAAAGGGCCACGGACTTTCCATCTGTGTTAACTCATTGGGTGGAGCTGTTGGTATCTTTGAAAATCTCTGGCATTTGTCACACTTCTTAACATGGGCTTTTGAATCTTCAATCATCGTAGGCCAGAAGTAACCTTGCCTTAGAATTTTCTTGGATAAGCTCTGTCTGGCAGCATGATTTCCACAGAATCCGTCGTGAACTTCAGATAAGAGTCGTGCAGCTTCGTCTTGAGTGACACATTTGAGCAATGGCATCGAGATTCCTCTTTTGTACATAATTCCCTCTACAATGATATACTGTGTAGCTTTCCTCCTCATTTTCCGAGCTTCGTATTTGTTATCTGGGAGTTTCCTAGAGTCGAGGTAGGCTGCTATTGGTGTCATCCAGTATGGGGATGTATCAATCATTTTGATTTCTTCTGTGCCTGTGATGTTAGGCTCTTCAAGGAATTAGATAGGAACCAAGTTTGCTATGTCACTTACTTTGCTGCTTGCCAATCGAGCTAACGCATTTGCAGTTGTATTTTCTTCTCTTGGATTTGACGAGCATATCATCCATATTTTTCCCGATTTGATCTTTAAACATTTTGTTTAACAATCTTTGGTATGTAGCTCCAGCGTTTTCCAGACCAAACGACATTACTTTGTAGCAATATAGACCAATATCTGTTCAGAAACTTGTATGTTCTTAGTCTGGTGGATGCATTTTGATTTGATTGTAGCCTGAGTAAGTGTCCATGAAGCTTAGTATTTCATGCCCTGCTGTTGCTTTTACGAGATGATCGATTCCTTGGAAGTGGAAAACAGTCATTAGAGCATGCTTTGTTGAGGTTTGTGAAATCAATACAGACTCGCCATTTCTTGTTCGGCTTGGATACTAGTACGGGATTCACGACCAAGCTCAGTAGAAAGCTTCAATTATGAAGTTGTTGCTGTGCGGCTTTTCAACTTCATCCTTCAGGGCTACTGCTCGTTCTTTGTCCAACAACCTTTGTTTTTGTTGAACTGACCGAAAGTTAAGATCGATATTCAGAACGTGTGAGATGATACAAGCATCAATTCTGACCATATCCGCATGTGACCACGAAAAAACGTCTCGGTTTGATTCTGACCATACCATTGCTGAGCGGCTGATTTGCTGAGCAATGGTATTTCAAGTTGGCCCCTCGAAAATTTAGTTCATGGAAAAACTTCTCTTCGGATTTCCATGCACAATTCTCCTCCTCACGCCAACTTCCATTGCATCTAGGAGACTTTGTCAAAGTTAAGCAAAGACCAGGCGAGCCTCCCCGAGCATATATAATTCTGAGTTCGAGTTTGGGTTCGAGTTCGGATCGGAGTTCGAGTCCTGGTCTGAGTTTGGGTTCGGGTCCGGATTTCAGTCTAGGTCCAGATCAGGCTCCGGGTGTGGGTTCGCATCCTCGGTCTTGGTCTAGGTTGGATCCGAGTCTCAAGTTCCAATCCCGATCAGAGTCTGGATTAAGTTCTGGGTCTATGTCCTTGGTTCTGATCCTGGTCTGGGGTCAAATTTGGGTTTTTGTCCGGGTCTAGCTTTTGGTCTGATTCTAGGTTTGGGTGTTTGAGTTTGGGTCCGAGTTTGTGTCAGGGTTTGTGTCCAGGTTTGGACCCCGATCTGGGTCTAGGTTCTGGTCCAGGTCCAAGTTCGGGTCCCGCGTGCGGCTCCAAGTTTCGGTCTGGGTCAGGATCTCGATCCAGATCTAGGTCCAACATTTCGATCCCAGTCTGGGTCTTGGTCCGAGTCCAGGTTCGTATCTGGATCCCTATCTAGGTCCAAGTCTATGTTTGGGATCGCGTCCCAGATTTAGGTCAATGTCTGCGTCTCCGTTCCGGTCTGGGTACACGACCGTGTCCGGGCCCGAGTTCCAGTCTCAGTTTGGGTCTGAGGCTAGTTCTGGGTTCGGGTCCTGGTCAAGGTCCTAGTCTTGTTCTAGGGTCCTAGTTCGGCGATTCTTATTCAGGATCCAATTTTTGGGTCCCAAGTTTAGGTCTGCGTTCGGGTTTGGTTCTTCGTCTGGGTTCTGGTCCTAGTCTGAGTCCCAGATCTAGACACCGACTACTGGTCTGTTCCAAGCCCCGTTACCCGAATGCCGAGTCAAGATCTAGATCACTGTCACGGGTCTCCGTCTGGTTTTGGTTCAAGTCCCAGGTCAAATTTCTGAGTTTTGGTTCAGGATCGAGACTTGGGTGCGGTTCTAGGTCCCGACCCTTGTTCTGTCTCCCTAGTCTTGTTCCATATTTGGGTCTGAGTTTAGGTTCGGGTTCGGGTCCCGAGTCCAGGTTTGGGTTGGTATCCGAGTTTGGCTCCCAATTCGGGTCTAGGTCTGATTTAGAGTCCGGGTCCTGGTCCGGTTATAGTTCTGGATCTAGGTCCAATTTAAGTTATGATTCCAAGTCCAAGTCCTTGTTCCAGTCCCGGTCAACTTCCGGTTTTGGTTCCAATTTTGGGTCACATGGTACGAGTCCGGGTCCACTTTTGGGTTTGGGACTGGGTTCAGGTCCGGGTGTGGGTTCGGGGCCTTGTCAAGGTTCGGGTCTAGGGCTGGGTCACCAATCCAGACACCGACTACAGGTTTTTTCCAAGCCCTGTTTCCAGATCCGGCTCCCAATCTGAAGTCCCAGTCTCGTTCCATTTCTTGTGTCGGGTCACGAGTTGGGTCCTAGGTTCAAGTTCGGGTCTGGGTCGGGTATTAGGTCCCAGTCCTAGTTCTGTTTCCTAGGTCCCTTTCCTGATTCTGGGTCCAGGTCTCGGTTATTGGACGGGTTTTGGTCCCGGTCTAGGTTCGGGTTTAGGTCTCTGTCTGGGTTTTGATCTGGGTTCGGGTTTGGGTTTCGGTCCTTGTCCTGGTCCTAGTCCTAGTTCAGTTCTAGTCCCATTTGCGATTCTAAGTTCGAGTTTGGGTTTGAGTTCGGGTCGGAGTTCGAGTCCTGGTCTGAGTTACGGTTCGGGTCCGGATTTCAGTCTAGGTCCAGATCAGGCTCCGGGTGTGGGTTCGCATCCTGGGTCTTGGTCTAGGTTGGATCCGAGTCTCAAGTTCCAATCCCGATCAGAGTCTGGATTCAGTTCTGGGTCTAAGTCCTTGGTTCTGATCCTGGTCTGGGGTCAAGTTTGGGTTTCTGTCCGGGTCTAGCTTTTGGTCTGATTCTAGGTGTGGGTGTTTGGGTTTGGGTCTGAGTTTGTGTCAGGGTTTGTGTCCAGGTTTGGACCCCGATCTAGGTCTAGGTTCTGGTCCAGGTCCAAGTTCGGGTCCCGCGTGCGGGTCCAAGTTTCGGTCTTGGTCAGGATCTCGGTCCAGAGTTAGGTCCAGCATTTTGATCCCAGTCTGGGTCTTGGTCTGAGTCCAGGTTCGTATCCGGATCCCTATTGAGGTCCAAGTCTGTGTTTGGGATCGGGTCCAAGATTTAGGTCCATGTCCGCGTCTCAGTTCTGGTCTGGGTACACGACCGTGTCCGGGCCCGAGTTCCAGTCTCAGTTTGGGTCTGAGGCTAGGTCTGTGTTCGGTTCTAGTTCTGGGTTTGGGTCCTTGTCAAGGTCCTAGTCTTGTTCTAGGGTCCTAGTTGGGCGATTCTTATTGAGGTTCCAATTTTGGGTCCCAGGTCTAGGTGTTGGTTCGGGTTTTGTTCTTCGTCTTGGTTCAGGTCCATGTCTAAGTCCCTAAACCTGAATCCCGAGTCAAGATCTGGATCACTGTCACGGGTCTCCGTTTTGTTATTGTTCAGGTCCCAGGTCCCATTTCTGAGTTTGGGTTCGAGATCGAGACTGCGATGCGGTTCTAGGTCCCGACCCTGGTTCTCTGTCCCTAGTCTGGTTCCATGTTTGGGTCTGAGTCTAGGTTCGGGTTCGGGTCCTGAGTCCAGGTTTGGGTTGGGATTCGGGTCCGACTTTAAATTCGGGTCTAGGTCCGATTTGGAGTCTGGGTCCTGGTCCGGTTATGATTCTGGATCTAGGTCCAATTTCAGTTATGATTTCAAGTCCAAGTCCTAGTTCATGTCCCGGTCAACTTCCGGTTTTGGTTCCAATTTTGGGTCACAGGGTACGGGTTCGGGTCCACTTTTGGGTTTGGGACAGGGTTCAGGTCCGGGTGTGGGTTTGGGTCCTTGTCAGGTTTCGGGTCCAGGGCTTTGTCCCAAATCTAGACACCGAGTACGGGTTTTGTCTAATCCCTTGGTCCAGATCCGGATCCCAATCTCAGGTCCCAGTCTGGTTCCATTTCTGGTGCCGAGTCACAACCCGGGTCCTAGGTTCAAGTTTGGGTTTGGGTCGATACTAGGTCCTAGTCCTAGTTCTTTTTCCCAGGTCCCTATCCTCATTCTGGGTCCAGGTCCGGTTATTGTGTAGGTTTTGGTCCCGGTCTAGGTTCGGGTTCGTGTCCTAGTCTCGGTTTGGGTTTAGGACTCTGTCTGGGTTTTGATCTTGGTTCGGGTTTGTGTTTAGGTCCTTGTCCTGATCCTAGACCTAGTTCAGTTCTAGTTCCATTTTCAATTCTGAGTTCTAGTTTGGGTTTTAGTTCGGGTATGAGTTCGAGTCCTGGTCTGAGTTTGGGTTGGGGTCCGGATTTCAGTCTAGGTCCAGATTAGGCTCCGGGTGTGGGTTCACGTCCTGGGTCTTGGTCTAGGTTGGGTCCGAGTCCCAAGTTCCAAGCCCATTCTTAGTCTGGATTCAGTTCTAGGTCTAAGTCCTTGGTTCTGATCCTGGCTGGGTTAGAGTTTGGGTCCAGGTCCGGGTCTAGCTTTGGGTCTAATTCTAGGTGTGGGTGTTCGAGTTCGGGTGCGAGTCTGTGTCCGGGTTTGTGTCCAGGTCTGGACCCCGATCTGGGTCTAGGTTAGGCTCCAAGTCCAAGTTTAGGTCCCGAGTGCGGGTCCAAGTTTTGATCTGGGTCACGATCTCGGTCCAGATCTATGTCCAGCATTTCCATCCCAGTCTGGGTCTTAGTCCAAGTCCAGGTTTGTATCTGGATCCCTATCTAGGTCCTAGTTTGTGTTTGGGATCGGGTCCCAGATTTAGGTCCAGGTCCGTGTCTCAGTTCCGGTCTGGGTACACGCTTTGGTCTGGGCCTGAGTTCCAATCTCAATTTGGGTCTGACGCTAGGTCTGTGTTCAGTTCTATGTCTAGGTCCGGGTCCTGGTCACTGTGCTAGTATTGTTCTATGGTCCTGGTTCGGCGATTCTTGTTCAGGTTCTAATTTTGGCTCCCAGATCTAGGTCTAGGTTCTGATTCGGTTCTTCGTCTAGGTTCTGGTCCTAGTCTGAGTCCCAGATCTAGAGACCGACTACTGGTCTGTTCTAGGCCCCATTACACGAATCCTGAGTAAAGATCTGGATCACTATCACGGGTCTCAGTCTGGTTCTGGTTCACTGTCACCGATTTCTGTGTTTGTGTTCGGGATCGAGACTCGGGTGCGGTTCTAGGTGCCAACCCTGGTTCTGTGTCCCTAGTCTAGTTCCATATTTGGGTCTGAGTTCAGGTTCAAGTTCGGGTCCCAAGTCCAGGTTTGGGTTGGGATCCGGGTCCGGCTCTCCATTGGGGTCTAGGTCTAATTTGGATCTAAATCTATGTCCAATTTAAGTTATGATTCCAAGTCCAAGTCCTAGTTCCAGTCCAAGTCCTAGTTCCAGTCCCGGTCAACTTCCGGTTTTGGTTCCAATTTTGGGTCACAGGGTACGGGTTGGGGTCCACTTTTGAGTTCGGGATTGAGTTCAAGTTCTGGTCTAAGTTTGGGTTCGGGTCTAGATTTCAGTCTAGGTCCAGATCAAGCTCCGGGTGTGGGTTTGCGTCCTGGGTCTTCGTTTAGGTTGGGTCCGAGTCCATGGTTCCAATCCCGATCTGAGTATGGATTCAGTTCTGGGTTCATGGTTAAAGTTTGGGTCTGGGTCGGGTACTAGGTCCCGGTCCTAGTTCTGTTTCCAAGGTCCCTATCCTGATTCTGGGTCCACTTCCCAGTTATTATGTGGGTTTGGGTCCCGTTCTAGGTTGGGGTTCGAGTCCTAGTCTCGGTTTGGGTTTAGGTCTCTATCTGGGTTTTGATCTGGGTTGGGGTTTGGCTTTAAGTCCTTGTCCTGTTCCTAGTCCTAGTTCGGTTCTAGTTCCATTTGCGATTCTGAGTTCGAGTTTGGGTTTGAGTTCGGGTCGGAGTTCGAGTCGTGGTCTGAGTTTGTGTTCGGGTCTGGATTTCATTCTAGGTCCAGATCAGGCTCCGGGTGTGGGTTCGCGTCCTGGGTCTTTGTCTAGGTTGGGTCTGAGTCCCAAGTTCCAATCCCGATCTGAGTCTGAGTCCTTGGTTCTGATCCTGGTTTGGGTTCGAGTTTGGGTCCGGGTACGACTCTAGCTTTGGGTCTGATTCTAGGTGTGGGTATTTGAGTTCGGGCCCGAGTCTGTGTCTGGGTTTGTGTCAAGGTCTGGACCCCAATCTGGGTCTAGGTTTGGGTCCAGGTCCAAGTTTGGGTCCCGAGTGCGGGTCCAAGTTTGGGTCTGGTTCATGATCTCGTTCCAGATCAAGGTCCAGCATTTCGATCCCACTCTAGTTCTTGGTCCGAGTCCAGGTTCTTATCCGGATCCCTATCTAGGTCCAAGTCTATTTTCTAGATCGGCTGCCAGATTTAGGTCCAGGTCCGCGTCTCAATTCCAGTCTGGGTACACGACCGTGTCTGGGCCCCGAGTTCCAGTCTCAGTTTGGATCTAAGGCTAGGTCTGTGTTCGGTTCTAGGTCTTGCACCGGGTCCTCGTCACGGTCCTAGTGTTATTCTAGGTTCCTGGTTCGACGATTCTTGTTCAGGTTCTAATTTTGGGTCCCAAGTCTAGGTCAGGGTTCGGGTTTGGTTCTTCGTCTAGGTTCTGGTCCTACTCTGAGTCGCAGATCTAGACATCGACTACTTGTTTGTTACAGGCACCGTTACTCGAAACTCGAGGGAAGATTTGGATCATTGTCATGGGTCTCGGTCTGGTTCTTGTTCAGGTCGCAGGTCCCATTTCAGAGTTTGGGTTCTGGATCGAGAGTGGGGTGCGGTTCTAGGTCCCGGCCCTAGTTCTTTGTCCCTAGTCTGGTTCAAATTTTGGGTCTGAGTTCAGGTTTGGGTTCGGGTCCCCTGTCCAGGTTTGGGTTGGGATCCGGGTGTGGCTCCCAATTCGGGTCTAGGTCTGATTTGGAGTCCGGGTCCTGGTCCGGTTACGGATCTAGATATAGGTCCAATTTCCGTTATGATTGCAAGTCCAAGTCCTAGTGACAGTCCTGGTCAACTTCCGGTTTTTGTTCCAATTTTGGGTCACAGGGTACGGGTTCGGGTCAACTTTTGGGTTTGGGACTGGGTTCAAGTCCGCGTGTGGGTTAGGGTCCTTGTCAGGGTTCAGGTCAAGGTCTGGGTCCCAAATCCAGACACCGACAACGGGTTTCGTCACAGCCCTGGGTCCAGATCCGGATCCCAATCTCGGGTCTCAGTCTAGTTCCATTTCTGGTGCCGAGTCACTAGCGGGGTCCTAGGTTCAAGTTCAGGTCTGGGTCGGGTACTAGGTCCCGGTCCTAGTTCTTTTCCCCAGGTCCCTATCCTGATTATGGGTCCAGTTCCCGGTTATTGAGTTGGTTTGGGTCCCTGTCTAGGTTCGGCTTCGAGTCCTTGTCTAGGTTCGGGTTTAGGTCTCAGTCTGGGTTTTGATCTGGGTTTAGGTTTCAGTTTAGGTCCTTGTCCTTGTCCTAGTCCTAGTTCAGTTCTAGTTCCACTTGCGATTCTGAGTTCGAGTTTCGGTTTTAGTTCGGGTCGGAGTTCGAGTCCTGGTCTGAGTTTTTGTTCAGGTCCGGATGTCAGTCTATGTCCAGATCAGGCTTTGGATGTGGGTTCGCGTCCTAGGTCTTGGTCTAGGTTGGGTCCAATCCCAAGTTCCAGTCCCGGTCTAAGTCTGGATTCAGTTTTGGGTCTAAGTCCTTGGTTCTGATCCTGGTCTGGGTTCGACTTTGGGTCAGGGTCCAGGTCTAGCTTTGGGTCTGATTCGAGGTGTGGGTGTTTGAGTTCGGGTCCGAGTCTGTGTCTAGGTTTTTGTCCACGTCTGAACCCCGATCAGGGTCTAGGTTCGGGTCTAGGTCCATGTTTAGGTCTGGGTCACGATCTCAGTCCAGATCTAGGTCCAGCATTTTGATCCCAGTCTGGGTCTTGGTCCGAGTCCATGTTCGTATTTGGATCCCTATCTAGGTCAAAGTCTGTGTTTGGGATCGGGTTGCAGATTTAGGTCCAGGTCTGCGTCTCAGTTCCAGTCTGGGTACACTATTGTGTCCGGGCCCGAGTTCTTGTCTCAGTTTGGGTTTGAGGCCAAGTATGTGTTCAATTCTAGGTCTGGGTTCGGGTCCTGGTCACGGTCCTAGTCTTGTTCTAGGGTCCTAGTTCGACGATTCTTATTCAGGTTCCAATATTTGGTCCTAGGTCTAGGTCTGGGTTCGGGTTTGGTTCTTCGTCTAGGTTCTGGTCCTAGTCTGAGTCCCAGATCTAGACACCGACTACTAGTCTGTTCCAGGCCCCGTTACCCGAATTTCGAGTCGAGATCTGGATCACTGTCACGGGTCTCCGTTTGGTTCTGGTTCAGTCCTAGGTCCAATTTTTGAGTTTGGGTTCGGGATTGAGACTGGGGTGCGGTTCTAGGTCCCGACCCTGGTTCTGTGTCTCTAGTCTTGTTCCATGTTTGTGTATGAGTTTAGGTTCGGGTTCGGGTCCAGAGTCCAGGTTTGGGTTTGGATCCGGGTCCGGCTCCCAATTTGGGTCTAGGTCTTATTTGGAGTCCAGGTCCTGGTCTCGTTACGGTTCTGGATCTAGGTCCAATTTCAGTTATGATTCCAAGTCCAAGTCCTAGTTCTAGTCCCGGTCAACTTTCGGTTTTGGTTCCAATTTTGGGTCACAGGGTACGGGTTCGGGTCCACTTTTGGGTTTGGGACTGGGTTCAGGTCCGGGTGTGGGTTTGGGTCTTGGTCAGCGTTCGAGTCCAGGGCTGGGTCCCAAATCCAGACACCGACTACGGGTTTTGTCCATGCATTGGGTCAAGATCTGGATCCCAATCTCGAGTCCCAGTCTAGTTCCATTTCTAGTGCCGGGTCACGAGCTGGGTCCTAGCACTACACCAAAATTCCTAATTGGTGACACTTCTAAATGTCACTATTATTAATATTTAGTGACACTTTATATTTTAGTTGCATTTCTTAAAAATGTAAGCTATTCTAATGTCACTAAAGATTGAAGTGTCACTAAACTAATTTTTATTGACATTTTAAAATGACACCTAAATATAAATTGTGACACTTCAAAATGTCACTATAATATTTATTATTTTTTTTGTTTAATATTTTCAAAATGATTTAGGGACATTTTTAAAATGTAAAAAAAAAAAAAATTAGTGACATTTTTTAAAAATGCCATAAATTTTTTTTATATATAATATATAATTTATTTAAGAATTACGTAATTAATTTTAAGAGTCATGTACATTATTAAAAAAAAGTTGTTTATTTAAGAATTACGTAATTAATTTTATATAATTTTTATGTATAAATAATATTCAATATATTTATATTTACTTATATAAATTTATTATGTTTAGTGAAATTGAAAATGCTCATAATATTAAACCAACATTCTAATAATAAAATAAATTTGTTACATATATATTTTAATAATATAAAAGTATAGTATATAATAATTTGTGTTCTTGCACCAAACATCAACAACAATAAAATTTATACACAAATTATCCATACAACACCAACAAATATATATAAATATATATATATACATATATTTACATGAGTATTCTTCTAAAATAACAAAGTCACATTATTGAATCATCAAGTTGTGTATGTGATTCTTCTGAAATCTGCATAATTTTTAACACAATATAAACAAATAAATAATCTTTATAAATATGTATAATATGACATTCAATAGATGATAAATGACTTAAAAATTATATTCAACTTACCAAAAAGTCCGTTGGCCATGCAATAGGTACTCCAACAACTTCACTAATTTTCTTAAATTGTCTATATGCTCTAATTAATTGCTTGTCACACTTGATAGGAACTTGAACAATAACTTCGGAATAAAAGTCTCCAAGCTCTTTTCCTCCAACTTGTTTTGATGAATCTTTACTAATAACTAGAGCAATAGCAATTGTTTTAGGATCATTAGTAATACTTTTATGATTAACCACTTCTCCCACCTGTACAATAAATTATGACATCAATATATTGAATTTAATTTATTAATAATTTTTTTAAATAATTTAGTAATACCTAAATTATATAGTTACAATAATATTTACCTCAACAACTGGAGTATCATATGATGAACATGAAAACAACAGCTGGCGTCGAGGTTCCTTGTTATGTGATGTACAAGCCCTTTTGACCTACACATATAACAATATTAGTAATTTACTTTAGTGGTTAGTAATCTTTACAATTATTTAAAAGTAAAATCTCAACTAGTTGTGAAGACGTGGCTTCGTCATTATGGTTAAAATCCTGCACAAATTACATTCAATTTTAAGAACTACAAAATATTGAATAATAATTAAAAAAAAAGTGAGAGATTAAAGATCTAACGTTATCAAGTATAGTTAATGTATTATCTACATTGTCATTTTGAACTTTAGATCTTAACTCTTTTAGTTCAGATTCTAAAGCCTCTATATATTTGCTTTGATTTCGCTTCTTACTGGATTTGTTTTCCCACACATCAGATGGGCAAACACCAAAACCATAAGTGCGAACAGAACCATATCTTTCCTTACCCATTATTTCAGAATAAGTGTCATTCATGCTCTTTTCTTTTGATATATCTCCATTTATTTCTTCTTTCTCTTGTAATTTTACCTATCATTAATTTCATATAAGTAATAAAACAATATACTAAGAATAATACATGAATTAAGAATTACTGAATTATACCATTGTTTCTTGTGTTGTTTCATCCATTACACTCTTATATTTTTTTGTGTAGCATAGACTAAACATAGCAACACGTGTTGGTGTACTTCCACCACTTTCTTTCTACAAAAGAACATATTATTTATAGTTAAATATTAATCAAATTATGCATATTAATGAAACAATGTTCAACCTAAATGTTGAAAATAAATTTTGTAGTTTTACCTCTGCTGATCTAATTTGTGCAAAACTTTTTGTACCAGTTGTATGATTGTATATCTTTTTAGCACGACTAGCCTTGTTTGTAGCACTCTTTTATTGAAACAATATTGAGAATTACAATCAATAAATAAATATAAAATTCATGAAACATGATAAAAATAACATAGTAAATTAAATATTAAAACAAGAAGTACCTTTGCATCATCTGTTGCCCAATAGTTTATTAATTGCTCCCATTGCTTATCATATACTCTTTTGTCCTTATATTTTTTTTGCTCCTCAAAAGATAAAGTTTCTGAATAATAAGTTTTCTTAAGATAATGTTTCCAATTTTTAAGTTCCTTACCACAAGTCCTCATAGTCCAATTTTCTGCCAGATAAGGAATATCAAATTATTCCTAGAAGATTCAAAGCATGCATTAACTATTAGCAATTTTAAATATACAAATTATGAATGTCAAAATTACTTTAACTAATGATCTAAAATGTTAAATTATGTAAAAACAAAAATATTAATTTTTACCTGTATGATTCTCCACATTGTAACTTTGTATTTGTCTGGTACTTTATGCCAATTTTCATAGTTAATTGGAGCATTTTTTCCATCTCGTACTAATGTCCCAATCAAGTTTGCAAGTCTACTTGCATTTTTATCATGTGGTTGTCCAAATTTATTACATGTGATTTGTATCTTTTTACCATCACGATTTCCCCAAATGTCACGCATTTGTGTAGGACCTCTACCATTCTTTTTGTCATTATTATTTGTCAACAAATCTGTAAATGATTCTACACTATCTTCATCTTGTTCAGCCAATCTATATTGCATATATCGATCCATAGCTGCAAACATTTTCAATAAAAAGTAGAATAATTATGAATCTATGAGAATGATTTAAATCAACAATGAAATTTTATAAACTGAAAAATTAAAAGAAAAAAATTATAAGTAAAGTCATATAAATAGTGATGATAAAAAAGATGCTAAATCAATAGATGGATACTTAAAATGTCCCTTAAAATAAATATTTACATTAAAATCAATTCATACTACTCTTAACTTGATACAAAATTAATATAATAATACAAAAATAGTATTTTTCTAATCTTTACTTTCTATTATGCTTCCATAATAAAAAGTGCTATTTTTAATTTTACACTTTTGTTATGCATCACAACAAAAATGATATTGTTAAAACACACAATTGCATTTTTGTTATATTCAGGTCCAAAAATTCAAGAGAGCCCAACTCAAATTTGGCAATTTAAACCTCACAAGAGTCAAAGAATCTTCTTAGTTGTTGGGCCCAAGAGTCAAACTCTTAACATTCTTCAATATTTTGTTCACTAAAAGGAGATATGAGCCCAACAAGCACCAAAACCCTAGTATATATATGTTGCCCCTGAATTCGCCCAAAATACGTGGACCAGTCGAAAAGGGACACGTGGATCAGATAACTTGTAAATATTTGATAAGTCTTTGTACGCCACAAGGAAGCACCCTGGGCATAGGTCCTGGAGGAGGCACCCGGAGTACGAGGTACTCCCGGAAGCTCGCATAGCATGAAGCCTCTCCGGGATGTGTCAGGGCTCTCCTGAGCAATCAAGTCGCATTTAATGCCGCATGGGAGGAAGCATGTTGGGACTGTAACACGCAATAAAGTCTGACGGCACAACCCCCAAACAGCAGCGCTACAGTAATGATCATTTAAGTCTAGCGACGGCTACTCTGCGAAGAGTCACGTCAATCACAAGGCAAAAAGGACATTCCTCATAAAAACCCTACAGCGCCTAGGGATTTGACCATGCATCACCCATGGTATATTCATTGGGAATACCCAACTTTATGGATACTTACAGATACGTTTGTAAGAACAAACCTACGGATCACCCCACCAAAACACTATAAATACCCCCTCAAAGCTCATTTAATGGGGTCCAGAATCTTGGGTTGCATAAGAGCAAGAAGAGAAAATACTCACCAAGAACATTCTCTGTATTTATGAGAAGAACATTCTCTCAAGTGTGGAATCTGTATTAAATACATCCATTAATAACAAAGACTCGTGGACTAAGGCTCATTAACGCCCCAACCACGTAAAAATCCTCATCTCGCTTTCTTACAGCTCTTTACTATAATCATATTTTAATATTTGCCGAAAATCTCGGTCAACATTTTGGTGCTTTCATTGAGAGCTGAGGAAAGCTGCTACATAGCAAGCATTTGACTTCACAAGAATGGTGGAGACAAGAAGTACACGTCATCCTCGCCCTCTGGAAGATGCTCAAGATCCAAATGAGGAAGCTGTGGCCTCAAGAGCGGCAGAGGAGTCCGAGGAAGAAGAAGAAGAAATAGTCCTCGACGAGAACTACGAGGAAAACCTCGACGAGTATGCCTACGACGGAGGAAGTTACTCAGAGATGGTGCTCCTCAGACAAAAAGCTATCGATCATGAAGCCGAGATCGAAGCGCAGAAAGCGCAAAACCAAAAAATGCAAGAAGTGATGCTAGCCATGCAGAAAGCCATGGAGGCAGCTGGCATTCACGTGCACCCCAAGGCAATGGACGTTGGGCTCGACGGAGAGCCAGCGACGTCTTCGCCTCATTCCCAGCAGCGAAAACCTAGGGAACCTAGCCCTATAAGGCACCCTGCTGAGGAAAATCAAACAAAAAACCCTACTTCTACCCCTGGGCGAAAGAAAAAGGTGCAGGATCCGCGAAGGGTCCGCTCAGATTTCCCTAAAGGGAAAGGTCCGTAGAGGGGCAAGCCCCAAAGAGGGAGTCTTGGCCCTCAGGATCGAGGGGACCGGAAAAGCGTTTCCGTGCACCAGGAACCAGGGGGTAGAGGAAGAAGAGGACAGAGATGTCCTCCCATTGATCTGAGAAATCAAATCAATGGGAATCAAGGTGACCTCCGGGATCACCTTGACCAAAAAAGATACAGGCCCGTGGTTTCCTCGGGCACGTTGAACGAAGGGATTATGGCAGAACTTGCCATACTTCGACAAGACATTGCTCGAGTCTCCCGGAGGCAGAAGGGAGACGACTCCGACTCGGACAGCGAGGATCGGGAGCCATGTGCTAAGCATATCCTGGAGGCGGAGCTCCCTAAAAACTTCAAGATGCCCGAAATGGCGGCATATACTGGGAACTCCGATCCCAGTGACCACCTGTCACGGTTCAACCGTGTCATGACAGTCATGCGGGTCAGCAATGACGTCAAATGCCTGTGCTTCCCCCTCACTCTGAGCGGATCAGCGGAGGAATGGTTCAAAAAGCTGGAACCAGGATCCGTGGGTTGTTGGAACAAACTCCAAACCAACTTCCGGAGACAGTTTGTCGCCGCCAGAAAGGTCAACTTGGAGGTTAGTGCCTTGACCAACATCAAGCAACTGTCCACCGAGACCTTGAAGAATTACATCAAGAGGTTCCGAGAGGAAGCCTCGAAGACCAAGAAGGTCGATGACGGACAACAGCTTGCGCTTCTCCAAGCAGGAATCCGCACTGGGACTCCCTTCTGGAATGAATTGCAGCAAGAAGGTGCTGCTAGCCTCCAGGACTTCCAGAAAAGGGTCCAAAAATATATTAACCTCGAAGAAGCCCAGATCGTGGCTTATGGAGGTTATTATCCCACCGGGATAGCAGGATACATGCCAGGAGTATCGCCCTCGGGTACTGCCCCAACCGCGACTCCACCGGTGAGTGGCATACAGTTCTCTGCTACTCCGGCACGCAGTGGCCAAGCCCTGGCACCAGCATCTTCCCATTACGGTAACCCGTCCGGAGTGAATGGACGAGCTCCTTCACAGGCTGCCCCGACTGCTAGCTTGACAGGCCCTACCCAGGGGTCGCGGAGCAAAAGGTCCTCCAAGGGTAGCACCCGAACGGGAGAGAAGCGCCAGAAGAAGGGGTACACACCCCAATATACTCAGTACACAGAGCTCACGGACTCCCAGGAACGTGTGTACTTTGCCACTAGGCAGAATACGCACTACCGGAGACCACAACCATTGTACAAAGACAGCTCCCAGAGAGATCCGAGTAAAAGATGCGAGTACCACAACGACATTGGTCATAGCACCAATGAATGTAAGAATCTCAAAGACGAGATTGAAAATCTAATCCGCTTGGGCCACCTCTATGAGTGGATCAAAAATAGGTTGCCCCACCTTAATCCACGGCAGGTGGCCGGGGGTATGCCTTCGGGAACACCAGGGGGTACGGCAGGAGTATTGCCTCCAGCTGCTCCCGCAGGTGACACCCAGCATATTCCCGGGCTACCGCCCCGCCCTAATGGGCGGGTAGCCATGATCTCCGGAGGTCCCCATATCGGAGGAAACACTCACAAGGAGCAAAAACGATATGCCGAGGCCGCGAAACACAATGAGGTGTGGGAGGTTACTCAACTCCCAGCTCAAAGGCCTCGGCTAATGGACCAACCCATAACGTTCACGGAAGAAGACGCCAAGACGGTGCGTTTTCCTCACCACGACCCGCTGGTCATAGAGACCCCCATCGCAAATAAAGTAGTGGCTAGGGTCTTAATTGACAATGGGAGTTCCGTGAACCTGCTCTTCAAAGAAGCCTTCACCGCGATAGGATTGACCGACCGGGACCTCTCACCTAGTGGGTCACAGCTCACGGGGTTTAACGGGACAACGCTTATCCCGATGGGAAAAGTAAGGCTCCCGGTTACCCTGTGCCCGGATACCCCCCAGAGCACATTTAAATATTGCACCTTCGTGGTGGTAGACTGCCCGACAGCCTACAACGCGATCCTTGGCCGGCCGGCCCTAGTGGACTTTGGTGCAATTACTTCAATCCGACACTTGTGCCTAAAATTCCCTACCCAGGAAGTCGGAGTCGGAACTGTGAGGGGGAATCAAGGAGAAGCCAGGCAGTGTTACAATGTTGCCACTCGCCTACCTGTACTCATGGTCCGGGAGTCTCCTGAGATAGAGAAGGCTGAAGAGGATGAATTGGATCCTCGCATAGGATCCGAAAGGGTCGTGGAACCAATGGAGGACGTCGAAGAAATACCAGTGTGCGACGACGACTCCACCAAAGTACTCCGGATAGGGAAGAGCCTGGATCCGGAGGAAAGGGACAGAATAATAAAAACACTGAAGGGCGCCAAGAAGACATGACCGGTATAAGCCCTCATGTCATCACCCATGTACTCAATGTCAACCCGGACATGCCCCCTGTACAGCAAAAGAGACGCCCGCTCGACTCGGTGAAAGCCGAGGCCTTAGAGAAATAGGTGGACAAACTTTTGTCCAGTGGCATGATCCGCGACGTGTACTATCCGAAATGGCTAGCCAATCCGGTCCTGGTGCCCAAGCCGAACGGGACTTGGCGAGTTTGCATAGATTTCACAGATCTAAACAAAGCCTGCCCAAAGGACTGCTTCCCGCTACCCAGGATCGACCAGATGGTAGACGCCACGTCCGGATTTAAACTGCTGTCTTTCATGGATGCCTATGCTGGGTACAACAAAATAAAAATGCATACGGCAGACCAGGAGTGCACTAGCTTCAGGACCGATAAGGGGGTATACTGTTACCTAGTCATGCCTTTCGGACTGAAAAATGCCGGAGCAACCTATCAAAGAATGGTTAACCGGATGTTTAAAAGCCTCCTGGGATGAAACATGGAGGTATACGTAGACGACATGCTCGTCAAATCCAAAGCATGCAACAGCCATGCAAGCGACTTAGAAGAATATTTCGAAGTCGTCCGGAGATACGCTATGAAGCTCAACCCGAAAAAGTGCACCTTTGGGGTCAAGTCAGGAAAATTCCTGGGCTTCATAGTCAGCCAAAGGGGAATCGAAGCAAACCCGGAGAAAATCCAAGCTCTCCTGGACATGCCATCCCCCAAGAAGCATAAAGACGTGCAGAGCTTGACCGGAAAGGTAGCCGCACTGAGCCGCTTTATCTCACGATCCACGGACAAGTGCATACCCTTCTTCAACGTACTGAAGAAATGCCAAAAGTTCGAATGGTCGGATGAATGCGAGGAGGCATTCAAGAGGTTAAAAGACCACATGGCCAAACCTCCTATCCTATCAAAACCCGTCCTTGGAGAAGACTTGT
This sequence comes from Cannabis sativa, assembly GCF_029168945.1. Lineage (NCBI taxonomy): Eukaryota > Viridiplantae > Streptophyta > Magnoliopsida > Rosales > Cannabaceae > Cannabis > Cannabis sativa. The sequence continues at coordinate 27,252,417 of NC_083607.1, read as the reverse complement.
TCCTTTACTTGGCCGTCTCCGAGCACGCGGTTAGCGCTGCCCTGGTCCGGGAGGAAGAAAAAATTCAGCACCCCGTGTACTATGTCAGTAAGCGCATGATAGGGGCCGAGACAAGGTACCCGGTCATTGAAAAATTAGTATTCTGCCTCCTGGTGGCATCAAGGAAGCTGAGGCCATACTTCCAAGCCCATCCGATCAAAATCTTGACCAATCATCCGCTCCGGCAAGTTCTCCAGAAGCCTGAAGCATCCGGAAGACTCCTCAAGTGGGCAATGGAGCTAAGTCAATTCAACTTACACTACGTACCCCGGATTTCCATAAAAGGCCAAGCCTTGGCAGACTTCATTACCGAATGCAATGAAGCCGAGGCAACAACTAACACACCGGTACCACCAATCCCCACCTGGAGGGTGTTTGTAGATGGAGCTTCTAATGAGAACGGTTCGGGAGCTGGGGTGGCTATGATATCACCAACTGGACTGCGGCTCCAGGCAGCACTCCGATTTAACTTCACAGCTTCAAACAATGAAGCCGAATACGAAGCCTTGATAGCAGGGCTGAAATTGGCAAAAGCTGTAGGAGCCAAAAGAGTGGAAGTCTACAGTGACTCTCAACTGGTCGTAAACCAGGTATCTGGAGAATACCAAACTCGCGGCGAGCGGATGGCCGCGTACGTAACAATAGTCCGAGAACTGCGCCACGAGTTCACGGACTATAAAATAGAAAGAATCCCCCGAGAGAAGAACGCTCATGCAGACTGTCTGGCTAAGTTAGCCTCGGACAGCGAAATCGAAGAGCTGGGGGTAGTACCAGTGGAACGCTTGGCAGAGCCAAGCATCAAAATAAAAGAGACCACATTAACGGTTGGGCAAGAACCCAGCTGGATGGTCCCCATCGTAAAATACATAACCACAGGTGAGTTGCCCCAAGAGAGGGCACTGTCTCGAAAGATTCAGTATCAGGCTCATCGTTATGTAATGATGGACCAAATTCCCTACCGGAGAGGACTCAGCATGCCTTATTTAAGGTGTGTATCGGACCCTGAAGCTAGACAAATCATGCTAGAGGTCCATGAAGGGTTCTGTGGAGATCATACGGGAGGACCCAGCCTCTGAAAGAAAATATTGAGGCAAGGGTACTTCTGGCCAACAATGAAAAAAGATTGTATAGACTATGTCCAAAAGTGTGACTCGTGCCAAAGGTACGCGAACATGCCGAGAGCTCCTCCAAACGAGATCACCCTGATGACCAGCCCCTGGCCCTTCGCGGTCTGGGGAATAGATCTCATCGGGTCTCTACCTACGGGGAAAGGAGGGGTAAAGTATGCAATAGTAGCAGTAGACTACTTCACCAAGTGGACGGAGGCTGAGCCTATGAAGACAATAACTGCTAAGAAGGCATTGGACTTTGTTATCAAGAACATAGTGTGTCGATACGGCTTGCCTCACAAAATAGTCTCAGACAATGGAAGGCAATTTGATTGCGAGGAATTTACCGACTTCTGCAACCAACACAGAGTAGTGACAAGCTTCTCCGCGGTTGCCAGGCCTCAAACAAACGGCCAGGCGGAAGCGGTCAATAAAATCCTAAAGGTCACCTTGAAAAAGAAGCTGCTGGCCTGTAAGAATAACTGGCCTGAAGAATTGCCAAGGGTATTATGGGCCTACCGGACGACCCCCAGAACCACAACCGGCCACTCGCCCTTCTCAATGGCGTACGGTTGTGAAGCAATGGTCCCGGTAGAAACATTATTCCCATCCCACAGGAGGACGACTTACGATCCTGCCACTAATCAGGCACTGCTCCAAGAAGCTTTAAATCAACTCGAGGAACTCCGGGATGAGTCTCAAATACGGATGGCTGCTTATCAAAAGAAGGTGACCAAGTATTTTAACTCCAAGGTTAAAAACAGAAAATTCGCTATTGGGGATATGGTCCTAAGAAGGGTTTTCCCAGCCACCCAAGAACCCGGAGTGGGGGTACTTGGACCAAATTGGGAAGGACCATATGAGATCGAGGACGAGATCGGTTCCGGCACATACAAACTAAAAAGAATGGACAGAACCACCGTCCCAAGGGCCTGGAATGCCGATCACCTCAGAAAATATTACCAATAGCAAAATAAAACTTAGACTTTGTTCAAAGGGTTTGTACCGTCCAAATGTATACCTCCTCTATATTAAATAAAACTGAGTGCCTTAAAAACAAAGTTTCTATGCCACTCAGGGGGGGTACTAGGGTATATCGCACGGACAAACAGAAAAATAAACTAAGTAAAATATCCTGACCCAAACGGCAGGTCAAAGAGTATGCACAAAAATAAAAAGAATAAGTATAAAAATCCTGATCCAAAGGACAGGTTAAAAAACATAAGTGTGACAAAAAAGATCGCATAAAAAATATCCTAGCCCAAAGGGCAGGTCATATACATATAAATGGCCCGGGGCAGGCCTTAAAAATATAATTGTCTCCCCTTCAAATAAAAGTTGCTACCTATATATATATTGTTCTAAGGCAGCAGCAAATATGTACAAAATAAAAAAAAAAAAAAAACTTATAAAAGAAACGGGTGGAATCTTGGCTATTCTGGGTCAGTTGTACAGCAGCTCAGTCAGCCCGAGGAGGAAGGCGAGGTCCGATACGTGCCTCAAGCACGGCGTCAAGCTTTTTCTTCTTTTCCCGAAATTTGGCAATCATGTCCTCGGGTTTGGGATAAAAAGTAAGCTTGATATTTTGATCATTGGTGGACCAAGCCATGTAGACACCATCGTCGAAGCGTTTCGGACACCGGGCGCAGGAAACAGGAGAGAGGAGCTCGACCCTCTTGGCCTTCCTGATGGATTGTTCTTTGTAATCCCTAAGCTCCTTCAACTCCGCAGCTAGAGCGCCCTCGGACTCAATGTTCGCCTGGTGAGTTTCCTCTAAAGATCTCACCTTGGCGACCATTTCGTCCAAAGCCTCCCTGGCCTCCCGGAGGTCTCGCCTGGCCTTGTCAGCAGCCTCGGTTTGAGCCCTTAGTTCCTCCTGGTGCAGGGCCTCCATCCTGTCCCTCCGCTGGGCCTCGTCCCGGATCATGGCCTCCGCCTGAGCCTCCCTCCGTTTGGCCTCCTCTTCCTTGGCCTTGGCAGCCGCCTCCTGGCGCTCGGCAGCCTCCTGATAGATCTGCCTCTCCGCTGTGAGGTCCTGAAGGACCTTCCTGACATCGTTCATGTCCCCAAATTCGGACAGAACGAAGCCATGATTTATGATGTTCTTGGAGAGGCGGCCAGCCTCAGCAGCAAGCTGAACCATAATGTAAGGATAAGAAGGAGAAGTTTCTCAAAGAAAAAATAAAATATAAACGATAAAAGGAAAAGCGAAAATTGCGAAGTACTTACCACCGTGAGAGAATGACTGAGGTCCTGGACCTGGAAGATGGAGTTCAGGGAAGCGCAAGTGGCGAACCGCTTAGGCGCGCATCGGGTAAGCTGAGAAGCGAACTCGCCGGTCATCTCTGCGGCAAAAGGAGCCAAGGTGGGCCCTAGGAAGCGACGGAACCAATCCGATAAGGGGTCCAGATTAAGGTCCCACGGATCCTGGTAATCCGGGTGGTTGATGCTCGCCTCAACCTCCGCCCGCAGAATCCTCCTAAGGGCTTCCACTTCGGCGTACCCCCGGGAGTACTCATCCATAGCATAGTTATGCTTGGCTATAAGAAGCTCCTGCCTCACCTCGTCCCCCAGAATCGGGGTAAGCACGATGTTGGGAGGAGCAGGATTTTCCTCCATGGGGGAGACCCCGCCGTCCAGACCATGAGCAGGAGTGTCGGCTCTCCGAGGCTTCTTCGGCTCATCCTGGGCAATCATCTTGCCCTTGCGCTTACGAATCAGAGCCACCTCAGGCTCCTCCTCGCCCTTCTCAGCTTCCTCCGGAAGGGCTCAAGGCTCTCCCGCGCCCTCAGCGGCTTCCTCCGAGAATCCCCATCCCTTCCCTTGGCCTTCTCCCGGAAGCACCTCCTCGTCATCCACTAAGTCAATAGTGTCGGGGGGAGCGATGGAAGAAACCTTCAAGGAAGGGGCCGGGGGAGAAGAGGTAAAGGCCGAAGGAGCCACGGGAGTATGAACTCCAGCAAGCTGGTCCAGAATGGCATCCATGGAGATACCTGTTTCACAAAATAAACAAGTGTTAGAAGTCCGTGAGGAACCACTTATACAAGATATAACAAATAAGCTACTCCTACCCGAACTTCCTAATTCGGCCCTAGCAAAGTCCTGAACTTTAATGCTGGCAGCGTCATCTCCGAGATAACTGTCCGAGGGCCGGAACCAGCTGGACGTTATGTAAGCTGAAGGACCTAAGGGAATAGGTTCCGGAGGGCCGGTGCCCATCCAGGACCGACCTAGGTAATCTCCTAAGTTCGAAAAATAAAATTCCTTCAAACGATCCCCCCACCGGGTCGACGGCATCTTAAATCTACGAAGACGCTCGTCGAACCCTACGGGCCTACGACTGGTGTATTCATCAACGGAAGGAACATAACGAATTATCAAGGGAGACTTACCGCCGGCACCGGAGGTGCTAGCACCAGGAGCCTCCGAGTTTGGTTCGGGGACCGAAGGCTGTGGCTGGGAAGTTTGCTTCTCGGAAGAATCTTCAATGCGAAGGGGCCTCCGGGCAGGACGATCCCCAATCTCTTCTTGAAGAATCTTGTCAAAAAATTTAGCCTCGGACTTCCCGGCAATGGCTAGGCTCCGTCGCACCACCGGACTCCCCACGCGAAGTCCTCTCCCAGAGGCGGCCTGGGCCTGAGAGTATGCTTTCTCCTGGGCCTTCCGGTAGAGATAATCTTGGTATTTTTTCTCTGCCGTGGCAATGAGCTCATCCCGGAAGGCCTTCTCCGCGACCGGCGCCCTCACATTGGGACAAATGACCCGCGAGAGGTTGGAGTCCTCCACGGATTGGTGAGGAAGGATAAGTTTGGCCTTCCTACAATTCTTCGTGGTGACTAAGCCCCCAACATCGAGATCGGCGCGGTCGTAGGAAGCGAAGGCTTGGGCCCTTCGGAGGAAAGCCTGAGTAGGGGGCGTCCGTTGGTAAGGTGGGATCCGCACCCACTCCGTAAGGAGCTCCGGGTGGTCCACAGCGCTGAACCCGGAGGAGAAGAAAAAGCGATGGCGATACTCCTTAACGTGAGTCTGCCTATTATACGGAACCACCCCCTCGTTAGCAGGATGGATCCGGAACCCATAAAAACCGTCCTTAAGTTTGTCCCCTTTCTTGGAGACGGATACAAGTTCATAAAAATATAAAATTTCCGCCGGGCTGGGAGACCCCCATCCGCGGGCGGTATAAAAAATAAATAAGCCTGAAAGCAGGCGGTAAGCTTGAGGAATGAGTTGGTATGGCGCAAGGCCCACAAATACAAGGAAATTAACAAAATAATCTTGAAGCGGGAGCATGGCACCGGCCATCAAATGAGTCTGACGCCAAGCCACGAAGCCGTCATAGTTGTGATTAGGCGTCTCCGAGTCGCGGGGAGGCCGGTGATAGGTCCCTGAAGTTGAGGGTTTGATCCCAGCAACTTCTATAATATTCTCCAGCTGGTGAGGACAAGTTAGGGTGGATCGAAGCTCAGCCGCTTCCCACCCAGTCGCTCGGGATTTATATCCTTCCTGGGCAACAGGCCCTAGGGAAACCTCCTCCAGCGTGGCCATGCCTTTCCCACTCTTCTTCGAAGATTTCGAGCCAGAAGCAGACATTTTGTGTTCTGCGAAAAACAAAAAGGGAAAAAGAAAATTCCGGCAGTTAGGTCCCAAACCAAACCCTAAGTCAAGAAAAAGGGAGTGGGGGTCCCCTAACCGCTGGAAAGAGGCCCCCTCCGGACACGTGTCACATGGGAAACCCTAGAAAGATCCCCTGAACAAGTGTCGGGTGCAGTGAAATTGCAGAAAGTGGTTTTACAGAATAAAAAGAAAAAAGAAAAAAAAACATTATATGCCCTAAGCAATTGTTGAACGAAGAACACATGGCTCTCTTCAACAAAAATACACATTATAACAGAGACATGATAATGGCGATCCTACAACTAAAGTAGTAGACGTAAAACAGAACACTTGAAGAACTTAAACACTCGCACACCCAGAAATCCCAGAGTACGAACCCAGAAAAACGAACGAAGCAAGTAAAAGCATGTTATTATCTAAGGATGCAAGAAACTTACAGTAAGTCGTTGAACTGGGGGTCCTGAATGTGGTCGAGTAAAGGTTGAGGAGAACTGGTGAAAACGAACACTGGAAAAGTGGAAGAAATGTCTAAGTGCTAAGACAGTTCGTGCTGTTTTGAAGAATTTTCTCTCTGGGAAATTCGAACAAAAATGGCAAGGAATGGAAAGTAACCAAAATGAAGGAAAGATGGTGGCTTTTATAGGCAAAAATGCATGAGGAACAGGCATCACCACCTACCAATCGTACGGTGGGGGAGATGCACGATTCGAATTCCCGAAAATCAACGGATCAGATCAAGCTGCCATAAAGGCGGTGGAAACGTTTGAGTATCCGACTGACACCATTAATGAGTCGCATCAATCAAAGGGCGTGAAACGAATCGACCTCTGCAAAAAGCAAATCGCAGCATTTAATGCCATCATTAGACGCACCCTCACGCGCCCCAAGCTCGTGTCAAGAAACCGAGGAGGCGGCCGGAGACATCCCTGCAAAAGGCAAATCGCTGCATTAAATGTCATCATTAAATGTGCCCTCACGCGCTCTGGGCTTGAGCCAGGGAAACGAGGAGTCAACCGGAGGCATTTGAGCAAGCCTTGGTTTATTTTTCCAAGTAAACAAGGCTTGGGGGGTAAATGTTGCCCCTGAATTCGCCCAAAATACGTGGACCAGTCGAAAAGGGACACGTGGATCAGATAACTTGTAAATATTTGATAAGTCTTTGTACGCCACAAGGAAGTACCCTGGGCATAGGTCCTGGAGGAGGCACCCAGAGTACGAGGTACTCCCGGAAGCTCGCATAGCATGAAGCCTCTCCGGGATGTGTCAGGGCTCTCCTGAGCAATCAAGTCGCATTTAATGCCGCATGGGAGGAAGCGTGTTGGGACTGTAACATGCAATAAAGTCTTACGACACAACCCCCAAACAGCAGCGCTACAGTAATGATCATTTAAGTCTAGCGACGGCTACTCTGCGAAGAGTCACGTCAATCACAAGGCAAAAAGGACATTCCTCATAAAAACCCTACAGCGTCTAGGGATTTGACCATGCATCACCCATGGTATATTCATTGGGAATACCCAACTTTATGGATACTTACAGATACGTTTGTAAGAACAAACCTAGGGATCGCCCAACCAAAACACTATAAATACCCCCTCAAAGCTCATTTAATGGGGTCGAGAATCTTGGGTTGCATAAGAGCAAGAAGAGAAAATACTCACCAAGAACATTCTCTGTATTTATGAGAAGAACATTCTCTCAAGTGTGGAATCTGTATTAAATACATCCATTAATAACAAAGACTCGTGGACTAAGGCTCATTAACGCCCCAACCACGTAAAAATCCTCATCTCGCTTTCTTACAGCTCTTTACTATAATCATATTTCAATAGTTGCCGAAAATCTCGGTCAACAATATATATAAGGTATATGTCAAACTCTAACACACTATACTCGGCAGCCACTATCGTCTCACACAAAGAGTTCAAAATTATTCAAAAAATACTAATTCTCTCCACTAACAGTAACACTCATTCACTAATTCATCTCATCTTCACCATGAGGGCTAAGTGGAGACTGAAGAGGAAGCGATGAGGCAGCGATCCAAGTAGATTTTTCAATAAATAAATGATGTTATCCCCTTTTTATCGTTTTATTTCAGATGCTTTGCAATGTTTACTTTTAAATTAGTAAATAAAAACTCAGCTAGTGTTGTATGGGTTAAGAAAATTTCTTCTCTTCTTCTTCTTGCTACAGCCACTTAAAGAAAAATTCTAAGGTTAGAGCTTTCCAAAAATGTCTCTTCTTCTCTTATAATGGCAGCAAAGTTTTGTATAAATATTCTTATCTTCTTCTTTCCTTCTTCATCTACGAACGAACGCGGGTTCTAGGGATCTAACGGTGTTCTTATTTTTCTTTACAACTTATTCTTCTTCTCTTGTTTTCAGCTTAATTGTGAAGGATCTTTTTATTCCATTGTACAGTGATTAAATTAAATTGAATACTATATCATATCTAAAATATTTTGATGAGTCCCTAATAATCAAAAAGAGAGAGGCAGAAAAATATATTTTCAAAGTGAGAGGCAATTACCTGCTAGTGATGTTTAGACTCCAAAAGCCCAAAAGCTCAAAAACTAAAAAAATGAAAACCCAAATCAAATTGTTAGATTTTGAAATGTGAATCTATGAAAAATGAAAACAAAAACAAAATCAAATATTTGAAATACATGACAAAGTAAAAAAAATACCCAGGAAAGATAAATGGGTGAGGGACAAACAAAACAGTAGAAAAAAAATCTTACCTTAGATGAAAAACTTCTAGCGCGGTGGAGGCCGACAAGCTCCTTGCAGCAGCAAGACAAATGCTCGGATAAGAGGAGCCAGATTGTAGTTTGCTGAAAATGGCTGAAAAAATAAAGGAAATAAAGAAACTAATTAAAGGCGGGTACAATCCCGCTTCTTTTTCTTTCGTTGTAATTTTTTTTAAATGTTCTTTTCTTTGTTTAAATTATACATCAGTTAAAACGCAAAAAATTAAAAAATAAAGGATATAATTTTTTTTATCTTTTTCGTAACATATAATACTATTTTTCAGGAAAAAATCATAACTATAATAGTGGAATGATAACATTTAATTTAAAATATATACATACTTATTAAAATAGAATTCAACATAATTAATTTTTAATATTATTATATATTTAAATTTAAAATCTCACGTGGGTATATATATAAACATAAATAATTTTTAATAAATGATAATATCTAATTTAAAATTTAGTAAGATATTTTTATTTCAAATAAAAAAAATAAATAAAAATCATATTTATAACAAATCTTTTTTTTAAAAAAAAAAATCCTATCTTAGAAAACTATATATATTTATATTTGGTCGAAAGTTTTCATCAGTAGCTTTCTTCTAAAAACATACAACAATATTTTCTTTATTCTTGAAGTGAAAAACAAACTTCATAGAGGTAATAATATTATTCTACTTATAATTTTTATTTTATTATTTTAGTTTTTTATGTATTGCTATGTTTCTTTCTATGTCTTCTTTTGTTTCTCTTTACGTTTTTTTTCTAATTAATTTATTTTTTCGTTCATGTTTTCTTTTCAAAATTTATATATACAAACTAACATTAAGGGTTTTAATAGGTGTGAATAAAAAATTTCAAAAGATAAATTATGGATAAGAGTTGGATGACACAATCTAGATTGAGTGTTTCATATCAAAACAGAGTTAATTTATTTCTTGATTTTGCATTTAAAAATGGAAGTCTTGAAGTAAAAATTGTATGCCCTTGTGTGAAGTGTTGCCTTATTAATCCTGTCACTCGATCAATCGCATTTGAACATCTAATATGCAATGGATTTATGAATAAGTACACTAAATGGATATTACACGGAGAAACTTCTTCACATTCTCCACAAAACATTGACACTATTAGTGATCCTCCTACTATTTATATGCAAGAAGTTATACATGACGTCTTTGGACAAAATACTGGAGACGTTGAATGTGAAATTGAAAATAATGATAACTTTCACGGTGAAGAGGATGAACCAAATATGAAGGCAAAAGAATTTTATGATTTGATAAAAGATGGAGAGACAGAACTTTATCCCGGTTGTATAAGTTTCACAAAGCTGTCATTCGTTATTGAATTATTTCATATCAAGTGTATGTGTGGATGGAGTGATATTTCATTTGGTAAGGTCCTTGAATTATTTGAAAGAGTGCTACCAAAAGGTGAAACCTTACCCAATTCTTTTTATGAGTCAAAAAAGTTAATCAACGCGCTAGGACTTGATTATGAAAAAATTAATGCATGTAAGAATGATTGCATGTTGTATAGAAAGGAGCATATAAATGATATAGAATGTCAAGTTTGCTCTATACCAAGGTACGCTATTAAATATAACATTTTTTTCTTCTTCTGGTTTATTTTCTCACATATATTGTCTAGATTAAAATAACTTTAGCTTTTTTTTTTATCAAAATAGGAGTGAAGCAAAAGTCTTGCCCCACTTTCCATTAATACCAAGATTACAAAGATTATTTATGTCATCAAAAACATCTGATTTTATGACTTGGCATCATCAAAAAGATTATGCAAATGATGGTTGTATGAGACACCCAAGAGATTCTCCAGCATGGATGACTTTTAATCACAAACATAAAGATTTTGCTGCAGATCCTCGTAATGTTAGACTTGGATTAGCTTCTGATGGAATGAATCCTTTTAAGACATTAAGTGTAAGTCACAGCACATGGCCAGTTATTATGATACTATATAATCTCCCTCCATGGATGTGTATGAAACAACCTAATTTTATTATGTCCTTGCTCATACCTGGTCCAGAAGCACCTGGAAATAATATTTATATATATTTGGAGCCATTAATCGAAGAGTTAAAAACTTTATGGGAAGTGGGAGTTGAAACTTTTGATGCGTCCACGAAAAAAAAACTTCATGTTACGAGCATCACAACTATGGACTATAAGTGATTTCTCAGCATATGCAAACTTATCAGGATGGAGCACTAAAGGAAAATATGCATGCCCGTCTTGTCATGAAGACACTTATTCTTTGTGGTTGAAGCATAGCAAAAAGCATTGTTATATGGGTCATCGTCGTTGGTTAGAAAACAACCACTCATTTAGAAATGATGAAAAGTCTTTTGACGGCACAAAAGAGAAAAGATTGGCTCCAACACCATTGAATGGATCTATGATACTAGATAGGTTAGAAGGCTACCAAATTAAATTTGGAAAGACAGTTTTTAATCCTCAGTTGCCACATAGTTGGAAGAAAAGGAGTATATTTTTGGAATTACCTTATTGGAAGGATAATTTGTTACGACACAATCTTGATGTGATGCATATTGAAGAAAATGTATGCGAAATTTTAATTGGGACATTATTGAGTTTAGACACAAAAAATAAAGATAATTTGAATGCGCGTCTTGATTTAAAATTTATGGGCATTAGATCTGAACTTCATCAATAGGAGAGTGAATCTAAGAGAACTGTCATACCACCTGCTTGTTTTACTTTAAGCAAAGATGAAAAATTTATCTTTTGTCAATTTTTGAAGACAATTAAAGTTTCAGATGGATATGCTGCTAATATTTCAAGATGTGTTGATGAAAAACAACGAAAAATTCATGGCCTCAAAAGTCATGATTTCCATATTATTATGACTCAACTACTACCACTAGCATTGAGGGGAATGTCAAGTCTGCATGTTTGTCTACATGTAACTACTTTAAGTAACTATTTTCGAATGATGTATTCGAAAGTTGCTCGACAACAAGATTTTATGCAACTTGAACAGGAAATATCAATTACTCTTTGCAATCTTGAAAAATTGTTTCCCCCATCATTTTTGATATAATGGTTCATTTGGTGATCTACTTAGCATATGAGGCGAGAATTGCTGGACCATCAGTTTATCGTTGCATGTACCCCATTGAAAGGTACGTAATATGTATAAATTTATTAATTTTCATTTTATTAATTGTAAATACTGCTTCTAATATTCCTATAACAATTATAGGTACTTATCTAAGTTGAAGTCATACGTTCGAAACAAAAGCAAACTGGAAGGTTGTATTGTTGAAGGATATCTAGCTGATGAATGCTTAACATTTTGCTCAAGATATATGGAAGGTGTGGAGACAAAATTTAATCGTCAACCTAGAAATTACAGTAACTCAGAACAAAATAGAGAAATGCTACCTATTTTCCAAACGACATGTCGACATTTGGGGAAAATTGATACTAAGACTTTAGATGAGGATACGAAAACTAAGGCACATAGATATGTATTATTTAATTGTAATGTCGTGGACTCGTTTATTGAGTAAGTATTATTAAATGTATATCTAATAATAATGAAATATTGAAACATCAAGTAATTATGTTTAATGCTTATTCATTTTGTAGGGAGCATCACAATATCATTGCACAACGAAATTCTCGTCAAAGAGAAATGACTGTGGATCAGATTCATAGCCAATTATTTCCTTCCTGGTTTGCTGAAAAGGTAAGTTTATTTTAAATTCATAATTTTGCATTAACTTAATGAGTTCACAAGCACATTGAATGTAGTCATTTATTATATTTTTATTTATTTTTTGTCAAATTAGGTAGAAGAATTATATGATAATGGTGATAATCGAATTTCTGAAGATCTGCGTTATTTGGCTAAAGGACCAAACAATACTTTCTTTCGATATAAAAAATATTTAATAAATGGTTTTAAGTTTCATACAAAGAAAGTCGAAAAGAAGTTAACAACTCAAAATAGTGGGGTTATTATGACTGCCAAAACTCTAAGTTTTTCAAGTAGTAGGGATCCAAATCCTATTTTTGGAGATGTTACATTTTATGGGATATTAACAGATATTATAGAATTAGATTATTGTTCAGCAAATCGTGTTGTATTATTTAAGTGTGATTGGATTTCAGCAAGTGGCATCAAGAAAGAAGAAGATTGCACAAGAGTAAACTTATCAAAATTGATGTGAGAAGATGAACCATTTATATTAGCTTCGCAAGCAGAACAAGTAATGTATGTGGAAGACCTCAAACACGAAGGATGGCATGTAGCTTTAAAAATAAATCCTAGCGATTATTATAATATGAGCGTGCAATCAAAAAATGAGAATGTGGAGTCTTATTTGTAAAGTGAAGTTTTTGGGGCACCTTTTGATGCTGAGAATGAAAATATTAGTTTAATTAGGAAAGATATGACAGCCATAATTATTGATACATCAGTGTTATTAGATGCAAATTACATGGATGAAGAAGTTTAGATATTATTATTATTATTATTATTATTATTATTATTTTCTTAATATTTTTTATAGAGATCAATTTTGTTTATTGTGAAAAAATTATTGTGGTCCAATACTAATATTTACTTAGTTATTTTGAATCTACAAAATTAATAAGTAAACCGTAAAAATTTAATTTACTTTTATAGATTTATATAATATGCATAACTTGAAAAATAAATTATAAATGCCACTAAAATTTTTCACTAGTAACACTTGTGAAATGTCACTAAAATTACTTATTTAAATGACATTTTAAATTTTAAAATATCACTAAATTTAATATTTTGTGACATTTTTAAAAATGTCACTATTAATTTATTCTTGTGACATTTTTAAAATACTACTAAAATTATATATTAACAAATTAGTGACACTTTTAATTAAATGTCACTAAAATACATCAATACTTACATTTAAAAAAAATGTCACTAATTAAAATGTCACTTATTCTTACTATAGTTACATATTTTAACAAATGTCATTAAAAAATTATTATTGTGACATTTTTTAAAAAAATTTCACTAATAAAATGTCACTAATTTAGATTTTTGGTGTAGTGTAGGTTCAAGTTCGGGTCTGGGACGGGTACTAGGTCCCGGTCCTAGTTCTGTTTCCCAGGTCCCTATCCTGATTCTTGGTCCAGCTCCCGGTTATTGTGTGGGTTTGGGTTGCTGTCTAGGTTCGGGTTCGAGTCCTAGTCTCGGTTCGGGTTTAGGTCTCTCTCTGGGTTTTGATCTGGGTTCGGGTTTTGGTTTAGGTCCTTGTCCTGGTCCTAGTCCAAGTTCGGTTCTAGTTCCATTTGCGATTCTGAGTTTGAGTTTGGGTTTTAGTTCGGGTCTTAGTTCAAGTCCTGGTCTGAGTTTGAGTTCGGGTCCGAATTTCAGTCAAGGTCCAGAACAGGCTCCGGGTGTGGTTCGCGTCCTGGGTCTTGCTCTAGGTTGGGTCCGAGTCCCAAGTTCCATTCCCAATCTGAGTCTGGATTTAATTCTGGGTCTAAGTCCTTGGTTTTGATCCTAGTGTGGGTTCGAGTTTAGGGTCGGGTCCGTGTCTAGATTTTGGTCTAATTCTATGTGTGGGTGTTTGAGTTCAGGTCCGAGTCTATGTTCGAGTTTTTGTCCAGATCTGGACCCCAGTCGGGGTCTAGGTTCGGGTCTAGGTCACAGTTCGGTTCCCGAGTGCGGGTCCAAATTTGTGTCTGGGTCAGACACCGACTACGGATTTTGTCCAAGCCCTAGGTCCAGATCTGGATCTCAATCTCGGGTCCCAGTCTGGTTCCATTTCCGGTGTCGGATCACGAGCTTGGTCCTAGGTTCAAGTTCTGGTGTGGGTCGAGTACTAGGTCCCGATCCTAATTCTGTTTTCCAGGTCCCTATCCTGATTCTGGGTCTAGCTCCTTATTATCGTGTGGGTTTGGGTCCCGGTCTAGGTTCGAGTTCGAGTCCTAGTCTCGGTTCGGGTTTAGGTCTCTGTGTGGGTTTTGGTCTTTGTTCGGGTTTGGCTCTAGGTCCTTGTCTTGGTCCTAGTCCTAGTTCGGTTCTAGTTCCATTTTCCATTCTAAGTTCGAGTTTGGGTTTGAGTTCAGGTCGGAGTTCGAGTCCTGGTCTGAGTTTGGGTTCGGGTCCGGATTTCAGTCTAGGTCCAAATCAGGCTCCGGGTGTGGGTTCGCGTCCTAGGTCTTGGTCTAGGTTGGGTCCGAGTCCCAACTTCCAATCCCGATCTAAGTCTTGATTCAGTTCTTGGTCTAAGTCCTTGGTTCTGATCCTGGTTTGGGTTCGAGTTTGGGTCCGGGTCTGAGTCTAGCTTTGGGCCTGATTCTAGGTGTTGGTGTTTGAGTTTGGGTCCGAGTCTGTGTTCGAGTTTTTGTCCAGGTCTTAACCGCGATCAAGGTCTAGGTTCGAGTCTACGTACAAGTTCGGGTCCTGAGTGCGGGACCAAGTTTGGGTCTGGGTCAGGATCTCGGTCTAGATCGAGGTCCAGCATTTTGATCCCAGTCTGGGACTTGGTCCGAGTCCAGGTTCGTATCCGGATCCCTATCTAGGTGCAGGTCTGTGTTTGGGATCGGGTCCCAGATTTAGGTCCAGGTCCGCGTCTCAGTTCCAATCTGGGTACACGATTGTGTCCGGGCCCGAATTCTTGTCTCAGTTCGGTTCTGAGGCCAAGTCTGTGTTCGGTTCTAGGTCTTGGTTCTTGTCCTGGTCATGGTCCTATTCTTGTTCTAGGGTCCTAGTTCGGCTATTCTTATTCAGGTTCCAATTTTGGGTCCCAGGTCTAGGTCTGGGTTTGGGTTTTGTTCTATGTCTAGGTTCTGGTCCTAGTCTGAGTCCCAGATCTAGACACCGACTATTGGCCTGTTCGAGGCCCCGTTACCCGAATTCCGAGTAAAGATCTTGATACTTTCACGAGTCTTGGTCTAGTTCTGGTTCAAGTTCCATTTCTGAGTTTGGGTTTTGGATCGAGACTGGGGTGCGGTTCTAGGTCCCGACACTGGTTCTGTGTCCCTAGTCTGGTTCCATGTTTGGGTCTGAGTTCAGGTTCGGGTTCGGGTTCCGAGTCCAGGTTTGGGTGCGGATCCGAGTCCGGCTCCCAATTCGTGTCTATGTCTGATTTGGAGTCTGGGTCCTGGTTCGGTTACCGTTGTGGATCTAGGTCCAATTTCAGTTATGATTCCAAGTGCTAGTTCTAGTCCCAATCAACTTCCGGTTTTGGTTCCAATTTCGGGTCACAGGGTACGGGTTCAGGTCCACTTTTGGGTTTGGGACTGGGTTTAGGTCCGGGTGTGGGTTTGGGTCCTGGTCAGCGTTCGAGTCCAGGGCTGGGTCCCAAATCCAGACACCGACTACGGGTTTTGTCCAAGTTGTGGGTCAAGATCTGGATCCCAATCGCGGGTCCCAGTCTGGTTCCATTTCTGGTGTCGGGTCACGAGCTGGGTCCTAGGTTCAAGTTCGGGTCTGGGTCGGGTACTAGGTCTCGGTCCTAATTCTGTTTCCTAGGTCCATATCCTGATTCTGGGTCCAACTCCCGGTTATTGTGTGGGTTTGGGTCGCTGTCTAGGTTTGGGTTCGAGTGCTAGTCTCGGTTCGAGTTTAGGTCTCTGTTACGGTTTTGATCTGGGATCGGGTTTGGGTTTAGGTCCTTATCCTGGTCCTAGTCCTAGTTCGATTCTAGTTCCATTTGCGATTCTGAGTTCGAGTTTGGGTTTTAGTTCAGGTCGGAGTTCGAGTCCTGGTCTGAGTTTGGTTTTCGATCCGATTTCAATCTAGGTCCAGATCAGGCTCCGCGTGTGGGTTCCCGTCCTGGGTCTTGGTCTAGGTTGGGTCTGAGTCCAAAGTTATAATACCGATCTAAGTCTAGATTCAGTTCTTGGTCTATGTCCTTGGTTGTGATCCTGGTCTGAGTTCAAGTTTAGGTACGGGTCCGAGTCTAGCTTTGGGTCTGATTCTAGGTGTGGGTGTTTGAGTTTGGGTCCGAGTTTGTGCCTGGGTTTGTGCCGAGGTCTAGACCCCGATGTTGGTCTAGGTTCGTGTCCAAGTCCAAGTTCATGTCCCGCGTGCAAGTCCAAGCTTGGGTATGGGCAGGATCTCGGTCCAGATCTAGGTTCAGCATTTCGATCCCAGTCTAGGACTTGGTCCCAGTCAAGGTTCTTATCCGGATCCCTATCTAGGTCATGTCTGTGTTTGGGATCAAGTCCAAGATTTAGGTCCAGGTCCGCGTCACAATTCTGGTCTGGGTACACGACCGTTTCCGGGCCCATGTTCTTGTCTCAGTTTGGGTCTGAGGCTAGGTCTGTGTTCGGTTCTAGGTCTAGGTTCTAGTACTGGTCACGGTCCTAGTCTTGTTCTAGTGTCCTAGCTCGGCGATTCTTATTCAAGTTCCAATTTTTGGTCCTAGGTTTAGGTCTGGGTTCGGGTTTGGTTCTTCGTTTGGGTTCTGGTCCTAGTCTGAGTCCGAGATCTAGACACAGACTACTGGTCTGTTCCAGGCCCCGTTACCCGAATCCCGAGTTAAGATCTGCATCACTTTCACGGGTCTCGATCTGGTTCTAATTCAGGTCCCATGTCAAATTTCTGAGTTTGGGTCCAGGATCGAGACTGGGTTGCGATTCTAGCTCCCGAGTCCAGGTTTGGGTTGGTATCCCAGTCCGGCTTCCAATTTAGGTCTAAGTCTGATTTGGAGTCCGGGTCCTTATCCGTTTACGGTTTTGGATCTAGGTTCAATTTCAGTTATGATTCCAAGTCCAAGTCCTAGTTCCAGTCCTGGTGAACTTCTGGTTTTTCTTACAATTTTGGGTCATAGGGTACGGGTTCGGGTCCACTTTTGGGTTTGGGACTGGGTTGAGGTCCGGGTGTGGGTTCGGGTCCTGGTCAGGATTCTAGTCCAGGGCTGGGTCCCAAATCCAGACACCGGCTACGAGTTTTGTCCAACCCCATGGTCGAGATCTAGATCCCAATCTCGGGTCCAAGTCTGGTTCCATTTCTGGTACCGTGTCACGAGCTGGGTCCTAGGTTCAAGTTCGGGTCTGGGTCGGGTACTAGGTCCCGGTCCTAGTTCTGTTTCCCAGGTCCCTATCCTGATTCTAGGTCAAGCTCCCGATTATTGTGTGGTTTGGGTCGCTGTCTAGGTTAGGGTTTGAGTCCTAGTCTTTGTTCGGGTTTAGGTCTCTGTCTAGTTTTTGATCTGGGTTCCGGTTTGGGTTTAGGTCCTTGTCCTGGTCCTAGTCCAAGATCGGTTCTAGTTCCATTTGCGATTCTGAGTTCGAGTTTGGGTTTTAGTTCGGGTCTTAGTTCAAGTCCTGGTCTGAGTTTGGGTTCGGTTCCGGATTTCAGTCAAGGTCCAAAACAGGCTCTGGGTGTGGTTCGCGTCCTGGGTCTTGGTCTAGGTTGGGTCCGACTCCCAAGTTCCATTCCCAATCTAAGTCTAGATTCAACTCTAGCTCTAAGTCCTTGGTTTTTATCCTAGTGTGGGTTCGAGTTTGGGGTCGGGTCCGTGTCTAGATTTGGGTCTGATTCTAGGTGTGGGTGTTTGAGTTCAGGTCCGAGTCTGTGTCCGGGTTTGTGTCCACGTCTGGACCCCGATCGGGGTCTAGGTTGGAGTCTAGGTCCAAGTTCGGTTCCCGAGTGCTGGTCCAAGTTTGGGTCTGGGTTAGACACTGACTACGGGTTTTGTCCAAGCCCTGGGTCTAGATCCGGATCCCAATCTCGGGTCCAATTCTAGTTCCATTTCCGGTGTCAGGTCACGAGCTGGGTCCTAGGTTCAAGTTCGGGTCTGGGTCGGGTACTAGGTCCCGATCCTAATTCTGTTTCCCAGGTCCCTATGTTGATTCTGTGTCCAGTTCCCAGTTATTGTGTGGGTTTGGGTCATGGTTTGAGTCCTAGTCTCGGTTCGGGTTTAGGTCTCTCTGTGGGTTTTGATCTAGGTTCGGGTTTGGCTTTAGGTCATTGTCTTGGTTCTAGTCCTAGTTCGGTTGTAGTTCCATTTGCGATTCTGAGTTCAAGTTTGGGTTTGAGTTTGGGTCGGAGTTCGAGTCCTGGTCTGAGTTTGGGTTTGGGTCCGGATTTCAGTCTAGGTCCAGATCAGGCTCCGGGTGTGGCTTCGCCTCCTGGGTCGTGTTCTAGGTTTGGTCTGAGTCCCAAGTTCCAATCCCGATCCGAGTCTGGATTCAGTTCTTGGTCTAAGTCGTTGATTCTGATCCTGGTTTGGTTTCGAGTTTGGGTCCGGGTCCGAGTCTATCTTTGGGTCTGATTCTAGGTGTGGGTGTTTAAGTTCGGGTCCGAGTCTGTGTCCGGGTTTTGGTGCAGGTCTTAACCCTGATCAGGGTCAAGGTTCCGGTCTACGTACAGGTTCGGGTCCCGAGTGCGGTTCCAAGTTTTGGTCTGTGTCAGGATCTCCTTCGAGATCTAGGTCCTGCATTTCGATCCCAGTCTTGGTCTTGGTCCGAGTCCAGGTTTGTTTCCGGATCCATATCAAGGTCCAAGTCTGTGTTTGGGATCAGGTCCAAAATTTTGGTCAAGGTCCGCGTCTCAGTTCCGGTCTGGGTACACGATTGTGTCCGGTCTCGAGTTCTTGTCTCAGTTTGGTTCTGAGGCCAGGTCTGTGTTCGGTTCTAGGTCAGGGTTTTGGTCCTGGTCACGGACCTAGTCTTGTTCTAGGGTCCTATTTCGACGATTCTTATTCAAGTTCCAATTTTGGGTCCTAGGTCTAGGTCTGGGTTCGGGTTTGGTTCTTCGTCTCGGTTCTGGTCCTAGTCTGAGTCCAGATCTAGACACCGACTACTAGTCTGTTCCAGGCCCCGTTACTCGAATTTCGAGTCAAGATCTGGATCACTGTCACGAGTCTTGGTCTAAATCTGGTTTAGGTCCCAGGTCCAATTTCTGAGTTTGGGTTCGGGATCAAGACTGCGGTGCGGTTCTAGGTCCCGACCCTGGTTTTGTGGGTTTTGATCTGGGTTCGGGTTTGGCTTTAGGTCCTTGTCTTGGTCCTAGTCCTAATTCGGTTCTAGTTCCATTTGCAATTCTGAGTTCGAGTTTGGGTTTGAGCTCGGGTCGGAGTTCGAGTCCTGGTCTGAGTTTTGGTTCGGGTCAGGATTTCAGTCTAGGTCCAAATCAGGCTCCGACTGTGGGTTCGTGTCCCTGGTCTTGGTCTAGGTTGCGTCCGAGTCCCAAGTTCCAATCCCGATCTGAGTCTGGATTCAGTTCTTGGTCTAAGTCCTTGGTTTTGATCCTGGTTTGGGTTGGAGTTTGGGTCCAGGTCCGAGTCTAGCTTTGGGTCTGATTCTAGGTGTGGGTGTTTGAGTTCGGGTCCGAGTCTGTGTCTGGGTTTTTGTCCAGGTCTTAACCCCGATCAGGGTCTAGGTTCGGGTCTACGTACAAGTTCGGGTCCTGAGTGCGGGTCCAAGTTTGGGTCTGGGTCAGGATCTCGGTCTACATCTAGGTCCAGCATTTCGATCCTAGTGTGGTTCTTGGTCCGAGTCTAGGTTCATATCCGGATCCCTATATAGGTCCAGGTATTTCTTTGGGATCGGGTCCCAGATTTAGGTCAAGGTCCGCGTTTGAGTTCCAGACTGGGTACACGATTGTGTCCAGGCCCGCGATCTTGTCTCAGTTTGGTTCTGAGGCCTGGTCTGTATTCGGTTCTAGGTCTGGGTTCTGGTCCTGGTCACGGTCATAGTCTTGTTCTATGGTCCTAGTTTTGCGATTCTTAGTCAAATTCCAATTTTGGGTCCCAGGTCTAGGTGAAGTTTGGGTTTTTTTCCTCGTCTGGGTTCTATTCCTAGTCTGAGTCCCAGATCTAGACACCGACTACTGGTCTGTTCCCAGCCCCATTACCCGAATTCCGAGTCATGATCTTGATCACTGACACGGGTCTGGGTCTTGTTCTGGTTCAGGTCCTAGGTCCCATTTCTGAGTTTAGGTTTGGGATTGAGACTGGGGTGCGGTTCTAGGTCCCGACCCTGGTTCTGTGTCCCTAGTCTGGTTCCATGTTTGGATCTGAGATAGGTTCGAGTTCGGGTCCTGAGTCTAGGTTTGGGTTGGGATCTGGGTCCGGCTCCTAATTCGGGTCTAGGTCTTATTTGGAGTCCGGGTCCTGGTCCGGTTACGGTTCTGGATCTAGGTCCAATTTTAGTTATGATTCAAAGTCCGAGTCCTAGTTCTAGTCCCGGTGAACTTCGAGTTTTGGTTCAAATTTTGGGTCACAGGGTACGGGTTTGGGTCCACTTTTGGTTTGGGACTGGGTTCATGTCCGGGTGTGGGTTTGGGTCCTGGTCAACGTTTGAGTCCAGGGCTTGGTCCCAAATCCATACACCGACTACGGGTTTTTTCCAAGCCATGGGTCAAGATCTTGATCCCAATCTCGGGTCCCTATCTGGTTCCATTTCCGGTGCCGGGTCACGAGCTGGGTCCTAGGTTCAAGTTCGGGTCTGGGTCGAGTACTAGGTCCCGGTCCTAGTTCTGTTTCCCAGGTCCCTATCCTGATTCTGGGTCCTGCTCTCGGTTATTTTGTGGGTTTGGGTCGCTGTCGATGTTTGGGTTCGAGTCCTAGTCTCGATTCGGTTTAGGTCTCTGTCTGGGTTTTGATCTGGGATCGGGTTTGGGTTTAGGTCCTTATCCTGGTCCTAGTCCTAGTTAGGTTCTAGTTCCATTTGCGATTTTGAGTTCGAGTTTGGGTTTTAGTTCGGGTCGGAGTTCGAGTCCTGGTCTGAGTTTGGGTTCGAGTCCGAATTTCAGTCTAGGTCAAGATCAGGCTCCCGGTGTGGGTTCCCGTCCTGGGTCTTGGTGTAGGTTGGGTCCGAGTCCAAAGTTCCAATACCGATCTGAGTCTGGATTCAGTTCTTGGTCTATGTCCTTGGTTGTGATCTTGGTCTGGGTTCGAGTTTGGGTACGGGTCCGAGTCTAGCTTTGGGTCTGATTCTAGGTGTGGGTGTTTGAGTTCGGCTTCGAGTCTGTGTCCGGGTTTGTGTCCAGGTCTAGACCTCGATCTAGGTCTAGGTTCGGGTCCAGGTCCAAGTTCGCGTCCCGCGTGCAAGTCCAAGCTTGGGTCTGGGTCAGGATCTCGTTCCATATCTAGGTCCAGCATTTCGATCCCAGTCTGGGTCTTGGTCCGAGTCCAGGTTCGTATCCGGATCCATATCTAGGTCTATGTCTGTGTTTGGGATCAAGTCCCAGATTTAGGTCCAGGTCCGCGTTTCAATTCCGGTCTGGGTACACGACCGTGTCCTGGCCTGAGTTCTTGTCTCACTTTTGGTCTGAGGCTAGGTCTGTGTTCGCTTCTAGGTCTGGGTTCTAGTCCTTGTCACGGTCCTAGTCTTGTTCTAGTGTCCTAGTTCGACGATTCTTATTCAGGTTCAAATTTTGGGTCCCAGGTCTAGGGCTGGGTTCGGGTTTGGTTCTTCGTCTGGGTTCTTGTCCTAGTCTGAGTCCTAGATCTAGACACCGACTAGTTGTCTGTTGCAGGCCCCGTTACCCGAATCGCGAGTCAAGATCTTTACACTGTCACGGGTCTCGGTCTAGTTCTGGTACAGGTCCAAGGTCAAATTTCTGAGTTTGGGTTCGGGATCGAGACTGGCGTGAGATTCTAGGTCCCGACCTTGAATCTATGTCCCTAGTCTGGTTCCATGTTTGGCTTTGAGTTCAGGTTCGGGTTCGGGTCCCGAGTCCAGGTTTGGGTTGGGATCCGAGTCCGGCTCCCAATTCGGGTCTAGGTCTGATTTGAAGTCTGAGTTCTGGTTCGGTTACGGTTCTAGATCTAGGTCGAATTTCAGTTATGATTCCAAGTCCAAGTCCTAGTTCCAGTCCCGGTAACCTTACGGTTTTGGTTCCAATTTTGGGTCACAGGGTACGGGTTCGGGTTTGGGTTTGCGAGTGGGTTCAGGTCCGGGTGTGGGTTCGGGTCCTGGTCAGGGTTCGAGTCTAGGGCTGGGTCCCAAATCCAAACACCGACTACGGGTTTTGTCCAAGCCCTGGGTCCAGATCTGGATCCCAATCTCGGGTCCCAGTCTGGTTCCATTTCTGGTGCCGGGTCACGAGTTGGGTCCTAGGTTCATGTTCGGCTCTGGGTCGGGTACTAGGTCCCGGTCCTAGTTCTATTTCCCAGGTCCTTCTCTTGATTCTGGGTCCAGGTCCTGGTTATTGTGTGGGTTTGGGTCCCTGTCTAGTTTTGGGTTCGAGTCTTATGCTCGATTCGGGTTTAGGTCTCTATCTAGGTTTTATCTTGGTTCGTGTTTGGTTTAGGTCCTTGTCCTGGTCCTGACCTAAACCCCAACTCAGTTCGGGTTTAGGTCTCTATCTAGGTTTTATCTTGGTTCGTGTTTGGTTTAGGTCCTTGTCCTGGTCCTAGTCCTACTTCGATTCTAGTTCCATTTGCGATTCTGAATTCGAGCTTGGGTTGTAGTTCGGGTTTGAGTTCCAGCCATGGTCTGAGTTCTGGTTCGGGTCCGGATTTCAGTCAAGGTCCAGAACAGGCTCCGGGTGTGGTTCGCATCCTGGTTCTTGGTCTAGGTTGGGTCCGAGTCCCAAGTTCCAATCCCAATCTGAGTCTGGATTCAATTCTAGGTCTAAGTCCTTGGTTCTGATCCTGGTGTGGGTTGGAGTTTGGGGTCGGGTCTGTGTCTAGCTTTGGGTCTGATTCTAGGTGTGGGTGTTTGAGTTCGGGTCTGAGTCTGTGTCCGGGTTTGTGTCCAGGTCTAGACCCCAATCGGGGTCTAGGTTCGGGTCTAGGTCCAAGTTCTGGTCCCGAGTGCGGGTCAAAGTTTTGGTCTGGGTTAGACATCGACTATGCGTTTTGTCCAAGCTCTGGGTCCAGATCCGGATCCCAATCTCGGGTCCCAGTCTAGTTCCATTTCTGGTGCTGGGTCACGAGCTGGGTTTTAGGTTAAAGTTCGGGTCTGGGTCGGTTACTAGGTCCCGGTCCTAGTCTTGTTTCCCAGGTCCCTATCCTGATTCTTGGTCTAGGTCCCGGTTATTGTGTGGGTTTGGGTCCCGGTCTAGGTTCGCGTTCGAGTCCTAGTCTCGGTTCGGGTTTAGGTCTTTCTGGGTTTTGATCTGGGTTCGGGTTTTGCTTTAGGTCCTTGTCCTGGTCCTAGTCCTAGTTCGGTTCTAGTTCCATTTGTGATTCTGAGTTTGAGTTTGGGTTTGAGTTCGAGTTGGAGTTCCAGCCCTGGTCTGAGTTTGGGTTCCGGTCCGGATTTCAGTCTAGGTCTAGATCAGGCTCCGGGTGTGGGTTCGCGTCCTGGGTCTTGGTCCAGGTTGGGTCCGAGTCCCAAGTTCCAATCCCGATCTGAGTCTGGATTCAGTTCTTGGTCTAAGTCCTTGGTTCTGATCTTGGTCTGGGTTCGAGTTTGGGTCCGTACGGTTTCGGGTCCACTTTTAGGTTTGGGACTGGGTTCAGTTCCGGGTTGGGGTTTTGGTCCTTGTCAGGTTCGGGTGCAGGGCTGGGTCCCAAATCAAGACACCGACTACGAGTTTTGTCCAAGCCCTGGGTCCAGATTCAGATCCCACTTTCGGGTCCCAGTCTGGTTCCATTTCTAGTACCGGGTCACGAGCTGGGTCCTATGTTCAAGTTTGAATCTAGGTTGGGTACTAGCTCGCGGTCCTAGTTATGTTTCCCAAGTCCCTATCCTCATTCTGGGTCTAGGTCTCGGTTATTGTGTGGGTTTGGATCCTGTTGTATGTTCTGGTTCGAGTCCTAGTCTCGGTTCGGGTTTAGGTCTATGTCTGGGTTTTGATCTGGGTTCAGGTTTTGGTTTAGGTCCTAGTCTTGGTCCTAGTCCTAGTTCGGTTCTAGTTCCATTTGCGATTCTGAGTTCGAGTTTGGGTTTGAGTTTGGGTCGGAGTTCGAGTCCTGGTCTGAGTTTGGGTTCGGGTCTGGATTTCAGTTTAGGTCCAGATCAGGCTCTGGGTGTGGGTTCGCGTCATGGGTCTTGGTCTAGGTTGGGTTCGAGTCCCAAGTTGCAATCCCGATCTGAGTTTGGATTCAGTTCTGCGTCAAAGTCCTTGATTCTGATCTTGTTCTGGGTTCGAGTTTGGGTCCGGTTCTAGCTTTGGGTCTGATTCTAGGTGTGGATGTTTGAGTTTGGGTCCGAGTCTTTGTCAGGGTTTGTATCCAAGTTTGGACACCGATCTGGGTCCAGGTCCAAGTTCGATTCCCGAGTGCGGGTCCAAGTTTGGGTCTGGGTCACGATCTCGGTCAAGATCTAGGTCTAGCATTTTGATCCGAGTCTGGGTCTTGGTCCGAGTCCAGGTTCGTATCTGGATCCCTATCTAGGTCCAAGTCAATGTTTGGGATCGGGTCCCAGATTTAGGTCAAGGTCCGGGTCTAAGTTTCGGAGGTTACAAGACTGTGTCCAGGCACGAGTTCCAGTCTCAGTTTTGGTGTGAGGCTAGGTCTGTGTTTGGTTCTAGGTCTGGGTCCGGGGCCTGCTCATGGTCCTAGTCTTGTTCTAGGGTCCTGGTTTGGCGATTCTTATTCAGGTTCCAATTTTGGGTCCCAGGTCTAGGTCTGGGTTCGAGTTTGGTTCTTCGTCTGGGTTCTGGTCCTAGTCTGAGTCCTAGATCTAGACACCGACTAGTTGTCTGTTGCAGGCCCCGTTACCCGAATCCCGAGTCAAGATCTTTACACTGTCACGGGTGTCGGTCTGGTTCTGGTACAGGTCCAAGGTCAAATTTCTGAGTTTGGGTTCGGGATCGAGACTGGCGTGCGATTCTAGGTCCCAACCTTGAATCTATGTCCCTAGTCTGGTTCCATGTTTGGCTTTGAGTTCAGGTTCGGGTTTGGGTCCCGAGTCCAGGTTTGGGTTGGGATCCGAGTCTGGCTCCCAATTCGGGTCTAGGTCTGATTAGGAGTCTGGTCCTGGTCCGGTTACGGTTCGGGATCTAGGTCGAATTTTAGTTATGATTCCAAGTCCAAGTCCTAGTTCCAGTCCCGGTCAACTTCCGGTTTTGGTTCCAATTTTCGATCACAGGGTACGGGTTCGGGTCCTCTTTTGGGTTTGGGACTGGGTTCAGGTCCGGGTGTGGGTTCAGGTCCTGGTCAGGGTTCTAGTCCAAGGCTGGGTCCCAAATCCAGACACCGACTACGGGTTTAGTGCAAGCCCTGGGTCGAGATCTAGATCCCAATCTCGGGTCCCTATCCTTATTATGGGTCAAGGTCCCGGTTATTGTGTGGGTTTGGTTCCCGGTCTAGGTTCGGGTTCGAGTCCTTGTCTCGATTCGGGTTTAGGTCTCTTTCTGGGTTTTGATCTGGGTTTGGGTTTGGGTTTAGGTCCTCTTCCTGGTCCTAGTCCTAGTTCAGTTCTAGTTCCATTTGAGATTCTGAGTTGGAGTTTGGGTTTTATTTCGGGTCGAAGTTCGGGTCCTGCTCTGCGTTAGGGTTCGGGTCCGGATTTCAGTCTAGGTCCAGATGAGGCTCCAGTGTGGGTTCGCGTCCTGGGTCCCTTTCTAGGTTGGGTCCGTGTTCCAAGTCCTTGGTTCTGATCCTGGTCAGGGTTCGAGTTTGGGTTCGGGTCCGTGTCTAGCTTTGGGTCTGATTCTAGATGTCGGTGTTTGAGTTTGGGTCCGAGTCTGTGTCAAGGTT
Organism: Cannabis sativa; assembly: GCF_029168945.1. NCBI lineage: Eukaryota > Viridiplantae > Streptophyta > Magnoliopsida > Rosales > Cannabaceae > Cannabis > Cannabis sativa. Next base: position 27,226,301 of record NC_083607.1, on the reverse strand, counting down.
TGTGTCCAGGATTGGACCCCGATCTAGGTCTAGGTTCAGGTCCAAGTCCAAGTTCGGGTCCCGAGTGCCTGTCCAAGTTTGGGTCTGTGTCAGGATCTCGGTCTAGATCTAGGTCCAGCATTTCGATCCCAGTCTGGGTCTTTGTCCGAGTGCAGGTTCGTATCTGGATCCCTATCTAGTTCCAAGTCAATGTTTGGGATCGGGTCCCAAATTTAGGTCCAGGTCCGGGTCTAAGTTCCGGTCTGGGTACACGACCGTGTTTGGGCACGAGTTCCAGTCTCAGTTTGGGTCTGAGGCTAGGTCTGTGTTCGGTTCTAGGTCTGGGTCTGGGTCCTGGTCACGGTCCTAGTCTTGTTCTATGGTCCTGGTTCGGCGATTCTTGATCAAGTACTAATTTTGGGACCCAGGTCTAGGTCTGGGTTCGGGTTTGGTTCTTCGTCTGGGTTCTTGTCCTAGTTTGAGTCCCAGATCTAGACACCGACTACTTGTATGTTCCAGGCCTTGTTACCCGAATCCCGAGTCAAGATCTGGATCACTGTCACGGGTCTCGGTCTGGTTCTTGTTCAGGTCCTAAGTCCCATTTCTGAGTTTGTGTTCGGGATTAAGACTGGGGTGTTGTTCTAGGTCCCGACCCTGGTTCTATGTCCCTAGTCTGGTTCCATGTTTGGGTCTGAGTTCAGGTTTGGGTTCGGGTTCCAAGTCTAGGTTTGGGTGGGGATCCGGGTCCGGCCCCGAATTCGGGTCTAGGTTTGATTTGGAGTATGGGTCCTGGTCCGGTTACAGTTCTGGATCTAGTTCCAATTTCAATTATGATTCCATGTCCAAGTCCTAGTTCCAGTCCCGGTCAACTTCCGGTTTTGGTTCCAATTTTGGGTCACATGGTACAGGTTAGTGTCCACTTTTGGGTTTGGGACTAGGTTCAGGTCCATGTGTGGGTTCGGGTCCTTGTCAGGGTTCGGGTCTAGGGCTAGGTTCCAAATCCAAACACCGCCTGCGGGTTTTGTCCAAGCCCTGGGTCCAGATCCGAATCCCTATCTCGGGTCCTAGTTTGGTTCCATTTCTGGTGCGGGGTCATGAGGTGGGTCGTAGGTTCAAGTTCGGGTCTGGGTCGGGCACTAGGTACCGGTCCTAGTTCTGTTTCCCAGGTCCCTATCCTCATTCTAGGTCAAGGTCCCGGTTATTGTGTGGGTTTGGGTCCCGTTCTAGGTTCGGGTTCGAGTCCTAGTCTCGGTTTGGGTTTAGGTCTCTGTTATTGTTTTGATCTGGGTTAGGGTTTGGGTTTAGGTCCTTGTCCAGGTCCTAGTCCTTGTTTTGTTCTAGTTCCATTTGTGATTCTTAGTTCGAGTTTGGTTTTGAGTTTGGGTCAAAGTTATAGTCCTGGTCTGAGTTTTAGTTGGGTCTGGATTTCAGTCTAGGTCCAGATTAGGCTTCGGGTGTGGTTTCGCGTCCTGGGTCTTGGTCTATTTTGGGTACGAGTCTTAAGTTCCAATCCCGATATGTGTCTGGATTCAATTCTTGCTCTAAGTCCTTGGTTATGATCCTGGTCTGGCTTCGAGTTTGGGTCCGGGTCCGAGTCTCTGTCCGGGTTTGTGTCCAGATCTGGAACCCGATCTGGGTCTAGGTTTGGGTCCAGGTCCAAGTTTGGATCCCGAGTGTGGGTCCAAGTTTATTAAAAGAATCTAAATCCTGATATGCTTGGGCTCAACTCAGGAGTGCTATTCATGTTCTTTGATTTATTAGTTAAGCCTACTTTTAGGTCAGGGTGATACGTATATTTTGGGAACATGATAGTATGATTCAGTGGGAGTGCTGAACATAAATATGGAATCTATAGCTTCTACTGGTGTATAGAAGTAAATTGATGATTCCCTTCGAGCTTAGCAAATAGAAGTAAATGGATGAGCTCTTGTTTAACTGACTAATTATTAGATCACTAAACACCAATTACAGGTAGCTAAGTGTTTTAAGGGGCAAAATACATTGAAGGGTGAGAACGGTAAAAAAATCCAATCTCGATGTAGATCATCTATATAGAGGATCTTTAAATCACAATAAGATTATAACAATGGTTAAATGAGATAGCATATTGATATCGTGGAACATACAATATGCTCTATATAAGTCTGAGAGTGCAATTCTAAGTTCTAAGAGTGGATTCGACGAAGAATTAATAAGTAGGAATTTACTTGGTAAATTTGGTTCACTTATTGGAAGCTCAGCATATAGATCCATGGTCCCCATTCTAGTTGAGAACATTCTGCTTGTAAGACTCATTAATTGATTCGTGATTAATCAATTATAATTCTAAAGTTAGACTATGTCTAATTTTATGAATTTTCACTAAGCAGGAATAAAATTGTAAAGAAAAGAGTTTCTAGGTTTATTTATTTATTAATGGACTTTATATGTCTAATTAATAATTAAATTAAATGACAATACTATTTAATAATCTATTTTAGTTATTAAATAATTAGTTTTGACATTTAAAAGGTTAGAATTGGAAAATTGGCGTTTTTGAGAAAATAGAAATAAAATTTGATAAAACTACAAAATCAAGTGGGGCCCACTATAACACCATGGCCGGCCACTTAAATGAGGCTTTTCAAATTAATATTTTCATTATTTTAATGCCAAATAATTCCTAACCTAAACCTAGTAGTTGCCTATAAATAGAAAGTGATGGCTTAGTCAAACATACATCTTAACACATGCTTTCATTAGCTTTCTGACAGAAATTTCTCTCTTCAGAAAAACTGAGCCTTCCCCACTTTCTATACCTGGCTGAAACCCTCTCTCCTCTTTTCTCCTTCATCAATTTGGAACCCTAGTGATAGAGTAAGTGCCCACACACAGCAAGCAGTAACTCAATCATAGATTGGAAGACTGTGAAGGATCAAACTTGAAGAAGAAGGACATTCTGGCTCAGATCTTGATTATACTCTGCGACAGAAAGGATACAAGGGTTAGAGATCTGAGTGGAAGGAGACATTAATTCCGCTGCATCAATGTAAGGTTTTCTTAACTTTATATGTATTTAATTTATCGTATTAGAAAGTTCTTATTTAGGGTGTTTAAATAACATACTTGTGAGTAGATCTAAGATCCTGGTAAAATAAATTCCAACAACTGGTATCAGAGCCATGGTAATTGATTTACTTGCATGAAATTTGAACTTTAAAACGATTGTTTGTTATTTGGATGGTTTCATGTTGTATTGAGTGTTATATGATGATTGATTGATGTTTGTGAATTTTCATGAAAAATAATTGAAATTTTGTTCTTGGAATTATTTTTAGTGGATAGTATGGAAAAAATTAAGCAAGTTACTTTTTTACAGAACTCAATTTCGATTTAATTTAAATTAGTTATGATTTTTGGAAGATTCGAAAAAAGATAAGGTGACTGTGCACCTTCACGCCCGCGCGGATCCGAGTGATCCTTGGTCAACACGCGCATTCAGACAAGATTTTGTCTGAAAACGCGCGCGCAAGGCTGGTGACACCTCATTCCGCGGGTGGGATGGCTGCAACCTCCCCTGTTCCGCCGAGGTTTCTCGGCTGTCACTCTCCATGCGCGCGCAGACGGGCATGAACAGCATCCCGTCCGTACAGCTCGCAATTTTTTCCTTTTTCTTCGTTTTTTCATGCTTTTTCATGGAATTAACTTCCGATTTTTTGTGTAGTTCTTTATTTATACTATTACTATTCCTAATTCAATTCTAATTATCATTATGAATTAATTTAATATTTTTTAAATTTAATTCAAGATATTATTGTAATTTGATTTAAAATTAGTAAATATCTATCTTTTTGCTTAATTATTTATCTTATTTTTAAATTTGATTATATCTTATCTTATTTTTAAATTTAAGGTGAGATATTAAACTTTTTTTTTTAAATTAAATTTTTTTTAAATATTTTGACCTTATTTAAATTTAAAATAAGAAAACTATAATTATGTAATTTTAAATAGATGTAAGATATTTTGCTAACTTTGAAATTTTGTTATTTTATTTATTTAAATTAAATTTAAAATATGAAAAAGATATTTAATTTATCTTTTCTAATTTTTATTTAATTTTTATTTATAAAATAACATTTAATTTTTAAAAGTAGTTTGCAAATTTTTGAAATGATATTTAGGTTAGTTGAAACCTAATTTTTCAAAATTGTAGGTTTGATTTTAAATATTTTTTTTTGATAATTTCAAAGTTGAAATGAATAACTTTTCGAAAATTAATTTTTAATTTCATTTTTATTTTTTTTTGAAAAATAAATTATTTTACTTTTCAAAATAAATTATTTATTTTATTTATTTATTTAATTATTTTAATTTTCGAAATTTATTTATTTAAAATTAAATAAATCCTACCTCCAACTATCCAGCTAACCTTGCTGTAGGAGTATGTGGTTTTAGCTTGTGGGTAAGTTTTCAAAACCTATTATTACTTGATTGCAAATAGCCATGGTTACTTTTTGCCAGATCTAATGATGTGATGGCTCCCTTGGTCAAGTTAAATAATTTGTAACAGGTAAATTTTACAATCTTCTTTCATGTGTGTATGACCTAGCAACATGATAGGATCCATCCAAGTGTGTACCTGTGTGAGCCTATGTGTTTATTTTATTATATAGATGCATATAGGTTGTTGCTAAATAAAATGTCACACCATGATAGATTTTATTTAGGTTCATTTAGTTCATGGACCTATTCAATTAATAACAGTTATTCATTTTAAGGTTAAATTCTTCTCTTTTGGGCCTTGTGTGAGAGTTGGGAGCCATAGAAGTGGGTACGACATACTGAACCCAGCACCCCCTCACATGAACTACCCCAATTGTGAAGGCCCATTTGCCTGATTTGAATAACTGTACTAGGTTAATTATATTAGTTTGACCTAATAAAATTGAATTAGCAACATAATTAACTTTTAAAATATATGAAAATTTATTTTCATTTTAATATTTTAAAGTTAATTTTAAGAAAAACACTTTTGGTTTTAGATATTATTTCTAGACAAACTATTTGTATTTTTCTTGTATATAATTAAATATAGAATTTTAACTAACTAGATTCTTTCTGGAGCTTATTTAATTAAATATTCCTATTTAAGTTATAAATTAGTTGTATCAACTGATTTTTCTTACCTAACTTAAATTTGAATATTTGATTTAAATTTTAAATCAAGTTGAGGAATCCTAGGCATTAGTTATTAAAGATTCTTAAGATATTTTTTAAGTTAATATCTTTTCGAATATTAACTTAAAATGGAATATTTTAGATACTTTTTTAGGTTAATATCTTTTCGAATATTAACTTAAAAAAAGATATCTTCAAATTAAGTGGTTAACTTAATTTTTGATATTTAATTAAATCTAAATTTGAAATTATTTAAGTTTTAGATTTTTTCTACATAACTTAAATTAGAAATTTTTTCAAATTTTTTGTTGAAAAGATACTTAGTCAAATAAGATATTTTCTAGATAGTAATTTCTAGACTACTTATTATTTCTAATATTTAATAGGAAAATATTATACATTGTGAAATTAATTATTTAAATAATTAATTTTTGGTACAATTTTATTAAGTATATTGTTCCTAGTATTAAACTATAAATTAATAATTAAGGCTTCTCTACACTTAATTATTATTTCTTGAATTTAATACATTTAATTAACTTGAAAAATTTAAATATCTAAGTTGATTTTCATCATGATACTTAAATATTTATTTTTCATGACACTTAATTAAATAGAAAATTATTTTTTAGGTTGAAATTTAATTTTTCAACTTAAATTTAAATAATTTTCAATATATATATATTTTTTCTTTATTTTCTTAATCAATTTCGAAAAATTGTATTTTATTTATGCAATATTTTTTGAATTTATCTTGAAAAATAGATTGAGTTGTAAATTAATTTTTTAATTAATTCTTGGGCCAACTTAAATCAATGATTTTTTCATTAAATTGATTAATTTAAAATAAATGAATTTAAAATATATATTATTAGAAATAGAATTAACTAGTCAAAAGAAAATCTAGATAGGTGATATTTTTGCTTGAAGTATTTCTTTTCTATTTTTTATTATTTTCAAAAATTGTATTTTTTTTATACTTTAAATTTTCGAACTCAATCAATATATATTCTCAAGGAAATTTTTAAGTTGCTAATTAATTTAATTTAATTCAACTTAAATTAATTTCCTTAATATTTATATTTAAGGTTATTGCTAAGATGGAAATAATTAATTTTATTTCAATCACCATCTAAGTATAATTTTATAAATATTGTATTAAATTCTTATTTTTGAATTTTAATTCTAAATTTCGAATTTAATGAGAATTTATTTATTAGAATAATAAAGAAAATACATTTTAAAGAATGAGCTTTATTATTATTAAGATATTCGATCTCCATTGTGGGTTTTACACCGCATTTGTTTTAGTGAGTAATCCTCCCTAATGGAGGAACGTTCATTAGCAATTTCGCACCGTTTAATCTCGAATGATAAGTAGTTTGTAAGTGTTTTATATGGTATAGATCACCCTAATGGTGGCGACCATATTTGACTTGCAAATTGCGAAACAATGGTAGAAGCTCATAAGATAGAATAGCCTTGACTCTCGCCTAAACGGGACAACGCTGGATTCCAATCTTGATCGAATAAAAGGTTGCTAGAATGTTTAACATTTCAGATGAGCTGACAACTCTATTCAATGGATGGTAGCTTTGACTCTCGCCTAAACGGGACACTGATATCAGTTTGTTGAAAAACCTTGGAAATTATTTAGGATTGAATTTTTAAGTATTTTCTCATATCATTCCTACTTGCTATGTGCTTATAATTTCTGAATTGATTTTTTGTAAACCATTATTAATTTCTATTTGTTGATTTCTATTATTTTGTATTATCCTGTATTACCAAAATGAATCCCACGTTATCACTGTTGGCTGAAAACAAGCTGAATGGATCTAACTTTAATAAGTGGAATGAGAACATTAATATTGCTCTCATAGGAGAAAGTGCCTTGTTTGTTTTAACTGAGCCGTCACCTGAAGTGCTTGGGGACAATGCTTCCAAAGCTGTGAAAGAAAAGTATGAGCGTTGGCAGAAAGCAAATGACAAAGCTCTATACTTTATGCTTTCTAGCATGGTTGACACCCTCAAAACTCAGTTTTCTAAAACCGAGAAGGCGGCTGAAGTTATGACGAAGTTAAATGAGCTATTCGGTAAGGCATCACTTCAGTCACGCTTTGACGCGACAAAGAAGAACATTAATGCACGGATGGAACCTCATCAAAACGTGCGTGACCATGTTCTCCTAATGTCAAGTTATTTTCAAGAAGCCCAGGATCATGGTGCTGAAATGGACAGTGCTACTCAAGTAAGTCTTATCTTGAATAGCCTGACTCCAGCATTTCTACCATACACATCAAATTATGTCATGAATAAGAAGGAAATTGACTTTCATGAATTAATCAATGACCTTCAAACTTATGAAAATTTGATTGGAGGACCCAAGAAGAAAGGGCGTAAACCTCACAATCCTGGGAATGGTAATGGGTCGATGAAACTTGAAGCAAATGTTGCCTCTGCTTCGAAGCCCAAATCGAAGAAGAAGTGGAAGAACACCAAGAAGAGAACAAAGGCCATGAAGAATAAAAAGGCTGCTCCTTCTGGTGATGCTACACTTAAAGGAAAGTGTTTCTACTGCAATGAGAAAGGTCATTGGAAATCCCAGTGTCCTAAACTTCTTGCAAAGAAACAAGGTATTTCTATTTATAAATTTTAAGAGTTTTAGTGAATTATTATCCAATTGGATTTATGATTCTGGACTAACTTTGTTTATTTGTTTTCTTCTTCTTATAGGCCAAGCTACTTGAACTCAGATGAGTTGGATCAGAAAGCTGGACCGAGGGTGAAATCATCAAGATGAAGATGAAGCTCTTCAATTTATTTTTTGAATTAATTTTTTTCTTCTTCTTATAGGCCAAGCTACTTGAACTCAGATGAGTTGGATCAGAAAGGTGGACCAAGGGTGAAATCGTCCAGATGAAGATGAAGCTCTTCAATTTATTTTTTGAATTAATTGTTTTAGTTTAAAGACAATTTGGATTTCAAATTTTAGTTAGGGATATTAATCCCTGTTTTTCTCATATTGGTGCAATATATTTTTTTTAATATTAATAAAGTTTCTAATTTTTGAAATCACCATTGCAATTTATGAGATTGAGCTTCATTTAATTTATCTTCATCAACTATTACAACATTATATTTGTATGTTTGTATGTGTAAGTGTTTTTATTATTGATGCAAATTCTATAATATTTACAACTCTTCATGGAGTTATATTAAATAAACACTAGAAACTATTTTTATGTTTATTAATAATTGTTAATTCTAATATAATTATTAAGAATTTTTTTAATAAAAGGATCTTATGATCTGATAGGGGTGGAGAAAAGTTAAGAATGCTATGCAGTTCAACGATCTTTTATATCTAATGAACTCTGGATAGTATTCAACTCCAAATAAACTCTATCACACTTAGAGAATCATGATCTTTACAACCTTTAGGGGTGGATCATAATCTCTATATACTTAGGGGTGGAGGTTATCCACAAGTAACCTATATGTATATTCTTAGGGGTGGAGTCTATTCCACAATTCCCTATGTAACACATATCTTCTTTAAACATGGAAGTAATATAATGAGTCAGCTATTATCAATATAAATTCTTGATCTTGATTGTATGTTCCATTTCGATTTTACTGTTGTAAGTAAAAGTTTGATACCTTTGAAAGTTCTTTATTAAAGTTTCACACTACCTTAATTGAGTGGGAGAATTTTAAAATTCTATACCCATCTTCATTAGGTTGATACTTGTGATAGGTACTTACGAACATTACTGAAAAGCAAATCTAACCATTTACATGGATAGGAATAGCTTATCAGAATTATGAGAATAAGATAAAGAACTCTAGTTCAGTCCATTCGAATGACTTGAACCTAGAATTCTAAATCCTCATAAAATTTGATGGTATCTTAATTTTGATTACTTTATCTCTGGCATGTATTTTTCACTTCAAATACTAGTCTGCTATGTTGATGACTTAGTCTTAACTTAAAGTTTCAGACTAATACAAAAGTCACAACTAGATAACTCTCCAAACGATAAGAGGTTAAAAGTATTATTTAACCAGACATCTGCTATTGAGTGGGACTATCTGAGATGTAATCAAATAGGGAACATTAGAAGATATTCAAGAAAGATTTATGAGAGTGATCTATATGTTAGATATTAAGGAACTGTGTATCAGTTGTCCTTGTATCTGACCATCTAATTTCGAGATTTTGAGATGGTGCTTACTTTAGGGGTGGAGGAATTATTGAATAATAATTCAAGCTCTACCAGAGAACAATTATAACTTTGTCTATTCGAAAATACCAGAAAGTTATATCACTGAAGAAAAGTCTACACTGTATTATCTCAATTATATATTTTAAAATATGAGAGATATGTCTTCTGTTAATTCAGATGCACTTTTAAAACAGTAAAGATTTCAGTATCCCTTGATGAGTAAAGCATATAGTAAAGGATGTTTCATAAGAGTATTTATGAACTAGTTTCCAAAAGTTTGGGTGGATTCAAATATACTACACTTGATCTGATGATCAAGACATCAGATTGACCTATTTGCACAGTTTGTTTTATATTAGTGCAAGTGGGAGTTTGTTGGTTTTTATGCCCTAAATAAAACTCTTTACAATCTGATTAGTTATCAATATAAGAAATTTGAAGTGATTGATGTTTGCATGAATTTTACATGCTAATGGTTTAATATGTTTATTACTATTACACACAGAATCAGTTAAATCCAGATCATATGTTTATTCACAATTACAGTATCATCAACACAGTGGAATGTGATTGTGATCATATGAATCAAAAGTCTTGGTCCCTGTTTCATCAGTGTTATTGGATTTACACTAATGTGATAATCAGCAATGATGTGTACTTACACTTGGAGTAAGTGTTATGTTCTTTCCAGGACATTAGTAAAGTATACTAGTTTCGAATGTATGGAGTATACATTGGACTGGACCGATATTGCAACTAAGTTAAGATATTACAAACTTACCGTTATATATATCTTTCCAAGTTAATATCAGGAGTTGATCTTAAGATTAAAAGAATCTAAATCCTGATATGCTTTGGCTGAACTCAAGAGTGCTATTCATGTTCTTTTATTTATTAGTTAAGCCTACTTTTAGGTCAGGGTGATACGTATATTTTGGGAACATGATAGTATGATTGAGTGGGAGTGCTGAACATAAATATGGAATCTATAGCTTCTACTAGTGTATAAAAGTAAAGTGATGATTCCCTTCGAGCTTAGCAAATAGAAGTAAATGGATGAGCTCTTGTTTAACTGACTAATTATTAGATCACTAAACACCATTTACAGGTAGCTAAGTGTTTTAAGGGGCAAAATACATTGAGGGGTGAGAACGGTAAAAAAATCCCATCTCGATGTAGATCATCTATATAGAGGATCTTTAAATCACAATAAGATTATAACAATGGTTAAATGTGATAGCATATTGATATCGTGGAACATACAATATGCTCTATATAAGTCTGAGAGTGCAATTTTAAGTTCTAAGAGTGGATTCAACGAAGAATTAATAAGTAGGAATTTACTTGGTAAATTTGGTTCACTTATTGGAAGCTCAGCATATAGATCCATGGTCCCCATTCTAGTTGAGAATATTTTGCTTGTAAGACTCATTAATTGATTCGTGATTAATCATTTATAATTCTAAAGTTAGACTATGTCTAATTTTATGAATTTTCACTAAGCAGGGGTGAAATTGTAAAGAAAAGAGTTTCTAGGTTTATTTATTTATTAATGGACTTTATATGTCTAATTAATAATTAAATTAAATGACAATACTATTTAATAATCTATTTTAGTTATTAAATAATTAGTTTTGACATTTAAAAGGTTAGAATTGGAAAATTGGCGTTTTTGAGAAAATAGAAATAAAATTTGATAAAACTGCAAAATCAAGTGGGGCCCACTATAACACCATGGCTGGCCACTTAAATGAGGCTTTTCAAATTAATATTTTCATTATTTTAATGCCAAATAATTCCTAACCTAAACCTAGTAGTTGCCTATAAATAGAAAGTGATGGCTCAGTCGAACATACATCTTAACACATGCTTTCATTAGCTTTCTGATAGAAATTTCTCTCTTCAGAAAAACTGAGCCTTCCCCACTTTCTATACCTGGCCGAAACCCTCTCTACTCTTTTCTCCTTCATCAATTTCGAACCCTAGTGATAGAGTAAGTGCCCACACACAGCAAGCAGTAACTCAATCATAGATTGGAAGACTGTGAAGGATCAAACTTGAAGAAGAAGGACATTCGGGCTCAGATCTTGATTATATTCTGCGACAAAAAAAGTACAAGGGTTAGAGATCTGAGTGGAAGGAGACATTAATACCGCTTCATCAATTTAAGGTTTTCTTAACTTTATATGTATTTAATTTATCGTTTTAGAAAGTTCTTATTTAGGGTGTTTAAACAACAGACTTGTGAGTAGATCTAAGATCCTGGTAAAATAAATTCCAACATGGGTCTGGGTCATGATCTCGGTCCAGATCTAGGTCCATCATTTCGATCACAGTCTGGGTCTTGGTCCGAGTCCAGGTTCGTATCCGGATCCCTATCTAGGTCCATGTTTGTGTTTGGGATCGGGTCCTAGATTTAGGTCCAGGTCCGGGTCTCAGTTACAATCTGGGTACACGAACGTGTCCGGGACAGAGTTCCAATCTCAGTTTGGGTCTGAGGCTAGGTTTGTGTTCGGTTCTAGCTCTGGGTCCGGGTCGTGGTCACTGTCCTAGTCTTGTTCTATGGTCCTGATTTTGCGATTCTTATTCATGTTCTAATTTTGGGTCAACTTCTGGTTTTGGTTCCAAATTTGGGTCACGGGGTACGGCTTCGGGTCCACTTTTGAGTTCGGGATTGAGTTCGAGTCGTGGTCTGAGTTTGGGTTCGGGTCCGGATTTCATTTTAAGTCCAGATCAGGCTCCAGGTGTGGGTTCACGTCCTGGGTCTTGGTCTAGGTTGGGTCCGAGTCCATGGTTCCAATCCCGATCTGAGTTTGGATTCAGTTCTGGGTCTAAGTCCTTGGTTTTGATCCTGGTCTGGGTTAGAGTTTTGGTCCGGGTCTTGGTCTAGCTTTGGGTATGATTCTAGGTGTGGGTTTCAGTTCGGGTTCGAGTCTGTGTTTGGGTTTGTATCCAGGTCTGGACCTCGAACTAGGTGTAGGTTCGGGTCCAGGTCCAAGTTCGGGTCCAGAGTGCGTGTTTAAGTTTGGGTCAGGGTAAGGATCTCCGTCTAGATCTAGGTCCAGCATTTCGATCCCAGTCTAGTTCTTGGTCCGAGTCCAGGTTCGTATTCGGATCCCTATCTAGTTCCAAGTCTGTGTTTCGGAGCGGGTCCCAGATTTAGGTCAAGGTCCGGGTCTTAGTTCCGGTCAGGGTACACGACCGTGTCCGGGCCTGAGTTCCAGTCTCAGGGTGCGTTTGAGGCTAGGTCTGTGTTCGGTTTTAGGTCTGTGTCCTGGTCCTGGTCATGGTCCTAGTCTTGTTCTAGGGTCTTGGTTCGGCGATTCTTGTTCAGGTTCTAATTTTGGGTCTAGGTCTAGGTCTAGGCGATTCTTGTCACAACCGAAGAGATCAATACCATTTAGTTTTCTTAGACATAATTCACGGTACCTTGTCGTAGTGGGAGAGTTTCTAGGAACTCACCTTCTTATGACTTGGGAGACACTAGTGATTTAAAATCCATTCTGAGTTTAAACAAGTAATGGATTGTCAAGATAAGAAACTAAGAAGAAAGCCAATAGAACTATGGTTTAATCCATTCACATGGAATAACCTAAAGTTTTCTAATAAAAGGACATAAAAGGAAATTTTTAACAAAACTTCCTGTTCCTAGTATTATAGGTTTGAGTTTATCTAAACCTATGGCTCGTGGTATACCTGGTAATTACTTACTCTAATGCAAGAAACTTACTTTAGTAAGATGCTGAAGCATTTTCTTTCTAATGGCAATCTATAGAAGCTTCACAACTTCTTAGGCATAGATTTTATTTATCTAAGGAAAAGTCTCAACTATTCCAGAAAAGATAAAGCCATGAAAGAATTTCTTAAATCAATAGTGAGAGGTCTTAGACATGCTTTTGTATGCCTTAGACCAGATACCTATTGTTGAGTGGGAGTAATGAGTAGGTATCAGATTAATCCAGAAGAAGAACATTGGAAGACAATCAAGTAAATCTTAAGATTAAGAAGAGGAACTATATGTTAGTCTATAAGGGTGTGTTTAAAACTCTTAGACTACACCATATCAGATTTCGAAATTTGCCTTTGTGCTAGAAAATCTTTCTGATAAGATGGTGGTTACTCTGGTGGTGGAATTTTGATTTTGGAAAATGTAAAAACCTATCTGAAGTCTCTAGGTCTACCAGGAAGGGACTGAATGTTAAAGTTGCAGGAAAGGTACTTATTCAGTCTAAGGAAAGTTCTATACATTTTTGGCACCATTCCAAATTGCCTAAACTACTAGTGTTAATTTCCTGATTAACCAAAAGTTGTTGCCAAAGCTATAGAATCCAGTATCCCAAAAGAGTAGACATATAGAGAGGAATTTCACAATATCAATAATTTTGTGATTAAGGAAGAGTAATGGTGGAGAAAAGGTTGTGGTTAATTCAACCCTTCAGATCCTATTACGAGGAGTTTACTACTACTACACTTGATTTGTATATCAAGGTGTTGAGATTATTTGAAACACACTTTTTGTTTTATATTAGTGCAAGTGGGAGTTTGTTGGGTTTTGTGCCCTAAATAAAACTCATTTCAATATAATCAGATTTACTTATTAATATAGATCAGAAATAACATTTAATGTTGCATGGTTCACATGATTTATTTCATGATTATATGTACATAATGTATAAATTCATCTGAAACCCTTTTCACATACTTGATCCTGTTTATTGTGCCTTCAACACATTGGAAAGTAAACATGACTATGTGAATAAAGTTTCTTAGATTTATCAGACATAGGGTTTTACTGATATGATAATCTACAACAGAGTTTACTTGCATTTGGAGAAGTGCTATGTTCTTTCCAGAGCATTGGTTAAAGTAAAGCTCAGGTTGGATGCATGGAGTATGCATCGGAAGGGACCGATATTGAACTTTGACTTAGATTTATTAAACTTACCGTAATATCTATTCAAGTCAATATCGCCTAGTTGATCCTAGATCAAATGTTCTTAATCCTGTTATGATTAGTCTCAATATTGAAAGGCTATTCGTGTTCTTTGATTTGTTAGTTAAGCCTACTTTTAGGTCAGGGTGATACGTACATTTTGGGAACACAGTAGTGAAATTGAGTGGGAGCGCTAGCATAAACATGGAATCTATAGCTTCTATCTGGCGAATAGTAAGCAAAGGATGATCTCCTTCGAGCTTGACCAAACGAACATAAATGGTGGATTACTCATTTCACATAAGCTGAAATATCATTTATACGGGGTCAAGTGTTCTAAGGATAAAATACATTGTAGGGTGTAACGGTAATCTAATCCCTTTACAGTGTAGATCATTCATATAGAGGATTATTGATCACATGTTTGTTTTTCTAATGAGATAAATCCCTAATGGATTTTCACCATTAGACATACATAATAGTGTAAGATCTCGAAAGATAAATATTATATATGCAACATCTAGCTATTCATCAATTGATGACACCTTAGACTAGTATTTTTACAATATAAAACAAGAAGATTACATAAATAAGATTACTTTGTCGTTCGCTAATCGAAGCATCGTTGGATTCTTATTTATAAACGAAATTATCCTAATTCCTCTTAGCTTATTCATTTCCAATTAGCTCAATAATATATCATTGGATGAATGGTCTATAAATCATTTCATGTCATTATATTTTCTCTAAAGAAATTAAATGACGCATATGATTATAATCTCGAAATTCTATTCCCAATTGATATAAATCCTCAATCTTAGAAATCTCCTACTTGTAAGGGCAAATCAGACTTAGAGTTTGTATTAGTAGTGGTGGTCCAAGATAGAATTACTCATTATATTTGGTATAAATTTAAGTCTTTGACTTTAATTTTAGATTCCAAATAGAAATTTTCTTATATTTCTAATTCCAGAATACAATACAGTTACACTTTCTCAAGTGTTTAATATCCATCTTCTATTAATGGATTAAAACTGTATGAAATATGAGTTAGGTATTCTGTGACAAGGATCCACTTGCAGTATTCTAAGAACTCTTTGATGTAACTAAACCTATGTCATCAAAAGACACTGCCATATTTTTTTAATCTATGGCATTTGTATCTTCTTCATAGTGGATTTGACAAGATCACTCTCTGCAAAGAGTTAATATGCCTATATCAACTGAAAGTAGTTCATCTCATTCACAGATGGATGTACATTCAAGGGTGGATATGAGTTTTTCGTTGTATTCTTAAAACCCTTAAGGTAAGTGGTCAAAGATCTTGCGAACTGATAGGGGTGGAGAAATAGTTAATAGATATTCAGTTCAAAGATCATTAAATTGTTTTTTGAATTATATCCAAACTTACCTCCCCAGAAATTTCGAGTTGCTTATTGATGATTAGATACTAGTCGTTGCCTAATTCCTTCTATGGTAATACAATTTCAGAATGATGTAATGGTTGTATACTTAATGTAAATCATTACTAGATTCGTGGATGACCTAATCAAAATCTTAAGAAAAGCTAGAACTGTTAACTATGGTTTGTTAGCTATTCTAAGTGATTAGGGGTGGACCATCCCATTGTCAATAGATAAGAAAGTGTTTGTTTAAACAAATACTACTTTTCTAAGATAACGACTAAGTCTGAAAATAAAGTAGCAAATAAAGGAGATATTTATTTCTTGATTCCAAAAGTATTTTATCATCTTATTTGACATATGATGATCCCACTGCCTCTGTTGTCTTGTCACAACCGAAGAGATCAATACCATTTAGTTTCTTAGACATAATTCACGGTACCTTGTCGTAGTGGGAGAGTTTCTAGGAACTCACCTTCTTATGACTTGGGAGACACTAGTGATTTAAAATCCATTTTGAGTTTAAACAAGTAATGGATTGTCAAGATAAGAAACTAAGAAGAAAGCCAATAGAACTATGGTTTAATCCATTCACATGGAATAACCTAAAGTTTTCTAATACAAGGACATAAAAGGAAATTTTCGTTTATAAGTCTATTCAATGGACTTAACAAAACTTCCTGTTCCAAGTATTATAGGTTTGAGTTTATCTAAACCTATGGCTCGTGGTATACCTGGTAATTACTTACTCTAATGCAAGAAACTTACTTTAGTAAGATGCTGAAGCATTTTCTTTCTAATGGCAATCTATAGAAGCTTCACAACTTCTTAGGCATAGATTTTATTTATCTAAGGAAAAGTCTCAACTATTCCAGAAAAGATAAAGCCATGAAAGAATTTCTTAAATCAATAGTGAGAGGTCTTAGACATGCTTTTGTATGCCTTAGACCAGATACCTACTGTTGAGTGGGAGTAATGAGTAGGTATCAGATTAATCCAGAAGAAGAACATTGGAAGACAATCAAGTAAATCTTAAGATTAAGAAGAGGAACTATATGTTAGTCTATAAGGGTGTGTTTAAAACTCTTAGACTACACCATATCAGATTTCGAAATTTGCCTTTGTGCTAGAAAATCTTTCTGATAAGATGGTGGTTACTCTGGTGGTGGAATTTTGATTTTGGAAAATGTAAAAACCTATCTGAAGTCTCTAGGTCTACCAGGAAGGGACTGAATGTTAAAGTTGCAGGAAAGGTACTTATTCAGTCTAAGGAAAGTTCTATACATTTTTGGCACCATTCCAAATTGCCTAAACTACTAGTGTTAATTTCCTGATTAACCAAAAGTTTTTGCCAAAGCTATAGAATCCAGTATCCCAAAAGAGTAGACATATAGAGAGGAATTTCACAATATCAATAATTTTGTGATTAAGGAAGAGTAATGGTGGAGAAAAGGTTGTGGTTAATTCAACCCTTCAGATCCTATTACGAGGAGTTTACTACTACTACACTTGATTTGTATATCAAGGTGTTGAGATTATTTGAAACACACTTTTTGTTTTATATTAGTGCAAGTGGGAGTTTGTTGGGTTTTGTGCCCTAAATAAAACTCATTTCAATATAATCAGATTTACTTATTAATATAGATCAGAAATAACATTTAATGTTGCATGGTTCACATGATTTATTTCATGATTATATGTACATAATGTATAAATTCATCTGAAACCCTTTTCACATACTTGATCCTGTTTATTGTGCCTTCAACACATTGGAAAGTAAACATGACTATGTGAATAAAGTTTCTTAGATTTATCAGACATAGGGTTTTACTGATATGATAATCTACAACAGAGTTTACTTGCATTTGGAGAAGTGCTATGTTCTTTCCAGAGCATTGGTTAAAGTAAAGCTCAGGTTGGATGCATGGAGTATGCATCGGAAGGGACCGATATTGAACTTTGACTTAGATTTATTAAACTTACCGTAATATCTATTCAAGTCAATATCGCCTAGTTGATATCATTTATACGGGGTCAAGTGTTTTAAGGATGAAATACATTGTAGAGTGTAACGGTAATCTAATCCCTTTACAGTGTAGATCATTCATATAGAGGATCATTCATCACATTACGATTATAACAGTGGATAACTAATGATGCATCTATATGGTGGAACATATAGAGCATTCTATATACTGAGAGTGCAATTCTAAGTTCTATGCGTGGATTCAACAAAGAATTAATAAGTTAGTGAATTTTAGTGCTAAATTCTTGATCTACTTATTGGAAGCTTGGTTATATAGACCCATGGTCCCCGCACTAGTTGAGATAATATTTCTTGTAAGACTCATATAATTGGTTTTGATTAATCAATTATAATTCTCAAATTAGACTATGTCTATTTGTGAAATTTTCACTAAGTAAGGGCGAAATTGTAAAGAAAGAGTTTTAAGGGCATATTTGTTTATTATGATACTTTGTATGGTTCAATTAATAAATATGATAAATGACAATATTATTTAATAATTATTAATAGTTATTAAATAGTTAGAATTCGCATTTAAATGGTTGAATTAGAAAATTGGCGTTTTTGAGAAAATCAGATGCAGAATTGAGAAAACTGCGAAATTCAAGTAAGGCCCATTACTGTACATGGCCGACCACTTGGTTTGAATTTTTAAACTGATATTTTCATTATTTTAATGCCAAATAATTCAAACCTAACCCTAGTGGAATGCTATAAATAGATTGTGAAGGCTTCAGGAAAATTACACTTAAATTTTCTATTTTTCCTTCAGAGAAAAACCTGAGCCTTCTCTCTCCCTATCTTTGGCCGAACCCACTCTCTCTCTCTTCCTCATTGAGATTTCGAAATACTTAGTGTATGAGTATTGCCCACACACAGCAAGTGATACCTCAACCATAGTGAGGAAGATCGTGAAGAAAGACTTTCAGCAAGAAGGAGTTTCAGCATCAAAGATTCAGAGAAAGAGATCCAGGTTCAGATATTGATAATGCTCTGCTACAGAAAGGAATCAAGGGCTAGATATCTAAACGGAAGGAGTCATTTCATTCCGCTGCACCCAAGGTAAGGTTTCCTAAACTTTATATGTGTTTATTTCATCGTTTTAGAAAGTTCATATTTAGGGTGTTAATCAACATACTTGTGAGTAGATCTATGATCCTGGTAAAATAATTTCCAACACTAGGTCCCGGTCCTAGTTCTGTTTCCCAGGTCCCTATCATGATTCTGGGTCCAGGTCCTGGTTATTAGGTGGGTTTGGGTCCCGGTCTAGGTTCAGGTTCAATTCCTAGCCCTCGTTCGGGTTTAGGTCTCTGTCTGGGTTTTGATTTGGGTTTTGGTTTGGGTTTAGGTCCTGTTCCTGGTCGTAGATCTAGTTCGGTTCTAGTTCCATTTGCGATTATGAGTTCGAGTTTGGGTTTTAGTTCGGGTCAGAGTTCAAGTCCTGGTCTGAGTTTGGGTTCGGGTCCAGATTTCAGTCTAGGTCTAGATCAGGCTCCGGCTGTGGGTTTGCATCCTGGGTCTTTGTCTAGGTTGTGTCTGAGTTCCAAGTTCCAATCCCGATCTGAGTATGGATTCAGTTCTGGGTCTAGGTCCTTGATTTTGATCATGGTCTGGGTTCGAGTTTGGGTTCGGGTCCGGGTCTAGCTTTGTGTCTGATTCTAGGTGTGGGTTTTTGAGTTCGGGTCCAAGTCTTTTTTTGGGTTTGTGTCCAGTTCTCGACCCCAATCTAGGTCTATGTTCGGGTCCGGGTCAAAGTTTGGGTCCCGAGTGCGGGTCCAAGTTTTGGTCTGGGTCAAGATCTCGGTCCAGATCTAGGTCCAGCATTTCGATCCCAGTCTTGGTCTTCGTCTGAGTCCAGGTTCGTATCCGGATCCCTATCTAGGTCCAAGTCTGTGTTTGGGATCGGGTCCCAGATTTAGGTCTAGGTCCGGGTCTCAGTTCTGGTATGGTTACACGACTGTGTTCGGGCCCGAGTTCTAGTCTCAGTTTGGGTCTGAGGCTAGGTCTGTGTTCGGTTCTAGGTCAGGGTGTCGGTTCTGGTCATGGTCATAGTCTTGTTCTAGGGTCCTGGTTCAGCGATTCTTGTTCATGTTCTAATTTTATGTCCCAGGTCTAGGTCTGGGTTCGGTTTTGGCTCTTCGTCTGGGTTCTGGTCCTAGTCTGAGTCTCAGATGTAGACACCGACTACTAGTCTATTCCAGGCCCTATCACCCGAATCCCGAGTCAAGATCTAGATCACAATCACGGGTCTCGGTCTGGTTCTTGTTCAGGTCCCAGGTCCCATTTCTGAGTTTGGGTTCGGGATCGAGATTGGGGTGCGGTTCTATTTCCTGAACCTGGTATCGTGTCCCTAGTATGGTTCCATGTTTTCGTCTGAGTTCAGGTTCCAGTTCGGTTCCTGAGTCCAGGTTTGGGGTGGGATCCGGGTCCGGCTCCCAATTCTGGTCTAGGTCTGATTTGGAGTCTAGATCCTGGTCCGGTTACGGTTCTGGATCTAAGTCCAATTTCAGTTATTATTCCAAGTCCAAGTCCTAGTACCAGTCCCGGTCAACTTCCAGTTTTGGTTCAAATTTTTGGTCACAGCGTACGGTTTCGGGTCCACTTTTGGTTTTGGGACTGGGTTCAGGTCCGGGTGTTGGTTTGAGTCTGTGTCGGGTACTAGGTCCCGGTCCTAGTTCTGTTTCCCAGGTTCGTATCCTGATTCTGGGTCCTGGTCCCGGTTATTGTGTAGGTTTTGGTCCTGGTCTAGGTTCGGGTTTGAGTCCTAGTCTCGGTTCAGGTTTAGGTCTCTGTCTGGGTCTTGATCTGGGTTCGGGTTTCGGTTTAGGTCCTAGTCCTGGTCTTAGTCCTAGTTCCGTTCTAGTTCCATTTACTATTCTGAGTTCGATTTTGGGTTTGAGTTTGGGTTGGAGTTGGAGTCCTGCTCTGTGTTTGGGTTCGGGTCTGGATTTTAGTCTAGCCCAGATTAGGCTCCGGGTGTGGGTTCGCGTCCTGGGTCTTGGTCTAGGTTGGGTCCGAGTCCCAAGTTCCGATCACGATCTGAGTCTTGATTCAGTTATCGGTCTAAGTCCTTAGTTTTGGTCCTTGTCTGGGTTCGAGTTTGGGATCGGTTCCTGGTCTAACTTTGGGTCTGATTCTAGTTGTGGGTGTTTGAGTTCGGGTCCGAGTCTGTGTTCGGGTTTGTGTACAGGTCTGGACCCCGTTCTGGTTCTAGGTTCGAGTCCACGTCCAAGTTCGGGTCCTGAGTGCGGGCTCAAGTTTGAGTCTGGGTCAAGATCTCAGTCCAGCATTTCGATCCTAGTCTGGGTATTGGTCCGAGTCCAGGTTCGTATTCGAATCCCTATCTAGGGTCCAAGTCTGTGCTTGGGATCGGGTCCCAGATTTAGGTCCAAGTCCGGGTCTTAGTTCCGGTCTGGGTACACGACCGTGTCTGGGCCCGAGTTCCAGTCTGAGTTCTGGTTTAAGGCTAGGTCTGTGTTAGGTTATAGGTCTAGGTCCGGGTCCTGGTCACGGTCCTAGTCTTTTTCTAGGGTCCTGGTTCGGGTTTGGTTCTTCGTCTGGGTTTTGGTCCTAGTTTTTGTCCCACATCTAGACACCGACTACTGGTTTGTTCAAGGTCATGTTACCTAAATCCCGAGTCAAGATCAAGATCACTGTCATGGGTCTCGGTCTGATTTTGGTTCAGGTCCCAAGTCCCATTTTTGAGTTAGTGTTCGGGATCGAGACTGGGGTGGGGTTCTAGGTCTTGACCCTAGTTCTGTGTCCCTAGTCTGGTTCCATGTTTGGGTCTGAGTTCAGGTTCTGGTTGGGGCCCCGAGTCTAGGTTTTGGTTGGGATCCGGGTCCGGCTCCCAATTCGGGTCTAGGTCTGATTTGGAGTCTGGGTTTTGGTCTGGTTACGGTTCTTGATCTAGGTCCAATTTCAGTTATGATTCCAAATCCAAGTCTTAGTTCCAGTCCCGGTCAACTTCCAGTTTTGGTTCAAATTTTGGGTCACAGGTGACGGGTTCGGGTCCACTTTTGGGTTTTGGATTGGGTTCAGGTCCGGATGTGGGTTCGGGTCCTTGTTAGGGTTCGGGTCCAGGGGTGGGTCCCAAATCAAGACATTGACTACGAGTTTTGTCCAAGCCTTAGGTCCAGATCTGGACCCCAATCTCTCGTCCCAGTCTGGTTGCATTTCTTGTGCCGGGTCACGAGCTGGGTCCTAGGTTCAAGTTCAGGTCTGGGTCAGGTCCTAGTTCTGTTTCCTAGGTCCCTATCCTCATTCTGGGTCCAGGTCCCGGTTATTGTGTGGGTTTGGGTCCCTGTCTAGGTTCTTGTTCGAGTCCTAGTCTGGGTTCAGGTTTAAGTCTCCATCTAGGTTTTGATCTGGGTTTGGGTTTGGGTTTAGGTCCTTGTCCTAGTCCTAGTCCTAGTTCGATTCTAGTTCCATTTGCGATTCTGAGTTCGAGTTTGGGTTTTAGTTCGGGTCGGAGTACGAGTGCTTGTCTGAGTTTGGGTTTGGGTCCGAATTTCAGTCTTGGTCCAGATTAGGCTCCGAGTGTGGGTTCGCGTCCTGGGTCTTGGTCTAGGTTGGGTCCGAGTCTTAAGTTCCAATCCCATTTTGAGTGTTGATTCAGTTCAGGGTCTATGTCCTTGGTTCTAATTCTAGGTGTGGGTGTTTGAGTTCGGGTCCGAGTCTGTGTTCGGGTTTGTGTCCAAGGTCTGGACTCCGATCTGGGTCTAGGTTTGGGTCCAGGTCTAAGTTTGGGTCCTGAGTGCGGGTCCAAGTTAGGGTCTAGGTCAGGATCTCGGTGCAGATTTAGGTCCAGCATTTCCATCCAAGTCTCGGTCTTGGTCTGTGTCCAGGTTCGTATTCGATCCCTATCTAGGTCCAAGTCTGTGTTTGGGATTGGGTCCCAGATTTAGGTCCAGGTTCGGGTTTCAGTTCCGCTATGGGTACACGACCGTGTCCGGGCCCGAGTTTCAATCTCAGTTTGAGTCTAAGGCTAGGTCTGTGTTCGGTTCTAGGTCTGGGTCTGAGTCTTGGTCTAGGTCCTAGTGTTGTTCTATGGTAATGGTTCGACAATTCTTGTTCAGGTTTGAATTTCGGGTCCCAGGTCTAAGTCTGGGTTCGGGTTTGGTTCTTCGTATGGGTTCTGGTCCTAGTCTGAGCCCCAGATCTAGACAACGACTACTGGTCTGTTCTAGGCCCCGTTACCTAAATCGCGAGTCAAGATCTAGATCACTGTCACGGGTCTCGGTCTGGTTCAGGTTTAGGTCCCAGGTCCCATTTCTGAGTTTGGGATCGGAATCGAGACTGGGGTGCGGTTCTAGGTCTCGACCCTTGTTCTATGTCCCTAGTCTGGTTCCATGTTTGGGTCTGAGTTTAGGTTCAAGTTTGGGTCTCGAGTCCAGGTTTGGGTTGGGATCCGGGTCCGGGTCCCAATTCGGGTCTAGGTCTAATTTGGAGTTTGGGTCCTGGTCTGGTTACGATTCTGGATCTATGTCCAATTTCAGGTATGATTCTAAGTCCAAGTCCTAGTTCCAGTCCCGGTCAACTTTCGGTTTTGTTTCCAATTTTGGGTCAAAGGGTACGGGTTCGGGTCCAGTTTTGGGTTTGGGACTAGGTTAAGGTGTTGGTTCGGGTCCTTGTGAGGGTTCGGGTCCAGGGTTGGGTCCAAAATCCAGACACCGACTACGGGTTTCGTCCAAGCCCTGGGTCCATATCTAGATCCTAATCTCGGCTCACAGTCATGTTCCATTTCTGGTGCCGGGTCACGAGTTGGGTCCTAGGTTAAAGTTCGGGTCTGGGTCGGGTACTAGATCCTGGTCCTAGTTCTGTTTCCCAGGTCCGTATCATGATTCTTGGTCCAGGTCCCGGTTATTGTGTGGGTTTGGGTCACGGTCGAGGTTCGGGTTTGCGTCCTAGTCTCGGTTCGGGTTTAGGTCTTTATCTGCATTTTGATCTGGGTTCGGGTTTGGGTTTAGGTCCTGGTCCTAGTCCTAGTCCTAGTTCGGTTCTAGTTCCATTTACGATTCTGAGTTTGGGTTTGTGTTCGGGTTGGAGTTCGAGTCTTGGTCTGAATTTGGGTTCGGGTTCGGCTTTCAGTCCTTATCCAGATTATGCTCCGGATGTGGGTTCGTGTCCTGGGTCTAGGTCTGGGTTTGGTCCGAGTCCCAAGTTCTAATCCCGATCTGAGTCTGGATAAAGTTCTGGGTCTAAGTCCTTGGTTTTGATCCTGGTCTGGGTTCGAGTTTTGGTCCGGGTCTGGGTCTAGTTTAGGGTCTGATTCTAGGTGTGGGCGGGTCCGAGTCTGTGTCCAGGTTTGTGTCCAGGTCTGGACCCCATTCTGTGTCTAGGTTCTTGTCCAGATCCAAGTTCGGGTCCCGAGTGCGGGTCAAGTTTGGGTCTGGGTCAGGATCTCGGTCCACATCTAAGTCCAGCATTTTGATCCCAGTCAGGGTATTGGTCCGAGTCCATG
Organism: Cannabis sativa; assembly: GCF_029168945.1. Classification (NCBI taxonomy): domain Eukaryota; kingdom Viridiplantae; phylum Streptophyta; class Magnoliopsida; order Rosales; family Cannabaceae; genus Cannabis; species Cannabis sativa. The sequence continues at coordinate 27,202,108 of NC_083607.1, read as the reverse complement.
TTCGACTCTGGATCACTATCTAGGTCCAAGTCTGTGTTTGGGATCGCGTCCCAGATTTAGGTCCAGGTCCAGGTCTCAATTCTGGTCTGGGTACACGACCGTGTCTGGGCCCGAGTTCCAATCTTAGTTTGGGTTTGAGGCTAGGTCTGTGTTCGGTTCTACGTCTAGGGCCGGGTCCTGGTCACGGTCCTAGTCTTTTTCTACGGTCCTGGTTCGGCGATTCTTGATCAGGTTCTAATTTTGGGTCCCAGGTCTAGGTCTGGGTTCGGGTTTGGTTCCTCGTCTTGGTTCTGGTCCTAGTTTTTGTCCCACATCTAGACACCGACTAGTGGTCTGTTCCAGGCCCCGTTACCCGAATCCCGAGTCAAGATTTGTATCACTGTCATGGGTCTCGGTCTTATTCTGGTTCATATCCCAGGTCCCATTTCTGAGTTTGGGTTCGGGATCGAGATTGGGGTGCGGTTCTAGGTCCCCACCCTGGTTCTTTGTCCCTAGTCTAGTTCCATGTTTAGGTCTGAGTTCACGTTCCCGTTGGGGTCCCGAGTCAAGGTTTGGGTTGGGATCCGGGTCCGGCTCCCAATTCGAGTGTATGTCCGATTTGGAGTCCGGGTCCTGGTCCGGTTACGGTTCTGGATCTAGGTCCAATTTCAGTTATTATTCCAAGTCCAAGTCCTAGTTCCAGTCCCGGTCAACTTTCAGTTTCGGTTCAAATTTTAAGTCACAGGGGACGGGTTCGGGTCCACTTTTGGGTTTGGGACTGGGTTCAGGTCCGGGTGTGGGTTCGGGTCCAGGGCTGGGTCCCACCCAAACGTGGACTCGGGACCCGAACCTGAACCTGAACCTGAACTCAGACCCAAACATGGAACCAGACTAGGGACACAAAACTAGGGTTGAGACCTAGAACCGCACCCCAGTCTCGGTCCCAAACCCAAACTTAGAAATGGGACCTGGGACGTTAACCAGAAGCAGCCTGAGACCCGCGATAGTGATCCAGATCTTGACTCGGGATTCAGGTAACGGGGCCTGGAACAGACTAGTAGTCGATTTCTAGATCTGGGACTCAGACTAGGACCAGAACCCAGACAAAGAAATAAGCTCGAACCCAGACCTAGACCTCGGACCCAAAATTAGAACCTGAACAAGAATCGCCGAACCTGAAGCCTAGAACAAGACTAGGACTGTGACCAGGACACGGACCCAGACCAAGAACCGAACACAGACCTAGCCTCAGACCCAAACTGAGACTGGAACTCAGGCCCGGACACGGTCGTGTACCCAAACTGGAAATGAGACGCGGACCTGGACTTAAATCTTTGACCCGATCCCAAACACAGACTTGGACCTAGATAGGGATCCGGATACGAACCTGGACTCAGACAAAGACTTAGACCCAGACTGGGATCAAAATGTTGTACCTAGATTTGGACCGAGATCCTAACTAAGACCCAAACTTGGACCCGCACTCGGGCCTCGAACTTGGACCTGGACCCGAACCTAGACCCAGATCGGGGTCCATACCTGGACACAAACCCAGACACAGACTAGGACCCGAACTCATACACCCACACCTAGAATCTGACCCAAAGCTAGACCTGGACCAGGTTCCAAACTCGAACCCAGACCAGGATCAGAACCAAGGACTTAGACCCATAACAGAATCGAGACTTAGATCGGGATTGGAACTTGGGACTCGGACGCAACCTAGATCAAGACCCAGGACGCGAACCCACACCCGGAACCTGATCTAGACCTAGATTAAAATCCAGACCCGAACCCTAACTCAGACCAGGACTTGAACTCCGACCCGAACTCAAACCCAAACTCGAACTCAGAATCGCAAATGGAACTAGAACCGAACTAGGACTTGGACCAGGACAAGGACCTAAACCCAAACCCGAACCCAGATCAAAACCCAGACAGAGACCTAAACCTGAACCCAGAGTAGGACCCCGAACCCGAACCTAGACCGGGACCCAAACCCACACAATCATCGGGACTTGGACCCAAAATTAGGATAGGGACATGGGAAACAGAACTAGGACCGGGATCTAGTACCCAACCCAGACCCGAACTTGAACTTAGCACCCAGCTCGTGACGTGGCACATGCAGTGGAGCCAAACAAGGACCCGAGATTGGGATCCGGATCTAGACCCATGGCTTGGACAAAACCCGGAGTCGGTGTCTGGATTTTGGACCCAACCCTAGACCCGAACCCTGAGAATGTCCTGAACCCACACCCGGACCTGAACCCAGTCCCAAACCCAAAAGTGGACCCGAACCCGTACCTTGTGACCCAAAATTGGAACCAAAACTGGAAGTTGACCGCGACTGGAACTAGGACTTGGACTTGGAATAATAACTGAAATTGGACCTAGATCCAGAACCATAACCGGACCAGGACCCGGACTCCAAATCGGACCTTGACCCGAATTGGGAGCCAGACCCGGATCCCAACCCAAACTTGGACTCGGGACCCGAACACGAACGTGAACTTAGGCAAAAACATGGAACCACACTACGGACTCAGAAACAGGGTCGGGACCTAGAACCGCACCCCAGACTCGATCCCGAACCCAATATCAGAAATGGGACCTGGGACCTGAACAAGAAACTGACCGAGTGCCGTGACAGTGATCCAGATTTTGACTTGGGATTCGAGCAACGCGGCCTGGAACAGACCAGTAGTCGGTGTCTAGATCTGGGACTCAGACAAGGACCAGAACCCAGACGAAGAACCAAACCCGAACCTAGACCTAGACCTGGTACACAAAATTAGAACTTGAACAAGAATCGCCAAACCAGGACCCTAGAACAAGACAAGGACCGTGACCAGGACGCGAACCCAAACCTATAACCAAACACAGACCTAGCCTCAAATCCAAACTGAGACTGGAACTCGGGCCCGGACACGGTCGTACCCAGACCGGAACTGAGACACGGACCTGGACCTAAATCCGGGACCCGATCCCAAACACAGACTTGGACCTAGATAGGGATCCGGATACGAACCTAGACTCGGTCCAAGACCCAGACTGGGATCGAAATGTAGGACCTAGATCTGGACCGAGATTATGACTCAGATTCAAACTTGGACCCGCACTCTAGACCGGAACTTGGACTTGGACCCGAACCTAGACCCAGATCGGGGTCCTGACCTGGGCACAAAACCAGACACAAACTCAGACCCGAACTCAAACCTCCAAACCTAGAAGCAGACACAAAGATAAACTCAGACCGGGACCCAAACTCGAACACAGACCAGGATCAAAACTACGGACTTAGACCCAGAACTTAATCTAGACTCAGATCGGGATTGGAACTTGGGACTCAGACCCAAGCTAGACCAAGACCCAGGAGGCGAACCCACACCCGGAACCTGATCTGGACCTAGACTGAAATCCAGACTCGAACCCTAACTCATACCAGGACTTGAACTCCGACCCGAACTCAAACCCAAACTCGAACTTAGAATCGTAAAGGGAACTAGAACAGAACTAGGACTAGGACCAGGACAAGGACCTAAACCCAAACCCGAACCCAGATCAAAACCAAAATAGAGACCTAAACTCGAACCCAGACAAAGAACCAAACCCGAACCCAGACCTAGACCTAGGACACAAAACAACCAAACCCAGACAAAGAACCAAACCCGAACCCGAACCCTGATCGAGATCTAGAACGGCACCCCAGTCTCGATCCCGAACCCAAACTTAGAAATGGGACCTGGGACCTGAACCAAAACCAGATCGAGACCCGTGACAGTGATCCAGATCTTGCCTCGGGATTCATGTAACGGGGCCTGGAACAGACCAGTAGTCGGTGTCTAGATCTGGGACTTAGACTAGGACCAGAACGCAGACAAAGAACCAAACCCGAACCCAGACTTAGACCTAGGACACAAAATAAGACAATGAACAAGAATCGCCGAACCAAGACCCTAAAACAAGACTAGGAACATGACCAGGACCCGGACCCAGACCAAGAACCGAACACAGACCTAGCCTCAATCCCAAACTGAGAATGGAACTCGGGCCCGCACACGGTCGTGTACCACGACCAGAAATGAGACGCGGACCTGGACTTAAATTTGGGACCCGATCCCAAACACAGACTTGGACCTAGATACGGATACGAACCTGGACTAGGACCAAGACCCAGACTGGGATCGAAATGCTGGACTTAGATCTGGACCGAGATCCTGACCAAGACCCAAACTCGGACCCGCACTCGCGCCCCAAACTTGGACATGGACCCGAACCTAGACCCAGATCAGGGTCCATACCTGGACACAAACCCGGACACAGACTCGGACTCGAACTCAAACACCCACACCTAGAATCAGACCCAATGCTAGACTCAGACCCGGACCCAAACTCGAACCTAGACCAGGATCAGAACCAAGGACTTAGACCCAGAACTGAATCCAGACTCAGATCCGGATTGGAACTTGGGACTCGGACCCAACCTAGACCAAGCCCCAGGGCGCCCCAAATCATAACCTAGACAAAGACCTAAATCCAAACCGAGACTAGGAAACGAACCCGAACCAAGACCGGGACCCAAACCCAGACAATAACTGAGACCGGGACCCAGAATCCAGATAGGGACCTGGGAAACAGAACTAGGACCGAGACCTAATACCCGACCAGAACCCGAACTTGAACCTAGGACCAAGCTCGTGACCCGACACAAGAAATGGAACCACACTGGGACCCGAGATGGGGATCTGGATCTGGACCTAGGGCTTGGACAAAACCCATAGTCGGTGTCTGGATTTGGGACCCCGCCCTGGACCCGAACCCACACCCAGACCTGAACCCAGTCCAAAACCGAAAAGTGGACCCGAACCCGTACCCTGTGGCCCAAAATTGGAACCAAAACCGGAAGTTGACCGGGACTGGAACTAGGACTTGGACTTCGAATCATAACTAAAATTGGACCTAGATCCAAAACCATAACAGGACCAGGACCCGGACTCCAAATCAGACTTAGACCCGAATTGGGAGCCGTATCCGGATCCCCACCCAGACCTGGACTCGGGACCCGAACCCAAACCTGAACTCAGACCCAAACATGGAACCAGACTGAGGACACAGATTCAGGGTCTGGAACTAGAACCGCACCCCAGTCTCAATCCCGAACCCAAACTCTGAAGTCGAGTCTGGGACCTGAACCAGAACTAAATCGAGACCCGTGACAGTGATCCAGGACAAGGACCTAAACCCAAACCCGAACCCAGATCAAAACCAAAATAGAGACCTAAACTCGAACCCATACAAAGAACCAAACCCGAACCCAGACCTAGACCTAGGACACCAAACAACCAAACCCAGACAAAGAACCAAACCCGAACCCGAACCCTGATCGAGACCTAGAACGACACCCCAGTCTCGATCCCGAACCCAAACTTAGAAATGGGACCTGGGACCTGAACCAAAACCAGATCGAGACCCGTGACAGTGATCCAGATCTTGACTCGGGATTCAGGTAACGGGGCCTGGAACAGACCAGTAGTCGGTGTCTAGATCTGGGACTTAGACTAGGACCAGAATGCAGACAAAGAACCAAACCCGAACCCAGACTTAGACCTAGGACACAAAATAAGACAATGAACAAGAATCGCCGAACAAAGACCCTAAAACAAGACTAGGAACATGACCAGGACCCGGACCCAGACCAAGAACCGAACACAGACCTAGCCTCAATCCCAAACTGAGAATGGAACTCGGGCCCGCACACGGTGGTGTACCACGACCAGAAATGAGACGCGGACCTGGACTTAAATTTGGAACCCGATCCCAAACACAGACTTGGACCTAGATACGGATACGAACCTGGACTAGGACCAAGACCCAGACTGGGATCGAAATGCCGGACTTAGATCTGGACCGAGATCCTGACCAAGACCCAAACTTGGACCCGCACTCGCGCCCAAACTTGGACATGGACCCGAACCTAGACCCAGATCAGGGTCCATACCTGGACACAAACCCGGACACAGACTCGGACTCGAACTCAAACACCCACACCTAGAATCAGACCCAATGCTAGACTCAGACCCGGACCCAAACTCGAACCTAGACCAGGATCGGAACCAAGGACTTAGACCCAGAACTGAATCCAGACTCAGATCCGGATTGGAACATGGGACTCGGACCCAACCTAGACCAAGCCCCAGGGCGCCCCAAATCATAACCTAGACAAAGACCTAAATCCAAACCGAGACTAGGAAACGAACCCGAACCAAGACCGGGACCCAATGCCACACAATAACTGAGACCGGGACCAGAATCCAGATAGGGACCTGGGAAACAGAACTAGGACCGAGACCTAATACCCGACCAGAACCCGAACTTGAACCTAGGACCAAGCTCGTTACTCGACACAAGAAATGGAACCACACTGGGACCCGAGATGGGGATCTGGATCTAGACCTAAGGCTTGCACAAAACCCGTAGTCGGTGTCTGGATTTGGGACCCAGCCCTGGACCCGAACGCACACCCAGACCTAAACCCAGTCCAAAACCCAAAAGTGGACCCGAACCCGTACCATGTGGCCCAAAATTGGAACCAAAACCGGAAGTTGACCGGGACTGGAACTAGGACTTGGACTTCGAATCATAACTAAAATTGGACCTTGATCCAAAACCATAACAGGACCAGGACCCGGACTCCAAATCAGACTTAGACCCGAATTGGGAGCCGGATTCGGATCCCCACCCAGACCTGGACTCGGGACCCGAACCCGAACCTAAACTCAGACCCAAACATGGAACCAGACTGAGGACACAGAACCAGGGTCTGGAACTAGAACCACACCCCAGTCTCAATCCCGAACCCAAACTCTGAAGTCGAGTCTGAGACCTGAACCAGAACTAAATCAAGACCCGTGACAGTGATCCAAATCTTGACTCGGGATTCGGGTAACGGGGCATGGAATAGACCAGTAGTCGGTGTCTAGATCTAGGACTCAGACAAGGACCAGAACCTAGACGAAGAACCAAACCCGAACCCAGACCTAGACCTGGGACCCAAAATAAGAACCTGAACAAGAATCGTCGAACCAGGACCCTAGAATAAGACTAGGACTGTGACCAGGACCCGGTGCAAGACCTAGAACCGAACACAGACTTAGCCTTAGAGCGAAATTGAGACTGGAACATGGGCCCGAACACGGTCGTGTATCCAGACTGGAATTGAGACGCGGAGCTAGACCTAAATCTGACAGCCGTTCCCAAACACATACTTGGACCTAGATAGGGACCCAGATACGAACCTGGACTCGGACCAAGACCTAGATTGGGATCAAAATGCTGGACCTAGATCCGAAAGAGATCATGACCCAGACCCAAACTTGGACCTGCACTCGGGACTCGAACTTGGACCTGGACCCGAACCTAAACCTAGATTGGGGTCCAGACCTTGACACAAACCCAGACACAGACTCGGACCCGGACCCAAACTTGAACCCAAACCAGGATCGAAACCAAGGACCTAGACAGAGAACTCAATCGAGACTCAGATCGGGATTGGAACTTGGGACTCGGACCCAACCTAGACTGAAATCCAGACCCGAACCCAAACTCAGACTAGGACTCAAACTCCGACCCAAACTCAAACCCAAACTCGAACTCGGAATCGCAAATGGAACCAAAACCGAACTAGGACTAGGACCATGACAGAGACCTAAACCCGAACAGAGACTAGGACTCGAACCCGAACCTAGACCGGGACCCAAACCCACACAATAATCGGGACCTAGACTTAGAATTAGGATAGGGACCTTGGAAACAGAACTAGGACCGAGACCTAGTACTCGACCCATACCCGAAATTGAACCTAGGACCCAGCTTTTCACCAGGCAGCAGAAATGGAACTAGATTGGGACCCGAGATTGGGATCCGGATCTGGACCCACGGCTTGGACAAAACCCGTAGTCAGTTTCTGGATTTTGGACCCAGCCCTAGGCCCGAACCCTGACAAGTACCCGAACCCACACCCGGACCTGAACCCAGTCCCAAACCCAAAAGTGGACCCGAACTCCTACCCTGTGACCCAAAATTGGAACCCAAATTTGAAGTTTACAGGGACTGGAACTAGGACTTGGACTTGGAATCAGAACAGAAATTGGACCTAGATCCAAAATCGTAATCGGACCAGGACCCGGACTCCAAATAAGACCTAGACCCCAATTAGGAGCCAGACCCGGATCCCAACCCAAACCTGGACTCGGGACCCGAACCCGAACCTAAACTCATACCCAAACATGGAACCAGACTAGGGACACAGAACCAGGGTCAGGACCTTGAAATATCGAGCTAACTTTTGTTGATGGGCCATCAACTTCAAGTTTGCAATGGCTCGTCTTTCTTCGATTTCATCAAGTGATTCTGCCAGGAGTACGTTATTTGTATCTTGATTGTACATAAATCTTCTGTGGGAAGGTGGCTCGAGTTCTACAGGTAGCATAGCTTCATATCCATACGCCATAGCGAATGGTGTCTGTCAGGTTGCTATTTTCTCAGTTGACTGCTTCAGGAAGCTCTTTTGGCCAGTTTCCTTTGGCATCTTCGAGTTTTCTCTTTAGTGTATCCTTCAAGCTCTTGTTGACTGCTTCAACTTGACCATTGGCTTGAGGATGCGACACTGCAAGGAAACTTTTGATGATACGATGGTTCGCACAAAAGTCAGTGAAGGATTGGCTGTCGAACTGCTTGCCATTATCTGAAACTATTTTGTACGGCATTCCGAACCGGTAGATTATGTTCTTCACAATAAAGTCTTGAACTTTCTTTGATGTAATGGTTGCGAGTGGTTTGGCTTCCATCCACTTAGTAGAGTAATCAACTGCTACCACTGCATATTGCACTCCTCCTTTACGTTTGGGTAATTGTCCGATCAAGTCAATTCCCCAAATGGCAAAGGTCCACGAACTCTACATCTGAGTTAACTCATTAGGTGGAGCTCTAGGTATCTTTGAAAATCCCTGGCATTTGCCACACTTCTTAACATAGGCTTTTGAATCTTCAATCACCGTTGGCCAGAAGTAACCTTGCCTTAGAATTTTCTTAGATAAGCATTGCCCGGCGGCATGATTTCCATAGAATTCGTCGTGCACCTCAGATAGAATTTTCTTAGATAAGCTTCTTCTTGAGTAACACATCTGAGCAATGGCATATAGAATCCTCTTCTGTACATAATTCCCTCTACTATGATATACCGTGCAGCTTTCCTTCTCATTTTTCGAGCTTCATTCCGATTATATGGGTGTTTCTGAGAGTCGAGGTAGGCTGCTATTGGTATCATCCAGTTTGCGGATGTACCAATCATTTCAATTTCTTCCGTGCCAGTGATGCTAGACTCTTCGAGGAACTAGATAGGAACCAAGCTCACCTTGTCACCTTGTCAAGGACCCAGACTCCAAATCAGACGTAGACCCGAATTGGGAGCCGAACCAGATCCCAACCCAAACATTTTGGGTCCCAGGTCTACGTCTGGGTTCGGGTTTGGTTCTTCGTCTGGGTTCTGGTCCTAGTCTGAGTCCCAAATCTATACACCGACTACTGGTCTATTCCAGGCCCCGTTACCCGAATCCCGAGTCAAGATCTGTATCACTATCACGCGTGTCGGTCTGGTTCTATTTCAGGTCCGAGGTTCCATTTGTGAGTTTTAATTCGGGATGGAGACGGGGTGTGGTTCTAGGTCCCGGCCCTTGTTCTGTGTCCCTAGTTCTTTTCCATGTTTTGGTCTGAGTTCAGGTTCGGGTTCGGGTCCCCGGTCCAGGTTTGGGTTGGGATCCAGGTCTGGCTCCCAATTTGGGTCTAGGTCTGATTCGGAGTCCGGGTCCTGGTCCGGTTACGGTTCTGGATCTAGGTACAATTTCAGTTATGATTCCAAGTCAAAGTCTTAGTTCCAATCAAAATCAACTTCTGGTTTTGGTTCCAATTTTGGATCCCAGGGTACGGGTTCGGGTCCACTTTTTTGTTAGGGACTGGTTCAAGTTTGGGTGTGGGTTCTGGTGCTTGTTAGGGTTCGAGTACAGGGCTGGGTCCCAAATCTAGACACCGACTATGGGTTTCTTCCAAGCCTTGGGTCCTGATTCGGATCCCAATCTCGGGTCCCAATATGGTTCAATTTCTGGTGCAGGGTAACGAGCTAGTTCCTAGGTTCAAGTTTGGGTATCGGTTGGGTACTAGGTCCCGTTCCTAGTTCTTTTTCCTAGGTCCCTATCCTGATTCTTGGTCCAGGTCCCGATTATTGTGTGGGTTTGGGTCCCGGTTTAGGTTTTGGTTCGTGTCCTTATCTCGGTTCGGGTTTAGGTCTCTGTTTGGGTTTTTATTTGGGTTCGGGTTTTGGTTTAGGTCCTCGTCCTAGTTCGGTTCTAGTCATATTTGCTATTCTGAGTTTTAGTTTGGGTTTGAGTTTGGGTCGGAGTTCGAGTCCTGGTGTAAGTTTGGGTTCGGGTCCGGATTTCAGTCTAGGTCCAAATTAGGCTCCGAGTGTGGGTTCGCCTCCAGGGTCTTTGTCTAGGGTGGATCCGAGTCCCAAGTTCCAATACTGATTTAAGTCTGGATCCAGTTCTGGGTCTAAGTCCTTTGTTCTGATTTTTGTCTGGGTTCGAGTTTGGGTCCATGTCCGGGTCTAGGTTTGGCTCTGATTCTAGGTGTGGGTTTGAGTTCGGATTCGAGTCTGTGTCCGGGTTTGTGTCCTGGTCTGGACCCCGATCTGTGTCTAGGTTCGGGTCTAGGTCCAAGTTCGGGTCCCGAGTGCGGGTCCAAGTTTGGGTCTGGCTCAGCATCTCGGTCCAGATCTAGGTCCAGCATTTCGATCCCAGTCTTGGTCTTGGTCCGAGTCTAGGTTCGTATCCGGATCCCTATCTAGATCAAATTCTGTGTTCGGCAACGGGTCCCAAATTTAGGTCCAGGTCCAGGTCTCAGTTCCGGTCTGGGTACACGACCGTGTCTGGGCCTGAGTTCCAGTCTCAGTTTGGGTCTGAGGCTAGGTCTGTGTTCCTTTCTAGGTCTGGGTCTGGGTCGTGTTCACGGTCGTAGTCTTGTTCTAGGGTCCTGGTTCGGTGATTTTTGTTAGGTTCTAATTTTGGGTCCCAGGTCTAGGTCTGGGTTCGGGTTTGGTTCTTTGACTTGGTTCTTGTCCTAGTCTGAGTCCCAAATCTAGGAACCGACTACTAGGCTGTTCCAGGCCCCTTTACCCGAATCCTGAGTGAAGATCTGGATCACTGTCACGGGTCTGGGTATGGTTCTGGTTCAGGTCCCAGGTCCCATTTCTGAGTTCGAGTTCAGGATCGAGACTGGGGTGCGGTTCTAGGTCCCAACACTGGTTCTGTGTCCCTAGTCTAGTTCCATGATCGGGTATGAGTTCAGGTTTGGTTCGGGTCCTGAGTCTAGGTTTGGGTTGGATTACGAGTCCGGCTCCCAATTCGGGTCTAAGTCTGATTGGGAGTCTGGGTCCTGGTCCGATTACCGTATTGAATCTAGGTCCAATTTCAGTTATGATTCCAAGTCCAAGTCCTAGTTCCAGTCCCGATCAACTTCTGGTTTGGTTCCAATTTTTGGTCACAGGGTAAAGGTTCGGGTCCACTTTTTTGTTTGGGATTGGGTTAAGGTCCGGGTGTGGGTTCGGGTCGTTGTCAAGGCTTGGGTGCTGGGCTGGGTCCCAAATCCAGACACCGACTATGGGTTTTGTCCAAGCCCTGGGTCAAGATCCGGATACAAATTTCAGGTCTGAATCTGGTTACTTGTCTGGTGTCGAGTCACGAGCTGGGTCCTACGTTAAAGTTCGGGTCTGGATCGAGAACTACGTCCCATTCCTAGTTCTGTTTCCCAAGTCCCTATCCTTATTCTGGGTCCAGGTATCGGTTATTGTATGGGTTTGGGTCGCGGTCTAGGTTTGGATTTGAGTCCTGGTCAAGCTTCAGGTTTAGGTCTCTGTCTAGGTTTTGATCTGGGTTCGGGTTTGGGTTTAGGTCTTGGCCCTAGTCCTAGTCCCTGTTCGGTTCTAGTTCCATTTGCGATTTTGAGTTCGAGTTTGGAGTTGAGTTCGGGTCGGAGTTCGAGTCCTGGTCTGAGTTTGGGTTTGGGTCTAGATTTCAGTCTAGGGTCAGATGAGGCTCCAGGTGTGGGTTCGCCTCCTAGGTCTTGGTCTAGGCTGTGTCTGAGTCCCAAGTTTTATGTTCGACTTTGGGTCTGGGTCCAGGTCTAACTTTGGGTTTGATTCTAGCTGTATGTTTGAGTTTAGGTCCGAGTCTGTGTCCGGGTTTGTGTCCAGGTCTGGACCCTAATCTGGGTCTAGGTTTGGGTCCAGGTCCATGTTCGGGTCACGAGTGCCGGTCCAAGTTTGTGTCTGGGTCAGGATCTCGGTCCAGATCTAGGTCCAACATTTCGATCCCAATCATGGTCTTGGCTCGAGTCCAGGTTCGTATCCAGATCCCTATCGAGGTCCAAGTCTGTGTTTGGGATCGTCTCCCAGATTTAGGTCCAGGTCCAGGTCTCAGTTTTGGTCTGGGCACACGACCGTGTACGGGCCAAAGTTCCAGTCTCGGTTTGGGTCTGAGGCTAGGTCTGTGCTCGGTTCTAGGTCTGGGTTTGGGTCCTGGTCAAGGTCCTTGTCTAGTTCTAGGGTCCTAGTTCGAAGATTCTTTTTCAGGTTCGAATTTTGGGTCCCATGTCTTGGCCTGGGTTCGGGTTTGTTTCTTCGTTTGGGTTATGGTCCAAGTCTGAGTCCCAGACCTAGACACCAACTACTGGTCTGTTCCAGCCCCCTTTCCTGAATCTCGAGTCAAGTTCTAGATCACTGTCACGGGTCTCGGTCTTGTTCTAGTTCAGGTCCTAGGTCCCATTTCTGAGTTTGGGTTTGGGATCGAGACTGCGGTGCGGCTCTAGGTCCCGACCCTAGTTCTGTGTCCCTAGTCTGGTTCCATGTTTGGGTCTGAATTTAGTTTTGAGTTTGAGTCCCGAGTCCAGGCTTGGGTTGGGATCCGGGTCCGGCTCCCAATTCTGGTCTAGGTCGGATTTGGAGTCCGGGTCCTGGTTCGCTTACGCTTCTGGATCTTGATCCAGTTTCAGTTATGATTCCATGTCCAAGTCCTAGTTCTAGTCCCGGTCAACTTCCAGTTTTGGTTCAAATTTTGTGTAACAGGATACGGGTTCGGGTCAACTTTTGGGTTTGGGACTGGGTTAAGGTCCGGGTGTGGGTTTGGGTCAACTTTCGGGTCAGGGCTAGGTCCCAAATGTAGACACTGACAACGGTTTTTTTCCAAGCCCTGGGTCCAGATCCGGATCCCAATCTCGAGTCCCAATCTGGTTCCATTTCTAGTGCCGAGTCACGAGCTGGGTCCTAAGTTCAAGTTCGGGTCACGGTCGGTACTAGGTCTTCGTCCTAGTTTTGTTTCTCAGATCCCTATCCTGATTCTTGGTCCAGGTCCCAATTATTGTGTGGGTTTGGGTCTCGGTCTAGGTTCGGGTTCGAGTCCAAGTCTCAGTTCGGGTTTAGGTCTCTGTCTGGGTTTTGATCTTGGTTCGGGTTTATGTCCTGATCCTGGTCCAAGTCCTACTTCAATTCTAGTTTCATTTGCGATTCTGAATTCGAGTTTGGGGTTGAGTTTGGGTCAGAGTTCGAGTCCTGGTATGAGTTTTGGTTCGGGTCTGGATTTCAGTCTAGGTCCATATCAAGCTCCGGGTGTGGGTTCGCCTCCTGGATTCAATTCTGGGTCTAAGTCCTTAATTATGATCCTGATCTGGGTTCGAGTTTAGGTCCGAGTCTGGGTCTAGCTTTGGGTCTTATTCTAGGTGTGGTTGTTTGAGTTCGGGTCCGAGTTTGTGTCCAGCTTTGTGTCCAGATCTGGACCCCGATCTGGGTCTAGGTTCGGGTCGAGGTCCAAGTTCGTGTCTCGAGTGCGCCTCCAAGTTTTGGTCTGGGTCAAGATCTCGGTCCCTATCTAAGTCCCTATCTAGGTCCAAGTTTGTGTTTGGGATCGGGTCCCAGATTTAGGTCCAGGTCCGGGTCTTAGTTCCAGTCTGGGTACACTACCGTGTTCGGGCCTAATTTCCAGTCTCAGTTTGGGTCTGAGGCTAGGTCTGTGTTCAGTGCTTGGACTGGGTCCGGGTCCTCGTCACGGTCCTAGTCTTGTTCTAGGGTCCTGGTTCGGTGATTCCTTTTCAGGTTCTAATTTTGGGTTCCAGGTCTAGGTCTGGGTTCAGGTTTGGTTCTTCATCTTGGTTCTTGTCCTAGTCTGTGTCGCAAATCTAGAGACTATCACAGGTCTCGGTCTGGTTCTGGTATAGGTCCCAAGTCCCATTTATGAGTTTGGGTTCGGGATCAAGATTGGGGTGCGGTTCTAGGTCCCCACGCTGGTTTTGTGTCGCTAGTCTGGTTCCATGTTTGGGCCTGAGTTCAGGTTCGGGTTTGGGTCCCTAGTCCAGGTTTGGGTTGGGATCCGGGTTCGGCTCCCAATTCGGGTCTATGTCTGATTTGGAGTCCGGGTCATTGTCCGGTTACGGTTCTGGATCTAGGTCCAATTTCAGTTATGATTTCAAGTCTAAATCCTAGTTCTAGTCTCGATTAACTTCCGGTTTTGTTTCCAATTTTGGGTAACAGGTTACGGGTTCGGGTCCACATTTGGGTTTGGGATTGGGTTTAGGTTCGGGTGTGGGTTCGGGTCGTTGTCAGGGTTCGGGTCCAGCGCTGGGTCCCAAATCCAAACACTGACAACGGGTTTTGTCCCAACCCTTAATCTAGATACGGATCCTGATCTCGGGTCCCAGTCTGGTTCCATTTATGATGTCGGGTCACGAGCTAGGTCCTAGGTCCAAGTTCGCGTCTGGGTCGGTTACTAGGTCCCGATCCTAGTTCTGTTTCCCAGGTCCCTATCCTTATTCTGGGTCCAGGTCCCAATTAATGTGTGGGTTTTGGTCCCGGTCTATGTTCGGGTTCGAGTCCTAGTCTGGGTTTGGGTTTAGGTCTCTGTCTAGGTTTTGATCTGGGTTTGGGTTTGGGTTTAGGTCGTGGTCCTGGTCCTAGTCCTAGTTCGGTTCTAGTTCCATTTGCGATTATGAGTTCGAGTTTGGGGTTGAGTCCAGGTCGGAGTTGGAGTCCTTGTCTAAGTTTGGGTTTGGGTCTGGATTTCAGTATAGGGTCAGATCAGGCTCCGGGTGTGGGTTCGCCTCCTGGGCCCTTGTCTAGGTTGGATCCGTGTCCCAAGTTCCAATATTGATCTGTGTTTGGATTCAGTTCTAGGGCTAAGTCCTTGGTTCTGATCCTCGTCTCAGTTCGAGTTTTGGTCCAGGTCCTTGTCTAGCTTCTGGTCTGATTCTAGGTGTATGTTTGAGTTCGGGTCCGAGTATGGGTTTTGGTTTGTGTACAGGTCTACACCCCGATCGAGGTCTTGGTGTGGGTCCTGGTCAAAGATCGGGTCGTGAGTGCGGGTCCAAGTTAGGGTTTGGTTCAGGATCTCGGTCCAGATCTAGGTCCAGCATTTCGATCCCAGTTTGGGACTTGGTCTGAGGCCAGGTTCGTATCAAGATCCCTATCTAGGTCCAAGTCTGTGTTTGGGATCGGGTCCCTGATTTAGGTCCAAGTCTGGGTCTCAGTTCCGGTCTGGGTACACGACCGTGTCCGGGCTCGAGTTCTAGTCTCAGTTTGGGTTTGAGGCTAGGTCTGTGTTCGCTTCTAGGTCTGGGTTTGGGTCCTGGTCACGATCCTAGTCTTGTTCTAGGGTCCTTGTTTGGCGATTCTTGTTCAGGTTCTAATTTGGGGTCCCAGGTCAAGGTCTGTGTTCGGGCTTGGTTCTTCGTCTGGGTTCTGGTCCTAGTCTGAGTCACAAATCTAGACACCGACTACTGTTGTGTTCCAGGCCCCGTTACCCGAATCCCGAGTCAAGATCAGGATCATTATCACGGGTCTCGGTTTGGATCTAGTTCAGGTCCGAGGTCCCATTTGTGAGTTTGGGTTCGGGATGGAGACTGAGGTGTGGTTCTAGGTCTCGACCCTTGTTCTGTGTCCCTAGTCTGGTTCCATGGTTGGGTATGAGTTCAGGTTATGTTCGGGTCCAGATTATAGGTTTGGGCTGGGATCCGGGTCCGGCTACTAATTCGGGTCTAGGTCTGATTGGGAGTCCTGTTCCTAGTCCGGTTACGGTTCTGAATCTAGGTCCAATTTCAGTTATGATTCCAAGTCCAAGTCCTAGTTCCAGTCCCGATGAACTTCCGGTTTTGGTTCTAATTTTTGGTCACAGGGTACAGGTTCGGGTCCACTTTTTGGGTTAGGACTGGGTTAAGGTCCGGGTGTTGGTTCGGGTCGTTGTCAGGGTTTTGGTGCTGGGCTAGGTCCCAAATCCAGACACCGACTACGGGTTTTGTCCAAGCTCTGGGTCCGGATCCGAATCCAAATCTCGAGTCCCGGTCTGGTTCCATTTCTGGTGCCGGGTCACGAGGTGGGTCCTAGGTTCAAGTTCGCGTCTGGGTCGGGTACTAGGTCCCGATCCTAGTTCTGTTTCCCAGGTCCCTATCAATATTCTGGGTCTAG
Organism: Cannabis sativa; assembly: GCF_029168945.1. NCBI lineage: Eukaryota > Viridiplantae > Streptophyta > Magnoliopsida > Rosales > Cannabaceae > Cannabis > Cannabis sativa. Next base: position 27,185,568 of record NC_083607.1, on the reverse strand, counting down.
GTCCCAATTATTGTGTGTTTTTAGGTCCTGGTCTAGGTTCGTGTTCGAGTCCTAGTCTCGGTTCGGGTTTAGGTCTCTGTCTGGGTTTTATCTGGGTTCGGGTTTGGGTTTAAGTCCTCGTCCTGATCCTAGTCCTAGTTCAGTTCTAGTTCCATTTGCGATTCTGAGTTCGAGTTTGGGGTTGAGTTCGTGTAGGAGTTCTAGCCCTGGTCTGAGTTTGGGTTCGGGTTTGGATTTTAGTCTAGGGTCAGATCAGGCTCCGGGTGTGGGTTCACCTCTTGGGTCTTGGTCTAGGTTGGGTCCGAGTCCCAAGTTCGAATTCTGATCTGAGTCTGGATTCAGTTCTTGGTCTAAGTCCTTGGTTCTGATCCTGGTCTGGGTTCGAGTCTAGCTTTGGTTCTGATTCTAGGTGTATGTTTGAGTTCAGGTCCGAGTCTGTGTCCGAGTTTGTGTACAGGTCTGCACCCCGATCGAGGTCTAGGTTCGGGTCCAGGTGCAAGTTACGGTCAGAAGTGCCCGTCCAAGTTTGGGTCTATGTCAAGATCTCGGTAAAGATCTAGGTCCAACATTTCTATCCCAGTCTGGGTCTTGGCCCGAGTCCAGGTTCGTATCCGGATCCGTATCGAGGTCCAAGTCTGTGTTTGGGATCGGGTCCAAGTTTTAGGTCCAGGTCTGGGTCTCAGTTCCGGTCTGGGTACACGACAGTGTTCGGGCCCGAGTTCCAGTCTCGGTTTGGGTTTGAGGCTAGGTTTGTGCTCAGTTCTAGATCTAGGTCCGGGTCCTGGTCAAGGTTCTTGTCTTGTTCTAGGGTCCTCGTTCGACGATTCTTTTTCAGGTTCTAATTTTGGGTCCCAGGTCTTGGTCTGGGTTCGGGTTTTATTCTTCGTCTGGGTTACCCGAATCCGAAGTCAAGATCTGGATCACTGTCACGGGTTTCGGTCTAATTCTGGTTAATGTCCTAGGTCCCATTTCTGACTTTGGGTTCGGGATCGAGACAAGGGTGTGATTCTAGGTCCCAACACTGGTTCTGTGTCCCTAGTCTGGTTCCATGTTTGGGTCTGAATTAAGGTTCGAGTTTGGGTCCCGAGTCCAAGTTTGGGTTGGGATCCGGGTTAGGCTCCCAATTCGGGTCTAGGTCGGATTTGGAGTCCGGGTCCCGGTCCAGTTATGGTTCTGGATCTAGGTCCACTTTCAGTTATGATTCAATGTCCAAGTCCTAGTTCCAGTCCCGGTCAACTTCCAGTTTTGGTTCAAATTTTGGGTCACAGGGTACGGGTTCGGGTCAACTTTTGGGTTTGGGACTGTGTTTAGGTCCGGGTGTGGGTTCGGGTCCTTGTCAGGATTTAGGTCCAGGGTTGGGTCCCAAATCCAGACACCGACAACGGGTTTTTTCCAAGCTCTGGGTCCAGATCCGGATCCCAATCTCGAGTTCAAGTCTGGTTCCATTTCTGGTGCCGAGTCACGAGCTGGATCCTAGGTTCAAGTTCGGGTCTGGGTCTGGTACAAGGTCCCGGTCCTAGTTCTGTTTCCCAGATCCATATCCTTATTCTTGGTCCAGGTCCTAGTTATTATGTGGGTTTGGGTCCTTGTCTAGGTTCGGGTTCAAGTCCTAGTCTCGGTTCAGGTTCGAGTCCTAGTCTCGGTTCGGGTTTAGGTCTCTTTCTGGCTTTTGATCTAGGTTCGGGTTTGGGTTTATGTCCTGATCCTTATCCTAGTCCTAGTTCGGTTCTAGTTCCATTTGCAATTCTGAGTTCGAGTTTAGGGTTGAGTTCGGGTTGAAGTTCGAGTCCTGGTCTGAGTTTGGGTTCGGGTCTGGATTTCAGTCTAGATCCATATCAAGCTCCGGGTGTGGGTTCGCCTCCTGGATCTTGGTCTAGGTTGTGTCCGAGTCCCAAGTTCCAATTCCGATCTGAGTCTGGATTCAATTCTGGGTCTAAGTCCTTGGTTTTGATCTTGGTCTAGGTTCGAGTTTAGGTCCAAATCCGGGTCTAGCTTTGGGTCAGATTTTAGGTGTTGCTGTTTGAGTTCGGGTCTGAGTTTATGTCTGGGTTTGTGTCCAGGTTTGGACCCTGATCTGGGTCAAGGTTCGGGTCCAGGTCCATGTTCGGGTCCCGAGTGCCCGTCCAAGTTTGGGTCTGGGTCAGGATCTCGGTCAAGATCTATGTCCAGCATTTCGATCCCTATCTAGGTCCTAGTCTGTGTTTGGGATTGGGTCCCAGATTTAGGTCCAGGTCCGGGTCTCAGTTTCGGAATGGGTACACGACCGTGTCCGAACACGAGTTCAAGTTTCAGTTTGGGTTGAAGTTAGTTCTGTCTTCGGTTCTAGGTCTGGGTCCGTGTCCTAGTCATGGTCGTAGTCTTGTTCTAGGGTCCTAGTTCTGCGATTCTTGTTTAGGTTCTAATTTTGGGTCCCAGGTCTTGGTCTCGGTTCGTGTTTGGTTCTTCGTCTTGGTACTTGTCCTAGTCTGAGTCCCAGATCTAGACACCGACTACTGGTCTGTTCCAGGCCCCGTTACCTGAATCCCGAGTTAGGATCTAGATAACTGTCACGATTCTCTATCTGGTTCTAGTTCATGTCCCAGGTCCCATTTCCGAGTTTGGGTTCGGGATCGAGACTGGGGTACGGTTCTAGGTCCCGACCCTGGTTCTGTGTCCCTAGTCTGGTTCCATGTTTGGGTCTGAATTAAGGTTCGGGTCGGGTCCCGAGTCCAGGTTTTTGTTGGGATCCGGGTTCGGCTACCAATTCCGGTCAAGGTCGGATTTTGAATCCGGGTCGTTGTTCGGTTCCGGTTCTAGATCTACGTCCTATTTCAGTTATGATTCCAAGTCCATGTTCGAGTTCCAGTCTGGATTAACTTCCAGTTTTGGTTTCAATTTTGGGTCACAGGGTACGGGTTCATGTCCGGGTGTGGGTTCGGGTCGTTATAAGGGTTTGAGTCTTGAGCTTGGTCTTAAATCTAGACACCGACTACGGGTTTTGTCAAGTTCGCGTCTGGGTAGGTTACTAGGTCTCGATCCTAGTTCTGTTTCCCAGGTCCCTATCCTGATTCTGGGTCAAGGTCCTAATTATTGTGTGGGTTTGGGTTCCGGTCTAGGTTCGGGTTCGAGTCCTAGTCTCAGTTGGGGTTTAGGTCTCTGTCTGGGTTTCGATCTGGGTTCAGGTTTGGGGTTTAGGTCCTGGTCCTGGCCCTAGTCCTAGTTCTGTTGTAGTTCCATTTGTAATTCTGAGTTCGAGTTTGGGGTTGAGTTCGGGTCGGAGTTCGAGTCCTGGTCTGAGTTTGGGTTCGGGTCCAGATTTCACTCTAGGGTCAGAACAGGCACCGAGTGTGGGTTCGCCTCCTGGGTCTTGGTCAAGGTTGGGTCCGAGTCCCAAGTTCCAATACCGATCTGTGTTTGGATGCAGTTCTGGGTCTTAGTCCTTGTTTCTGATCCTTGTTTGGGTTCGAGTTTGCGTCTAGGTCTGGGTCTAGCTTTCGGTATGATGATTCTAGGTGTATGTTTGAGTTCAGGTCCGAGTCTGTGTATGGGTTTGTGTACAGGTCTACACCCTGATCGAGGTAAAGGTTCGGGTGCGGGTCCAAGTTCGGGTCACGAGTGCTGGTCCAAGTTTGGGTCTGGGTTAGGATCTCCGTCCAGATCTAGGTCCAGCATTTCGATCCCAGTTTGGGTCTTGGCCGGAGTCCAGGTTCGTATCCGGATCCCTATCAAGGTCCAAGTCTGTGTTTGGGATCGGTTCCCAGATTTAGGTCCAGGTCCACGTCTCAGTTCCGGCCTGGGTACACGACCGTGTCTGGGCCCGAGTTCTAGTCTCAGTTTTGGTATGAGGCTAGGTCTGTGCTCGGTTCTAGGTCTCGGTCCGGGGCTTGGTCATGGTCCTTGTCTTGTTCTACGGTCCTGGTTCAGCGATTCTTTTTCAGTTTCTAATTTTGGGTCCTAGGTCTTGGTCTGGGTTCGAGTTTGGTTCTTCGTCTGGGTTATGGTCCTAGTCTGAGTCCAAGATATAGACACCTACTACTGGTCTGTTCCAGGCCCCGTCACCCGAATCCCTAGTCATGATCTGGATAACTGTCACGAGTCTCTTTCTGGTTCTGGTTCAGGTCCCTATCAAGGTCCGGGTCTGAGTTCCGGTCTGGGTACCCGACTGTGTCTGGGCCCGAGTTCCAGTCTCAGTTTGGGTATGAGGATAGGTCTGTGTTCGGTTCTAGGTCTGGCTCTAGGTCTGTTAGGTTTTATGCCCTAAACAAAAATCCATTTCAATGTAATCTATTTTATTCAACATCAATAAAGAAACAGAAGTATTTTTCATTCATTTGTGTATGTTTTGGCTCACTTTATCAATTGCTTGTCTAATTGATTTATAAATTCATCTTAAACCCTTTTCACATACCTGATCATATTTATTGTGCTGTCATCACATTGGAAAGTAAACATGACTATGTGAATAAAGTTTCCTAGATTTATCAGACATTGGGTTTTACTCATATGATAATCTACAACAATAGTTTACTTGTCTTTGGAGAAATACTATGTTCTTTCCAGAACATTGGTTAAAGTAAAGCTCAGGTTGGATGCATGGAGTATGCATCGGAAGGGACCGATATTGAACTTTGACTTAGATTTAATTAAACTTACCGTAAAATCTATTCAAGTCAATATCGCCAAGTTGATCCTAGATCAAATGATCTTAATCCTGTTATGATTAGGCTCAATCTTGAAAGGCTATTCGTGTTCCTTTGAATTGTTAGTTAAGCCTACTTTTAGGTCAGGTGATACATACTTTTTGGGAACACGGTAGTGCAATTGAGTGGGAGCGCTAGCATAAACATGGATTCTATAGCTTCTATCTGGGGAATAGTAAGCAAAGGATGATCTCCTTCGAGCTTGACCAAACCAACATAAATGGTGGAGTACTCATTTCACATAAGCTGAAATATCATTTATACGGGGTCAAGTGTTTTAAGGATAAAATACATTGTAGGGTGTAACGGTAATCTAATCCCTTTACAGTGTAGATCATTCATATAGAGGATCATTGATCACATTAGGATTATAACAATGGATAACTAATGATATGTCTATATGGTGGAACATATAGAGCATTCTATATACTGAGAGTGCAATTCTAAGTTCTATGCGTGGATTCAACGAAGAATTAATAAGTTAGTGAATTTTAGTGCTAAATTCTTGATCTACTTATTGGAAGCTCGGTTATATAGACCCATGGTCCCCCCACTAGTTGAGATAATATTGTTTGTAAGACTCATGTAATTGGTTTTGATTAATCAATTATAATTCACGAATTAGACTATGTCTATTTGTGAAATTTTCACTAAGTAAGGGCAAAATTGTAAAGAAAGAGTAAATAGGGGCATATTTGTTAATTATGATACTTTGTATGGTTCAATTAATAAATATGATAAATGACAATATTATTTAATACTTATTTATAGTTATTAAATAGTTAGAATTGACATTTAAATGATTGAATTAGGAAATTGGTATTTTTGAGAAAATCAGATACAAAAGGTGTTAAAATTGCAAAATTGCAAAAAGCAAGGCCCAATCCACTAAAGCCATGGCCGGCCACCTTTATTGGTATTTTAAGTTGATTTTTTCATTATTTTAATGCCATATAATTCAAATCTAACCCTAGTGGAATGCTATAAATAGATAGTGAAGGCTTCAGGAAAATTACACTTTCTGAATCAGAAAAACCTGAGCCTCCACTCTCTCTTCTCTAGCCGCCACTCTCTCTCTTGCTTCTTCCTTTGAATTTCGAAATCACCTTAGTGATTAGAGTAGTGCCCACACACATCAAGCAATAGCTCAATCATAGTGAGGAAGATCGTGAAGAAAGATCATCAGCAAAGGAGATTCAGCATCAAGGATTCAGAGAAAGAGATCCAGGTTCAGATCTTGATAATACTCTGCTACAGAAAGGATACAAGGGTTAGAGATCTGAACGAAAGGAGTCATTTAATTCCGCTGCACCCAATGTAAGGTTTCTTAAACTTTATATGTGTTTAATTTATCGTATTAGAAAGTTCATATTTAGGATGTTAATAAACATACTTGTGAGTAGATCTAAGATCCTGGTAAAATAATTTCCAACAACTGGCCTCAGAGCCATGGTAATTGATTTACTTGCAAGAAATTTGGACTTTAAAACGATTGTTTGTATGTTCTTTGGATGGTATCATGTTGTATTGAGTGTTATTTGATGATTGATTGATGTTTGTTAAATTTTCGTGAAAAATAATTGCGATTTTATCTCTGGAATTATTTTTATTGGATAGTATGGAAAAAATTAAGCAAGTTAGCCTTTTACAGAACTTAATTTGGATTTTATTTGAATTAGTTATGATTTTTTGAAGATTTGAAAAAAATCGGGGCTGTGCTGATATTTTCCTGCGATCGCAAATCTGTCCGCACAGTTTCGAATTTTTTTGTTTTTCTTCGATTTTTCATGCTTTTTTATGGAATTAACTTCCGGCTTTTGGTATAGTTTTGTATTTATACTATCACTATTCCTAATTCAATTTTAATTATTATTTTGAATTAATTTAATATTTTTTTAAATTTTAATTCAAGATGTTAGTGTAATTTGAATTTGAATAGAATTAGTATCTATCTTCTTGCTTAAAATATCTGTCTTATTTTAAAATTTGATTATATCTTATCTTATTTTAAATTTAAAAATAAGATATTTATAATCATGTAATTTTTAAATGATATAAGATATTTTGCTAATTTTTTAAATTTTGTTATTTTATTTATTTAAATTACATTTAAAATTTGAAAAAGATATTTATTTATCTTTTCTAATTTTTTATTTAATTTTTATTTATAAAATAACATTTAAATTTAAAAGTAATTAGCAAATTTTTGAAATGACATTTAGGTTGGTTGAAACCTAATTTTTCAAAAACTGTAGGTTTAATTTTATTTTTTATTTAATTTTCAAATTTTTCTTTTTTTTTTTTTAATTTTTTTGAATTTTTTTTTTATTTAATTAATTATTTTCGAAATTAAATATTTAATTTAAAATTAAATAAATCCTACATCCAACTATCCAACTAACCTTGTTGCAGGAGTATGTGTTTTAACTTGTGTGTAAGTTTTCAAAACCTATTATTACTTGATTGCAAATAGCCATGGTTACCTTTTGCCAGATCTAATGATCTGATGGCTCCCTTGGTCAAGATAATAATTTGTAACAGGTATAATTTACAATCTTCTTTCATCTGTGTATGACCTAGCAACATGATAGGACCCATCCAAAGTGTGCCTGTGTGAGACTATGTGTTTAATTTTATTATAGATGCATATAGGTTGTTGTTGCTAAATTAAATTATCATAGTTCTTGATGGAATTTATTTAGGCCCATTTAGTTTTTGGGCCTATTCAATTAATAACAGTTGTTCTTATTAAGGTTAAATTCCTCTCTTTTGGGCCTCGTGTGAGAGTTGGGAGCCATAGAAGTGGGTACGACATACTGAACCCAACACCCCCTCACATGAACCACCCCAATTTGGAAGGCCCATTTGCCTGATTTGAATGACTGTACTAGGTTAATTACACTAGTTTAACCTAATTAAAATTGATTAGCAACATAATTAATTTCATTTATTTTGAAATTAATTTAGAAAATCATAGTTTAAAGAATTTTATATTCTAAGCTAAACTATATGTATTTTCTTGTATTTAATTAAATATAGAATAATAACCATCTAGATTCTTTCTGGAACTTAATTTAAATTTTTCATTAAATATTCCTATTTAAGTTGATATTTAGTTATCTACAACTAACCAACTTAAATCTAAATATCTTTTGAATTCAAATTTTTAAAATTAAGTTGAGGAATTTTAGGCATTGGTTATTAAGATTCTTTAGATATTTTTTAAGTTAATATCTTTTCGAATATTAACTTAAAATGGAATATTTTAGATATTTTTTAGGTTAATATCTTTTCGAATATTAACTTAAAATAAAATATCTTCAAAATTAAGTGGTTACAACTTAATTTTAAATTTAATTAAATCTGATTTGAAAGATATTTAAGTTGATTTTTTAGATTCTTCTAAAACAACTTAAACAAGATATTTTCAAATTTGTTCCATTTTTATTCAAATTTATTTTTTGAATTTAATTAATAATTGAAAATTAATTAAAGTTGATTTTTTATTTAAATCAATTTTGATTTGTAATTTTTCATTATTATATTATGGAACTTGTTCGATATTTATTTGAATTTATTTTTCAATTTAAATAATAATTGAAAATTAATTAAAGTTGATTTTTTATTTAAACCAACTTTAGTTTGTAATTTTTCATTATTATAATATCGAATTTAAATGATTATACAAAATACATATATTATTTTTTAAATAATGAGCTTTTAATCAAGAGACATTCGATCTCCATTGTGGGTTTTACACCGCGTTTGTTTTAGTGAGTAATCCTCCCTAATGGAGGAACGTTCATTAGCAATTTCGCACCGTTTAACCTCGCATGATAAGTAATTTGTAAGTGTTTTGTATGGTATAGATCACCCTAATGGTGGCGACCATACTTGACTTGCAAGTTATGAAACAATGGTGGAAGCTCATAAGATAGAATTGCCTTGACTCTCACCTAAACGGGATAACGCTGAATTCCAATCTTGATCGAATAAAAGGTTGCTAGAATGGTTATCATTTTAGATGAGCTGACAACTCTATTGAATGCATGATGCTTTGACTCTCGCCTAAACGAGACACTGTATCAGTTTGTTGAAATACCTTGGAAAATAAACTATGTTAGATTTAGTATTTCTATAACATATGTCATTACTTGTTATTTTCTAAATTGTGTATGAATTTATGAGCCAAAACCTTACTTCTGTTTTATTGATGTGTTGTAGTGTCATTATGAATAACCCTCCCCCCGATCCTCTCTTAGTTACTATCTTAGCAAAAGAACTCTATAGTGTGAAAATGCATCCTGGTAGTTGCATTACTTCGCACCTGTTGATGATGAATCTGAAGTTCCAAAAGGCAAATCTACTAGGAATTGATTTATCAAGAGAACAATGGGTCCAACTTATCCTTAATAGTTTTCCTCCGGAGTATAATGAATTTGTTATCTCTTACATGATCAACAATTCTAACTCCTCCGACATGGACAACCTTGAAGCAGAATTACGAGCCCATGAACGGAACTTGATTGCAATGGGTCCCCCTGGGTTTGCAATCAATAATCGAAGGAAAAGGACTAGGTATGAAGGATCTAGCAAATCTGCTTCTTCAAGTACAATTATCAGACATAATCTTCTATGTTCGAATTGTAATGGAAAGGGTCATCATGAAGAACGATGTCCCAGGCTTCTAAACGATTCAAACGAAGGTAATGCTTTTGTCTTTGAATCATGTGTTTTAGAGAACGACAAATCCATCTAGATTGTTGATTCTGGGTCTACTAACCATGTATGTTCTTCACTGCAGTTGCTTGAAACATGGGAAAATCTACTTCCAGGAGAGTTACAGCTTAAAGTTGGCAATGGCGAATTAGTATCGGTCAAAGCTAGAGGAAAAGCCCGCATCAAGTTTCAACAAAGATTTTTAATTTTAGAAAATGTTTTATTTATTCCAAACTTTAGTAGAAACTTGATTAGTGTCTCATGTTTGCAAACACAATCTTATATATTGAATTTTTCGAGTACAAATTGTTCAATTTCTCGTAATGGATTTCAAATATGTGTTGCTATAATGGAACAAGGGCTTTATGTTTTAAGACCGAGTACTCAAATCTCACTAAATAGTGAACTTTTCAGTGTAGCTAGACTTAGAAACCTAAAAAGAAAAGAGATTGATAATGATGATCAAACTTATCTATGGCATTTACGTTTAGGTCATATAGGCTTTGATAGACTCAATAGGCTCACCAAAGACGGTCCATTGAAAAATGTCGTCTTAAGTGAACTGCCAGTATGCGAGTCCTGCCTAGAAGGAAAAATGACTAAACGTTCTTTCTCTGCAAAGGGAGAGCGTGCCAAAATCCCTCTAGGGTTAGTGCATTCCGATGTCTGCGGACCTTTGAATGTCAAAGCCCGAGGTGGTTATGAGTATTTTGTCACTTTCATTGACGATTTCTCTAGGTATAGTTTTCTTTACCTAATGCAAAAGAAATCTGAAACATTTGAAAAGTTTCAGGAGTTTCATGCTTTGGCCCAAAACCAATTAGGTAAATCATTAAAGATCTTGCGAACTGATAGGGGTGGAGAATATATGGATATGCAGTTCAAAGATCATTTAATTGAACTCGGAATTGAATCCCAATACACTGCCCCAGCAACTCCACAACAAAATGGAGTTGCAGAAAGAAGAAATCGCACTCTTTTGGAAATGGTTAGGTCTATGCTGAGTTATTCAACTCTGTCTACGTCCTTCTGGGGATATGCTATACAGATGGCAAATGACATTCTAAATGTTGTTCCATCTAAAGCAGTCCCTAAGACACCCGTCGAACTTTGGAATGGTCGAACACCTAGTTTACGCCATTACAGAATTTGGGGGTGCCCTGCTCATGTCTTCAGAAAGAAAGAAGGCAAACTTGAATCACGTACCAAAGTATGCATGTTTGTCAGAAATTCTAAAGAGACTAGGGGTGGACTATTTTATAGTCACAAGGATAATAAAGTGTTTGTTTCTACAAATGCTACTTTCCTTGAAGAGGACTATATTAAAGACTACAAACCGAAAAGTAAAGTTGTTCTAGAGGAATTGCTATCAGATATAAGTCCTTCCAATGTTCCGTCCTCTTCCACTCGTGAAGAAGACGATCCCACTCCCTCAGTTGAACAAGCTGAGAAATCTACTACTAAAGTTTCTGTTCAGAAGACAACTGTACCTCGTCGTAGTGGGAGGGTTTCAACAAAACCTGCTCGTTATGGCTTGGATGGTGAAATCAATATGGTCGTAGGTGACGGTATTGATGACGATCCATTAACCTATAAACAGGCAATGGCTAGTCCGCAACGGAAACGATGGTCAGCCGGAATGGATTCAGAAATGGATTCCATGAAAAAGAACAAAGTCTAGGAATATGTAGACGCACCTGACGACTATCATCCGATAGGACGCAAGTGGGTTTACAAGAAGAAAAGAGGAGCTGGAGGCGAAGTGGAAACTTTTAAAGCTAGACTTGTAGCCAAGGGTTATACCCAAAGAGAAGGTGTGGACTATGAGGAAACTTTTAGTCCTGTTGCCATGCTCAAATCCATCCGAATTCTTCTCCCCATAGCTGCCGCTTTCGATTATGAAATCTGGCAAATGGATGTCAAGACTGCCTTCCTTAATGGGGTTCTTGAAGAAACCATCTATATGGAGCAACCAGAAGGTTATGTTCTTCCTGGGCGGGAAAAGAAAGTTTGCAAGTTAAACAGGTCTATCTATGGACTTAAGCAAGCTTCTCGCTCATGGAACAAGAGGTTTGATGAAATCATCAAGACCTACGGCTTTCTTCAGAATGAAGATGAACCTTGTGTTTACCAACTCAAGGAAGACCAAATAGTAGTATTCCTGGTCCTTTATGTTGATGACATTTTGATCATTGGAAACAATGTCAAGAAAATGACTCACATTAAGGAATGGCTCAACACTCAATTCGAAATGAAAGATTTGGGTGAAGCAGCCTATGTTCTTGGTATTCAGATTATCAGAAACCGGAAGAACAGATCCCTTGCTCTCTCTCAAAAAGCCTACATAGACAAAGTCTTAGAGAGATTCTTCATGACAATGCCAATGGGGCAAACATGCCCTCTAGATTTGGTATTCGTCTATCTAAGGAACAGTCACCGACTGATCCTCAAGAGATAGAGGACATGGCGAATATTCCCTATGCCTCTGCAGTTAGAAGTCTAATGTATGCAATGTTGTGCACTAGACCTGACATCTGTTATGCTGTTGGAATTGTGAGCAGGTATCAGTCTAATCCAGGACAAGAACATTGGAATGCAGTTAAGTATATTCTGAAATACTTAAAGAGTACAGGGAATCTTGTGTTAGTCTACAAGGGTGGTGCTTTAAATCCCATAGGCTACACTGATTGATTTCCGGCAAGTCTTGAAGACAGAAATCAACATACCGGGATGGTGTTTAATCTTGGGTGTGGAGCGAGTGGTTTGGAGAAGTGCTAAACAAACCTCGATATCGGACTCAACTATGGAAGCCGAATACATAGCGACGGCGAAGCTGCTAAAGAACTTGTCTGGCTAAGAAAGTTCTTCACCAGCATAGGAGTTGTTCCTGGAATGGAAAAGCCTCTGGTACTACTCTGTGATAACAATGGAGCAATAGCAAACAATAAAGAACCTCGAAGCCACAAGAGAAGCAAACACATTGAAAGGAAGTATCATATTATTAGAGAATACGTGGCAAGAGGGGATGTACTAGTTGAGAAAGTTGACACAGAGGACAACCTGGCTGATCCATTTACCAAAGTCTTGGCCGTGACAGCCTTTGAAAAGCACCGTCAGAATTTAGGATTAATTGATATGTACTAATTAGTTTTATATTAGTGCAAGTGGGAGTTTGTTAGGTTTTATGCCCTAAATAAAACTCCATTTCAATGTAATCTATTTTATTCAACATCAATAAAGAAACAGAAGTATTTTTCATTCATTTGTGTATGTTTTGGCTCACTTTATGAATTGCTTGTCTAATTGATTTATAAATTCATCTTAAACCCTTTTCACATACCTGATCATATTTATTGTGCTGTCATCACATTGGAAAGTAAACATGACTATGTGAATAAAGTTTCCTAGATTTATCAGACACAGGGTTTTACTGATATGATAATCTACAACAAGAGTTTACTTGTATTTGGAGAAATACTACGTTCTTTCCAGAACATTGGTTAAAGTAAAGCTCAGGTTGGATGCATGGAGTATGCATCGGAAGGGACCGATATTGAACTTTGAATTAGATTTAATTAAACTTAACATAAAATCTATTCAAGTCAATATCGCCAAGTTGATCCTAGATGAAATGATCTTAATCCTGTTATGATTAGGCTGAATCTTGAAAGGCTATTCGTGTTCCTTTGAATTGTTAGTTAAGCCTACTTTTAGGTCAGGGTGATACATACTTTTTGGGAACACTGTAGTGCAATTGAGTGGGAGCGCTAGCATAAACATGGAATCTATAGCTTCTATCTGGCGAATAGTAAGCAAAGGATGATCTCCTTCGAGCTTGACCAAACGAACATAAATGGTGGAGTACTCATTTCACATAAGCTGAAATATCATCTATACGGGGTCAAGTGTTTTAAGGATAAAATACATTGTAGGGTGTAACGGTAATCTAATCCCTTTACAGTGTAGATCATTCATATAGAGGATCATTGATCACATTAGGATTATAACAATGGATAACTAATGATGTGTCTATATGGTGGAACATATAGAGCATTCTATATACTGAGAGTGCAATTCTAAGTTCTATACGTGGACTCAACGTAGAATTGATAAGTTAGTGAATTTTAGTAATAAATTCTTGATCTACTTATTGGAAGCTCGGTTATATAGACCCATGGTCCCCCACTAGTTGAGATAATATTGTTTGTAAGACTCATGTAATTGGTTTTGATTAATCAATTATAATTCACGAATTAGACTGTGTCTATTTGTGAAATTTTCACTAAGTAAGGGCGAAATTGTAAAGAAAGAGTAAATAGGGGCATATTTGTTAATTATGATACTTTGTATGGTTCAATTAATAAATATGATAAATGGCAATATCATTTAATAATTATTTATAGTTATTAAATAGTTAGAATTGGCATTTAAATGATTGAATTCGGAAATTGGCATTTTTGAGAAAATCAGATACAAAAGGTGTTAAAATTGCAAAATTGCAAAAAGCAAGGCCCAGTCCACTAAAGCCATGGCCGGCCACCTTTATACGTATTTTAAGTTGATTTTTTCATTATTTTAATGCCATATAATTCAAATCTAACAATAGTGGAATGCTATAAATAGATAGTGAAGGCTTCAGGAAAATTACACTTTCTGAATCAGAAAAACCTGAGCCTCCACTCTCTCTTCTCTAGCCGCCACTCTCTCTCTTGCTTCTTCCTTTGAATTTTGAAATTACCTTAGTGATTAGAGTAGTGCCCACACACATCAAGTAATACCTCAATCATAGTGAGGAAGACCGTGAAGAAAGATCATCAGCAAAGGAGATTCAGCATCAAGGATTCACAGAAAGAGATCCAGGTTCAGATCTTGATAATACTCTGCTACAGAAAGGATACAAGGGTTAGAGATCTGAACGGAAGGAGTCATTTAATTCCGCTGCACCCAATGTAAGGTTTCTTAAACTTTATATGTGTTTAATTTATCGTTTTAGAAAGTTCATATTTAGGATGTTAATAAACATACTTGTGAGTAGATCTAAGATCCTGGTAAAATAATTTCCAAGAGGGTCCTAGTTAGGGTTCTAGTCTTGTTCTAAGGTCCTGGTTTGGTGATTCTTGTTCAGGTTCTAATTTTGTGTCCGAGGTCTAGGTCTGTGTTCGAGTTTGGTTCTTCGTCTGAGTTCTGGTCCTATTCTGAGTCCCAAATCTAGACACTGACTACTGGTCTATTCCAGGCCCTCTTACCCGAAGCCGGAGTCAAGATCTGGATCACTGTCACCGGTCTCGGTCTGGTTCTCGTTCAGGTCCCAGGTCCCATTTCAGAGTTTGTGTTCGGGATCGAGACTGGAATGCGGTTCTAGATCCCGACCCTGGTTCTGTGTCCCTAGTCTGGTTCCTTGTTTGTGTCTGAGTTCAGGTTTGGGTTCGGGTCACGAGTCCTTGTTTGGGTTGGGATCCGGGTCCAACTCAACATTCGTTTCTAGGACTGATTTGGAGTCCGGGTCCTGGTCCGGTTACGGTTTTTGATCTAGGTCCAATTTTGATCTAGTCCCCGTCAACTTTAGGTTTTGTTTCCAATTTTGGGTCACACGGTACGGGTTCGGGTCCACTTTTGGGTTTGGGACTGGGTTCAGGTCCGGGTGACGGTTTGGGTCCTTGTCAGGGTTCGAGTCCAGGGCTGGGTCCCAAATCGAGACACCGACTACGAGTTTTGTCCAAGCCTTGGGTCCAGATCCGGATCCCAATCTCGGGTCCCAGTCTGGTTACATTTTTGGTGCCGAGTATCGAGCTGGGTCCTAGGTTCAAGTTCGGGTCTGGGTTGGGTACTAGGTCCTGATCCTAGTTCTATTTCCCAGGTCCCTATCCTGATTCTGGGTCCAAGTCCCGGTTATTGTGTGGGTTTGGGTCTCAGTCTAGGTTCGGTTTCGAGTCTTAGTCTCGGTTTGGGTTTAGGTCTTTGCTTGAGTTTTGATCTGTGTTCGGGTTTGGGTTTCGGTCCTTGTCCTGGTCCTAGTCCTAGTTCGGTTCTAGTTCCATTTTCGATTCCGAGTTTGAGTTTGGGTTTGAGTTCGGGTCGGAATTCGAGTCCTGGTCTGAGTTAGGGTTCGGGTTTGGATTTCAGTCTAGGTCCAGATTAGGCTCTGGGTGTGGGTTCGCGTCCTGGGTGTTGGTCTAGGTTGGGTCCGAGTCCCAAGTTCCAATCCCGATCATAGTTTGGATTCAGTTCTGAGTCTAAGTCCTTGGTTGTGATCCTAATTTGGGTTCGAGTTTGGGTCCGGGTCCGGGTCTACGTTTTTGTGTTATTCTAGGTGTGGGTGTTTGAGTTCGGGTCCGAGTCTGTGTCCGGGTTTGTGTCGAGGTCTAAACCCTGATCTCGGTCTAGGTTGGAGTCCAGGTCCATGTTTCGGTCCCAAGTTCGGGTCAAAGTTTGGCTCTTGGTCAGGATCTCGGTCCAGATCTATGTCCAGAATTTCCATCCCAGTCTGGGTCTTGGTCCGAGTCCATGTTCGTATCTGGATCCCTATCTAGGTCCAAGTCTATGTTTGGGATCGGGTCCTAGATTTCGGTCCAATTCTGGATCCCAGTTCCGGTCTGCCACACGACCGTGTCCGGGCACGAGTTCCAGACTCAGTTTGGGTCTGAGGCTAGGTCTGTGTTCGGTCCTAGGTCTGGGTCCGGGTCTTTGTCCCGGTCACGGTCCTAGTCTTTTTCTAGGGTCTTGGTTCGGAGATTCTTGTTCAGGCTCTAATTTTGGGTCCCAGGTCTAGGTCTGGGTTAAGGTTTGGTTCTTCGTCTGGGTTCTGGTCCTAGTTTGAGTCCCTGATCTAGACACCGACAACTGGTCTGTTCCAGGCCCCGTTACCTGAATCCCGAGTCAAGATCTGTATCACTGTCACGGGTCTCGGTCTGGTTCTGGTTCAGGTGTCAGGTCCCATTTCTGAGTTTGGGTTAGGGATCGAGACTGGGGTGCGGTTCTAGGTCTCGACCCTGGTTCTATGTCCCTAGTCTTGTTCCATGTTTGGGTCTAAGTTCAGGTTCGGGTTCGGGTCCCGAGTCTAGGTTTGGGTTGGGATCCAGGTTCGGCTCCCAATTCGGGTCTAGGTTTGATTGGGAGTCCAAGTCCTGGTCCGGTTACGTTTCTGGATCTAGTTCTATTGTGCACATTGTCCCACATAGAATAAATGGTAGAGAAGTGAGCCATATATAAGAACATGGGCTACTCCACTCATTGCCAATTGGTTTTGAGATGGAACCCCATGATTCCCAACATGGTATTAGAGCCATATCCCTTGCAAACAAGTGATCATATCCGATCCGCACCTATACAGATAGTGACCATGTCCTCTCTGATACGGTTCAAGATTTGTGAGCAAAAAAGTAGCCACCATCTTGAGGGGGGAATATTGTGGACATTGTCCCACATAGAATAAATGGTAGAGAATTGAGCCATATATAAGAACATGGGCTACTCCACTCATTGCCAATTGGTTTTAAGATGGAACCCCATGATTCTCAACAAGGTCCAATTTCAGTTATGATTCCAAGTCCAAGTCAAATTTCCAGTCCTGGTCAACTTCCGATTTTTGTTCCAGTTTTAGGTCATAGGGTATGGGTTCGGGTCCACTTTTGGGTTTGGGACTAGGTTCAGCTTCGGGTGTGGGTTCGGGTCCTTGTCAGCGCTCGGGTCCACTTTTGGGTTTGGGACTAGGTTCAGGTCCGGGTGTGCGTTCGGGTGCTTGTCAGGGCTCGGGTCCAGGGCTAAGTCCCAAATCGAGACACCGACTATAGGTTTTTTCCAAGCCCTAGGCCCAGATCCGGATCCCAATCTTGGGTCTCAGTCTGGTTCCATTTCTGGTGCCGGGTCACGAGCTGGGTCCTAAGTTCAAGTTCGGGTCTGGGTCGGGTACTAGGTCCCGGTCCTAGTTCTTTTTCCTCGGTTCCTATCCTAATTCTGGGTCTAGGTCCCGGTTATTGTGTGGGTTTTGATTTAGGTCCTGGTCCTGGTCCTAGTCCGAGTTCGGTTCTAGTTTCATTTGCGATTCTGAGTTCGAGTTTGGTTTTGGGTTCGGGTCCAGGTTCAAGTTTGGGTCCTGAGTGTTGGTCCAAGTTTGGGTCTTGGTCAAGATCTCGGTCAAGATCCAAGTCCAGCATTTCGATCCTAATCTGGGTCTTGGTCTGAGTCCAGGTTCGTATCCGGATACCTATCTAGGTCCAAGTCTGTATTTGGGACGGTTCCCAGATATAGGTCCAGGTCCGGTTCTCAATTCCGGTCTGGGTAAAGGACTGTGTCCGGGCCCGAGTTCCACTCTCAGTTTTGGTTTGAGGATAGGTCTGTGCTCGGTTCTAGGTCTGGGTCCGCTTCCTGGTCACGGTCCTAGTCTTTTTCTAGGGTCCTTGTTCGGCTATTCTTGTTCAGGTTCTAATTTTGGGTCCCAGGTCTAGGTCTTTGTTCGGGTTTGGTTCTTGGTCTGGGTTCTAGTCCTAGTTTTTGTCCCAAACCTAGACACCGACTACTGGTCTGTTCCAGGCCCCGTTACCTGAATCCCGAGTAAAGATCTGGATCACTGTCACCGTTCTCGGTCTGATTCTGGTTCAGGTCCTAGGTCCCATTTCAGAGTTTGGATTCGGGATTGAGACTGGGGTTCGGTTCTAGGTCCCCACCCTGGTTGTGTGTCACAAGTCTGGTTCAATGTTTGGGTCTGAGTTCAGGTTCAGGTTCGGGTCCCGAGTCCAGGTTTAGGTTGGGATCCGGGTCCGGCTCCCTATTCGGGTCTAGGTCTGATTTGGAGTCTGGGTCCTGGTTCGGTTACGGTTCTGGATTTAGGTTCAATTTCAGGTATGACTCCAAGTCCAAGTCCTAGTTCTAGTCCCGGTCAACTTCCGGTTTTCGTTCCAATTTTTGGTCACAGGGTACGAGTTCGGGTCCAGTTTTGGGTTTAGGACTGGGTTAAGGTCCGTGTGTGGGTTCGAGTTCTTATCAGGGTTCGGGTCCAGGGCTGGGTCCCAAATCATGAAACCGACAATGGGTTTTGTCCAAGCCCTGGGTCCAGATCCGAATCCCAATCTCGAGTCCTAGTGTTGTTCCATTTCTGGTGGTGAGTCACGAGCTGGTTCCTAGGTTCAAGTTCGGGTCTGGATCGGGTAGCAGGTCCCGGTCCTATCCTGATTCTTGGTCCAAGTCCAGGTTATTGTGTGGGTTTTGGTCCCGGTCTTGGTTCAGGTTCGAGTCCTAGTCTCGGTTCGGGATTAGGTCTCTGTTGGGGTTTTTATCTGGGTTCGGGTTTGCGTTTAGGTCCTCGCAGTAGTCCTAGTCCTAGTTCAGTTCTAGTTCCATTTGCGATTCTTATTCGAGTTTGGGTTTGAGTTCGGGTCGTAGTTCAAGTCCTGGTCTGAGTTTGGGTTCTGGTACGGATTTTAGTCTAGGTCCAAATCAGGCTCCCGGTGTGGGTTCGCGTCGTCGGTCTTTGTCTAGGTTGGGTCTGAGTCCCAAATTCTTATCCCGATCTGAGTTTGGATTCAGTTATGGGTCTAAGTCCTTAGTTCTGATCCTGGTCTGGGTTCGAGTTTGGGTTCGGGTCTTGGTCTAGCTTTGTGTCTAATTTTTGTCAAGATCTCGGTCCAGATCTAGGTCCAGCACTCGATCCCAGTCTGGGTCTTAGTTCGAGTCCAGTTTCCTATCCGGATCCCTATCTAGGTCCAAGTTTGTGTTTGGGATGGGGTCCCATATTTAGGTCTAGGTCTGCGTCTCAGTTCTGGTTTGGGTACATGACTGTGTCTGGGCAAGAGTTCCAGTCTCAGGTTGGGTCTGAGGCTAGGTCTTTGCTCGGTTCTAGGTCTGGGTCCGAGTCCTGGTCACGGTCCTAGTCTTGTTCTAGGGTCCTGGTTCGACGATTCTTGTTCAGGTTCTAATTTTGGGTCCCACGTCCAGGTCTGCATTAAGGTTTGGTTCTTCGTCAGGGTTCTTGTCCTATTGTGAGTCCCAAATCTAGACATCGACTACTGGTCTGTTCTAGGCCCTGTTACCCGAATCCCGAGTCAAGATCTGGATCACTGTCACGGGTCTCGGTCTGGTTCTGGTTCAGGTCCCAGGTCCCATTTCTGAGGTTGGGTTCAGGATCGAGACTGGGGTGCGGTTCTAGGTCCGGACCTCGGTTCTGTGTCCCTAGTCTGGTTCCATGTTTGGGTCTGAGTTCAGGTTCGGGTTCGGGTCCCGAGTCCAACTTTGGGTTGGGATCCGGGTCCAGCTCCGAATTCGGGTCCAAGTCTGATTTGGACTCCGGTCCTCGTCTGGTTACGGTTCTGGATCTATGTCCAATTTTAGTTATGGTTTCAAGTCCAAGTCCTTGTTCCAGTCCCAGTCAACTTCTGGTTTTGGTTCCAATTTTGGGACACAAGGTACGGGTTCGGGTCCACTTTTGGGTTTGGGAATGGGTTCAGGTCGGGGTGTGGGTTCGGGTCCTTGTCAGGGTTCGGGTCCAAGGAAGGGTCCCAAATCCAGACACTGACTACGGGTTTTGTCCAAGCCCTGGGTCCAGATCCGGATCCCAATCTCGGGTCCCTGTCTCTTCCCATTTCGGGTGTGGGGTCACGAGCTTGGTTCTAGATTAAAGTTTGGGTCTTGGTCAGGTACTAGGTCCCAGTCCTAGTTCTGTTTCCAAGGTCCCTATCCTTATTCTGGGTCCACTTCCCAGTTATTTTGTGGGTTTGGGTCCCGTTCTAGGTTGGGGTTCCAGTCCTATTCTCGGTTCAGGTTTAGGTCTCTGTTTGGGTTTTGATCTGGGTTCGGGTTTGGCTTTATGTCCATGTCCTGGTCCTAGTCCAAGTTGGGTTCTGGTTCCATTTGCGATTCTGAGTTCGAGTTTGGGTTTGAGTTCAGGTCGGAGTTTGAGTCGTGGTCAGAGTTTTGGTTCGGGTCTGGATTTCAGTCTAGGTTCAGATCAGGCTCCTGGTGTGGGTTCGCACCCTGGGAGGTCTAGGTTGGGTCCAATTCCCAAGTTCCAATCCCGATCTATGTTTGGATTCAGTTCTTGGTCTATGTCCTTGGTTTTTATCCTGTTCTGGGTTCGAGTTTGTGTCCGGGTTCGGGTCTAGCTTTGGCTCTAATTCTAGGTGTGGGTGTTTGAGTTCGGGTCCGATTCTGTGTCTGGGTTTGTGTCTAGGTCTGGACCCTGATCTGGGTCTAGGTTTGGGTCCAGGTCCAAGTTCGTGTCCCGAGTGCGGGTCCAAGTTTTGGTCTGGGTCAGGATCTCGGTCCAAATGTAGGTCCGACATTTCCATCCCAGTTTGGGTGTTGGTCCGAGTCCAGGTTCGTATCTGGATCCCTATCTAGGTCCAAGTCTGTGTTTGGGATCGGGTCCTAAATTTAGGTCCAGGTCCGGTTCTCCGTTTCGGTCTGCGTACATGACCGTGTCTGGGCACGAGTTCCAATCTTAGTTTGGGTCTGAGGCTAGGTCTGTGTTCGGTTCTAGGTCTGGGTCCGGGTATTTGTCACGATCCTAGTCTTGTTCTAGGGTCCTGGTTCTACGATTCTTGTTTAGGTTCTAATTTTGGGTTCCAGGTCTAGGTCTGGGTTCGGGTTTGGTTCTTCATCTGGGTTCTAGTCCTAGTCTAAGTCTTAGATCTATACAATGATTACCGGTCTGTTCCGGGCCCCGTTACTCGAATCCCGAGTCAAAACCTGGATCACTGTCATCGGTCTCGGTCTTGTTGGGGTTCAGGTCCCAGGTCCCATTTCTGAATTTGGGTTCAGGATCGAGACTGGGTGTGGTTCTAGGTCCCGACCCTGGTTCTGTGTCCTAGTGTGGTTCCATGTTTGGGTATGAGTTCAAGTTCGGGTTCGCGTCCCGAGTCTAGGTTTTGGTTGTGATCTAGGTCCTTCTCCCAATTCGGGTCTAGGTATGATTTGGAGTCCGGGTCCAGATCCGGTTACGGTTCTAGATATAGGTCGAATTTAAGTTATTATTCCAAGTCCAAGTCCTAGTTCCAGTCCCGGTCAACTTCTGGTTTTGGTTCCAATTTCGGGTCACAGGGTACGGGTTCGGGTCCACTTTTGGGTTTGGTGCTAGGTTCAGGTCCGCGTGTGGGTTCGGGTCCTTCACAAGGTTCAAGTCCAGGGCTGGGTCTGAAATCCTGACACCGACTACGTGTTTTGTCCAAGCCCTCGGTCCAGATCGGATCCCAATCTCGGGTCCCAGTCTGGTTCCATTTCTGGTGCCGGGTCACGAGCTGGGTCATAGGTTCAAGTTCGGGTCTAGGTCGGGTACTAGTCCCGGTCCTAGTTCTGTTTCGCAGGTCCCTATCCTGATTCTGGATCCAGGGACTGGTTATTGTGTGGACTTGGGTCCCGGTCTAAGTTCGGGTTCGAGTCCTAGTCTCCGTTTGGGTTTAGGTCTCTGTCTGGGTTTAGATCTGGGTTCGGGTTTGGCTTTAGGTCCTAGTCCTGGTCCTAGTTCTAGTTCCATTTGCAATTCTGAGTTTGACTTTGGGTTTTACTTCGGTCGGTGTTTGAGTTCTGGTCTGAGTTTGGCTTCGGGTCTGCATTTCAGTCTAGGTCCAGATGAGGCTCCGGGTGTGGGTTCGCGTCCTGGGTCTTGGTCTAGGTTGTGTCCGAGTCCCAAGTTCCAATCCCGATCTTAGTCTGGATTCAATTCTTGGTCTAATCCTTGGTTCTGATCCTGGTCTGGGTTCTAGTTTGGGTCCAGGTTTGAGTCTAGTTTTTGATCAGATTCTAGGTGTGGGTGTTTAAGTTCGGGTCCGAGTTTGTGTTCAGGTTTGTGTATAGGTCTAGAACCCGATCTAGGTCTAGGTTCAGGTCCAGGTCCAAGTTCAGGTCCCGCGTGCGGGTCCAAGTTTCAGCCTGGGTCAGGATCTCGGTCCAGATCCAGGTCCAGCATTTCGATCCCAGTCTGGGTCTTGGTCCGAGTCCAGGTTCGTATCCGGATCCCTATCTAGGTCCAAGTCTGTTTTTTGGATCGGGTCCAAGATTTAGGTCCAGGACCGCGTCTCAATTCTTGTCTGGGTACACGACCGTGTCCAGGCTCGAGTTCCAGTCTCAGTTTTGGTCTAGGCTAGGTCTGTGTTCGGTTCTAGTTCTGGGTCCGAGTCTTGGTCACGGTCCTAATCTTGTTCTAGGGTCCTGGTTGGGCGATTCTTATTCAAGTTCCAATTTTGGCTCCCAGGTCTTGGTCTATGTTCGAGTTTGGTTCTTGGTCTGGGTTCTAGTCCTAGTGTGAGTCCAAGATCTAGACATCTGGATCACTTTCACGAGTCTCGGTTCTATTCCGGTTCAGGTCCCAGGTCCAATTTCTGAGTTTGGGTTCGGGAGCGAGACTAGGGTACGGTTCTAGGTCCCGACCCTGGTTCTGTGTCCTTAGTCTGGTTCCATGTTTGGGTCTGAGTTAAGGTTCGGGTTCGGGTCCCAAGTGCAGGTTTGGGTTGGGATCTGAGTCTGGCTCCCAATTCGAGTCTAGGTCTGATTTGGAGTCCAGGTCCTGGTCCGGTTACGGTTCTGGATCTACGTCCAATTCCAGTTATGATTCCAAGTCCAAGTCCTAGTTCTAGTCCTGATCGACTTCCAGTTTTGGTTCCAATTTTGGGTCACAGGGTACGGGTCTAAGTCCACTTTTGGGTTTCAGACTGGGTTCAGGTCCGGGTGTGGGTTCGGGTCCTTGTCAGGGTTCGATCTAGGGCTGGGTCCCAAATCCAGACAACGATTACGGGTTTTGTCCCAGTCCTCGGTTCAGATCCGGATCCCAATCTCGAGTCCCAGTCTGGTTCCATTTCTTGTGTCGGGTCACGAGCTAGGTCCTAGGTTCAAGTTCGGCTCTAGGTCGGGTAGTAGGTCCGGGTCTAGTTCTGTTTCCCAGGTCCCTATCTTGATTCTTGGTCCAAGTCCCGGTAATTGAGTGGGTTTGGGTCCCGGTCTAGGTTCGGGTTCGTGTCCTAGTCTCGGTTTGGGTTTAGGTCTCTATCTGGGTTTTGATATGGGTTCGGGTTTGGCTTTACGTCCTTGTCCCAGTCCTAGTCCTAGTTCGGTTGTAGTTCCATTTGCGATTCTGAGTTCGAGTTTGGGTTTGAGTTCGGGTCGGAGTTTAAGTCCTGGTATGAGTTTGGGTTCGGGTCCTTATTTCAGTCTAGCTCCAGATCAGGCTCCGGGTCTAGGTTCGCGTCGTGGGTCTTGGTCTAGGTTGGGTCCGAGTCCCAAGTTCCAATCCCGATCTGAGTCTGGATTCAGTGCTTGGTCTAAGTCCTTGCCTCTGAACCTTGTTTGGGTTCGAGTTTGGGTACGGGTCCGAGTTTGTGTCAGGGTTTGTGTCCAGGTCTAGACCGCGATATGGGTCTAGGTTTGGATAAAGGTCCAAGTTTGGGTCCCGCGTGCGGGTCCAAGTTTTGGTCTGGGTTAGGATCTGGGTCCAGATCTAGGTCAAGCATTTCTATCCCAGTCTGGATCTTGGTCCGAGTCCAGGTTCGTATCCAGATCCCTATCTAGGTCCAAGTCTGTGTTTGGGATCGGGTCTGAGATTTAGGTCCATGTCCGCGTCTCAGTTCCAGTCTGGGTACATGACCGTGTCCGAGCCCGAGTTCCAGTCTCAGTTTGGGTCTCAGGCTAGGTCTGTGTTCGGGTCCTTGTCAAGGTCCAAGTCTTGCTCTAGTGTACTAGTTCGGCGATTCTTATTCATGTTCAAATTTTTGTGTCGCAGGTCGAGGTCTTGGTTCGGGTTTGGTTCTGCATCTGGGTTCTGGTCCTAGTCTGAGTCCCAGATCTAGACACCGACTACGGGTTTGTTCCAGGCCTCGTTACTCGAATCCCGAGTCAAGATATGGATCACTGTCACGGGTCTCCGTCTGGTTCTGGTTCAAGTCCCAGCTCAAATTTTTGAGTTTGGGTTCGGGATCGAGACTTGGGTGCGGTTCTAGGTCCCGACCTTGGTTATGTGTCCCTAGTCTGGTTCAATGTTTCGGTGTTAGTTCAGGTTCGAGTTCGGGTCCTGAGTCCAGGTTTGGGTTGGTATACAAGTCCGGCTCCCCATTCGGGTCTAGGTCTGGTTTAGAGTCAGGGTCCTGGTCCGGTTACAGTTCTGGATCTAGGTCCAATTTGAGTTATGATTTCAAGTCCAAGTCCCAGTTATTGTGTGGGTTTTTGTACCGGTCTAGGTTCGGGTTGGAGTCCTAGTCTCAGTTCGGGTTTAGGACTTTGTCTGGGTTATGATCGGGTTTGGGTTTTGATCTGGGTTTTGATCTTGGTTCGAGTTCGGGTTGGAGTCCTAATCCTAGTTCGGTTCTAGTTCCATTTGCAATTCAGAGTTCGAGTTTGGGTTTTAGTTCAGGTCGGAGTTCGATTCCTGGTCTGAGTTTTGGTTCGGGTCCGAATTTCAGTCTATGTCCAGATTAGGCTCCGGGTGTGGGTTTACGTCCTGGGTCTTGGTCTAGGTTGGGTCCTAGTCCCAAGTTCCAAGCCCATTCTTAGTCTGGATTCAGTTCTAGGTCTATGTCCTTGGTTCTGATCCTGGTCTGGGTTCGAGTTTGGGTCAAGGTCCGGGTCTATCTTTGGGTCTAATTCGAGGTGTGGGGGTTTGACTTCAGGTACGAGTCCGTGTCTGGGTTTGTGTCAAGGTCTGGACCCCGATCTGGGTGTAGGTTCGGGTCCAGGTCCAAGTTTTGGTCCCGAGTGCGGGTCCAAGTTTTGATCTATGTCAGGATCTCGGTCCAGATCTAGGTCCAGCATTTCCATCCCAGTCTGGGTCTTGGTCCGAGTCCAGGTTCGTATCTAGATCCCTATCTAGGTCCAAGTCTGTGTTTGGGATCGTGTCCCAGATTTAAGTCCAGGTCCGGGTCTCAGTTCCGGTCTCGGTACACGCTTGTGTTCGGGCCCGAGTTTCAATCTCAATTTGGGTCTTAGGCTAGGTCTGTGTTCGGTTCTATTTCTGGGTCCGGGTCCTGGTCACGGTCCTAGTCTTGTTCTATGGTCCTGGTTCGGTGATTCTATTTCAGGTTCTAATTTTGGGTCCCAGATCTAGGTCTAAGTTCCGATTCGGTTCTTCGTCTGGGTTCTGGTCCTAGTCTGAGTCCCAAATCTAGACACCGACTACTGGTCTGTTCTAGGCCCCATTACCCGAATCTCGAGTCAAGATGTGGATCACTGTCAAGGGTCTCGGTCTTGTTCTGGATCAGGTCCCGAGTCCCATTTCTGAGTTTGTGTTCGGGATCGAGACTGGGTGCGGTTCTAGGTGCCAACCCTGGTTCTGTGTCCCTAGTCTAGTTCAATATTTGGGTCTGAGTTCAGGTTTAAGTTCGGGTCCCAAGTCGAGGTTTGGGTTGGGATCCGGGTCTGACTCTCCATTGGGGTCTAGGTCTGATTTGGAGTTCGCGTCCTGGTCCGGTTACGATTCTGGATCTATGTCCAATTTCAATTTTTATTCCAAGTCCAAGTATTCGTTCCAGTCCCGGTCAACTTCCAGTTTTGGTTCCAATTTTGGGTCACAGGGTACAGGTTCGGGTCCACTTTTGAGTTCGGGATTGAGTTCAAGTTCTGGTCTGAGTTTGGGTTTGGGTCCGGATTTCAGTCTAGGTCCAGATCAAGCTCCGGGTGTGGGTTCGCGTCCTGGGTCTTGGTCTAGGTTGGGTCCGAGTCCATGGTTCCAATCCCGATCTGAGTATGGATTCAGTTCTGGGTTCTAGGTTAAAGTTTGGGTCTGGGTCGGGTACTAGTTTCCAGTTCTAGTTCTGTTTCCAAGGTCCCTATCCTGATTCTGGGTCCACTTCCCATTTATTGTGTGGGTTTGGGTCTCGTTCTAGGTTGGGGTTCGAGTCCTAGTCTCGGTTCGGGTTTAGGTCTCTGTTTGGGTTTTGATCTGGGTTGGGGTTTGGCTTTAGGTCCTTGTCCTGGTCCTAGTCCTAGTTCGGTTCTCGTTCCATTTGCGATTCTGAGTTCGAGTTTGTGTTTGTGTTCGGGTCGGAGTTTGAGTCCTGGTATTAGTTAGGGTTCGGGTCCGGATTTCAGTCTAGGTCCAGATTAGGCTCCAGGTGTGGGTTCGCGTCCTGGGTCTTTGTCTAGGTCGGGTCTGAGTCCCAAGTTCCAATCCCGATCTGAGTCTGGATTCAATTCTGGGTCTAAGTCCTTGGTTCGAGTTTAGGTCCAGTTCCGGGTCTAGCTTTGGGTCTGATTCTAGGTGTGGGTTTGAGTTCGGGTACGAGTTTGTGTTTGGGTTTGTGTCAAGGTTTGGACCCCGATTTGGGTGTAGGTTCGGGTTCAGGTCCAAGTTCGGGTCCCGAGTACGAGTACAAGTTTGGGTCTGGGTGAGGATCTCCGTCAAGATCTAGGTCCAGCATTTCAATCCCAGTCTGGTTCTTGGTACGTGTCAAGGTTCGTATCCGGATCGTGTCCGGGCCTGAGTTCCAGTCTCAGTTTGGGTTTGAGGCTAGGTCTGTGTTCGGTTTTAGGTCTGGGTCCGGGTCCTGGTTCGGCGATTCTTGTTCATGTTCTAATTTTGGGTCCCATGTCTAGGTTAGGGTTCGGGTTTTGTTCTTCGTCTAGGTTAGGGTTCGGGTTTGGTTCTGAGTCACAGATGTAGACACCGGCTACTTGTCTGTTACAGGCACCGTTACTCGAAACTCGAGTGAAGATCTGGATCTTTGTCACGGGTCTCGGTCTGGTTCTTGTTCAGGTCCAAGGTCCCATTTCAGAGTTTGGGTTCGGGATCGAGACGGGGGTGCGGTTCTAGGTCGCGACCCTGGTTCTTTGTCCCGAGTCTGGTTCCATTTTTGGGTCTGAGTTCAGGTTTGGGTTCGGGTCCCGAGACCAAGTTTGGGTTTGGGTTTCGGGTCCGGCTCCCGATTCGGGTCTAGGTCTTATTTGGAGTCCGAGACCTGGTCCAGTTACGGTTCTGGATCTAGGTCCAATTTCAATTATGATTCCAAGTCCAAGTCCTAGTTCCAGTCCCGGTCAACTTTCAGTTTTGGTTCCAATTTTGGGTCACAGGGTACGGGTTCGGGTCCACTGTTGGGATTGGCACTGGGTTCATGTCCAGGTGTGGGTTCGGGTTCTTGTTAGGGTTCCGGTGCAAGGCTTCGTCCCAAATCTAGACATTGACTACGAGTTTTGTGCAAGCCCTGGGTCCTAATCCGGATCCCACTTTCGGGTCCCAGTCTGGTTCCATTTCTGGTGCCGGGTCACGAGCTGGGTCCTATGTTCAAGCCTGGGTCCTGGTCTAGCTTTGGGTCTTATTCTAGGTGTGGGTGTTTGAGTTCAGGTCCGAGTTCAGGTCCCAGGTCCCATTTCTAAGTTTGAGTTTGGGATTGAGACTGGGGTGCGGTTCTAGGTCTCAACCCTGGTTTTGTGTCCCTAGTCTGGTTCCATGTTTGGGTCTGAGTTCAGGTTCAGGTTCGGGTCCCGAGTCCAAGTTTGGGTGAGGATCCAGGACCGGCTCCCAATTCGGGTCTAGGTTCGATTTGGAGTCTGGGTCCTGGTCCGGTTACGGTTCTGGATCTAGGTCCAGTTTCAGTTAGGATTTCAAGTCCAATAGTAGTTCTAGTCACAGTCAACTTCTGGTTTTGGTTCCAATTTTGGGTCACATGGTACGGGTTCGGGTCCACTTTTGGGTTTGGGACTGGGTTCAAGTCTTTGTGTGGGTTCGTGTCCTTGTCATGGTTCGGGTCCAGGGCTGGGTACCAAATCCAGACACCGACTACGGGTTTTGTCCAAGCTCTGGGGCCAGATCTTGATCCCAATCTCGAGTCCAAGTCTTGTTTCGTTTCTGGTGCCGGGTCACGAGCTGGGTCCGAGGTTCAAGTTCAGGTCTGGGTCAGGTACTAGGTGCCGGTCCTTGTTCTGTTTCCCATGTCCCTATCCTTATTCTGGATCCATTTCTCGGTTATTGTGTGGGTTTGGGTCCCGGTCTATGTTCGGGTTCGAGTCCTAGTCTCGGTTCGGGTTTTGGTCTCTGTCTTGGTTTTGATTTGTGTTCGGGTTTGGGTTTAGGTCCTTGTCCTAGTCCTAGTTCGGTTCTAGTTCCATTCGCGATTCTGAGTTTGAGGTTGGGTTTGAGTTCGAGTCAGAATTCGAGTCCTGGTCTGAGTTTGGGTTCGGGTCTTGATTTCAGTCTAGGTTTAGATCAGGCTACGGGTGTGGGTTCGCCTCCTAGGTCTTGGTATAGGTTGGGTCTGAGTGCCAAGTTCCACTCCCGATCTGAGTCCTGGTCCGGGTTCGGGTTTGGGTCCGTGTCCGAGTCTAGCTTTGGGTCTGCTTCTAGGTGTGGGGGTTTGAGTTCGCGTCCGAGTTTGTGTCTGGGTTTGTGTCCAGGTCTGGACCCCGATCTGGGTCTAGGTTCAGGTCCATGTCCAAGTTCGGTTCCCGAGTGCGGGTCGAAGTTTGGGTCTGGGTCAGGATCTCGATCCAAATCTAGGTCCAGCATTTCCATCCCAGACTGGGTCTTGGTCCGAGTCCTGGTTCGTATGCGGATCCCTATCTAGGACCAAGTCTGTGTTTGGGATCGTGTCCTAGATTTAGGTCCAAGTCCGAGTCTCAGTTTCGGTCTGTGTACACGACCGTGTCCGGGCACGAGTTCCAGTCTCAGTTTGGGTCTGAGGCTAGGTCTGTTTCGGTTCTAGGTCTGGGTCCGGGTCCTGGTCACGGTCCTCGTCTTGTTCTAGAGTCCTGGTTCGGCGATTCTTGTTCAGGTTCTAATTTTGGGTCCCAGGTCTAGGTCTTGGTTCGGGTTTGGTTCATGGTCTGGGTTTTGGTCCTAGTCTGGGTCCCTGATCTAGACACCGACTACTGGTCTGTTCCAGGCCTCGTTACTCGAATCCCAAGTCAAGATATGGATCACTGTCACGGGTCTCGGTCTGGTTCTGGTTCAGGTCCAAAGTCCCATTTCTGAGTTTGGGTTCGGGATCGAGATTGGGGTGCGGTTCTAGGTCCCGAACCTGATTCTGTGTCCCTACTCTGGTTCCATGTTTGGGTTTGAGTTCAGGTTCGGGTTCATGTCCCGAGTCCAGGTTTGGTTTGGGATCTGGGTCTGGCTCCCAATTTGGGTCAAGGTCTGATTTGGAGTCCGGGTCCTGGTCCGGTTACGGTTCTGGATCTAGGTCCAATTTGAGTTATGATTCCCAGTCCAAGTCCTAGTTCCAGTGCCGGTGAACTTCCGGTTTTGGTTCCAATTTTTGGTCACACGGTACAGGTTCGGGTCCACTTTTGGGTTTGGGACTTGGTTCAGGTCCGGGTGTGGGTTCAGGTCATTGTCAGGGTTCGGGTCCAGGGCTGGATCCCAATCTCAGGTCCCAGTCTGGCTCCATTTCATGTGCCGGGTCACGAGCTGGGTCCTAGCTTCAAGTTCGGGTCTGGGTTAGGTACTAGGTCCCGATCCTAGTTCTGTTTCCCAGGTCCCTATCCTAATTCTCGGTCCAGGTCCTCATTATTGTGTGGGTTTGCGTCCCGGTCTAGGTTCAAGTTTAGGTCTCTGTCTGTGTTTTGATCTGGGTTCGGGTTTGGGTTTAGGTCCTTATCCTGGTCCTAGTCGAACCTTGACAAGGACCCGAACCAACACCCGGACTTGAATCCAGTCTCAAACAAAAAAGTTGACCCGAACCCGTACCCTGTGACCCAAAATTGGAAACAAAACCAGAAGTTGACTGGGACTGGAACTGGGACATGGACTTGGAATCATAACTGAAATCAGACCTAGATCTAGAACCATAACCGGACCAGGACCCGAATTTGGAGTCGGATCCGGATCCAAACCCTAACCTGGACTAGGGACCCAAACTCGAACCTGAACTCAGACCCAAACATGCAACCAAACTAGGGACACATAAGCAAGGTCGGGACCTAGAACCGCACCCCAGTCTCGATCGCGAACCCAAACTTTGAAATGGGACCTGGGACCTGAACCATAACAAGATCGAGACCTGTGAAAGTGATCCAGATCATGACTCGGGATTCGGGTAACAAGGCCTGGAACAGACCAGTAGTCGGTGTCTAGATCTTGGACTCAGACTAGGACAAGAACCTAGACGAATAACCAAACCCGAACCAAGACCTGGACTTGGGACCCAAAATTATAACCTCAACAAGAATCGCCGAACCAGGACCCTAAAACAAGACTAGGTACGTGACCAGGACCCGGACCCAGACTTAGAACTGAACACAGACCTAGCCTCAGACCCAAATTAAGACTGGAACTCGGGCCCGGACACGTTGTGTACCCAGACCGGAACTGAGACCCGGACTTGGACCTAAATCTGGGACCCGATCCAAAACACAGACTTGGACCAAGATAGGGATCCGGATACGAACCTCGACTCGGACCAAGACCCAGACTGTGATCGAAATGCTGGACCTAGATCAGGACAGAGATCCTGACCCAGAGCTAAACTTGGACCTACACTCCGGACCCGAACTAGGACTTGGACCTGAACCTACACCCAGATCCGTGTCCAGACATGGAGACAAACCCGGACACAGACTCGGACCCAAACTCAAACCCACACCTACAAATAGACCCAAAGCTAGTCCCGGACCCTGACCCAAACTTGAACCCAGACCAAGATCAAAACAAAGGACTTAGACCAAGAATTGAATCCAAACTCAGATCGGGATTTGAACTTGGGACTCGGACCCAACCTACACCAAGACCCAGGACGCGAACCCACAACCGGAGCCTGATTCTGACCTAGACTGAAATCCGAACCCGAACCCGAACTCAGACCAGGACTTGAACTCAGAATCGCAAATGGAACTAGAACCAACATAGGACAAGGACCAGGACCAGCTCGTGACCAAGCACCAGAAGGGGAACCAAACTAGGACCCGAGTTTAGGATCCGGATCTGGACCCAGGGCTTGGACAAAACCCACAGTTAGTGTCTGGATTCGGGACCTAGCGCCCAAACCTTGACAAGGACCCGAACAAACACCCGGACCTGAACCCAGTCCCAAACCCAAAAGTGGACCCAAACCCGTACCCTGTGACCAAAAAGTGGAACCAAAACCGGAAGTTGATTGGGCCTGAAACTAGGACTAGGACTTGGAATCGTAACTAAAACTGGACCTAGATCAAGAACTGTAACCGGAACAGGACACGGACTCCAAATCCGACCTAGACCCGAATTGGGAGCCGAACCCGCAACCCAACCCAAACCTGAACTCGGTACCCGAACCCGAACATGAACTCAGATCCAAAAATGGAACCAGACTAGCGACACAGAACCAGGGTCGAGACATAGAACTGCACCTAGTCTCGATCCTAAACCCAAACTCAGAAATGGGACCTGGGACCTGAACCATAACCAGACCGAGACCCGTGACAGTGAACCAGATCTTCACTCGGGATTCGGGTAACGGTGCCTGGAACAGTGCAGTAGTCGGTGTCCAAAACTGGGACTCACAATAGGACCAGAACTTAGACGAAGAACCAAACCCGAACCCAGACCTAGACTTGGGACCAAAAATTACAACCTGAACAAGAATCGCCGAACCAGGACCCTAGAACAAGACTAGGAACATGAGAAGGACCCGGACCCAGACCTAGAACCAAACACAGACCTAGACTTAGACCCAAACTGAGACTGGAACGAGGGCCCGGACACGGTCGTGTACCTAGACCGGAACTGAGACCCGGACCTGATTCTAAATATGGGACCCGATCCCAAACACAGACTTGGACCTAGATACGGATCCGGATAAAAACCTAGACACGGACAATTACCCAGACTGGGATCGAAATGCTGGACCTAGATCTGGGCCGAGATCCTGACCCACACCAAAACTTTGACCCGCACTCGGGACCTGAACATGGACCTGAACCGAACTTAGACCTAGATCGGGGTCCACACAAGGAGACAAACCCAGACATAGACTCGGACCCGAACTCAAACCGACACCTAGAATCAGACCCAAAGCTAGACCCAAACCCGGACCCAAACTTGAACCCAGACCATGATACGAACCAAGGACTTAGACCCAGAATTGAATCCAAACTCAAATCGGTATTGGAACTTGGGACTTGCACCGAACCTAGACCAAGACCCAGGAGGCGAACCCACACTCGAAGCCTAATTTGGACCTAGACCGACATTCGGACCTGAACCCAAACTCAGACCAGTACTCGAACTCTGACCCGAACTCAAACCCAAACTCGAACTCAGAATCGCAAATGGAACTAGAACCGAACTAGGACTAGGACCAGAACAAGGACCTAAACCAAAACCTGCACCTAGATCAAAACCCAGACAGAGACCTAAACCCGAACTGAGACTAGGACTCGAACTTGAACCTAGACCGGGACCCAAACACACAGAATAACTGCGACCTAGACCCAAAATCAGGAAAAGTATCTGGGAAACAGAATTAGGACCAGGAGCTAGTACCCGACCCAGACCCGAACTTGAACCTACGACCCAGCTCGTGACCCGACACCAGGAATGGAACAAGATTGGGACCCGAGATTGGGATCCTAATCTGGACCCAGGGCTTGGACAAAACCTGTAGTCGGTGTCTGGATTTGGGACCCAGCCCAGGACCCGAACCCGCACCCGGACCTGAACCCAGTCCCAAACCCAAAAGTTGACCCGAACCCGTACCCTGTGACCCACAATTGGAACAAAAACTTGAAGTTGACCGGGACTGGAACTAGGAGTTGGACTTGGAATCATAATTAAAATTGGACTTAGATCCAGAACCGTAACCGGACAAGGACCCGGAATACAAATCAGACCTAGACCCGAACCAGGACCCTAGAACAAGACTAGGACCGTGACCAGGACCCGGACCCAAACCTAGAATCAAGCACAGACCTAGCCTCAGACCCAAACTGAGACTTGAACTCGGGCCCGGACACGGTCGTGTACCCAAACCGGAACTGAGACCCGGACGTGGACCTAAATCTGGGACCGTATCCCAAACACAAACTTGGACCTAGATAGGGATCCGCATACGAACCAGGACTCGGACCAAGACCCAGACTAGGATCGAAATGCTGGACCTACATCTGGTCCGCTATCCTGACCCAGACCCAAACTTTGACCCGCACTTGGACCCGAACTTGGACTTGGACCCGAACCTAGACCCAAATCAGGGTCCACACCTAGACAGAAACCCAGACACAGACTCGGACTTGAACTCAAACCCCTACCTAGATTCAGACCAAAAGCTACACCCGGACCTAGACCCAAACTCAACCCTGACCAGGATCAGAACCAAGGACTAAAACCCAGAATTCAATCCAAACTCAAATCGGTATTGGAACTTGGGACTCGGACCGAACTTAGACCAAGACCCAGGAGGCGAACCCACACCCGAAGCCTGATCTGGACCTAGACAGAAATCCGGACACGAACCCAAACTAAGACAAGTTCTGGAACTTCGACACGAACTCAAACCCAAACTCGAACTCAGAATCGCAAATGGAACTAGAACCGAACTAGGCATAGCACCAGGGCCAGGATCTAAACCAAAACCTGAACCAAGATCAAAACCCATACAGAGACCTAAACTCAAACCGAGATTAGGACTCGAACCTGAAGCTAGACCAAGACCCAAACCCACACAATAACTAGGACCTGGACCCAGAATCAGGATAAGGACCGGGAGCTAGTACCCAACCCATACCCGAACTTGAACCTAGGACCCAGCTCGTGACCCGGCACCAGAAATTGAACAAGATTGGGACCCGATATTGGGATCCGAATCTGGACCACGGCTTGGACAAAACCCGTAGTTGGTGTCTGGATTTGGGACCCAGCCAAGGACCCAAACCCTGACAAGGACCCGAACCCACACCCGGACCTAAACCCAGTCCCAAACCTAAAAGTGGACCCGAACTCTTTACCTGTGACCCGAAATTGGAACCAAAACCGGAAGTTGATCGTGCCTGGAACTAGGACTTGGACTTGGAATCATAACTAAAATTTTACCTAGGTCCAGAACCGTAATTTGAACAGAACACGGACTCCAAATCTGACCTAGACCCGTATTGGGAGTCGGACCCGGAAATCAGACCAAAAAATGGAACCAGACTAGCAACACAGAACCAGGTCGGGACATAGAGCTGCACCCCAGTCTCGATCCTAAACCCAAACTTAGAAATGGGACCTGGACCTGAACCATAACAAGACCGAGACCCGTGACAGTGATCTAGATCTTGACTCGGGATTCAGGTAATGGGGCCTGGAATAGACAAGTAGTTGGTGTCTAGATCTGGGACTCATACTTGGTCCAGAATCTAGACGAAGAATCAAACCCGAACCCAGACCTAGACTTGGGACCCAAATTAGAACCTGAACAAGAATCGCCGAACAAGGACCCTAGAAGAAGACTAGGACCGTGACCAAGAGCCGGACCCAGACCTAGAAACGAACACAGACCTAGCCTCAGACCCAAACTTAGACTGGAACTCCTACCCGGACACGGTCGTGTACCCAGATCGGATCCAACACACAAAATTGGACCTAGATAGAGATCCGGATAAAAACCTGGACACAGACCAAGACCCAGACTGGGATCGAAATGCTGGACCTAGATCCTGACACAGAACCAAACTTGGACACGCACTCAGGACCCAAACTTTGACCTAGACCCGAACCTAGACCCAGATAGTGGTCCACACCTCGACACAAACCCAGACACAGACTCGGACCCGAACTCAAACCTACACCTAGAATCAGACCCAAAGCTAGACCCGGACCCGGACCCAAACTCGAACCTAGACCACGATCAGAACTATGGACTTAGACCTAGAATTGAATCCAAACTCAAATAGGTATTGGAACTTGGGACTCGTACCGAACCTAGACCAACACCCAGGAGGCGAACCCACACCCGAAGCCTAATCAGGACCTAGACAGAAATCCAGACCCGAAGCCAAACTCAAACAAGTACTCGAACTCTGACCCGAACTCAAACCCAAACTCGAGCTCAGAATCGCAAATGGAACTAGAACTGAACTAGGACGAGGACCCGGACGAGGACCTAAACCTGAACCCAGATCAAAACCCAGACAGAGACCTAAACCCGAACCGAGACTAGGACTCAAACTTTAACCTAGACCGGGACCCAAACCCACACAATAACTGGCACCTGGACACAAAATCAAGATAAGGATCTAGGAAACAGAACTAGGACCGGGAGATAGTACCCGACCCAGACCTGAAGTTGAGCCTAGGATCCAGCTCGTGACCTGACACCAAAAATGGACCAAGGGCCTGGACAAAACCCGAAGTGGGTGTCTGGATTTGGGACCCAGCCCAGGACCCGAACCCTAACAAGGACCCGTACCCGCACCCGGACCTGAACCAAGTCCCAAACCCAAAAGTGGACCCGAACCCGTACCCTGTGACCCAAAATTGGAACCAAAACGGGAACTTGACTGGGAGTGGAACTAGGACTTGGACTTGGAATCATAACTGAAATTGGACTTAGATCCAGAACCGTAACTGGACCGGGACCCGGACTCCAAATCCGACCTAGACCCGAATTGTGAGCTGGACCCGGATCCCAACCCAACCCTGGACTCTGGACCCGAACTTGAACCTGAAGTCAGACCCAAACATGGAACCAGACTAGGTTCAAAAAACCAGGGTCAGGACCTAGAACCGCACCCCAATCTGGATCACGAACCCAAACTCAGAAATGGGAACTGGGACGTGAACCAGAACCAGACCGAGACTAGTGACAGTGATCTAGATCTTGACTAAGGATTTGGGTAACGGCGCCTGGAACAGACCAGTAGTCGGTGTCTAGATTTGGGACTCAGACTAGGACCAGACCCTAGACGAAGAACCAAACCTGAACCCAGACCTAGACCTTGGACCCAAAATTAGAACCTGAATAAGAATAGCCAAACCAGGACCCTATAACAAGACTAGGACCGTGACCAGGACCCGGACCCAAACCTAGAACTTAGCACAGACCTAGCCTCAGACCCAAAATGAAACTGGAACTCGGGCCAGGACACGGTCGTGTACCCAGACCGAAACTGAGACCCGTACGTGGACCTAAATCTGGGACCGGATCCCAAACACAGAATTGGACCTAGATAGGGATCCGCATACGATCCTGGACTCGGACCAAGACCCAAACTGAGATCGAAATGATGGACCTACATCTGGAACCGTAACCGGAACAGGACACGGACTCCAAATCCGACCTAGACCCGAATAGTGAGCCAGACCCGAAAACCTACCCAAACCTGAACTCGGTACCCCAACCCGAACATGAACACAGACCCAAAAATGGAACCAGACTAGCGACACAGAACCAGGGTCGGGACATAGAACTGCACCCTAGTCTCGATCCTAAGCCCAAACTCAGAAATGGGACATGGAACCTGAACCATAACCAGACCGAGGCTCGTGACAGTGAACCAGATCTTGACTCGGGATTCGGGTAACGGTGCCTGGAACAGTCCAGTAGTCGGTGTCTAGATCTGGGGCTCAGAATAGGACCAAAACATAGACAAAGAACCAAACCCGAACCCAGACCTAGACCTGGGACCAAAAATTAGAACCTGAACAAGAATCGTCGAACCAGGACCCTAGAACAAGACTAGGAACGTGACCAGGACCCGGACCCAGACCTAGAACCAAACACAGACCTAGCCTCAGACCCAAACTGAGATTGGAACTCGGGCCCGAGCACGGTCGTGTACCCAGACCGGAACTGAGACCGTGACCTGAACCTAAATATGGGACCCGATCCCAAACACAGACTTGGACCTAGATACGAATCCGGATAAAAACCTGGACACGGACAATTACCCAGACTGGGATCGAAATGCTGGACCTAGAACTGGGTCGAGATCCTGACCCACACCCAAACTTGGACCCGCACTTGGGACCTGGACATGGACCTGAACCGAACCTAGACCTAGATTGGGGTCCACACAAAGAGACAAATTCAGACACAGACTCGGACCCGAACTCAAACCCACACCTAAAATCAGACCCAAAGCTAGACCCAGACCCAGACCCAAACTCGAACCCAGACCATGATCAGAACCAAAGACGTAGACCCAGAATTGAATCCAAACTCAAATCGGTATTGGAACTTGGGACTCGGACCAAACCTAGACCAAGACCTAGGAGGCGAACCCACACCACAAGCCTAATCTGGACCTAGACAGACATTCGGACCTGAACCCAAACACAGACCAGTAACCGAACTCTGACCCGAACTTAAACCCAAACTCGAACTCAGAATCGCAAATGGAACTAGAACCGAACTAGGACTAGGGCCAGAACCAAAACCTGCACCTAGATCAAAACCGAGACAGAGACCTAAACCCAAACCGAGACTAGGACTCGAACCTGAACCTAGACCGGGACCCAAACCCACACAATAAGTGCGACCTGGACCCAAAATCAGGAAAAGTATCTGAGAAACAGAATTAGGACCGGGAGCAAGTACCCGACCCAGACCCGAACTTGAACCTACGACCCAGCTCGTGACCCGACACCAGAAATGGAACAAGATTGGGACCCAAGATTGGGATCCTAATCTGGACCCACGGCTTGGACAAAACCTGGAGTTGCTGTTTGGATTTGGGACCCAGCCCAAGACCCGAACCCGCACACGGACCTGAACCCAGTCCCAAACCCAAAAGTGGACCCGAACCCGTACCCTGTGACCAAAAATTGGAACAAAAACTGGAAGTTGACCGGGACTGGAACTAGCAGTTGGACTTGGAATCGTAAGTAAAATTGGAGTTAGATCCAGAATAGTAACCGGAACAGGACCCGGACTCCAAATCAGACCTAAACCCGAATTGGGAGCCACACCTGGATCCCAACCCAAACCTGGACTCTGGACCCGAACTTGAACCTGAACTCAGACCCGAACATGGAACCAGACTAAGCTCACAGAACCAGGGTTGGGACCTAGAACTGCACCCCAGTCTCGATCCCGAACCAAAACTCAGAAATGGGAACTGGGACGTGAACCAGAACCAGACAGGGACCCGTGACAATGATCTTGCCTCAGGATTCGGGTAACGGGGCCTGTAACAGACCAGTAGTCGATGTCTAGATCTGGGACTCAAACTAGGACCATAACCTAGACGAAGAACCAAACCCGAACCCAGACCTAGACCTTGGACCGAAAATTAGAACCTGAACAAGAATCGCCGAACCAGGACCCTAGAACAAGACTAGGACCGTGACCAGGACCCGGACCCAAACCTAGAACCGAGCACAGACCTAGCCTCAGACCCAAACTTAGACTTGAACTCGGGCCCGGACACGGTCGTGTACCCAGACCGGAACTGAGACCCGGACGTGGACCTAAATCTAGGACCGTATCCCAAACACAGAGTTGGACCTAGATAGGGATCCGCATACGAACCAGGACTCGGACCAAAACCCAGACTGGGATCGAAATGTTGGACCTAGATCTGGGCCGAGATCCTGACCCAGACCCAAACTTTGACCAGCACTTCGGACCCGAACTTGGACTTGGACCCGAACCTAGACCCAAATCACGGTCCACACCTGGACACAAACTCGGACTCGAACTCAAACCCACACTTATCTTCAGACCCAAAGCTAGACCCTGACCCGGACCCAAACTCAAACCCTGACCAGGATCAGAACCAAGGACAAAGACGCAGAATTCAATCTAAACTAAAATTGGTATTGGAACTTGGGACTCGGACCGAACTAAGACGAAGACCAAGGAGGCGAACCCACACCCGAAGCCTGATCTGGACCTAGACAGAAATCCGGACACGAACCCAAACTAAGACAAGTTCTCGAACTCCGACACGAACTCAAACCCAAACTCGAACTCAGAATCGCAAATGGAACTAGAACCGAACTAGGCATAGCACTAGGGCCAGGACCTAAACCAAAACCTGAACCCAAATCAAAACAAAGACAAAGACCTAAACCTGAACCGAGATTAGGACTCGAACCTGAAGCTAGACCGGGACCCAAGCCCACACAATAACTGGGACCTGGACCCAGAATCAGGATAAGGACCTGGGAAACAGAACTAGGACCGGGAGCTAGTACCCGACCCAGACCCGAACTTGAACTTATGACCCAGCTCGTGACCCGGCACCTAAAATTGAACAAGATTGGGACCCGATATTGGGATCCGAATCTGGACCAGGGCTTGGACAAAACCTGGAGTCAATGTCTGGATTTGGGACCCAACCAAGGACCCGAACCCTGACACGGACCCAAACCCACACCCGGACCTAAACCCAGTCCCAAACCCAAAAGTGGACCCGAACCCTTTACATGTGACCCAAAATTACAACCAGACTAGGGACACAAAACCAGGGTTGGGACCTAGAACTGCACCCAGTCTCGATCCCGAACAAAAACCCAAAAATGGGAATTGGGACGTGAACCAGAACCAGACAGGGACCCGTGACAGTGATCTTGCCTCAGGATTCAGGTAACGGGGCCTGGAACAGACCAGTAGTTGGTGTCTACATCTGGGACTCACACTAGGACCAGACCCTAGACGAAGAACCAAACTTGAACCCAGACCTAGACCTCGGACACAAAATTAGAACCTGAACAAGAATCGCCTAACCAGTTGCCTAGAACAAGACTAGGACCGTGACCAGGACCCGGACCCAAACCAAGAACCGAGCACAGACCCAAAATGAGATTGGAACTCGCGCCAGGACACGGTCATGTACCTAGACCCAAACTTGGACACGAACTCGGGACCCGAACTGGGACCTGGACCCGAACCTAGACCCAGATCAGGGTCCACATCTGGACACAAACCCAGACACAGACGCGGACCCGAACTCAAACCCACACCTTGACCCGGACCTGGACCCAAACACGAACCCAGCCCTTGATCAGAACTAAGGACTTGGGACTCGGACCGAACCTAGACCAAGACCCAGGAGGCGAACCCACACCCGAAGCCTGATCTGGACCTAGACAGAAATCCAGACCCGAACCCAAACTCAGACCAGTACTCGAACTCCGACCCGAACTCAAACCCAAACTCGAACTCAGAATCGCAAATGGAACTAGAACCGAACTATGACTAGGACCAGGACCAGGAACTAAACCAAAACCTGAACCGAACTATTACTAGGACTAGGACCAGGACCGGGACCCAAACCCACAGAATAATTGGGACCTCGACCCAGGTTTAGGATAAGGACCTAGGAAACAGAACTAGGACCGGGAGCTAGTAGCCGACCCAGACTCGAACTTGAACCTAGGACCCAGCTCGTGACACGACACCTGAAATGGAAGAAGATTAGGACCCGATATTGGGATCCGAATCTGGACCTAGGGCTTGGACAAAACCTGTAGTCGGTGTCTGGATTTTGGACCTAGCCCAGGACCCAAACCCGCAACAGGACCAGAACCCAATCCCAAACCCAAAACTGGACCTGAATCCGTACCCTGTGACCCAAACTTGGAACAAAAACTGGAAGTTGGTCGGGACTGGAACTAGGACTTGGACTTTGAATCATAACTGAAATTGGATTTAGATCCAGAACCGTAACCGGACCAGGACCCGGACTCAAAATCAGACCTAGACCTGAATTGGGAATCGGACCCAGATACCAACCCAAACCTAGACTCTGGACCCGAAGTTGAACCTGAACTCAGACCCAAACATGGAACCAGATTAGGGACACAAAATCAGGGTTGGGACCTAGAACTACACCCCAGTCTCGATCCCGAACCCAAACTCAGAAAAGGGAAATGGGACGTGAACCAGAACAAGACCCAGATTGGGGTCTACACCTTGACAAAAACCCAGACACAGACTCGGACCCGAACTCAAACCCACACCTAGAATCAAA
The DNA here is from genome assembly GCF_029168945.1 of Cannabis sativa. Lineage (NCBI taxonomy): Eukaryota > Viridiplantae > Streptophyta > Magnoliopsida > Rosales > Cannabaceae > Cannabis > Cannabis sativa. The sequence continues at coordinate 27,144,394 of NC_083607.1, read as the reverse complement.
CCCGAAGCTAGACCCGGACCCAGACCCAAACTCGAACCCAGACCATGATCAAAACCAAGGACTTAGACGCATAATTGAATCCAAACTCAAATCGGTATTGGAACTTGGGACTCGGACCGAACCAAGACCAAGACCCAGGAGGCGAACCCACACCCGAAGCCTGATCTGGACATAGACAGAAATCCAGACCCGAACCCAAACTCATACCAGTACTCAAACTCTGACCCGAACTCAAACCCAAACTCAAACTCAGAAACGCAATTGGAACTAGAACCGAACTAGGACCAGGACCAGGACCTAAACCAAAACCTGAACCCAGATCAAAACCCAGACAGAGACCTAAACCCGAACCGAGACTAGGACTCGAACCTGAACCTAGACCAGGACCCAAACCCACACAATAACTGGCACCTGGACCCAAAATCAGGATAAGGACCTGGGAAACAAAACTACGACCGGGAGCTAGTACCCGACCCAGACCCAAACTTGAACCTAAGACCCAGCTCGTGACCCGACACCAGAAATGGAACAAGATTGGGACCCGAGATTGGGATCCGAATATGGACCCAGGGCTTGGACAAAACCCGTAGTCGGTGTCTGGATTTGGGACCCAGCCCAGGACACGAACCCTGACAAGGACCTGAACATGCACCCGGACCTGAACACAGTCCCAAACCCAAAAGTGGACTCGAATCCGTACCCTGTGACCCAAAATTGGAACCAAAACAGGAAGTTGACCGGTACTTGAACTAGGACTTGGACTTGGAATCATAACTGAAATTGGACTTCGATCCAGAACCGTAACCAGACCAGGACCCGGACTCCAAATCAGACCTAGACCCGAATTGGGAGCCGTACGCGGATCCCAACCCAAACCTGGACTCTGGACCTGAACTTGAACATGAACTCCGACCCAAACATGGAACCAGACTAGCGACACAAAAATAGTGTCGGGACCTAGAACCGCACCCGAGTCTCGATCCCGAACCCAAACTCAGAAATGGGAACTAGGAGGTGAACCAGAACAAGACCGAGAGCCGTGATAGTGATCCAAATCTTGACTTAGGATGCGGGTAACGGGGCCTGGAACAGACCAGTAGTTGGTGTCTAGATCTGGGACTCAGACTAGGACCAGAACCTAGACGAAGAACCAAACCCGAACCCAGACCTAGACCTGGGACCCAAAATTAGAACTTGAACAAGAATCGCCGAACCATAACCCTATAACAAGACTAGCACCGTGACCAGGACCGGGACCCAAACCTAGAACCAAGCACAGTCCTACCCTTTGACCCAAACTGAGACTGGAACTCGGATCCGGACACGGTCGTGTACACAGACTGAATATGAGACCCAGACGTGGACCTAAATCGTGGACCGGATCCCAAAAACAGACTTGTATCAAGATAGGGATCCGCATACGAACCTGGACTCGGACAAAAAGCCAAACTGGGATCAATATGCTGGACCTAGATCTGGGCCGAGATCCTGAGCAAGACCCAAACTTGGACCCGTACTCGGGACCCGAACTTGGACCTTGACCCGAACCTAGACCCAGATCAGGGTCCACACCTGGACAAGAACCCAGACACAGACTCGGACCCGAACTTAAGCCCACATCAAGAATAAGACCCAATACTAGACCCGGACCCGGACCCAAACTCGAACCCAGACCAAGATCAGAACCAAGGACTTAGACCCAGAATTGAATCCAAACTCAAATCGGTATTGGAACTTGGGACTCGAATCTGGACCCAGGGCTTGGTCAAAACCTGTAGTCGGTGTCTGGATTTGGGACCCAGCCAAGGACCCGAAACCTGATAAGGACCTGAACCCGCATCGGGACCTGAACCCAATACCAAACCCAAAACTGGACCCGAATCCGTACCCTGTGACCAAAAATTAGAACCAAAACCGGAAGTTGACCGGGACTAGAACTAGGAATTGGACTTGGTATCATAACTTAAATTGGACTTAGATCCAGAACCGTAACCGGACCAGGACCCGGACTCCAAATCAGACCTACACCCTAATTGGGTGTCGGACCCGGATCCCAACCCAAACCTGAATTCGGGACCCAAGCCCGAACATGAACTCAAACAAAAAAATGGAACCAGACTAGCGACACAAAACCAGGTTGGGAAAAAGAACTGCACCCCAATCTCGATCGTAAACCCAAACTCAGAAATGGAACTTGGGACAAGAACCATAACAAGATCGAGACTCGTGGCAGTGATCCAGATCTTGACTCGGGATTCGGTTAACGGGGCCTAGAACAGACCCGTAGTCGGTGTCTAGATTTGGGACTCAGACTAGGACAAGAACCTAGACGAAGAACCTAACCCGAACCCACACCTAGACCTGGGACCCAAAATTAGAACCTGAACAAGAATCGCCGAACTAGGACCCTAGAACAAGACTAGGACCGTGATCAGGACCCGGACCCAAACCTAGAACCGAGCACAGACCTAGCCTCAGACCCAAACTCAGACGGGAACACAGGGCCGGACACGGCCGTGTACCCAGAGCATAACTAAGACCGAAGCGTGGACCTATATCTGGGACCGGATCCCAAACACAGACTTGAACCTAGATAGGGATCCGCATATGAACCTGGACACGGACCAAGACCCAGACTGGGATCGAAATGCTGGACCTAGATCTGGGCCGAGATCCTGAACCAGACCCAAACTTGGAATCGCACTCGGGACCCGAACATGGACCTGGACTCGAACCTAGACCCAGATCAGGTCCACACCTGGACACAAACCGAAACATAGACTTGGACCCGAACTCAAACCTACACCTTGAATCAGACCCAAAGCTAGACCCGGACCTGGACCCAAACTCGAACCCCGACCAGGATCAGAACCAAGGACTTAGACCAAGAATTGAATCCAAACTCAAATTGGCATTGGACCTTGGGACTCGGACTAAACCTAGACCAAGACCCAGGAGGCGAACCCACACCCGAAGCCTGATCTGGACCTAGACAGAAGTCCGGACCCGAACCCAAACTCAGACCAGTACTCGAACTCTGACCCGAACTCAAACCCAAACTCGAACTCAGAATCGCAAATGGAACTAGAATCGAACTAGGACAAGGACCTGGACCAGGACCTAAACCAAAACCTTAACCCAGATAAAAACCCAAACAGAGACCTAAACCAAAACCGAGACTAGGACTCGAACCGGAACCTAGACCGAGCCCCAAACCCAAACAATAACTGGGACCTTGACCTAGAATCATGATAAGGACCTGGGAAACAGAACTGAGACCGGGAGCTAGTACCCGACCCAGACCCGAACTTGAACCTAGGATTCAACTCGTGACCCAGCACCAGAAATGGAACAAGATTGGGACCCGAGATTGGGATTCGAATCTGGACCAAGGGCTTGGACAAAACCCGTAATCGGTGTCTGGATTTTGGACCCAGCACAGGACCCGAACCCTGACAAGGACCCGAACCCGCACCCGGACCTGAACCTAGTCCCAAACCCAAAAGTGGAACTGAACCTGTACCCTGTGACCCAAAATTGGAACCAAAACTGGAAGTTTACCGGGACTGGAACTATGACTTGGACTTGGAATCAAAACTTAAATTGGAGTTAGATCCAGAACCGTAACCGGACCAGGACCCGGACTCCAAATCTAACCTAGACCCGAGTTGGGAGCCAGACCCAGATCCCAAACCAAACCTGGACTCTGGACCCGAACTTGAACCTGAATTAAGACCTAACCATGGAACCTGGACTCAGACCCGGACGTCGACCTAAATATGGGACCGGATCCTAAACACAGACTTGGACCTAGATAGGGATCCGCATAAGAACCTGGACTCAGACCAAGACCCAGACTGGGATCGAAATGTTGGACCTAGATCAGGACCGAGATCCTGACCCAGACCCAAACTTGGACCCGCACTCGGGACCCGAACTTTGACCTGGACCCGAACCTAGACCCAGATCGGGGTCCAGACCTGGACACAAACTTGGACACAGACTCGCACCCGAACTCAAACACCCACTCCTAGAATCAGACCCAAAGCTAGACCCGGACATTGACCCAAACTCGAACCCAGACCAGGATCAGAACCAAGGAAATAGACCCAGAACTTAAACTTGACTCAGATCGGGATTGGAACTTGGGACTCGAACCCAACCTAGACTAAGACCCAGGACACGAACCCACACCCGGAGCCTGATCTGGACCTAGACTAAAATCCGGATCCGAACCCAAACTCAGATCAGGACTCGAACTCCGACCCGAACTCAAACCCAATCTCGAACTCTGAATCGCAAATGGAACTAGAACCGAACTAGGACTACGATCAGGACCAGGACCTAAACCAAAACTTGAACCCATATCAAAACCCAGATAGAGACCTAAACCCGAACCGAGACTAGGACTCGAACCAGAACCTAGACCGGACCCAAACCCACACAATAACCGGGACCTGGACCCAAAATAAGGATAGGGACCTGGGAAACAGAACTAGGACAAGGAGCTAGTACCTGACCCAGACCGGAACTTAAACGTAGGACCCAGCTCGTGACCCGGCACAAGAAATGGAACGAGATGGTGACCCAAGATTGGGATCTAGATCTGGACCCAGGGCTTGGACAAAACATGTAGTCGGTGTTAGGATTTGGGACACAGCCCTGGACCCGAACCCTGAGAAGGACCTGAACCCAGACTTAGAACTGAACACAGACCTAGCCTCAGACCCAAACTGAAAGTGGAACTCGAGCCCGGACACGGTCGTGTACCCAGACCAGAACTGAGACCTGGACGTTGACCTAAATCCTGGACCGAATCCCAAACACAGATTTCGACCTAGATAGGGATCCGGACACGAACCTAGACTTGAACCAAGACCCAGACTGGGATCGAAATGTTGCACCTAGATCTGGACCGAGATCCTGACCCTGACAAAAACTTGGACCAGCACTCGAGACCCAAACTTGGACCTAGACCCAAACCTGGACCCAAATCGGGGTCCAGACCTGGAAACAAACCCGGACACAGACTCGGACCCGAACTCAAACACCCACACATAGAATCAGACCCAAAGCTAGACCTAGACCCGGACAAAAACTCGAACCCAGACCACGATAGAAACCAAGGACATAGACCCAGAACTTAATCCAGACCCAGATCGTGATTGGAAATTGGGACTCAGACAAAACTTATACCAAGACCCAGGAGGTGAACTTACACCCGGAGCATGATCTGGACCTAGATTGAAATCCAGACCCGAACCCAAACTCATACTAGGATACGACCTCCGACCCGAACTCAAACCGAAACTCGAACAGAATCACAAAAGGAACTAGAACCGAACTAGGACTAGGACCAGGACCAGAACCTAAACCCAAACCCGAACCTAGATCAAAACCCAGACAGAGACCCAAACCCGAACTAAGACTAGGACTCGAACACCAACCTAGACCGGGACCCGAACCCACACAATAACAGGGACTTGGAACCAGTATTAAGATAGGGACCTGGGAAATAGAACGAGGACCGGGACCTAGTACCCGACCAATACCTGAACTTGAACCTAGGACCGCGCTCGTGACCCTGCACCAGAATTGGAACCAGACTGGGACCCGAGATTGGGATCTGGGTCTGAACCCAAGGCTTGGACAAAACCCGTAGTCGGTGCCAGGATCTGGAACAAAGCCCTGGACCCGAACTCTGAGAAGGACCCGAACCCACACCCGGTCCTGAACCCAGTCCCCAAATCAAAAGTGGACCCGAACCTGTACCCTGTGACCAAAAATTGGAAACAAAACTGGAAGTTGACCGGGACTGGAACTAGGACTTGGACTTGGAATCGTAACTGAAATTGGACTTAGAACCATAACCGTAACCGGACGAGTACCCAGACTCCAAATCCGACCTAGACCCGAATTGGGAGCCGGACCCGGATCCCAACCCAAACCTTGACACGGGACTCGAAATTGAACCTGAACTCAGACCAAAACAAGGAACAAGACTAGGGACACAGAACTAGGGTCGGGAACTAGAACCGCACCCCAGTCTCGATCCCGAACACAAACTCAAAAATGGGACTTGGAACCTGAACCTGAACTAGACCGAGACCCATGAGAGTGATCCAGATCTTGACTCGGGATTCGGGTAACGGGGCCTGGAACCCAGACCTAGATTTGGGACCCAAAATTAGAACCTGAACAAGAATCGCTGAACCAGGACCATAGAACAAGATCAGGACCGTGACACCGTCGTGTACCCAGACAAGAGCTGAGACCCGGACCCTGAGCTACATCTGGGACCCGATCCCAAACACAGACTTGGACCTAGATAGGGACTCGGACACTGTCATGAGTCTTGGTCTGGTTCTCGTTCAGGTCCCAGGTCCGATTTCTGAGTTTTGGTTCGGGATCGAGACTGGGGTGCGATTCTAGATCCCGACCCTGGTTCTGTGTTGCTAGTATAGTTTCGTGTTTGGGTCTGAGTTTAGGTTCAAGTTCGGGTCTCGAGTCCAGGTTTGGGTTGGGATCTGGGTCCGGCTCCCAATTCGGGTCTAGGTCTGATTTGGAGTTCGGGTCCTGGTCCGGTTACGATTCTGGATCTATGTCCAATTTCAGTTATGATTCCACATCCAAGTCCTAGTTCCAGTCTCGGTCAACTTTCAGTTTTGGTTCCAATTTTGGGTCACAGCATACGGGTTCGGGTCCACTTTTGAGTTCGTGATTGAGTTCAAGTCCTTGTCTGAGTTTGGGTTCGGGTTCGGATTTCTGTCTAGGTCCAGATCAGGCTCCGGGTGTGGGTTCGCATTGGGGGTCTTGGTCTAGGTTGGGTCCGAGTCCATTGTTCCAATCAAGATCTGAGTCTGGATTCAGTTTTGGGTCTAAGTCCTTGGTTCTGATCCTGGTCTAGGTTCGAGTTTGTGTCTGGGTCCAGGTCTAGCTTTGGGTCTGATTCTAGGTGTGGGTTTGAGTTCGGGTCCGAGTCTGTGTTTGGGTTTGTGTCCGGGTCTGGACCCCGATTTGGGTGTAGGTTCGGGTCCAGGTAAAAGTTCAGGTCTCGAGTGCTAGTCCAAGTTTGCGTCTAGGTGAGGATCTCCGTCCAGATCTAGGTCCAGCATTTCAATCCCAGTCTTCTTCTTGGTCCGAGTCGAGGTTCGTATCCGGGATCCCTATCTAGGTCTAAGTTTGTGTTTGGATCGGGTCCCAGATTTAGGTCCAGTTTCGAGTCTCAGTTCTGGTCTGGGTACACGACCGTGTCCGGGCCCAAGTTCTAATCTCAATTTGGGTTTGAGGCTAGGTCTGTGTTCGGTTCTAGGTCTGGGTCTGGGTTCTGGTCACGGCCTAGTCTTGTTCTATCGTCCTCGTTCGACGATTCTTGTTCAGGTTCTAATTTTGGGTCAGAGATCTAGGTCTGGGTTCGGGTTTGGTTCTTCGTCTGGGTTCCGGTCCTAGTCTGAGCCCCAGATCTAGACACCGACTACTGGTCTGTTCTTGGCCCCATTACCCGAATCTCGAGTCAAGATCTGGATCACTGTCACGGGTCTCGGTCTGGTTCTAGTTCAGGACCCAGGTGCGATTTCTGAGTTTGGGTTTGGGATCGAGACTGGGGTGCGGTTCTAGGTCTCGACCCTGGTTCTGTGTCCCTAGTCTTGTTCTATGTTTGGGTCTGAGTTCAGGTTCAAGTTCGGGTCCCGAGTCCAGGTTTGGGTTGGGATATGGGTCCGGCTCCCAATTCGGGTCTAGGTCTGATTTGGAGTGCGGGTCCTGGTCCGGTTACGATTCTGGATCTATGTCCAAATTCAATTATGATTCCAAGTCCAACTCCTAGTTCCAGTCTCGGTGAACTTCCGGTTTTGGTTCCAATTTTGGGTCACAGTGTACGGGTTCGGGTCCACTTTTGAGTTCGGATTTTAGTCTAGGTCCAGATCAGGCTCCAGGTGTGGGTTCGCATCCGGGGTCCTGCTCTAGGTTTGGTTCGAGTCCATGGTTTGGGTTCGAGTTTGTGTCCGGGTCCGGGTCTAGCTTTAGGCCTGATTCTAGGTGTGGGTTTGAGTTGGGTCCGAGTCTGTGTTTTGGTTTGTGTGCAGGTCTGGACCCCGATCTGGGTGTAGGTTCGGGTCCAGGTCCAAGTTCGGGTCCCGAGTGCTGGTTTAAGTTTGGGTTTGGGTGAGGATCTCTGTCCAAATATAGGTCCAGCATTTCAATCCTAGTCTGGTTCTTGGTTCGAGTCCAAGTTCGTATTCGGATCCCTATCTAGGTCCAAGTCTGTGTTTGGGATCGGGTCCCAGATTTAGGTCCAGGTCCGGGTCTCAGTTCCGGTATGGGTACACGACCGTGTCCGGGCCTAAGTTCCAGCCTTAGTTTGGGTTTGACGCTAGGTCTGTGTTCGGTTTTAGGTCTAGGTCTGGCTCCTGGTCATGGTCCTAGTCTTGTTCTAGGGTCATGGTTCGGCGATTCTTATTCAGGTTCTAATTTTGGGTCCCAGGTCTAGGTCTGGGTTCGGGTTTGGTTGTTCGTCTGGGTTCTGGTCCTAGTCTGAGTCCCAGATCTAGACACCGACTACTAGTCTATTCCAGGCACCGTTACCCGAAACCCGAGTCAAGATCTGGATCAGTGTCACGGGTCTCGATCTGGTTCTTGTTCAACTCGCACGTCCCACTTCTGAGTTTAGGTTCGGGATCGAGACTGCTGTGCAGTTCTAGGTCCCGACCCTGGTTCTGTGTCGCTAGTCTGGTTCCATTTTTGGGTCTGAGTTCAGGTTTGGGTTCGGGTCCCAAGTCCAAGTTTGGGTTTTGGTTCCGGGTCCGGCTCCCAATTCTGGTCTAGGTGTGATTTGGAGTCCGGGCCCTAGTCCGGTTACGGTTCTGGATCTAGATCCAATTTCAGTTATGATTCCAAGTCCATGTCCTAGTTCCAGTCCTGGTCAACTTTCGGTTTTTGTTCCAATTTTGGGTCATAGTGTACGGGTTCGGGTGCACTTTTGGGATTGGGACTGGGTTCAAGTCCAGGTGTGGGTTCGGGTTCTTGTCAAGGTTCAAGTCCAATGCTGGGTCCCAAATCCAGACACTGACTATGAGTTTTGTCCAAGCCTTGGGTCCAGATCCGGATCCCACTTTTGGGTCCCAGTCTGGTTCCATTTTTGGTGCCGAGTCACGAGCTGGGTCCTATGTTCAAGCCCGGGTCCGGGTCTAGCTTTGGGTCTTATTCTAGGTGTTGGTGTTTGAATTCGGGTCTGAGTCTGTGTTTGGGTTTTTGTCCAGGTCTGTACCCCGATCTGGGTCTAGGTTCGGGTACAAGTCCAAGTTCGGGTCCCAAGTGCGGTTCCAAGTTTGGGTTTGTGTCACGATATCGGTCCTGATCTAGGTCCAGCATTTCGATCCCAGTCTAGGTCTTTGTCCGAGTCCAGGTTCGTATCCGGATCCCTATCTAGGTCCAAGTCTATGTTTGGGATCGGGTGCTAGATTTAGGTCTAGGTCCGCGTCTCAGTTCCGATCTGGGTACACAACCGTGTCCGGGCCCGAGGTCTAGTCTCAGTTTGGGAATGAGGCTAGGTCTGTGTTCGGTTATAGGTCTTGGTCCGGGTCCTGGTCTCGTTCCTAGTCTTGTTCTAGGGTCATGGTTCGGCGATTCATGTTCAGGTTCTAATTTTGGGTCCCAAGTCTAGGTCTAGGTTCGGGTTTGGTTCTTCGTCTTGGTTCTGGTCCTAGAGTGTGTCCTAGATCTAGACACAGACTACTGGTTTGTTCCAGGCCCCGTTACCCGAATCCTGAGTCAAGATCTGGATCACTGTCACGGGTCTCGGTCTTTTTCTGGTTCATGTCCCAGGTCCCATTTCCGAGTTTGGGTTTGGGATTGAGACTGGGGTGCGGTTCTAGGTCCCGACCCTGGTCCTGTGTCCCTTGTCTGGTTCCATGTTTAGATCTGAGTTCAGATTCAGGTTCGGGTCCGGAGTCCAAGTTTGGGTTGGGATCCGGTCCGGCTCCCAATTCAGGTCTGCGTCTGATTTGGAGTCCGGGTCTTTGTCCGGTTACGGTTCTAGATCTAGGTCCAATTTCATTTATGATTCCAAGTCCAAGTCTAATTCTAGTCCAGGTCAACTTCCAGTTTGGGTTCTAATTTTCGGTCATAGGGTACGGGTTCAGGTTTACTTTTTTGTTTGGTACTGGGTTCAGGTTCGGGTCCTTGTCAGGGTTCGGGTCCAGGGCTGGGTACCAAATCTAGACACTGACTACGGGTTTTGTCCAAGCCCTGGGTCCAGATCCGGATCCCAATCTCGAGTCCCAGTCTGGATCCATTTCTGTTGCCGGGTCACAAGCTGGGTCCTAGTGTTGGGTTTTATGCCCTAAATAAAACTCATTTCAATATAATCAGATTTACTTATTAATATAGATCAGAAATAACATTTAATGTTGCATGGTTCACGTGATTTATTTCATGATTATATGTACATAATGTATAGATTCATCTGAAACCCTTTTCACATACTTGATCCTGTTTATTGTGCCGTCAACACATTGGAAAGTAAACATGACTATGTGAATAAAGTTTCCTAGATTTATCAGACATAGGGTTTTACTGATATGATAATCTACAACAAGAGTTTACTTGTATTTGGAAAAATACTATGTTCTTTCCAGAACATTGGTTAAAGTAAAGCTCAGGTTGGATGCATGGAGTATGCATCAAATGATCTTAATCCTGTTATAATTAGGCTCAATCTTGAAAGGCTATTTCGTGTTCCTTGAATTGATAGTTAAGCCTACTTTTAAGTCAGGGTGATACGTACTTTTTGGGAACACGGTAGTGCAATTGAGTGGGAGCGCTAGCATAAACATGGAATCTATAGCTTCTATCTGGCGAATAGTAAGCAAAAGATGATCACCTTCGAGCTTGACCAAACGAAAATAAATGGTGGAGATCTCATTTCACATAAGCTGAAATATCATTTATACGGGGTCAAGTGTTTTAAGGGTAATTTCATCCCTTTACTGTGTAGATCATTCATATAGAGGATAATTGATCACATTAGGATTATAACAATGGATAACTAATGATGTGTCTATATGGTGGAACATATAGAGCATTCTATATACTGAGAGTGCAATTCTAAGTTCTATGCGTGGATTCAACGAAGAATTAATAAGTTAGTGAATTTTAGTGCTAAATTCTTGATCTACTTATTGGAAGCTCAGTTATATAGACCCATGGTCCCCCCACTAGTTGAGATAATATTGCTTGTAAGACTCATGTAATTGGTTTTGATTAATCAATTATAATTCTCAAATTAGACTATGTCTATTTGTGAATTTTAACTAAGTAAGGGCGAAATTGTAAAGAAAGAGTTTTAGGGGCATATTTGTTAATTATGGTACTTTGTATGGTTCAATTAATAAATATGATAAATGACAATATTATTTAATAATTATTTATAGTTATTAAATAGTTAGAATTGGCATTTAAATTGTTGAATTAGGAAATTGGCATTTTTGAGAAAATCAGATACAAAAGGTGTTAAAATTGCAAAATTGCGAAAAGCAAGGCCCAATCCATTAGTGTATGGCCGGCCACCTATTGTAGTATTTTAAGTTGATTTTTTCATTATTTTAATGCCATATAATTCAAATCTAACCCTAGTGGAATGCTATAAATAGATAGTGAAGGCTTCAGGAAAAACAGACTTTTCTTCAGACTTTCTGAATCAGAAAAACCTGAGCCTTCTCTATCCCTATCTAGCTGACCACTCCCTCTCTTCTTCTTCAATATTTCGAAATCCTTAGTGATTAGAGTAGTGCCCACACACATCAAGTGATACCTCAATCATAGTGAGGAAGATCGTGAAGAAAGATCATCAGCAAAGGAGTTTCAGCATCAAAGATTCAGAGAAAGAGATCTAGGTTCAGATATTGATAATGCTCTGCTACAGAAAGGAATCAAGGGCTAGATATCTGAACGGAAGGAGTCATTATATTCCGCTGCACCCAATGTAAGGTTTCCTAAACTTTATATGTGTTTAATTTATCGTTTTAGAAAGTTCTTATTTAGGATGTTACTAAACATACTTGTGAGTAGATCTAAGATCCTGGTAAAATAATTTCCAACAACTGGCCTCAGAGCCATGGTAATTGATTTACTTGCAAGAAATTTGGACTTTAAAAACGATTGTTTGTATGTTCTTTGGATGGTATCATGTTGTATTGAGTGTTATTTGATGATTGATTGATGCTTGTAAATTTTCGTGAAAAATAATTGCGATTTTGTTTCTGGAATTATTTTTATTAGATAGTATGGAAAAAGTTAAGCAAGTTAGCCTTTTACATAACTCAATTTCGATTTTATTTGAATTAGTTATGAATTTTCGACGATTTGAAAAAATCGGGGCTGTGCTGATATTTTCCTGCGATCGCTAATCTGTCCGTACGGTTCACAATTTTTTCGTTTTTCTTCGATTTTTCATGCTTTTTCATGGAATTAACTTCCGATTTTTGGTATAGTTTTGTATTTATACTATTACTATTCCTAATTCAATTCTAATTATCTTTTTGAATTAATTTAATATTTTTTAAATTTAATTCAAGATATTAGTGTAATTTGAATTTGAATAGAATTAGTATCTATCTTCTTGCTTAAAAATCTATCTTATTTTAAAATTTGATTATATCTTATCTTATTTTTAAATTTAAAAATAAGATATTTATAATCCTGTAATTTTTAAATGATATAAGATATTTTGCTAATTTTTTAAATTTTGTTATTTTATTTATTTAAATTACATTTAAAATTTGAAAAAGATATTTATTTATCTTTTCTAATTTTTTATTTAATTTTTATTTATAAAATAACATTTAAAATTTAAAAGTAGTTAGCAAATTTTTGAAATGATATTTAGGTTGGTTGAAACCTAATTTTTCAAAAATTGTAGGTTTAATTTTAAATTTAAATTTTTTTAAAAATTTCAAATTTTTCAATTTTTTTTTTAATTTTTCGAAAAATTATTTTTTTTATTTAATTTATTATTTTCGAAATTAAATATTTAATTTAAAATTAAATAAATCCTACATCCAACTATCCAACTAACCTTGTTGCAGGAGTATGTGTTTTAGCTTATGTGTAAGTTTTCAAAACCTATTATTACTTGATTGCAAATAGCCATGGTTACTTTTTGCCAGATCTAATGATCTGATGGCTCCCTTGGTCAAGATAATAATTCGTAACAGGTATATTTACAATCTTCTTTCATCTGTGTATGACCTAGCAACATGATAGGACCCATCCAAAGTGTGCCTGTGTGAGCCTATGTGTTTAATTTTATTATAGATGCATATAGGTTAATGTTGCTAAAATAAATTATCATAGTTCTTGATAGAATTTATTTAGGCCCATTTAGTTTTTGGGCCTATTCAATTAATAACAGTTGTTCTTATTAAGGTTAAATTCCTCTCTTTTGGGCCTTGTGTGAGAGTTGGGAGCCATAGTAGTGGGTACGACATACTGAACCCAGCACCCCCTCACATGAACCACCCCAATTGTGAAGGCCCATTTGCCTGATTTGAATGACTGTACTAGGTTAATTACACTAGTTTAACCTAATTAAAATTGATTAGCAACATAATTAATTTCATTTTTTTTGAAATTAATTTAAGAAAATTATAGTTTAAAGAATTTTTTATTCTAAGCTAAACTATATGTATTTTCTTGTATTTAATTAAATATAGAATTATAACCATCTAGATTCTTTCTGGAACTTAATTTAAATTTTTCATTAAATATTCTTATTTAAGTTGATATTTAGTTAATATCTTTTCGAATATTAACTTAAAATGGAATATTTTCAAATTATGTGGTTACGACTTAATTTTTGATATTTAATTAAATTTAAATTTGAAAAATATTTAAGTTCTAGATTTTTTCTAATACAACTTAAATTAGATATTTTTTCAAATTTTGTGGAAAAGATACTTAGTCAAATAAGATATTTTCTAGATAGTTATTTCTAGACTACTTATTATTTCTAATATTAAATAGGAAATATTATACATTGTGAAATTAATTATTTGTTAATTAATTTTGGTACAATTTATTTTAAGTATATTTTTCCTAGTATTAAACTAGAGATTAATAATTAAGCCTTCTCTACACTTAATTATTTATTTCTTGAATTTAATAAATTTAATTAATTTGAAAATTAAATATCTAAGTTGATTTTTATCATCATACTTAAATATTTCTTTTTCATGACATTTAATTAAATAGAAAATTATTTTTAGTTGAAATTTATTTTTTCAACTAAATTTAAATAATTTTCAAAATATATTTTTTCTTTATTTTATTAATCAATTTTCGAAATTGCATTTCTTAAATGCTAGAATTTCGAATTTTATCTTGAAAAATAGATTAAGTTGTAAATTAATTATTTATTTTAATCAATTCTTGGATCAACTTAAATCAATGATTTTTTCATTTATTGATTAATTTAAAATAAATTGAATTAAAGTATATTATTAGAAATTGAATTAATTAGTCAAAGGAAAATCTAGATAGGTGATATTTTTGCTTGAACTATTTTTTTAGTGTATTTAATTAAATAGAAAATGAATATTTAAGTTGATTTTCATCATCATACTTAAATATTTGAAATTTTTCTTATATATTTAATTAAATAGGAAAATTATATTTTTTTTTGTTGTAAATTAATTTTATTAATTAATTTTGGGCCAACATTAAATTAGAATAATTTTTCCAGGATTTATTTTTTATTTTAATATGCATTTTTCGAAAATTGTATTCTTATATACTTTAATTTTTCGAAATGCAATATATATTTATAGAAAATTAAATTTGAGTTGTAAATTAATTTAAATTAATTTTGTAACAACTTAAATTGAATATTTTTCTAAATATTTATTCGAAATTATTACTAAGATGGAAATAATTCATGTTATTTTCATATCCATCTAAGTAAAATTTATAAATATTAAATTAAAAATTATATTTAGAATTTTTCATTCTAAATTGGAAATTTTAATTAAATAAATATATATTTAAAATAAATAGAATAAATAAAGAGAATCAAAGAAAAATACAACTCACTTTAAATAATGAGCTTGATTATTATTAACACATTCGATCTCCATTGTGGGTTTTACACCGCGTT
The DNA here is from genome assembly GCF_029168945.1 of Cannabis sativa. Classification (NCBI taxonomy): domain Eukaryota; kingdom Viridiplantae; phylum Streptophyta; class Magnoliopsida; order Rosales; family Cannabaceae; genus Cannabis; species Cannabis sativa. The sequence goes on along the minus strand of NC_083607.1, from coordinate 27,129,246 downwards.
TGTTTTAGTGAGTAATCCTCCCTAATGGAGGAACGTTCATTAGCAATTTCGCACCGTTTAACCTCGCATGATAAGTAGTTTGTAAGTGTTTTGTATGGTATGGATCACCCTAATGGTGGCGAGCATACTTGACTTGCAAATTATGAAACAATGGTGGAAGCTCATAAGATAGAATTGCCTTGACTCTCGCCTAAACGGGACAACGCTGAATTCCAATCTTGATCGAATAAAAGGTTGCTAGAATGTTTATCATTTTAGATGAGCTGACAACTCTATTCAATGGATGATGCTTTGACTCTCGCCTAAACGGGACACTGTATCAGTTTGTTGAAAAACCTTGGAAATTATTTAGGATTGTATGTTTTAGTATTTTCACTTGTCATTCCTACTTGCTATATGTTTATAATTTCTGAATTGTGTATGCATTTATATTGAACCATGTTATTTTCTGTTATTAAGTTGTAGTTTAATTTCGAATCTTCATTGTTGGTCTAACATGTTTGTTTTTCAAATGAGATAAATCCCTAATGGATTTTCACCATTAGACATACATAATAGTGTAAGATCTCGAAAGATAAATATTGTATATGCGACATCTAGCTGTTCATCAATTGATGACACCTTAGACTAGTATTTTTACGATATGAAACAAGAAGATTGTATAAATAAGATTACTTTGACTTTCGCTAATCGAAGCATCGTTGGATTCTTATTTTAAACGAAATTATCCTAATTCCTCTTAGCTTATTCATTTCGAATTAGCTCAATTATATATCATTGGATGAATGGTCTATAAATCATTTCATGTCATTCTATATTTTCTCTTAAGAAATTAAATGACACATATGATTATAATCCCGAAATTCTATTCCCAATTGATATAAATCCTCAATCTTAGAAATCTCCTACTTGTATGGGCAAATCTGACTTAGAGTTTAAATAGTAGTGGTGGTCCAAGAAAGAATTACTCATTATATTTGGTTGAATTTAAGTCTTTGACTTTAATTTTAGAATCCAAACAGAAATTTTCTTATATTTCTAATTCCAGATACAATACAGTTACACTTTCTCAAGTGTTTAATATCCATCTTTTATTAATGGATTCAAACTGTATGGAATATGAGTTAGGTATTCTGTGACCAGAATCCACTTGCACTATTCTCAGAATTCTTTTATAAACCTAAGTCATCAAAAGACACTACCACATTTTTTTTAATCTATGGCATTTGTATCTTATTCATAGTGGATTTAACAAGATCAATCTCTGCAAAGAGTTAATATGCCTATATCCACTGAAAGTAGTTCATCTCATTCGCAGATGGATGTACATTCAGGGGTGGATATGAGTTTTTCGTTGTATTCTTAAAACGATAACTCTAGATTATACCTTTTAGCAAAGAAATTTGAAATGTTTGAAAAATTTCATTAATTTCTAGCAATGGTTAAAACCATTAAGGTAAGTGGTTAAAGATCTTGCGAACTGATAGGGGTGGAAAAATAGTTAGTAGATATGCAGTTCAAAGATCATTAAATTGATTTTTGAATTATATCCAAACTTACCTCCCTAGAAATTTCGAGTTGCATGTTGATGATTAGTTACTAGTCGTTGCCTAAATCCTTCTATGGTAACACAATTTCAGAATGATGTAATGGTTGTATACTTAATGTAAATCATTACTAGATTCATGGATGACCTAATCAAAATCTTAAGAAAAGCTAGAACGGTTAACCATGGTTTGTTAGCTATTCTAAGTGATTAGGGGTGGACCATCCCATTGTCAATAGATAAGAAAGTGTTTGTTCAAACAAATACTACTTTTCTAAGATAATGACTAAGTCTGAAAATAAGTAGCAAGTAAAGGAGATATTTAATTCTTGATTCTAAAAGTGTTCTATCATCTTACTTGACATATGATGATCTCACTGCCTCTGTTGTCTTGTCACAACCAAAGAGGTCAATACCATTTAGTTTTCTTAGACATAATTCACGGTGCCTTGTCGTAGTGGGAGAGTTTCTAGGAACTCACCTTCTTATGACTTGGGAGACACTAGTGATTAAAATCCATTGTGAGTTTAAACAAGTAATGGATTGTCAAGACAAGAAACTAAGAAGAAAGCCAATAGAACTATGGTTTAATCCATTCACATGGAGTAACCTAAAGTTTTCTATTACAAGGACATAAAAGGAAATTTTCGTTTATAAGTCCATTCAATGGACTTAACAAAACTTCCTGTTCCTAGTATTATAGGTTTGAGTTTATCTAAACCTATGGCTTGTGGTATACCTGGTAATTACTTACTCTAATGCAAGCAACTTACTTTAGTAAGATGCTGAAGCATTTTCTTTCTAATGGCAATCTATAGAAGCTTCACAACTTCTAAGGTATAGATTTTATTTATCTAAGGAAAAGTTTCAACTATTCCAGAAAAGATAAAGCCATGAAAGAATTTCTTAAATCAACAGTGAGAGGTCTTAGATATGCTTTTGTATGCCTTAGACCAGACACCTGCTGTTGAGTGGGAGTAATGAGTAGGTATCAGATTAATCCAGGAGAAGAACATTGTAAGACAATCAAGTAAATCCTAAGATTAAGAAGAGGAACTATATGTTAGTCTATAAGGGTGTGTTTAAAACTCTTAGACTACACCGTATCAGATTTCGAAATTTGCCTATGTGCTAGTAAATATTTCTGATAAGATGGTGGTTACTCTGGGGGTGGAATAGTGATTTTGGAGAAGTGTAAAAACCTATCTGAAGTCTCTAGGTCTACCAGAAAGGGACTGAATGTTAAGGTTGTAGGAAAGGTACTTATTCAGTCTAAGGAAAGTTCTATACATCTTTGGCACCATTCAAAATTGCCTTAAACTACTAGTGTTAATTTCTTGATTAACCAAAAGTAGTTGCGAAAGGTATAAAATCCAGTATCCCAAGAGAATAGACATATAGAGAGGAATTTCACATTATCAATGATTTTGTGATTAAAGGAAGAGTAATGGTGGAGAAAAGGTTGTGGTTAATTCAACCTTTCAGATCCTATTACGAGGAGGTTACTACTACTACACTTGATTTGTATATCAAGGTGTTGAGATTATTTGAAACACACTTTTTGTTTTATATTAGTGCAAGTGGGAGTTTGTTGGGTTTTCTGCCCTAAATAAAACTCATTTCAATATAATCAGATTTACTTATTAATATAGATCAGAAATAACATTTAATGTTGCATGGTTCACGTGATTTATTTCATGATTATATGTACATAATGTATAGATTCATCTGAAACCCTTTTCACATACTTGATCCTGTTTATTGTGCCGTCAACACATTGGAAAGTAAACATGACTATGTGAATAAAGTTTCCTAGATTTATCAGACATAGGGTTTTACTGATATGATAATCTACAACAAGAGTTTACTTGTATTTGGAGAAATACTATGTTCTTTCCAGAACATTGGTTAAAGTAAAGCTCAGGTTGGATGCATGGAGTATGCATCGGAAGGGACCTATACTCAACTTTGACTTAGATTTAATTAAACTTACCGTAAAATCTATTCAAGTCAATATCGCCTAGTTGATCCTAGATCAAATGATCTTAATCCTGTTATGATTAGGCTCAATCTTGAAAGGCTATTTCGTGTTCCTTGAATTGTTAGTTAAGCCTACTTTTAAGTCAGGGTGATACGTACTTTTTGGGAACACGGTAGTGCAATTGAGTGGGAGCGCTAGCATAAACATGGAATCTATAGCTTCTATCTGGTGAATAGTAAGCAAAAGATGATCACCTTCGAGCTTGACCAAACGAAAATAAATGGTGGAGATCTCATTTCACATAAGCCGAAATATCATTTATACGGGGTCAAGTGTTTTAAGGATAAAATACATAGTAGGGTGTCACGGTAATTTAATCCCTTTACTGTGTAGATCATTCATATAGAGGATAATTGATCACATTAGGATTATAACAATGGATAACTAATGATGTGTCTATATGGTGGAACATATAGAGCATTCTATATACTGAGAGTGCAATTCTAAGTTCTATGCGTGGATTCAACGAAGAATTAATAAGTTAGTGAATTTTAGTGCTAAATTCTTGATCTACTTATTGGAAGCTCGGTTATATAGACCCATGGTCCCCCCACTAGTTGAGATAATATTGCTTGTAAGACTCATGTAATTGGTTTTGATTAATCAATTATAATTCTCAAATTAGACTATGTCTATTTGTGAATTTTCACTAAGTAAGGGCGAAATTGTAAAGAAAGAGTTTTAGGGGCATATTTGTTAATTATGGTACTTTGTATGGTTCAATTAATAAATATGATAAATGACAATATTATTTAATAATTATTTATAGTTATTAAATAGTTAGAATTGGCATTTAAATGGTTGAATTAGGAAATTGGCATTTTTGAGAAAATCAGATACAAAAGGTGTTAAAATTGTAAAATTGCAAAAAGCAAGGCCCAATCCATTAGTGTATGGCCGGACACCTATTGTAGTATTTTAAGTTGATTTTTTTATTATTTTAATGCCATATAATTCAAATCTAACCCTAGTGGAATGCTATAAATAGATAGTGAAGGCTTCAGAAAAATAACACTTTTCTTCAGACTTCTGAATCAGAAAAACTGAGCCTCTCTCTCTCCCTATCTTTAGCTGCCACTTCTTCTCTCTCTTGTTCATTGATTTCAAAATTTCTTTGTGTATGAGTAGTGCCCACACACATCAAGTGATACCTCAATCATAGTGAGGATGATCGTGAAGAAAGATCATCAGCAAAGGAGTTTCAGCATCAAAGATTCAGAGAAAGAGATCCAGGTTCAGATATTGATAATGCTCTGCTACAGAAAGGAATCAAGGGCTAGATATCTGAACGGAAGGAGTCATTATATTTCGCTGCACCCAATGTAAGGTTTCCTAAACTTTATATGTGTTTAATTTATCGTTTTAGAAAGTTCTTATTTAGGATGTTAATAAACATACTTGTGAGTAGATCTAAGAGCCTGGTAAAATAATTTCCAACACCTAGGTTCAAGTTTGGGTCTGGGTCGGGTACTAGGTCTCGGTCGTAGTTCGTTGTCAGCATCGGCGAGCTGCTCACGTACCTCAGGAACCAATCGGTTCATGTAATGGGCGAGCATCTTCTTGCCTTTCTTGGCCTCTGGTTGCACTGGAAAGGGTTGAGTAGGAGCCCGCATTTGCTCAGATTTGCTCTTGGCCAGCTCGGATCAACCCTTTGATTACTCAGGCTTGTTCGAGCTTCCTCCTCGAGAATCTTTGGTCTTAGTAACTTCTGGAGTAAAAGGGTTCGTAGCAGTTAGCTCTTCGGAAAGGTCAATAACCTCCCCGGCGGGTGCCTTTTCCTTGGGAGGGGTCGCCTCACCGCCCTTGGATTTCTTGGCCGGAGGAGATGAGCTTGAGCTTCATCCAACTCTCTTCTTCAGAGCATCGAGCATCTTTTGAGGCATATCTGCACGAAACAAAAACAACATGGTTAGAGGAAAAAGACATCAAAAGCATAAAGCATAGAGCTACTTTTTGTTGATGGGCTATCAACTTTAAGTTTGCAGTGGCCCGTTTTTCTTCGATTTCATCAAGTGATTCTGCTAGGAGTTTGTGATTGGTACCTTGATTGTACGTCAATCTTCTATGGGATAATGGCTCAAGTTTGACGGGCAGCATAGCTTCATATCCGTACGCCATTGCGAATGGTGTCTGTCCGGTTTCCGTTTTCTCGGTTGTACGGTATGACCATAGAACTTCAGGAAGCTCTTCTGGCTAGTTTCCTTTGGCCTCTTCAAGTTTTTTCTTCAGTATATCCTTCAAGGTTTTGTTGACTGCTTCAACTTGACCATTTGCTTGAGGATGCGCCACTGCGGAGAAACTTTTGATGATACCATGGTTTGCACAGAAATCAGTAAAGGATTGGCTGCCGAATTGCTTGCCATTGTCTCAAACTATCTTGTATGGTAGTCCGAATCGGCAAATTATGTTCTTCACAATAAAGTCTTGAACTTTCTTTGATGTAATGGTTGCGAGTGGTTCAGCTTCAGTCCACTTAGTGAAGTAATCAGCCGCTACCACTGCATACTGCACTCCACCTTTACCTTTGGGTAATTGTCCGATAAGGTCAATCCCCCAAATGGCGAAGGGCGACGGACTTTCCATCTGTGTTAACTCATTGGGTGGAGCTATTGGTATCTTTGAAAATCTCTGGCATTTGTCACACTTCTTAATATGGGCTTTTGAATCTTCAATCATCGTAGGCCAGAAGTAACCTTGCCTTAGAATTTTCTTAGATAAGCTCTGTCTGGCAGCATGATTTCCACAGAATCCGTTGTGAACTTCAGATAAGAGTCGTTAAGCTTCGTCTTGAGTGACACATTTGAGCAATGGCATCGAGAATCCTCTTTTGTACATAATTCCCTCTACTATGATATACTGTGCAGCTTTCCTCCTCATTTTCCGAGCTTCATATTGGTTATCTGGGAGTTTCCTAGAGTCGAGGTAGGCTGCTATTGGTGTCATCCAATTTGGGGATGTATCCATATTTTGCCCGATTTGATCTTTAAACATTTTGTTTACCAATCTTTGGTATGTAGCACCAGCGTTTTCCAGACCAAACGACATTACTTTGTAGAAATATAGACCCATATCTGTTCAGAAACTTGTATGTTCTTGGTCTGGTGGATGCATTTTGATTTGATTGTAGCCTCAGTAAGTGTCCATGAAGCTTAGTATTTCATGCCTTGCTGTTGCATCTACGAGATGATCGATTCGTTGGAAGTGGAAAACAGTCATTAGAGCATGCTTTGTTTAGGTCTGTGAAATCAATACAGACGCGCCATTTCTTGTTCGGCTTGGATACTAGTACGGGATTCGCGACCAAGCTGGGTAGAAAGCTTCAATTATGAAGTTGTTGCTGCGCGGCTTTTCAACTTCATCCTTCAGGGCTACTGCTCGTTCTTTGTCCAACAACCTTCGTTTTTGTTGAACTGACCGAAAGTTAAGATCGATATTCAGAACATGTGAGATGATACAAGCATCGATTCTGACCATATCCGCATGTGACCACGAAAAAACGTCTAGGTTTGATTCTGACCATACCATTGCTGAGCGGCTGATTTGTTGAGCAATGGTATTTCAAGTTGGCCCCTCGAAAGTTTAGTTCGTGGAAAACCTTCTCTTCGGATTTCCATGCACAATTCTCCTTCTCACGCCAACTTCCATTGCATCTAGGAGACTTGGTCAAAGTTAAGCAAAGACCAGGCGAGCCTCTCCGGGAATATATCAGTAGATTCATGACGGAAGCGACCAAAGTTTTCTGAGAGCAAACCTAGACGTTTTTGCCTGGTCACATGTGGATATGGTTGGAATTTATCCTTCTATCATTTCACATGTTCTGAATATCAATCCCAACTTTCGGCCAGTTCAACAAAAAGAAGGCTGTTGGACAAAGAACGAGCAGTAGCCCTGAAGGAAAAAGTTGAAAAGCTACGCAACAATAACTTTATAGTTGAAGCTTTCTACCTGGCTTGGGTCGCGAATCCCGTATTAGTGCCCAAGCCGAACAAGAAATGGCGAGTCTGTATTGATTTCACAGACCTCAACAAAGCATGTCCTAAAGACTCTTTTCCACTACCAAGGATCGATTAGCTCGTAGATGCAACAGCAGGGCATGAAATACTAAGCTTCATGGATGCTTACTCAGGCTACAATCAAATCAAAATGCATCAACCAGACGAAGAACATACAAGTTTTCGAATAGATATGGGTCTATATTGCTACAAAGTAATGTCGTTTGGTATGAAAAATGCTGGAGCTACATACCAAAGATTGGTAAACAAAATGTTTAACGACCAGATCGGGCAAAATATGGAAGTGTACGTGGATGATATGCTCGTCAAATCCAGAAAGGATGGGGGGCACATAAACGACCTGGACGAATGCTTCAAAGTCCTCAGAAAGTACAATATGAAACTAAATCCCTTAAAGTGTTCCTTTAGAGTCAGCTCTGGAAAGTTTCTAAACTTCATCGTCAATGCCCAAGGAATTGAAGCTAATCCAGAGAAGATTCAAGCCTTCCAAGATATGAACTCGCCAACAAAAACCAAAGAAGTGCAAAGCTTGACTCGTTGGATAGCCGAGCTCAGCAGGTTTGTTTCAAAATCAACAGATAAGTGTGTCCCATTCTTCAACATCCTGCGAGGAAACAAGCAGTTTGAGTGGACGGAGGAGTGTGAAAAAGCTTTCCCAGAGCTAAAAGCAGAACTTGCAAAACCTCCTGTACTCTCAAAACCTCTGGACGGAGAAGAACTTGGAATATACTTAGGTGTCACGGAACATGCCGTGAGTGCCGTGCTAATCAGAGAAGAGAACACCGTACAACACCCAGTCTATTACATCAGTAAAAGACTCATTGAGGCCGAGTGCCGATACCCATTGATAGAGAAACTCGCTTACTGCCTTATTCTAGGAACAAGGAAGTTGAGGCCTTATTTTCAAGCTCATCCTGTTCGAGGATACACTGACCAGCCACTACGCCAAATACTGCAAAAGCCAGATGCTTCTGGACGGCTACTCAAGTGGGCAGTAGAGTTGGGCCAGTATGAAATCACTTTCCGACCACGAACAGTAATCAAAGGCAAAGCCTTAGCAGAATTTGTGGTAGAATGCACAGGCAAAAAAGTAAGCATACCAGAAAGCAACCCCGAGCCGGTACAAACACCTCAGTAAAGTAATAATGAAGATAAGCCGACCTGGAAACTAAATGTAGATGGGTCAGCTACAGATCGGGTATCTAGCGCAGGAATTGCCCTTGTCACGCCTAGGGTGCAACACCTGCACGCTGCAATCAAGTTCGGATTCAAAGCATCTAACAACGAAGCCGAGTACGAGGCTCTAATTGCTGGGCTAAAGCTAGTCCAAGAAATGAAGGCCGAACACATTGACATCTGCAGTGATTCATAGCTAGTGGTAAATCATGTATCTGGAGAATACGAGGCTCGGGGAGAAAAGATGATAGCATATCTGAGCAAAATACATGATCTGCTCGCACAATTCAAAAGCTACAGTCTCAAACAAATTCCAAGAGAAGAAAATACAACTGCAAACGCGTTAGCTCAATTGGCAGCAATGTAAGTGACAAGGTGAGCTTGGTTCTTATCTAGTTCCTCGAAGACCCTAGCATCACTGGCACGGAAGAAATCGGAATGATTGGTACATCCCCAAACTGGATGATACCAATAGCAGCCTACCTCGACTCTAGGAAACACCCATATAATCGGAATGAAGCTCGAAAAATGAGAAGGAAAGCTACACGGTATATCATAGTAGAGGGAATTATGTACAGAAGAGGATTCTCAATGCCATTGCTCAGATGTGTTCCTCAAGAAGAAGCTGCACGACCCCTATCTGAGGTGCACGACGGATTCTGTGGAAATCATGTCGTCGGGCAAAGCTTATCTAAGAAAATTCTCAAGCAAGGTTACTTCTGGCCAACGCTGATTGAAGATTCAAAAGCCTATGTTAAGAAGTGTGACAAATGCCAGAGATTTTCAAAGATACCTCGAGCTCCACCTAATGAGTTAACTCAGATGTAGAGTCTGTGGAACTTTGCCATTTGGGGAATTGACTTGATCGGACAATTACCCAAAGGTAAAGGAGGAGTGCAATATGCAGTGGTAGCAGTTGATTACTCTACTAAGTGGATGGAAGCTAAACCACTCGCAACCATTACATCAAAGGAAGTTCAAGACTTTATTGTGAAGAACATAATCTATCGGTTCGGAATGCCGTACAAAATAGTTTCAGATAATGGCAAGTAGTTCGACAGCCAATCCTTCACTGACTTTTGTGCGAATCATCGTATCATCAAAAGTTTCCTTACAGTGTCGCATCCTCAAGCGAATGGTCAAGTTGAAGCAGTCAACAAGACCTTGAAGGATACACTAAAGAAAAAACTCGAAGATGCCAAAGAAAATTGGCCAAAAGAGCTTCCTGAAGTAGTCAACAAAGAAATCAGCAACCAGACAGACACCATTCGCTATGGTGTACGGAAATGAAGCTATGCTACCTGTAGAACTCGAGCCACCTTCCCACAGAAGATTGATGTACAATCAAGATACCAATAACGTACTCCTGGCAGAATCACTTGATGAAATCGAAGAAAGACGAGCCATTGCAAACTTGAAGTTGATGGCCCATCAACAAAAGTTAGCTCGATATTTAAAGGTCCCGACCATAGTTCTGTGTTCCTAGTCTGGTTCCATGTTTGGGTCAGAGTTTAGGTTCAAGTTCGGGTCCCGAGTCCAGGTTTGGGTTGGGATCCGAGTCCGGCTCCCAATTGGGGTCTAGGTTTGATTTGGAGTCCGGGTCCTCGTCCGGTTACGATTCTGGATCTAGGTCCATTTTCAATTCTTATTCCAAGTCCAAGTCCAAGTTCCTGTCCCAGTAAACTTCCAATTTTGGGTCCCAGGGTACGGGTTCGGGTCCACTTCTGGGTTTGGGACTGGGTTCAGGTCCGGGTGTGGGTTCGGGTCCTTGTCAGGGTTCGGGTCCAGGGTTGGGTCCCAAATCCAGACACCGACTACGAGTTTTGTCCAAGCCCTGGGTCCAGATCCGGATCCCAATCTCGGGTCCCAATCTGGGTCCAATTCTGCTGCCGGGTCAAAAGCTGGGTCCTAAGTTCAATTTCGGGTTTGGGTCGGGTACTAGGTCCTGGTGCTAGTTCTGTTTCCCTGGTCCCTATCCTGATTCTAAGTCTAGGTCCCGATTATTGTGTGGGTTTGGGTCCTGGTCTAGGTTTGGGTTCGAGTCCTAGTCTTGGTTCGGGTTTAGGTCTCTGTCTGGGTTTTGATCTGGGTTCAGGTTTGGGTTTAGGTGCTTGTCATGGTCCTAGTCCTAGTTCGGTTCTGGTTCCATTTGTGATTCTGAGTTCGAGTTTGGGTTTGAGTTCAGTTCGGAGTTTGAGTCCTGGTCTAAGTTTGGGTTCTAGGTTGGGTCTGAGTCTGAAGTTCCGATCTCGATCTGAGTCTGGATTGAGTTCTTGGTCTAAGTCGTTGGTTCTGGTTTTGGTTTGGGTCTGAGTCTAGCTTTGGGTCTGATTCTAGGTGTGGGTGTTTCAGTTCAGGTCCGAGTCTGTGTCCGGGATTGTGTCAAGGTCTAGACGCCAAGCTAGGTCTAAGTTCGGGTACTGAGTGCGGGTCCAAGATTGGGTCTGGGTCATGATCTCGTTCCAGATCTAGGTCCAGCATTTCGATCCCAGTCTAGGTCTTGGTCCGAGTCCAGGTTCGTATCCGGATCCCTATCTAGGTCCAAGTCTGTGTTTGGGATCGGCTGCCAGATTTAGGTCCAGGTCCCAGTCTCAATTCCAGTCTGGGTACACGACCATGTCCAGGCCCGAGTTCCAATCTCAGTTTGGCTCTAAGGCTAGGTCTGTGTTCAGTTCTAGGTCTTGCATCGGGTCCTGGTCACGGTCCTAGTCTTATTCTAGGGTCCTGGTTTGACGATTCTTGTTCAGGTTCTAGTTATGGGTCCCAGGTCTAGGTCTGGGTTCGGGTTTGGTTCTTCGTCAGGGTCTGGTCCTAGTCTGAGTCCCTAATCTAGACACCGACTACTGGTCTGTTCCATGCCCCGTTACCCGAATCCCGAGTCAAGATCTAGATCACTATCACGGGTCTCGATCTAGTTCTGGTTCAGGTCCAACGTCCCACTTTCGAGTTTGGGTTGGGGATCGAGACTGGAGTGCGGTTCTAGGTCCAGACCCTGGTTCTGTGTCCCTAGTCTAGTTCCATGTTTGGGTCTGAGTTCAGGTTCGGGTTCAGGTCCCGAGTCTAGGTTTGGGTTGGGATCCAGATCCGGCTCCCGATTCGGGTCTAGGTCTGATTTGGAGTCCGGGTCCTGGTCGGGTTACGGTTTTGGATCTAGGTCTAATTTTATTTATGATTCGAAGTCCAAGTCCTACTTCAAGTCCCGGTCAACTTCCGGTTTTGGTTCCAATTTTGGGTCACAGGGTACGGGTTCGGGTCCACTTTTCGGTTTGGGACTAGGTTCAGGTCTAGGTGTGGGTTCGGGTCCAGGGCTGGGTCCCAAATTTTGACACCGATTACGGGTTTTGTCCAAGCCCTAGGTCCAGATCAGGATCCCAATCTCGGGTCCCAGTGTGGTTCTATTTCTTGTGCTGGGTCACGAGCTGGGTCCTAGGTTCAAGTTCGGGTTCTGGTCGGGTACTAGGTCTCGGTCCTACTTCTGTTTCCCAGGTCCCTATCCGGATTAGGGGTCCATGTCTCAGTTATTGTGTGGGTTTGGGCCCTGGTCTAGGTTCGGGTTCGAGTCCTAGTCTCGGTTCGGGTTTAGCTCTATGTCTAGGTTTTCATCTGGGTTCGGGTTTTGGTTTAGGTCCTTGTCCTGGTCCTAGTGCTAGTTCGGATCTAGTTCCTTTAGCGATTCTAAGTTCGAGTTTGGGTTTGAGTTCGGGTCGGTGTTTGAGTCTTGTTCTGAGTTAGGATTCGGGTCCGGATTTCAGTCTAGGTCCAGATCAGGTTCTGGGTGCGGGTTCGTGTCCTGGGCCTTGGTTGAGGTTGGGTCCGAGTCCCAAGTTCCAATCTCGATCTGAGTTTAGATTCAGTTCTAGGTCTAAGTCATTGGTTCTGATCCTGGTCTAGGTTCGAGTTTGGGTCCGGGTCTGAGTCTAGCATTGGGTCTGATTCTAGTAGTGGGTGTTTGAGTTCGGTTTCGAGTCTGTGTCCGTGTTTGTGTGCAGGTATGGACATTGATCTGGGTGTAGGTTTGGGTCCAGGTCCAAGTTCGGGGCCTGAGTGCGGGTCCAAGTTTGGCTCTTGGTCAGGATGTCGGTCCAGATCTAGGTCGAGCATTTCGATCCCAGTTTGGGTCCTTGTCCGAGTCAAGGTTTGTATCCGAAACTCTGTATCTAGGTCCAAGTCTGTGTTTGGGATTGGGTCCCAAATTTAGGTCCAGGTCCGCGTCTCATTTCTGGTCTGGGTACACGACCGTGTGCGGGCCCGAGTTCCAGTCTCAGTTTGGGTCTGAGGCTAGGTCTGTGTTCGGTTCTTAGTTTGGGTCCGGGTCCTGGTCATGTTCTGAGTCATGTTTAAGGGTCCTGGTCATGTTCGGTTCTTTTTCATTGTCTTATTTTGTGTCCTACGTCTAGGTCTGGGTTCGGGTTTGGTTCTTTGTCTGGGTTTTGGTCCTAGTCTGAGTCCCAGATCTAGACACCGACTACTTGTTTGTTCCAGGCCCCGTTACCCGAATCCCCAGTCAAGATCTGGATCAATCTCACGGGTCTCAGTCTGCTTCTGGTTCAGGTCCCAGGTCCCATTTTTGAGTTTGGGTTCAGGATCGAGACTGGGGTGCAGTTCTAGGTCTCGACCCTGGTTTTGCATCCCTAGTCTGGTTCCATGTTTGGGTCTTAGTTCAGGTTCGGGTTCGGGTCCCGAGTCCAAGTTTGGGTTGAGATCCAAGTCCGACTCCCAATTCGGGTCTAGGCCTGATTTGGAGTCTGGGTCCAGGTCCGATTACGGTTCTGGATCTAGGTCCAATTTCAGTTATGATTCCAAGTCCAAGTCCTATTTCAGTCCCGGTCAACTTCTGGTTTTGGTTCCAATTTTGGGTCAAAGGGTACGGTTTCGGGTCCACTTTTTGGTTTGGGACTGGGTTCAGGTCCGGGTGTGTGTTCGGGTCCTTGTAAGGGTTCGGGTCAAGGGCTGGGTTCCAAATCCAAACACCGAATACGAGTTTTGTTAAAGCCCTGGGTCCAGATCTGGATCCCAATCTCGGGTCCCAGTCTGGTTCCGTTTCTGGTACTGGGTCACGAGCTGGGTCCCAGTTTCAATTTCGGGTCTGGGTCGGGTACTTGGTCCCGGTCCTAATTGTGTTTCCCAGGTCCCTATACTGATTCAGGGTCCAGGTCTCGGTTATTGTGTTGTTTGGGTCATGGTCTAGGTTCGAGTTTGAGTCCTAGTCTCAGTTCGGGTTTGGGTCCATGTCTGGGTTTTGATTTGGGTTCGGGTTTGGGTTTAGGTCCTTGTCCTGGTCCTAGTCCTAGTTCGGTTCTTGTTCCATTCGAGATTCTGAGTTCGAGTTTGGGTTTGAGTTCGGGTCGGACTTCGAGTCCTGGTCTGAGTTTGTGTTCGGGTTTGGATTTTAGTCTAGGTCTAGATCAGGCTCCGGGTGTGGGTTCGCCTCAAGGGTCTTCGTCTAGGTTGGGTCTGAGTCCCAAGTTCCAATCCCGATCTGAGTCTGGATTCAGTTCTAGGTCTAAGTCCTTAGTTTTGATCATGGTGTACGCTCGAGTTTAGGTCTCAGTCCGAGTCTAGCTTTGTGTCTGCTTCTAGGTGTGGGTGTTTGAGTTTGGGTCCGAGTTTGTGTCCGATTTTGTGTCCAGGTCAGGATATCAGTCCAAATCTAGGTCCTGCATTTCGATCCCAGTCTGGGTCTTGGACCGAGTCCAGGTTCGTATCCGGATCCCTATCTAGGTCCAAGTCTGCGTTTGGGATCGGGTCCCAGATTTAGGTCCAAGTCCGTGTCTCAGTTCCGATCTGGGTACGACCGTGTCCGGGCCCGAGTTCCAGTCTCAGTTTGGATTTGAGGCTAGGTCTGTGTTCGGTTCTAAGTTTGGGTCCGCGTCCTTGTCACGGTCCTTGTCTTGTTCTTGGGTCCTGGTTCGGCAATTCTTGTTCAGGTTCTAATTTTGGGTACCAGGTGTAGGTCTAGGTTCGGGTTTGGTTCTTCGTCTGGGTTCTGGTCCTAGTCTAAGTCCCAGATCTAGAAACCAATTACTGGTCTGTTCCAAGCCCCGTTACGCGAATCCCAAGTGAAGATCTGGATCACTGTAAGGGCACTCGGTCTGGTTCTAGTTCAGGTCCGCGGTCCCATTTCTGAGTTTGGGTTTGGGATTGAGACTGGGGTGCGGTTCTATGTCCCGACCCTGGTTCTGAGTCCGTAGTGTGGTTCCATGTTTTTTCCTGAGTTCAGGTTCCGGTTCGGAAACCGAGTCCAGGTTTGGGTTGGGATCCGCGTTTGGCTCCCAATTCGGGTCAAGGTCAAATTTCGAGTCCGGGTCCTAGTCCGGTTACGATTCTGGATCTAGGTCCAATTTCAGTTATGATTCCTAGTCCAAGTCCTAGTTCCAGTCACGGTCAACTTCCAGTTTTTGTTCCAATTTGGGGTCACAAGGTCCGGGTTCAGGGCCACTTTTGGGTTTGGGACTGGGTTCAGGTCCGGGTGTGGGTCGTGTACTAGGTCCCGGTCCTAGTTCTGTTTCCCAGGTCCCTATCCTAATTCTGGGTCCAGGTCCCGATTATTGTGTGGGTTTGGGTCCCGGTCTAGGTTCGGGTTCGGGGTCCTAGTTTGGGTTCGGCTTTAGGTCTCTGTCTGGGTTTTGATCTGGGTTCAAGTTTTGGGTTTAGGTCCTTGTCCTTGTCCTAGTCCTAGTTCGGTTCTAGTTCCATTTGCGATTCTGAGTTCGAGTTTGGGTTTGAGTTCGGGTCGGAGTTCAAGTCCTTGTCTGAGTTAGGTTTCGGGTCTGGATTTCAGTCTAGGTCCAGATCAGGTTCCGGGTGTGGGTTCGCGTCCTGGGTCTTGGTCTAGGTTCGGTCTGAGTCCCAAGTTCCAATCCCGATCGAAGTCTTGATTCAGTTCTAGGTCTAGGTCCTTGGTTCCGATCCTGGTCTGGGTTCGAGTTTGGGTCTGGCTCCGGGTCTAGCTTTGTGTCTGATTCTTGGTGTGGGTGTTTGAGTTTGGGTCCGAGTCTGTGTCCGGGTTTGTGTCGAGGTCTAAACCCCGATCTCGGTCTAGGTTGGAGTCCAGGTCCATGTTCGGGTCCAAAGTTCGGGTCCAAGTTTGGGTCTTGGTTAGGCTCTCGGTCCAGATCTATGTCCAGAATTTCCATCCCAGTCTGTATCTAACTACGAGTCCAGGTTCGTATTTGGATCACTATCTAGGTCCAAGTCTGTGTTTGGGATCGGGTCCAACATTTAGGTCCAGGTCCGAATCTAAGTTCCTGTCTGGGACACGACCGTGTCCATGCACGAGTTCCTATCTTAGTTTGGGTCTGAGGCTAGGTCTGTGTTCGGTTATAGGTCTAAGGGCTGGGTCCTGGTCACGGTCCTAGTCTTGTTCTAGGTTCCTAATTCGGCGATTCTTGTCCAGGTTCTAATTTTGGGTCCCATGTCTAAGTCTGGGTTCGGGTTTGGTTCTTCGTTTGGGTTCTGGTCTTAGTCTGAGTCCCATATCTAGACACCGACTACTGGTCTGTTCCAGTCCCCGTTATTCAAATCCCGAGTCAAGATATGGATCACTGTCACGGGTCTCGGTTCTGTTCTGGTTCAGGTCCCAGGTCCCATTTTGTGAGTTTGGGGTCAGGATCAAGACTTGGGTGCTGTTCTAGGTCCTGACCCTGGTTTCGTGTCCCTAGTCTGGTTCCATGTTTTTGTCTGAGTTTAGGTTCGGGTTCGGGTCCCGAGTCCATGTTTGGGTTGGGATCCGGGTCCGGCTCCGAATTCGGGTCTAGGTTTGATTTGGAGTCCGGGTCCTGATCCGGTTACGGTTCTGGATCTAGGTCCAATTTCAGTTATGATTTTGAGACACAAGGTACGGGTTCGGGTCCACTTTTGGGTTTGGGACTGGGTTCAGGTCCGGATGTGGGTTCGGGTCCTTGTCAGGGTTTGGGTCCAAGGTTGGGTCCCAAATCTAGACAATGACTACGAGTTTTGTCCAAGCCCTGGGTCGAGATCCGGATCCCAATCTCAAGTCCTTGTCTGGTTACATTTCTGGTGCTAGGTCACGAGCTGGGTCCTTGGTTCAAGTTCGGGTCTGGGTCGGGTACTAAGTCATGGTCCTAGTAGTTGTTTCCCAGGCCCCTATCCTAATTCTGTTTCCAGGTCTAGGTTATTGTGTGGGTTTTGGTCCCGGTATAGGTTCGGGTTCGAGTCCTAGTCTCGGTTCAGTTTTAGGTCTCTGTCTGGGTTTTGATCTGGGTTCGGGTTTGGGTTTAGGTCCTTGTCCTCGTCCTAGTCCTAGTTCAGTTCTAGTTCCATTTGTGATTCTGTGTTCGACTTTCGGTTTGAGTTTGGGTCGAAGTTTGAGTCCTGGTCTGAGTTTGGGTTCTGGTCTGGATTTCAGTCTAGGTCCAGATCAGGGGCTGCGTGTGGGTTCACGTCCTGGGTCTTGGTCTAGGTTGGGTCCGCGTCCCAAGTTCCAATCCCGATCTGAGTCTGGATTCAGTTCTAGGTGTGAGTCCTTGGTTGTGATCCTGGTTTTGGTTCGAGTTTGGGTCTGGGTCCGGGTCTAAGTTTGGGTTCGAGTTTTGGTCCGGGTTTGTGTCGAGGTCTAAACCCCGATCTGGGTCTAGGTTTGAGTCTAGGTCAAAGTTCGGGTCCTGAGTGCGGGTGCAAGTTTGGGTCTTGGCAGGATTTGGTCAAGATCTAGGTCCAGCATTTCCATCCAAGTCTCAGTCCTTGTCCGAGTACAGGTTCGTATCTGGATCCCTATCTAGGTCCAAGTCTATGTTTGGGATCGGGTCCCAGATTTAGGTCCAAGTTCGTGTCTCAGTTCCGGTCTGGGTAAACGATCGTGTCCGGGAGCGAATTCCAGTCTCAGTTTGGGTCTAAGGCTACGTCTGTGTTGGGTTCTAGGTCTGGGTCCGGGTCCTGGTCACGGTCCTAGTCTTGTTCTAGGGTCCTGGTTCGGCGATTCTTGTTCAAGTTCTAATTTTGGGTCCTAGGTCTAGGTCTGGGTTCGAGTTTGGTTATTCGTCTAGGTTCTGGTCGTAGTCTGAGTCCTAGATCTAGACACCGACTACTGGTTTGTTTTAGGCCCTGTTACCCGAATCCTGAGTCAACATCTGGATCACTATCACGGGTCTCGGTCTGGTTCTGGTTCAAGTCCAGGTCCCATTTATGAGTTTGGGTTCGGGATCGAGACTGGGGTGCAGTTGTAGGTCCCGACCCTAGTTCTATGTCCCTAGTCTGTTTCCATGTTTGGGTCTGTGTTCAGGTTCTTGTTCGGGTCCCGAGTCTAGGAGTCCAGTTACGGTTCTGGATCTAGGTCTATTGTGGACATTGTCCCACATAGAATCAATGGTAGAGAAGTTAGCCATATATAAGAACATGGGCTACTCCACTCATTGCCAATTAGTTTTGAGATTGAACCCCATGATTCTGAACATGTTGTTAGAGCCATATCCCTTGCAGGCAAGTGATCATATCCGATTCGCACCTATACAGATAATGACCATGTCCACTGTGATATGGTTCAAGATTGGTGAGCAAAAAAATAGCCACCATCTTGAGGTGGAACATTGTGGACATTGTCCCACATAGAATAAATGGTAGAGAAGTGAGCCATATATAAGAACATGGGCTACTCCTCTCATTGCCAATTGGTTTTGAGATGGAACCCCATGATTCTCAACAACGTCCTATTTCAATTATGACTCCAAGTCCAAGTCCTAGTTCCAGTCCCGGTCAACTTCTGGTTTTGGTTCCAATTTTGGGTCACAAGGTATGGGTTCAGGTCCACTTTTGGGTTTGGGACTGGGTTCAGGTCCTGGTGTGGGTTCGGGTCCTTGTCAGGGTTCGGGTCCAGGGATGGGTCCCAAATCCAAACACCGACTACAGGTTTTGTCGTAGCCTTGGGTACATATCCGAATTCCAATCTCGGGAACCAGTCTGGTTCCATTTCTGGTGCCGGGTCATGAGCTAGGTCCTATGTTCAAGTACGGGTCTAGGTCGGGTATTAGGTCCGGGTCCTCGTTCTTTTTCCCAGGTCCCTATCCTGATTCTTGGTCCAGGTCCCGGTTATTGTGTGGGTTTGGGTCCCGGTCTAGGTTCAGGTTTGAGTCTTAGTCTCGATTCGTGTTTAGGTCTCTATCTCGGTTTTGATCTGGGTTCGGGTTTGGGTTTAGGTCCTTGTCCTGGTCCTAGTCCAAGTTTTGTTTTTTGGAAAGGTCCTAGTCCTTGTTCGGTTCTTGTTGCATTTGCGATTCTGAGTTCGAGTTTGGGTTTGAGTTCGGGTGGGAGTTCGAGTCCTGGTCTGAGTTTGGGTTCGTGTCCGGATTTCAGTCTAGGTCCAGATCAAGCTCCGAGTGTGGGTTCGCGTCCTTGGTCTTGGTCTAGGTTGGGTCCGAGTCCCAAGTTCAAATCGCGATCTGAGTTTGGATTTAGTTTTGGGTCTAAGTCCTTGGTTCTGATTGTTGTCTGGGTTCGAGTTTGGGTCCATGTTCGGGTTCTGCTTTGGGTCTCATTCTAGGTGTGGGTGTTTGAGTTCGGGTCCGAGTCTGCGTCCAGGTTTGTGTCTAGGTCTTAACCTCGATCTGGGTCTAGGTTTGGGTCTAGGTCCAGATTGCGGGTCCAAGTCTTTGTCTGGGTCAGGATCTCGGTCCAAATCTACGTCAAGCATTTCGATCCCAGTCTGGGTCTTGGTCCTAGTCCAAGTTCGTATTTGGATCCTTATCTAATTCCAAGTCTGTGTTTGGGATCGGGTTCCAGATTTAGGTCCAGGTTCAGGTCTCAGTTTTGGTCTGGGTACACGACTGTGTCCAGGCCCCAATTCCAGTCTCAGTTTGGGTCTGAGGCTATGTGTGTGTTCGGTTCTAGGTCCTGGTGACGGTCCTAGTCTTGTTCTAGGGTCCTGGTTCGACTATTCTTATTCAGGTTCTAATTTTGGGTCCCAAGTCTAAGTGTGGTTCGGGTTTCAGTCTGTTTCTGGTTCAGGCCCCAGGTCCCATTTCTGAATTTGGGTTCGGGATCGAGACTGGGGTGCGGGTCTAGGTCCCGACCCTTATTCTGTGTCCCTAGTCTGGTTCCATGTTTGGGTCTGAGTTTAGGTTCGGGTTCGGGTCCCGAGTCTAGGTTTGGGTTGGGATCCGGGTCCGGCTCCCCATTCGTGTCTAGGACTGATTTTGAGTCCGGGTCCTGGTCCGATTACGGTTTTTGATATAGGTCCAATTTAAGTTATTATTCCAAGTACATGTCCTAGTTCTAGTCGCGGTCAACTTCAGGTTTTGTTTCCAATTTTGGGTCACAGGTTACTGGTTCGGGTCCACTTTTGGGTTTAGGACTGGGTTCAGGTCCAGGTGAGTGGCCTTGTCAGGGTTCGGGTCCAGGGCTGGGTCCCAAATCGAGACACCGACTACTTGTTTTGTCGAAGCCTTGGGTGCAGATTCAGATCCCAATCTCGGGTCCCAGTCTGGTTACATTTTTGGTCCCGAGTCTCGAGCTGGGTCCTAGGTTCAAGTTCGGCTCTGGTTCGGGTACTAGGTCTCGGTTCAGGTTTAAGTCTCTGTCTGAGTTTTGATCTGGGTTCGGGTTTGGGTTTAGCTCCTTGTCCTGGTCCTAGTCCTGGTTGGGTTCTATTTCCATTTGCGATTCCAAGCTTGAGTTTGGGTCGGAGTTCGAGTCCTTGTCTGAGTTAGGGTTCGGGTCTGGATTTCAGTCTAGGTCCAAATTAGGCCCTGGGTTTGGGTTCGCATCCTGGGTGTTGGTCTAGGTTGGGTCGGAGTCCCAAGTTCCAATCGCGATCATAGTTTGGATTCAGTTTCGGGTTCTGGTCCTAGTTTTTGTCCCAGATCTAGACACCGACTACTGGTCTGTTCCAAGCCCCGTTATCCGAATCCCTAGTCAAGATCTGGATCAATGTCACAGTTCTCGACCTGATTCTTGTTCAGGTCCCAGGTCCCATTTCAGAGTTTGGATTTGGGATCGAGACTGGGGTGCGGTTCTAGGTCCCGACCCTAGTTCTATGTCCGTAGTCTGGTTCCATGTTTGGATCTGAGTTCAGGTTTAGGTTCGGGTCCCGAGTCCAGGTTTACATTGGGATCTGAGTCCGGCTCCCAATTCGGGTCTAGGTCTGATTTGGAGTCTGGGTCGTGGTTTGGTTACGGTTTTGGATCTAGGTCCAATTTCAGGTATGATTCCAAGTCCAAGTCCTAGTTCCAGTCCCGATGAACTTCCGGTTTTCGTTCAAATTTTTGGTCGCAGGGTATGGGTTCGGGTCCACTTTTGGGCTTAGGACTGGGTTGAGGTCAGTGTGTGGGTTCGGGTCCTTATCAGGGTTCGGGTCCAGGGCTGGGTCCCCAATCATGAAACCCACAACAGGTTTTGTCCAAGCCCTGGGTCCAGATCCGAATCCCAATCTCGGGTCCCAATGTGGTTCCATTTCTGGTGCCGGGTCACGAGCTGGGTCCTGGGTTCAAGTTCGGGTCTGGATCGGGTACTAGGTCGCGGTCCTAGTTCTGTTTCCAAGGTCCTTATCCTGAGTTCGAGTTTGGGTTTGAGTTCGGGTGGGAGTTCGAGTCCTGGTCTGAGTTTTGGTTCGGGTCTGGATTTTAGTCTAGGTCCAGATCAGGCTCCGGGTGTGGGTTCGCGTCCTGGGAGGTCTACGTTGGGTTCGAGTCGCAAGTTCCAATCCCGATCTGTGTTTGGATTCAGTTCTTGGTCTAAGTCCTTGGTTTTTATCCTGTTCTGTTTTTGAGTTTGTGCCCAGGTCCGGGTCTAGCTTTGGGTCTGATTCTAGGTGTGGGTGTTTGAGTTCGGGTCCGAGTCTTTGTTTGGGTTTGTGTCCAGGTTTGGACCCCGATCTGGGTTCTAGGTTTGGGTCCATGTCCAAGTTCGTGTCCCGAGTGCGGGTCCAAGTTTTGGTCAGGGTCAGGTTCTCGGTCCAGATGTAGGTCCAACATTTCCATCCCAGTCTGGGTGTTCGTCCGTGTCCAGGTTCGTATCTGGATCCCTATATAGGTCGAAGTCTGTGTTTGGGATCGGGTCCTAAATTTAGGTCGAGGTTTGGGTCTCAGTTCCGGTCTAGGTACCCGACCGTGTCCATGCACGAGTTCCAATCTCAGTTTGGGTCTGAGGCTAGGTCTGTGTTCGGTTCTAGGTGTGGGTCCGGGTCCTGGTCAAGGTCCTAGTCTTGTTCTAGGGTCCTGGTTCGACGATTCTTGTTTAGGTTCTAATTTTGGGTACCAGGTCTAGGTCTGGGTTCGGGTTTGGCTCTTCATCTGGGTTCTAGTCCTAGTCTAAGTCCTAGATCTAGATAATGATTACTGGTCTGTTCTGGCCCCGTTACTCGAATCCCGAGTCAAACCTGGATCACTGTCACGGGTCTCGATCTTGTTCTGATTCAGGTCCCATTTTTGAATTTGGGTTCGAGATCGAGACTGGGTGCGGTTCTAGGTCCCGACCCTGGTTCTGTGTCCTAGTGTGCTTCCATGTTTGGGTCTGAGTTTAGGTTCGGGTTCGCGTCCCGAGTCTAGGTTTGGGTTGGGATCCAGGTCCGACTCCCAATTCAAGTCTAGGTATGATTTGGAGTCCAGGTCCAGATCCGGTTACGGATCTTGATCTAGGTCGAATTTTAGTTATTATTCCAAGTCCAAGTCCTAGTTCCAGTCCCAGTCAACTTCTAGTTTTTGTTCCAATTTTGGGTCACAGGGTACGGATTCAGGTCAACTTTTGGGTTTGGGACTAGGTTCAGGTCCGGGTGTGGGTTCGGGTCCTTCACAGGGTTCGAGTCCAGGGCTGGGTCTGAAATCTCGACACCGACTACGGGTTTTGTCCAAGCCCTCGGTCCAGATCCGGAACCCAATCTCAGGTGCCAGTCTGGTTCCATTTCTGGTGCCGGGTCACGAGCTGGGTCCCAGTTTCAATTTCGGGTCTGGGTCGGGTACTTGGTCCCGGTCCTAATTGTGTTTCCCAGGTCCCTATACTGGTTCCATTTCTGGTGCCGGGTCACGAGCTGGGTCCTAGGTTCAAGTTCGGGTCTGGGTCGGGTACTAGTCCCGATCCTAGTTCTGTTTCGCAGGTCCCTATCCTTATTCTGGATCCAGGGACTGATTATTGTGTGGGCTTGGGGCCCGGTCTAAGTTCGGGTTCGAGTCCTAGTCTTCGTTCGGGTTTAGGTCTCTGTCTGGGTTTTGATCTGGGTTCGGGTTTGGCTTTAGGTCCTTGTCCTGGTCCTAGTTCTAGTTCCATTTGCAATTCTGAGTTTGAGTTTGGGTTTGAGTTCGGGTCAGAGTTCGAGTCCTGGTCTGAGTTTGGGTTCGGGTCCGCATTTCAGTCTAGGTCCAGATCAGGCTCCGGGTGTTGGTTCGCGCCCTGGGTCTTGGTCTAGGTTGGGTCCGAGTCCCAAGTTCCAATCTCGATCTTTGTCTGGATTCAGTTCTTGGTCTAAGTCATTGGTTCTGATCCTGGTCCAAGTTCGTGTCCCGAGTGCGGGTCCAAGTATTTGTCTGGGTCAGGATCTCGGTCCAGATGTAGGTCCAGCATTTCCATCCTAGTCTGGGTGTTGGTCCGAGTCCAGGTTCGTTTCTGGATCCCTATCTAGGTCCAAGTCTGTGTTTGGGATCCCAATCTCGGGTCCCAGTCTGGTTCCATTTCTGGTGCCGGGTCACGAGCTGGGTCCTAGGTTCGGGTCTGGGTCGGGTACTAGTCCCGGTCCTAGTTCTATTTCGCAGATCCCTATCCTTATTCTAGATCCCGAGACCGGTTATTATGTGGGCTTGGGTCCCGGTCTAAGTTCGAGTTCGAGTCCTAGTCTTCGTTTGGGTTTAGGTCTCTGTCTGGGTTTTGATCTGGGTTCGGGTTTCGCTTTAGGTCCTTGTCCTGGTCCTAGTTCTAGTTCCATTTGCAATTCTGAGTTTGAGTTTGGGTTTGAGTTCGGGTCGGAGTTCGAGTCCTGGTCTGAGTTTGGGTTCAGGTCGAGATTTTAGTCTAGGTCTAGATCAGGCTCCGGTTGTGGGTTCACGTCCTGGGGCTTGGTCTAGGTTGGGTCCGAGTCCCAAGTTCCAATCCCGATCTTAGTTTGGATTCAGTTCTTGGTCTAAGTCCTTGGTTCTGATCCTAGTCTTGGTTCGAGTATGGGTCCAGGTCCGAGTCTAGTTTTTGATCTGATTCTAGGTATGGGTGTTTGAGCTCGGGTCCGAGTCTGTGTCCAGGTTTGTGTGTAGGTGTAGATCCCGATCTGGGTCTAGGTTCGTGTCCAGGTCCAAGTTCGGGTCCCGCGTGCGGTTCCATGTTTCGGTCTGGGTCAAGATCTCGGTCCAGATCAAGGTCCATCATTTCGATCCCAGTCTGGGTCTTGGACCGAGTCCATGTTCGTATCTGGATCCCTATCTAGGTCCAAGTCTGTGTTTGGGATCGGGTGCAAGATTTAAGTCAAGGACCGCGTCTCAATTCTGGTCTGGGTATACGACCGTGTCCAGGCTCGAGTTCCAGTCTCAGTTTGGGTCTGAGGCTAGGTCTGTGTTCGGTTCTAGGTCTGGGTCTGGGTCTTGGTCACGGTCCTAGTATTATTCTAGGGTCCTGGTTGGGCGATTCTTATTCAAGTTCCAATTTTGGCTCCCAGGTCTTGGTCTGGGTTCGGGTTTGGTTCTTCGTCTGAGTCCAAGATCTAGATACAGACTACTGGTCTGTTCCAGGCCACGTTACTCGAATCCCGAGTCAAGATATGGATCACTATCATGGGTCTCCGTCTGGTTCTGGTTCAAGTCCCAGCTCAAATTGCTGAGTTTGGGTTCGGGATCGAGACTGGGGGGCGGTTCTAGGTCCCAACCCTAGTTCTGCGTCCCTAGTCTGGTTCCAAGTTTGGGTCTGAGTTCAGGTTCGGGTTCGGGTCCCGAGTCCAGGTTTAGGTTGGTATCCGAGTCCGCCTCCCCATTCGGGTCTAGGTCTGGTTTAGAGTCTGGGTCCTGGTCTGGTTACAGTTCTGGATCTAGGTCCAATTTCATTTATGATTCCAAGTCCATGTCCTTGTTCTAGTCCCGGTCAATTTCCAGCTTTGTTTCCAATTTTGGGTCACAGGGTACGGGTTCGGGTCCACTTTTAAGTTTTGGACTTGGTTCTGGTTCGAATGTGCGTTCGGGTCCAAGGCTGGGTCCCAAATCCAGACACCGACTACAGGTTTTGTCCAAGCCCTGTGTCCACATCCGGATCGCAATCTCGAGTCCCAATCTGGTTCCTTTTCTTATGTCGGGTCACGAGTTAGGTCCTAGGTTCAAGTTCGGGTCTGGGTCGGGTACCAGGTCCCGATCCTAGTTCTGTTTCCTAGGTCCCTTTCCTGATTCTGGGTCAAGGTCTCGGTGATTGGATGGGTTTTGGTCACGGTCTAGGTTCGGGTTCGAGTCCTATTCTCGGTTCGGGTTTAGGTCTTTGTCTGGGTTTTGATCTGGGTTTCGGTTTGGGTTTTGGTTTATGTCCTTGTCCTTGTCCTAGTCCTAGTTTAGTTCTAGTCCCATTTGCGATTCTGAGTTCGAGTTTGGGTTCGAGTTCGGGTCGGAGTTCGAGTCCTGGTCTGAGTTAGCGTTCGGGTCCGAATTTCAGTCTAGGTCCAGATCAGGCTCCGGGTGTGGGTTCGCATCCTGGGTCTTGGTCTAGGTTGGATCCGAGTCTCAAGTTCCAATCCCGATCAGAGTCTGGATTTAGTTATGGGTCTAAGTCCTTGGTTCTTATCCTGGTCTGGGGCCAAGTTTGGGTTTGGGTCCGAGTCTAGCTTTTGGTCTGAGTCTAGGTGTGGGTGTTTGAGTTTGGGTCCGAATTTGTGTCCAAGTTTTGACCCCGATCTGGGTCTAGGTTCGGGTCCAGGTCCAAGTTCGGTTCCCGCGTGCGGGTCCAAGTTTTGATCTGGGTCAGGATCTCCGTCCAGATCTAGGTCCAACATTTCGATCCCCGTCTGGATCTTCATTTGAGTCCAGGTTCGTATCAGGATCCCTATCTATGTCCAAGTCTGTGTTTGGGATCGTGTCCCTTATTTAGGTCCATGTCTGCGTCTCCGTTCCGGTCTGGGTACACGACCGTGTCCGTGCCCGAGTTCCAGTCTCAGTTTGGGTCTGAGGCTAGGTCTGTGTTCGGTTCTAGTTCTGGGTTCGGGTCCTTGTTAAGGTCCTAGTCTTGTTCTAGGGTCCTAGTTCGGCGATTCTTATCCATGTTCCAATTTCGGGGTCCCAAGTCTAGGACTGGGTTCGGGTTTGTTTCTTCGTCTGGGTTTTCATCCTAGTCTAAGTCCCAGATCTAGACAAAGACTATTGGTCTGTTCCAGGCCCCGTTACCCGAATCCCGAGTAAAGATCTGGATCACTGTCACGGGTCTTCGTTTTGTTCTTGTTCAGGTCGCAGGTCCCATTTCTGAGTTTGGGTTCGGGATCGAGACTGCGATGCGGTTCTAAGTCCCGACCCTGGTTCTGTGTCCCTAGTCTGGTTCCATGTTTGGGTCTGAGTCTAGGTTCGGGTTCGAGTCCTGAGTCCAGGTTTGGGTTGGGATCCGCGTCCGGCTCCAAATTCGGGTCTAGGTCCGATTTGGAGTCCGATTCCTGGTCCTGTTATGATTCTAGATCTAGGTCCAATTTCAGTTAAGCTTTCAAGTCCAAGTCCTAGTTCCAGTCCCGATCAACTTCTGGTTTTGGTTCCAATTTTGTGTCACTGGGTACGAGTTCGGGTCCCATTTTTGTTTTGGGACTGGGTTCAGGTCCGGGTGTGGGTTCGGGTCCTTGTCAGGGTTCGGGTGTAGGGCTTGGTCCCAAATCCAGACACCGACTACGGGTTTTGTCCAATCCCTTGGTCCAGATCCGGATCCCAATCTCGGGTCCCAGTCTGGGTTTTGTCCAAACCAAAACTCAAACTCAGAATCGCAAATGGAACTAGAACTGAACTAGGACTAGGACCAGGACAACGACCTAAACCAACACCCGAACCCAGATCAAAACCCAGACAGAGACCTAAACCCAAACCGAGACTGGGACTAGAACCTGAACCTAGTACCCAAGTCGTAACCCGGCACCAGAAATGGAACCAGACTGGGACAAGAGATTGGGATCCGGATCTTGACCCTGGGCTTGGACAAAACCCGTAGTCGGTGTCTGGATTGACGAAACCCGTAGTTGGTGTCCGGATTGGGGACCAAGCTCTGGACCCGAACCATGACAAGGACCCGAACTCACACCCAGACCTGAACCTAGTCCCAAACCCAAAAGTGGACCCAAACCCGTACACTGTGACCCAAAATTGGAGCCAAATATGGAAGTTGACCGGGACTGGAACTAGGACTTGGACTTGGAATCATAACTGAAATCAGACATAGGTCAAGAACCGTAACCGGATCAGGACTTGAACTACAAATCAGACCTAGACCCGAATTAGGAGCCGGACACGTATCCAAACCCAAACCAGGACTTGGGACCCGAACTTGAACCTGAACTCAGACCCAAACATGGAACTAGACAAGGGACACAGAACCAGGGTCGGGACATAGGACCGCACCCCAGTCTCGATCCTGAACCCAAACTCAGAAAAGGGACCTGGGACCTGAACAAGAACAAGACCGAGACCCGTGATAGTGATCCAGATTTTGAATCAGGATTCGGGTAACGGGACCTGAACAAGAACCAAACCCGAACCCAGACCTAGACCTGGGACAAAAAATTAGAACCTGAAGAAGAATCGCCGAACCAGAACCCTAAAAAAGGACTAGGACCATGACCAGGACCTAGACCCAGACCTAGAACCGCACACAGACCTAGCCTCAGACCTAAACTGAGACTGGAACTCGGGCCCGGACACGGTCGTGTACCCAGACCAGAACTGAGACCCGGACCTCCACCTAAATCAGGGACCCGATCCCAAACACAGACTTCGACCTAGATAGAGATACGGATACGAACCTGGACTCGGACCAAGACCTAGACTGGGATCGAAATGTTGGACCTAGATCTGGACAGAGATCCTGACCCAGACCCAAACTTGGACCCGCACTCGGGACTCAAACTTGGACCTGGAGCCGAACCTAGACCCAGATCGTGGTCCAGACCAAAACACAAACCCGGACACAAACTCAGACCCGAACTCAAAAACCCACACCTACAATCAGACCCAAATAAAGACACGGACCCGAACCTAAACTCGAACCCAGACAAGGATCAGAACCAAGGTCTTAGACCAAGAACTGAATCCAGACTCAGATCGGGAATTGAACTTGGGACTCGAACCCAACCTAGACCAAGACCCAGGACGCGAACCCGCACCCGGAGCCTGATCTGGACCAGGACTCAAACTCCGACCCGAACTCAAACCAAAACTCAAACTCAGCATCGCCAATAGAACTAGAACCGAACTAGGACTAGGACATGGACAAGGACCTAAACCAAAACCAGAACCCAGATCTGAACCTAGACCGAGACCCAAACCCACACAATAATTGGGACTTGGACCCAGAATCGGGATAGGGACCTGGGAAACAGAACTAAGACCGGGACCTAGTACTCGACCCAGACCCGAACTTGAACCTAGGACCCAGCTCGTAAACCGGCACCAGAAATGGAACCAGACTGGGACCAGAGATTGGGATCCGGATCTTGACCCAGGGCTTGGACAAAACCCGTAGTCGATGTCTGGATTGACAAAACCCGTAGTTGGTGTCTGGATTGGGGACCAAGCCCTGGAGCCGAACCCACACCCGGACCTGTACCCAGTCCCAAACCCAAAAGTGGACCCGAACCCGTACCCTGTGACCCAAAACGGGAAGTTGACCGGGACTGGAACTAGGACTTGGACTTGGAATAATAACTGAAATCGAACCTAGATCTAGAACCGTAACTGGACTAGTACGCGGACTCCAAATCAGCCCTATACCCGAATTGGGTGCCGGACCCGGATCCCAACCCATACCTGGACTCGAGACCCGATCCCGAACCTGAACTCAGACCAAAACAAGGAACCAGACTAGGGTCACAGAACAAGGGTCGGGACCTAGAACCACACCGCAGTCTCGATCCAAAACCCAAACTCAGAAAGTGGACCTGGGACCTAAACCAGAACCAGACCGAGACCCGTGACAGTGATCCAGATCTTGACTTGGGATTTGGGTAACGGGGCCTAGAACAGACCAGTAGTCGATGTCTAGATCTTGGACTCAGACTAGGACCAGATTCCAGACGAAGAACCAAACACGAACCCAGACCTAGACCTGGGACCCAAAATTAGAACCTTAACAAGAATCGCTGAACCACGACCCTAGAAAAACACTAGGACCGTGACCAGGACCCGGACCCAGACCTAGAACCGAACACTAACGTAGCCTCAGACCAGAACTGAGACCCGGACCTGGACCTAAATTTGGGACCCGATCCCAAACACAGACTTGGACATAGATAGGGATCCGGATACGAACCTGGACTCGGACCAAGACGTAGACTGGGATCGAAATGCTGGACCTAGATCTGGATCGAGATCCTGACCCAGACCCAAACTTGGACCTGCACTCGAGACCCAAACTTGGACCTGGACCCGAACCTAGACAAAGATTTGTGTCCAAACCTGGACACAAACTCGGACAGAGACTCAGACCCGAACTCAAACCCACACATAGAATCAGACCCAAAGATAGACCCAGACCCGGACCCAAACTCGAACCCAGTCAAGGATCTGAACAAGGCACTTAGACCCAGAACTGAATGCAGACTCAGATCGGATTAAAACTTGGGACTCGGACCCAACCTAGACCAAGACCCAGGTCGCGAACCCACACCCGGAGCCTGATCTGGACCTAGACTGAAATCCGAACCCGAACACAAACTCAGACCAGGACTCGAACTCCGACCCAAACTCAAACCCAAACTCGAACTCAGAATCGCAAATAGAACTAGAACCAAACCCGAACCTAGATCAAAACCAAGACAGAGACCTAAACTCGAACCGAGACTAGGACTCGAACCAGAACCTAGACTGAGACCCAAACCCACACAATAACCGGGACGTGTACCAAGAATCAGGATAGGAACGTGGCAAAAAGAACTAGGACCAGGACCTGGTACCCGACCCAGACCCGAACTTTAACCTAGGACCCAGCTCGTGACCCGACACTAGAAATGTAACCAGACTAGGACCCGAGATTGGGATCCGAATCTGGACCCATAGCTTGGACAAAACCCGTAGTCGTTGTCTGGATTGACAAAACCCGTAGTAGTGTTTGGATTTGGGACCCAGCCCTAGACCTAAACCCTTACAAGGACCCGAAACCCCACTCGAACTTGAACCCAGTCCCAAACCCAAAAGTGGACCCGAACCCGTACCCTGTGACAAAAAATTGCAACCAAAACCAGAAGTTCACCGGGACTGGAACTTGGACTTGGACTTGGAATCATAACTAAAATTGGACCTAGATCTAGAACCATAACCGGACCAGGACCCGGACTGCAAATCAGACCTATACTCGAATTGGGAGCCAGACCCGGATCCCCACCCAAACCTGGACTCGGGACCCGAACCCGAACCTGAACTCAGACCCAAACATAGAACCAGACTAGGGACACAGAACATGGGTCGGGACCTAGAACCGCACCCCAGTCTCGATCCCAAACTCAGACCGAGACCCGTGACAGTGATCCAGATCTTGACTCGGGATTCGGGTAACAGGGCCTGGAACAGACCAGTATTCGCTGTCTAGGTCTGGGAATCAGACTAAAACCAGAATCCAGACAAAGAACCAAACTCGAACCCAGACCTAGACCTGGGACCCAAAATTAGAAGATGAACAAGAATCACCGAACTAGGACCCTAGAACAAGACTAGGAACGTGACCAGGACCCGGACCCAGACCTGGAACCGAACACGAACCTAGCCTCAGACCCAAACTGAGACTAAAACTCGGTCTCGAACACGGTCGTATACCCAGACCGAAACTAAGACGCAGACCTAGACCTAAATTTGGGACCCGCTCCAAAACACAAACTTTGACATAGATAGGGATCCGGATACGAACCTGGACTCGGACCAAGACCCAGACTGGGATCGAAATGCTGGACGTAGATGTGGACCGAAATCGTGACACAAACCCAAACTTGGACCCACACGCGGGACCGAACTTGGACCTGGACCCGAACCTAGACCCAAATCGATGTCAAGACAAGGACACAATCCCGAACACATACTTGGACCCGAAATCAAAACCCCACACCTAGAATAACACCGAAAGCTAGACTCGAACCCGGACCAAAACTCGAACCCTGACTAGGATCAGAAGCAAAGACTTAAACCATGAATTGAATCCAGACTCAGATCGGGATTGGAACTTGGGACTCGGACCCAACCTAGACCAAGACCCAGGATGCGAACCCACACCCAGAGCCTGATCTGGACCTAGACTGATATCCGTACCCGAACCCAAACTCAGACCAGGACTCGAACTCTGACCCGAACTCAAACCCAAACTTGAACTCAGAATTGCAAATGGAAGTAGAACCAAACTAAGACTAGGATCAAGACCAGGACAATGACCTAAACCCAAACCCAGATCAAAACCCAGACGGAGACTTAAACCCGAACTGAGACTAGGACTCGAACCTGAACCTAGACCGAGACCCAAACCCACACAATAACTTGGACTTGTACCTGGAATCAGGATAGAGACCTGGGAAACAGAACTAGGACCGAGACCTAATACCCGACCCAAACCCGAACTTCAACCTAGGACCCAGCTCGTGACTCGGCACAAGAAATGGAACCTGACTGGGACCCGAGATTGGGATCCGGATCTGGACCCAAGGCTTGGACAAAACTTGTAGTCGATGTCTGGATTTGGGACCCAGCCCTAGACCCAAACCCTGACAAGGACCCGAACCCACACCCGGACCTGAACCCAGTCCCAAACCCAAATGTGGACCCGAACCCGTACCCTGTGACCCAAAATTGGACCAAAACCGAAGTTAACATGGATTGGAAATAAGAATTCGACTTGGAATCATAACCGGACCACGACCTGTACTCCAAATAAGACCTAGACCAAAATTGGGAGCAGGACCCGAATCCCAACCCAAACCTCGACTCGGGACCTGAACCCGAACCTGAACTCAGACACAGACACAACCTAAACCAAGACCCAGGACGCGAACCCACACCCAGAGCCTAATCTGGACATAGACTAAAATTCGAAACCGAACCCAAACTTAGACTAGGACTTGAACTCTGACCCGAACTCAAACCCAAACTCGAACTTAGAATCGCAAATGGAACTTGAACCGAACTAGGACTAGGACCAGGACCAGGACCGGGACCCAAACCCACACAATAACTGCGACCTGGACCCAAAATCAAGATAAGGATCTGGGAAACAGAACTAGGATTTGGAGCTAGTACCCGACCAAGACTCGAACTTGAACCTAGGACCCAGCTCGTGACCCGGCACCAGAAATGGAACAAGATTGGGACCCGAGATTGGAATCCTAATCTGGACCCAGGGCTTTGACAAAACCCGTAGTCGGTGACTGATTTGGGACCCAGCCCACGACCCGAACCCGCACCCAGACCTTAACCGAGTCCCAAACCCAAAAGTGGACCCAAACCCGTAAAAAAATAATGAAGATAAGCCGACCTCGAAACTACATGTAGATGGGTCAGCTACAGATCAGCTATCTAGCGCAGGAATTACCCTTGTCACGCCTAGCATGCAAAACCTCCACGCTGCAATCAAGTTCAGATTCAAAGCATCTAACAACGAAGCCGAGTACGAGGCTCTAATTGCTGGGGTAAAGCTAGTCCAAGAAATGAAGGCCGAACACATTGACATCTGCAGTGATTCACAGCTAGTGGTAAATCATGTATCCGGAGAATACGAGGCTCGGGGAGAAAAGATGATAGCATATCTGAGCAAAATACATGATCTGCTCGCACAATTCAAAAGCTACAGTCTCAGACAAATTCCAAGAGAAGAAAATACAACTGCAAACGCGTTAGCTCGATTAGCAAGCAGCAATGTAAGTGACAAGGTGAGCTTGGTTAATATCTCGTTCCTCGAAGAGCCTAGCATCACTGGCACGGAAGAAATCGAAATGATTGGTACATCCCCAAATTGGATGATACCAATAGCAGCCTACCTCGACTCTAGGAAACACCCATATAATCGGAATGAAGCTCGAAAAATGAGAAGGAAAGTTGCACGGTATATCATAGTAGAGGGAATTATGTACAAAAGAGGATTCTCAATGCCATTGCTCAGATGTGTTCCTCAAGAAGAAGCTGCACGACCCCTATTTGAGGTGCACGACGGATTCTGTGGAAATCATGTCGTCGGGCAAAGCTTATCTAAGAAAATTCTCATGCAAGGTTACTTCTGGCCAACGCTGATTGAAGATTCAAAAGCCTATGTTAAGAAGTGTGACAAATGCCAGAGATTTTCAAAGATACCTCGAGCTCCACCTAATGAGTTAACTCAGATGTAGAGTCCGTGGACCTTTGCCATTTGGGGAATTGACTTGATCGGACAATTACCCAAAGGTAAAGGAGGAGTGCAATATGCAGTGGTAGCAGTGGATTACTCTACTAAGTGGATGGAAGCCAAACCACTCGCAACCATTACATCAAAGGAAGTTCAAGACTTTATTGTGAAGAACATAATCTATTGGTTCAGAATGTCGTACAAAATAGTTTCAGATAATGGCAAGCAGTTCGACAACCAATCCTTCACTGACTTTTGCGTGAACCATCGTATCATCAAAAGTTTCCTTGGAGTGTCGCATCCTCAAGTGAATGGTCAAGTTGAAGGAGTCAACAAGACCATGAAGGATAGACTAAAGAAAAAACTCGAAGATGCCAAAGAAAATTGGCCAAAAGAGCTTCCTGAAGTAGTCAACAAAGAAATCAGCAACCAGACAGACACCATTCGCTATGGCGTACGGAAATGAAGCTATGCTACCTGTAGAACTCGAGCCACCTTCCCACAGAAGATTGATGTACAATCAAGATACCAATAACGTACTCCTGGCAGAATGACTTGATGAAATCGAAGAAAGACGAGCCATTGCAAACTTGAAGTTGATGGCCCATCAACAAAAGTTAGCTCGATATTTAAAGGTCCCGACCTTAGTTCTGTGTCCCTAGTCTCGTTCCATTTTTGGGTCTGAGTTTAGGTTCGGGTTCGGGTCCTGAGTCCAGGTTTGGATTGGGATACGAGTCCGGCTCCCAATTGTGGTCTAGGTTTGATTTGGAGTCCGGGTCCTAGTCCGGTTACGATTCTGGATCTAGGTCCAATTTCAGTTCTGATTCCAAGTCCAAGTCCAAGTTCCAGTCCCAGTAAACTTCCAATTTTGTTTCCAATTTTGGGTCACAGGGTACGGGTTCGGGTCCACTTCTGGGTTTGGGACTAGGTTCAGGTCCGGGTGTGGGTTCGGGTCCTTGTCAGGGTTCGGATCAAGGGCTGGGTCCCAAATCCAAACACCGACTACGGGATTTGTCAAGGCCCTGGGTCCAGATTCAGATCCCAATCTGAGGTCCCAATCTGGTTCCATTTCTGCTGCTGGGTCAAAAGCTGGGTCCTAGGTTCAATTTCGGGTTTGGGTCAGGTACTAGGTCCTGGTCCTAGTTCTGTTTCCCAGGTCCTTATCCTGATTCTAAGTCTAGGTCCCGATTATTGTGTGGGTTTGGGTCCCGGTCTAGGTTTGGGTTCGAGTCCTAGTCTTGGTTCGGGTTTAGGTCTCTGTCTGGGTTTTGATCTGGGTTCGGGTTTGGGTTTAGGTCCTTGTCATGGTCCTAGTCCTAGTTCAGTTCTTGTTCCATTTTTGATTCTGAGTTCGAGTTTGGGTTTGAGTTCGATTCGGAGTTTGAGTCCTGGTCTGAGTTTGGGTTCGGGTATGGATTTCAGTCTAGGTTGGGTCTGAGTTTGAAGTTCCGATCTCGATCTGAGTCTGGATTGAGTTCTTGGTCTAAGTCGTTGGTTCTGATCCTGGTTTGCGTTCGAGTTTGGGTCCGGGTCCGAGTCTAGCTTTGGGTCTGATTCGAGGTGTGGGTGTTTGAGTTCTGGTCCGAGTCTGTGTCCGGGTTGGTGTCAAGGGTTAGACCCCAATCTAGGTCTAAGTTCGGGTACCGAGTGCGGGTTCAAGATTGGGTCTGGGTCATGATCTCGTTCCAGATCAAGGTCCAGCATTTCGATCCCAGTCTAGGTCTTGGTCCGAGTCTAGGTTCATATTCGGATCCCTATCTAGGTCCAAGTCTGTGTTTGGGATCGGCTGCCAGATTTAGGTCCAGGTCCCCGTCTCAATTCCAGTTTGGGTACACGACCATGTCCAAGCCCGAGTTCCAATCTCAGTTTGGCTCTAAGGCTAGGTCTGTGTTCGGTTGTAGGTTGTGCATCGAGTCCTTGTCACGGTCCTAGTCTTATTCTAGGGTCCTGGTTTGACGATTCTTGTTCAGGTTCTAATTTTGGGTCCCAGGTCTTGGTCTTGGTTCGGGTTTGGTTCTTCGTCAGGGTTCTGGTCCTAGTTTGAGTCCCAGATCTAGACACCGACTACTGGTCTGTTCCATGCCCCGTTACTCGAATCCGGAGTCAAGATCTGGATCACTATCACGGGTCTCGATCTAGTTGTAATTCAGGT
This sequence comes from Cannabis sativa, assembly GCF_029168945.1. Classification (NCBI taxonomy): domain Eukaryota; kingdom Viridiplantae; phylum Streptophyta; class Magnoliopsida; order Rosales; family Cannabaceae; genus Cannabis; species Cannabis sativa. The sequence continues at coordinate 27,093,883 of NC_083607.1, read as the reverse complement.
CCAACGTCCCACTTTCGAGTTTGGGTTGGGGATCGAGACTGGGGTGCCGTTCTAGGTCCAGACCCTGGTTCTGTGTCCCTAGTGTGGTTCCATGTTTGGGTCTGAGTTCAGGTTCGGGTTCAGGTCCCGAGTCCAGGTTTTGGTTGGGATCCAAATCCGGCTCCCGATTCGGGTCTAGGTCTGATTTGGAGTCCACGTCCTGGTCGGGTTACGGTTTTGGATCTAGGTCCAATTTTATTTATGATTCGGAGTCCAAGTCTTACTTCAAGTCCCGGTCAACTTCCGAATTTGGTTCCAATTTCTTGTGCTGGGTCACGAGTTGGGTCCTAGGTTCAAGTTCGGGTTCTGGTTGGGTACTAGGTCTCGGTCCTAGTTCTGTTTTGCAGGTCCCTATCCGGATTCGGGGTCCATGTCTTAGTTATTGTGTGGGTTTGGGCCCTGGTCTAGGTTCGGGTTCGAGTCCTAGTCTCGGTTCGGGTTTAGCTCTCTATCTAGGTTTTGATCTGGGTTCGAGTTTGGGTTTAGGTCCTTGTCCTGGTCCTAGTCCTGGTCCTAGTCCTAGTTCAGATATAGTTCCTTTAGCGATTCTAAGTTTGAGTTTGGGTTTGAGTTCAGGTCGGAGTTTAAGTCCTATACTGAGTTAGGATTCTGGTCCGAATTTTAGTCTAGGTCCAGATAAGGTTCTGGGTGTGGGTTCGCGTCCTGGGCCTTGGTCTAGGTTGGGTCCGAGTCCCAAGTTCCAATTTCGATCTGAGTTTAGATTCAGTTATAGGTCTAAGTCCTTGGTTCTGATCCTGGTCTGGGTTCGAGTTGGGGTCCGGGTCTGAGTCTAGCATTGGGTCTGATTCTAGAAGTGGGTGTTTGAGTTCGGGTTCGAGTCTGTGTCCGTGTTTGTGTCCAGGTATGGACACCGATCTGGGTCTAGGTTCGGGTCCAGGTCTAAGTTCGGGGCCCGAGTGCGGGTCCAAGTTTGGGTCTTGGTCAGGATGTCGGTCTAGATCTAGGTCGAGCATTTCGATCCCAGTTTGGGTCCTTGTCCGAGTCAAGGTTCGTATCCGAAACTCTGTATCTAGGTCCAAGTCTGTGTTTGGGATCGGGTCCCAAATTTAGGTCCAGGTCCTCGTCTCAATTCTGGTCTTGGTACACGACCGTGTGCGGGCCCGAGTTCTAGTCTCAGTTTGGGTCTGAGGCTAGGTCTCTGTTCGGTTCTTGGTCTGGGTCCGGGTCCTGGTCATGTTCCTAGTCATGTTTTAGGGTCCTGGTTCGGCGATTCTTTTTCATTGTCTTATTTTGTGTCCTAGGTCTAGGTCTGGGTTCAGGTTTGGTTCTTTGTCTGGGTTTTGGTCCTAGTCTGAGTCCCAGATCTAGACACCGACTACTTGTTTGTTCCAGGCCCAGTTACCCGAATCCCGAGTCAAGATCTGGATCACTCTCACGGGTCTCGGTCGGCTTCTGGTTCAGGTCCCAGGTCCCATTTCTGAGTTTGGGTTCAGGATCGAGACTGTGGTGCGGTTCTAGGTCTCGACCTTGGTTTTGTATCCCTAGTCTGGTTCCATGTTTGGGTCTTAGTTCAGGTTCAGGTTTGGGTCCGGGTCATGGTCCGATTACGGTTCTGGATCTAGGTCCAATTTCAGTTATGATTCCAAGTCCAAGTCTTAATTCAGTCCCGGTTGACTTCTTGTTTTGTTTCCAATTTTGGGTCAAAGGGTACGGTTTCGGGTCCACTTTTGGGTTTGGGACTGGGTTCAGGTCCGGGTGTGTGTTCGGGTCCTTGTAAGGGTTCGGGTCAAGGGCTGGGTCCCAAATCCAGACACCGACTACGAGTTTTGTTCAAGCCCTTGGTCCAGATCCAGATCCCAATCTCGGGTCCCAGTCTAGTTTCGTTTCTTGTACCGGGTCACGAGCTGGGTCCCAGTTTCAAGTTCGGGTCTGGGTCGGGTACTTGGTCTCGGTCGTAGTTGTGTTTCCCAGGTCCCTATACTGATTCAGGGTCTAGGTCCCGGTTATTGTGTGGTTTGGGTCAAGGTCTAGGTTCGAGTTTGAGTCCTAGTCTCAGTTCGGGTTTGGGTCCATGTCTGGGTTTTGATTTGGGTTCGGGTTTGGGTTTAGGTCCTTGTCCTGGTCCTAGTCCTAGTTCGGTTCTCGTTCCATTCGAGATTCTGAGTTCGAGTTTGGGTTTGAGTTCGGGTCGGACTTCGAGTCCTGGTCTGAGTTTGGGTTCGGGTTTGGATTTCAGTCTAGGTCTAGATCAGGCTCCGGGTGTGGGTTCGCCTCCAGGGTCTTCGTCTAGGTTGGGTCTGAGTCCCAAGTTCCAATCCCGATCTGAGTCTGGATTAAGTTCTGGGTCTAAGTCCTTAGTTTTGATCAAGGTCTGGGTTCCAGTTATGGTCTCAGTCCGAGTCTAGCTTTGTGTCTGCTTCTAGGTGTGGGTGTTTGAGTTCGGGTCCGAGTTTGTGTCCGGGTTTGTGTCCAGGTCAGGATCTCGGTCCACATCTAGGTCCTGCATTTCGATCCCAGTCTGGGTCTTCGACCGAGTCCAGGTTTGTATCCAGATCCCTATCTAGGTCGAAGTCTTTGTTTGGGATCGGGTCCCAGATTTAGGTCCAGGTCTGTGTCTAAGTTCCGGTCTGGGTACGACCGTGTCCGGGCCCGAGTTCCAGTCTCAGTTTGGATTTGAGGCTAGGTCTGTGTTCGGTTCTAAGTTTGGGTCCGCGTCCTTCTCACGGTCCTTGTCTTGTTCTTGGGTCCTAGTTCGGCAATTCTTGTTCAGGTTCTAATTTTGGGTACCAGGTCTAGGTCTAGGTTCGGGTTTGGTTCTTCGTTTGGGTTTTGGTCCTAGTCTATGTCCCAGATCTAGAAACAAATTACTGGTCTGTTCCAAGCCCCGTTACGCGAATCCCAAGTCAAGATCTGGATCACTCTTACGACACTCGGTCTGGTTCTAGTTCAGGTCCGCGGTCCCATTTCTGAGTTTGGGTTCGGGATTGAGACTGGAGTACGGTTCTAGGTCTCGACCCTGGTTCTGAGTCCGTAGTGTGGTTCCATGTTTTATCCTGAGTTCAGGTTTCGGTTCGGGTCCCGAGTCCAAGTTTGGGTTGGGATCCGCGTTTGGCTCCCAATTCGGGTCAAGGTCAGATTTGGAGTCCGGGTCCTAGTGCGGTTACGATTCTGGATCTAGGTCCAATTTCAGTTATGATTCCAAGTCCAAGTCCTAGTTCCAGTCACGGTCAACTTCCGATTTTTGTTCCAATTTGGGGTCACAAGGTACGGGTTCGGGGCCACTTTTGGGTTTGGGACTGAGTTCAGGTTCGGGTGTGGGTTCAGGTCATTGTTAGGGTTCGGGTCAAGGGCTGGGTCCCAAATCCAGACACCGACTACGAGTTTTGTCCAAGCCATGGGTCCAGATCTGGATCCCAATCTCGGGTCCTTGTCCAGCTCCATTTAATGTGCCGAGTCACGAGCTGGGTGCTAGGTTCAAGTTTGGGTTTGGGTTGGGTACTAGGTCCCGGTCCTAGTTCTGTTTCCCAGGTCCCTATCCTAATTCTTTGTCCAGGTCCCGATTTTTGTGTGGGTTTGGGTCCCGGTCTAGGTTCGGGTTCGGGGTCGTAGTCTGGGTTCGGCTTTAGGTCACTGTCTGGGTTTTTATCTGGGTTCGGGTTTTAGGTTTAGGTCCTTGTCCTGGTCCTAGTCCTAGTTCGGTTCTAGTTCCATTTGCGATTCTAAGTTCGAGTTTGGGTTTGAGTTCGGGTCGGAGTTCAAGTCCTTGTCTGAGTTAGGTTTCGGGTCTGGATTTCAGTCTACGTCCAGATCAGGTTCCGGGTGTGGGTTCGCGTCGTGGGTCTTGGTCTAGGTTGGGTTCGAGTCCCAAGTTCCAATCCCGATCTAAGTCTGGATTCAGTTCTAGGTCTATGTCCTTGGTTCTGATCTTGGTCAGGGTTCGAGTTTGGGTCCTGGTCCTGGTTTAGCTTTGGGTCTGATTCTAGGTGTGGGTATTTGAGTTCGGGTCGGAGTCTGTGTCCGGGTTTGTGTCCAGGTATGGACCCCGATCTGGGTCTAGGTTCGGGTCCAGGTCCAAGTTCGGGGCCCGAGTGCGTGTCCATGTTTGGGTCTTGGTCAGGATCTCCGTCCAGATCTAGGTACAGCATTTCGATCCCAGTCTTGGTCCGAGTCCAGGTTCGTATCCGGATGCCTATCTAGGTCCAAGTCTGTGTTTGGGATCGGGTCCAAGATTTTGGTCCAGGTCCGCGTCTCTTTTCCAGTCTGGGTACACGACCGTGTCCGGGCTCGAGTTCCAGTCTCAGTTTGGGTCTGAGGCTAGGTCTGTGTTCGATTCTTTGTCTGGGTCCGTGTCCTGGTCACGGTCATAGTCTTGTTCTAGGCTCCTGGTTCGGCGATTCTTGTTCAGGTTCTAATTCTTGGTCCGAGATCTAGGTCTGGGTTCGAGGTTAGTTCTTTGTTTGGGTTCTAGTCCTAGTCTGAGTCCCCAATCTACACATCGACTACTAGTCTGTTCCAGGCCCCGTAACCTGAATCCTGAGTCAAGATCTGGATCACTGTTGCGGGTCTCAGACTGCTTCTGGTTCAGGTCCCAGGTCCCATTTCTAAGTTTGGGTTTTGGATCGAGACTTGCGTGCGGTTCTAGGTCTCAACCCTGGTTTTGTGTCCCTAGTCTGGTTCCATGTTTGGGCCTGAGTTCAGGTTCAAGTTCGGGTCCCAAGTCCAAGTTTGGGTGGGGATCCAAGTCCTGAACCTGTTTCTGTGTCCCTACTCAGGTTCGGGTTCGGGTCCCAAGTCCAGGTTTGGTTTGGGATCCGGGTCTGGATCTAGGTCCAATTTCAGTTATGATTCCAAGTCCAAGTCCTAGTTCTAGTCTCAGTCAACTTCAGGTTTTGGTTCCAATTTCAGGTCACACGGTACGGGTTCGGATCCACTTTTAGGTTTGGGACTGGGTTCAGGTTCGGGTGTGGGTTCAGGTCATTGTCAGGGTTCGGGTCCAGGGCCAGATCCCAATCTCACTTCCAAGTATGACTCCATTTCATGTGCTGTGTCACGATCTGGGTCCTATGTTCAAGTTCGGGTCTGGGTTATGTACTAGGTCCCGATCCTAGTTCTGTTTCCCAGGTCCCTATCCTGATTCTGGGTCCAGGTCCTGATTATTGTGTGGGTTTGGGTCCCGGTCTAGGTTCGGGTTCGAGTCCTAGTCTCGGTTCGGGTTTACGTCTCTGTCTGTGTTTTGATCTGGGTTTGGGTTTTAGTTTAGGTCCTTGTCCTGGTCCTAGTCCTCGTGCGGTTCTAGTTCGATTTGCAATTCTGAGTATGAGTTTCGGTTTGAGTTTGGGTTGGAGTTCGAGTTTTAGTCTGAGTTTGGGTTCGGGTCCGGATTTGAGTCTAGGTCCAGATCAGGTTCCGGGTGTGGGTTCGCGTCCTGGGTCTTGGTCTAGGTTGGGTCCGAGTCCCAAGTTCCAATCCCGATATGAGTCTGGATATAGTTCTGGGTATATGGCCTTGGTTCTGATCCTGGTCTGGGTTCGAGTTTGGGTCTGGGTCCGGGTCTAGCTTTGGGTCTGATTCTTGGTGTGGGTGTTTGAGTTCGGGTCCGAGTCTGTGTCCGGGTTTGTGTCGAGGTCTAAACCCCGATCTCGGTCTGGGTTGGAGTCCAGGTCCATGTTCAGGTCCAAAGTTCGGGTCCAAGTTTGGGTCTTTGTCAAGCTCTCGGTCCAGATCTATGTCCAGAATTTCCATCCCAGTCTGTATCTTACTTCGAGTCCAGGTTCGTATTTGGATCACTATCTAGGTCCAAGTCTGTGTTTGGGATCGGGTCCCACAATTAGGTCTAGGTTCGAATCTCAGTTCCAGTCTGGGACACGACCGTGTCTATGCACGAGTTCCTATCTTAGTTTAGGTCTGAGGCTAGGTCTGTGTTCGGTTATAGGTCTGGGTCTGGGTCCTGGTCACGGTCCTACTCTTGTTCTAGGTTCCTAGTTCGGCAATTCTTGTCCAGGTTCTAATTTTGGGTCCCATGACTAAGTCTGGGTTCGGGTTTGGTTCTACGTCTGGGTTCTGGTCCTAGTCTGAGTCCCATATCTAGACACCGACTACTGGTCTGTTCCAATCCCTGTTATCCGAATCCCGAGTCAAGATCTAGATCACTGTCACGGGTCTCGGTTCTGTTCTGGTTCAGGTCCCAGGTCCCATTTTGTGAGTTTGTGGTCAGGATCAAGACTGGGGTGTTGTTCTATGTCCTGACCCTGGTTTCGTGTCCCTAGTCTGGTTCCATGTTTTTGTCTGAGTTCAGGTTCGGGTTCTGGTCCCGAGTCCATGTTTGGGTTGGGATCCGGGTCCGGCTCCGAATTCGGGTCTAGGGTTGATTTGGAGTTTGGGTCCTGGTCCGGTTACGGTTCTAGATCTAGGTCCAATTTCAGTTATGATTTCAAGTCCAAGTCCTTGTTCCAGTCCCGATCAACTTCTGGTTTTGGTTCCAATTTTGGGACACAAGGTACGGGTTCGGGTCCACTTTTGGGTTTGGGACTGGGTTCAGGTCCGGGTGTGGGTTCGGGTCCTTGTCAGGGTTTGGGTCCAAGGTTGGGTCCCAAATCTAGACAATGACTGCGGGTTTTGTCCAAGCCCTAGGTCGAGATCCGGATCCCAATCTCAAGTCCTTGTTTGGTTACATTTCTGGTGCTGGGTCACGAGCTGGGTCCTTGGTTCAAGTTCGGGTCTGGGTCGGGTACTAAGTCATGGTCCTAGTAGTTGTTTCCCAGGCCCCTATCCTAATTCTGGTTCTAGGTCCCGGTTATTGTGTGGGTTTTGGTCCCGGTATAGGTTCGGGTTCGAGTCCTAGTCTCGGTTCGGGTTTAGGTCTCTGTCTGGGTTTTGATCCGGGTTCGGGTTTGGGTTTAGGTCCTTATCCTGGTCCTAGTCCTAGTTCGGTTCTAGTTCGATTTGCGATTCTGAGTACGAGTTTCGGTTTGAGTTTGGGTTAGAGTTTGAGTTTTTGTCTGTGTTAGGGTTCGGGTCCGGATTTGAGTCTAGGTCCAGATCAGGTTTCGGGTGTGGGTTCGCGTCCTGGGTCTTGGTCTAGGTTGGGTCCGAGTCCCAAGTTCCAATCCCGATATGAGTCTGGATATAGTTTTGGTTCTATGTCCTTGGTTCTGATCCTGGTCTGGGTTCGAGTTTGGGTATGGGTCCGGGTCTAGCTTTGGGTCTGATTCTTGGTGTGGGTGTTTGAGTTCGGGTCCGAGTCTCTGTCCGGGTTTTTGTCAAGGGCTAAATCCTGATCTCGGTCTAGGTTGGAGTCCAGGTCCATGTTCGGGTCCCAAGTGCGGGTCCAAGTTTGGGTCTTTGTCAAGCTCTCGGTCTAGATTTATGTCCATAATTTCCATCCCAGTCTGTATCTTACTTCGAGTCCAGGTTCGTATTTGGATCACTATCTAGGTCCAAGTCTGTGTTTGGGATCGGGTCCCACAATTAGGTCCAGGTCCGAATCTCAATTCCAGTCTGGGACACGACTGTGTCCATGCACGAGTTCCTGTCTGAGTTTGGGTCTGAGGTTAGGTCTGTGTTCGGTTATAGGTCTGGGTCTGGGTCCTGGTCACGGTCCTAGTCTTGTTCTAGGTTCCTAGTTCGGCGATTCTTGTCCAGGTTCTAATTTTGGGTCCCATGTCTAAGTCTGGGTTCGGGTTTGGTTCTACGTCTGGGTTCTGGTCCTAGTCTGAGTCCCATATCTAGACACCGACTACTGGTCTGTTCCAGTCCCCGTTATCCGAATCCCGAGTCAAGATCTGGATCAATGTCACGGGTCTCGGTCTGGTTCTGGTTCAAGTCCCAGGTCCCATTTATGAGTTTGGGTTCGGGATCGAGACTAGGGTGCAGTTCTAGGTCCCTAGTCTGTTTCCATGTTTGGGTCTGTGTTCAGGTTCAGGTTCGGGTCCCGAGTCTAGGTTTTGGTTGGGATCTAGGTCCGGCTCCCAATTCGGGTCTACGTTTGATTTGGAGTCCAGGTCCTAGTTCGCTTACGGTTCTGGATCTAGGTCTATTGTGGACATTGTCCCACATAGAATAAATGGTAGAGAAGTGAGCCATATATAAGAACATGGGCTACTCCACTCATTGCCAATTAGTTTTGAGATGGACCCCATGATTCTCAACATGGTGTTAGAGCCATATCCCTTGCGGGCAAGTGATCATATCCGATTCGCACCTGTACAGATAATGACCATGTCCACTGTGATACGGTTCAAGATTGGTGAGCAAAAAAATAGCCACCATCTTGAGGGGGAACATTGTGGACATTGTCCCACATAGAGTAAATGGTAGAGAAAAGAGCCATATATAAGAACATGGGCTACTCCACTCATTGCCAATTGGTTTTGAGATGGAACACCATGATTCTCAACAACGTCCTATTTGAGTTATGACTCCAAGTCCAAGTCCTAGTTCCAGTCCCGGTCAACTTCAGGTTTTGGTTCCAATTTTGGGTCACAAGGTATGGGTTCAAGTCCACTTTTGGGTTTGGGACTAGGTTAAGGTCCTGGTGTGGGTTCGGGTGCTTGTCAGGGTTCGGGTCCAGGGCTGGGTCCCAAATCCAGACACCGACTACAGGTTTTGTCGTAGCCGGGTCACGAGCTGGGTCCTATGTTCAAGTACGGGTCTGGGTTCGGGTATTAGGTCCGGGTCCTAGTTCTTTTTCCCAGGTCCCTATCCTGATTCTTGGTCCAGGTCCCGGTTATTGTGTGGGTTTGGGTCCCGGTCTAAGTTCGGGTTTGAGTCTTAGTCTCGATTCGTGTTTAGGTCTCTATCTCGGTTTTGATCTGGGTTCGGGTTTGGGTTTAGGTCCTTGTCCTGGTCCTAGTCCTAGTTTTTTTTTGGAAAGGTCGTAGTCCTAGTTCGGTTCTTCGTGCATTTGCGATTTTGAGTTCGAGTTTGGGTTTGAGTTCGGGTCGGAGTTCGAGTCCTGGTCTGAGTTTGGGTTCGGGTCCGAATTTCAGTCTAGGTCCAGATCAAGCTCCGAGTTTGGGTTCGCGTCCTTGGTCTTGGTCTAGGTTTGGTCCGAGTCCCAAGTTCAAATCCCGATCTGAGTCTGGATTTAGTTCTGGGTCTAAGTCCTTGGTTCTGATTGTGGTCTGGGTTCGAGTTTGGGTCCATGTTCGGGTCTTGCTTTGGGTCTCATTCTAGGTGTGGGTGTTTGAGTTCGGGTCCGAGTCTGCGTCCGAGTTTGTGTCTATGTCTTGACCCCGATCTGGGTCTAGGTTCGTGTCTAGGTCCAGATTGCGGGTCCAAGTTTTTGTCTGGGTCAGGATCTCGGTCCAAATCTAGGTCAAGCATTTCGATCCCAGTCTGGGTCTTGGTTCTAGTCCAGGTTCGTATTTGGATCGTTATCTAAGTCCAAGTCTGTGTTTGGGATCGGGTCCCAGATTTAGGTCCAGGTTCAGGTCTCAGTTCTGGTCTGGGTACACGACCGTGTCTAGGCCCCAGTTCCAGTCTCAGTTCGGGTTTGAGGCTAGGTGTGTGTTCGGTTCTAGGTCTGGGTCCGGGTCCTTGTCACGGTATTAGTCTTGTTCTATGGTCCTGGTTCAGCGATTCTTGTTCAGCTTCTAATTTTGGGTCCCATGTCTAGTTCAGGGTTCGGGTTTGGTTTTTCGTCTGGGTTCTGGTCCTAGTCTGAGCCCCTGATCTAGACATCGAGTACTGATCTAGATACCCGAATCCCGAGTCAAAATTTGGATCACTTTCACGGGTCTCGGTCTGGTTTTGGTTCAAGTCCCAGGCCCATTTCTGAGTTTGTGTTCGGGATCAAGATTGGGGTGCGGTTCTAGGTCCCGACCCTTGTTCTGTGTCCCTAGTCTGGCTCCATGTTTGGGTTTGAGTTCAGGTTCAAGTTCGGGTCCCGATTCCAGGTTTGGGTTGGGATCCATGTCCGGCTCCCAATTCGGATCTAGGTCTTATTTAGAGTTTGGCACCTGGTCTGGTTACAGTTTTGGATTTATGTCAGATTTCAGTTATGATTCCAAGTCCTAGTTCCAGTCCCGGTGAACTTCCGGTTTTAATTCAAATTTTGGGTCACAGTGTACGGGTTCGGGTCAACTTTTTTGTGTGGGACTGGGTTCAAGTCCGGGTGTGGGTTCGGGTCCAGGGTTGGGTCCCAAATCAAGACACCAACTACGAGTTTTGTCCAAGCTCTGGCTCTAGATTCGGATCTCAATCTCGGGTCCCAGTCTGGTTCCATTTCTGGTGCCGGGTCACGAGCTGGGTCCTAGGTTCAAGTTCGGGACTAGGTTGGGTACTAGGTCCCGGTCCTACTTTTGTTTCCCAGGTCCCTATCCTTATTTTGTGTGCAGGTCTCGTTTATTGTGTGGGTTTGGGTCCCGATCTAGTTTCGGGTTTGAGTCCCAGTCTCAATTCGAGTTTAGGTCTCTGTCTAGGTTTTGATTTGGGTTCGAGTTGGGTTTAGGTCCTGCTCCTGGTCCTTGTCCCAGTCTTGTTCCATTTGCGATTCTGAGTTTGAGTTTGGGTTTGAGTTCGGGTCTAAGTTCGAGTCAAGGTGTGAGTTTTGGTTCAGGTCCGGATTTCAGTCTTGGTCCAGATCGGGCTCTGGGTGTGGGTTCGCGTCCTAGGTCTTGGTCTAGGTTGGGTCCCAGTCCCAAGTTCCAATCCCGATTTGAGTCTGGATTCAGTTATGGGTCTAAGTCCTTGGTTTTGATTCTGGTCTGGGTTCGAGTTTGGGTTCGGTTCCTCGTCTAGCTTTGGGTCAGATTCTAGGGGTGGGTGTTTGAGTTCGGGTCCGAGTCTGTGTCCGGGTTTGTGTCCAGGTCAGGACCTCGTTTTGGGTATAGGTTCGGGTCCAGGTCCATGTTCGGGTCCAAGTTGGGGTCTTTGTCACGATCTTTATCCAGATCTAAGTCCAGCATTTCGATCCCATTCTGGGTATTGGTCTGAGTCCAGGTTCGTATCCGGATCCCTATCTAGGTCCAAGTGTGTGTTTGGGATCTGGTCCCAAATTTAGGTCCAGGTCCGGGTCTCAGTTTCGGTCTGGGTACACGACCGTGTCCGGGCCAAAGTCCCAGTCTTAGTTTGGGTTTGAGGCTAGGTCTGTGTTCGGTTCTAGGTCTGGGTCTGGGTCTTGGTCACGGTCCTAGTCTTTTTCTAGGGTCCTGGTTCGGCGATTCTTCTTGAGGTTCTAATTTTCGGTCCCAGGTCTAGGTCTGGGTTCGGGTTTTGTTCTTCGTCTTGGTTCTGGTCATAGTTTTTGTCCCACATTTAGACTCCGACTACTTGTCTGTTCTAGGCCCCGTTACTCGAATCCCGAGTCAAGATCTGGATCACTGTCACGGGACTTGGTCTGGTTCTGGTTCAGGTCCCAGGTCTGCTTTCTGAGTTTGGGTTCCGGTTCGAGACTGGGGTGCGGTTCTAGGTCCTGACCCTGGTTCTTTGTCCCTAGTCTGGTTCCATGTTTCGGTCTGAGTTTAGGTTCGAGTTCGGGTCTCGAGTCCAGGTTTGGGTTGGGATCCGGGTCTAGCTCACAATTCGGGTTTAGGTCTGATTTGGAGTCCGGGTCCTGGTCCGGTTACGGTTCTGGATCTAGGTCAAATTTTAGTTATGATTCCAAGTCTAAGTCCTTGTTCCAGTCCCGGTCAACTTTCGGTTTTGGTTCCAATTTTGGGTCACAAGGGACAGGTTCGGGTCCACTTTTGGCTTTGGGACTGGGTTCGGGTCCTTGTCAGGGTTCGGGTCCAGGGCTGGGTCCCAAATCCAAACACAACCTATGAGTTTTGTCCAAGCCCTAAGTCCAGATCTGGATCCCAATCTCTAGTCCCAGTCTGGTTCCATTTCTGGTGCCGGGTCACGAGCTGGGTCCAAGGTTCAAGCTAGGACCTAGCTCGTGACCTGGCACCCGAAATGGAACCAGACTGGGACCCGAGATTAGGATCCGGATCTCGACCCATGGCTTGGATAAAACTCGTAGTCGGTGTCTGCATTTCGGACCCAGCCCTGGACCTGAACCCTGACAAGGAACCGAACCCACACCCAGACGTGAACCAAGTCCCAAACCCAAAAGTGGACCCGAACCCGTACCTTGTGACCTAAAATTGGAACCAAATCCGGAAGTTTACCGAGACTGGTACTAGGACTTGGACTTGGAATCATAACTGAAATTGGACATAGATCCAGCACTGTAACCAGACTCCAAATCAGACCTAGACCCGAATAGGGAGCCGCACCCGGATCCCAACCCAAACCTGGACTAGGGACCCGAATACGAGCTTGAACTCAGACCCAAACATGGAACCAGACTAGGGACACAGAACCAGGGTCGGGACCTAGAACCGCACCCCAGTCTCGATCCCGAACCCAAACTCAGAAATGGAACTTGGGACCTGAACCAGAACAAGACCGAGACCCGTGAAAGTGATCCAGATCTTGACTGGGGATTCGGGTAACGGGTCCTGGAACAGACCAGTAATCGGTTTCTAGATTTGGGACTCAGACTACGACCAGAACCCATACGAAGAACCAAACCCGAACCCAGACCTAGACCTGGGACCCAAAATTAGAACCTGAACAAGAATCGCCGAACCAGGACCATAGAACAAGACTAGGACTGTGGCCAGGACCCGGACCCAGACCAAGAACCGAACACTGACCTAGCCTCAAAGTCAAATTGAGACTAGAACTCAGGCCCGGACACGGTCGTGTACCCACACCGAAAATGAGACTCGGACCTGGACTTAAATCTGAAACCCGATCCCAAACATAGACTTGGACCTAGATAGGGATCTAGATACGAACCCTTACTTGGACTAAGATCCAGACTGGGATCGAAATGCTGGACCTAGATCGGGACCGAGATCATAACCCAGACCCAAACTTGCACCACCACTCGGGACCTGAAATTGGAGCTGGACCCGAACCTAGACCAAGATCGCGGTCCAGACCTGGACACAAACCCGGACATAGACACGGACCCGAACACAAACCCACACCTAGAATCAGACCCAAAGCTAGACCCGAACCCAGACCCAAACTCGAAACCAAACCAGGATCAGAACGAAGTACATAGACCCAGAACTAAATCCAGACTCAGATCGGGAATGGAACTTGGGACTCGGACCCAACCTAGACCAAGACCCAGGATGCGAACTCACACAAAGAGCCTGATCAAGACCTAAACTGAAATCCAAACTCGAACCCAAACTCTGACAAGGACACGAACTCCGACCCAAACTCAAACCCAAACTCGAACTTAGAATCGCTAACAGAACTAGAGCCGAACTAGGACTAGGACCAAGACTAGGACATAAACCCAAACCTGAACCCAGATCAAAACCCAGACAGAGACCTAAACCCGAATTGAGACTAGGACCCACACAATAACCGGGACCTGGATCCAGAATCAGGATATTGACCTGGGAAACAGAACTAGGACCGGGACATAGTACTCGACTCTGACCCGAACTTGAACCTAGGTATCAGCTTGTGATGCGACACTAGAAATGGAACCAGACTGAGACCCGAGATTGGGATCCAGATCTTGACCTAGGGCTTTGACAAAACCCGTAATCGGTGTTTGGATTTGGGACCCAACCCTGGACCCGAACCCTGACAAGGGCGCGAACCCACAACCAGACCTGAAACAAGTCCCAAACCAAAAAGTGGACCCGAACCCGTACACTGTGATGCATAATTGGAACCAAAACTGAAATTGGCTGGGACTGGAACTAGGACATGGTCATGGACTCATAATTGAAATTGGACCTAGATCCAGAACCGTAACCGGACCAGGATCCGGACTTCAAATCAGACCTAGACCCGAATTGGGAGCCGGACCCGGATCCCAACCCAAACCTGGACTAGGGACCCGAACCCGAACCTAAATTCAAGCCCAAATAAGGAACCAGACTAGCGACACAGAACCAGGGTCGGGACCTAAAACCGCACCCCAGTCTCGATCACGAACATAAACTCATAAATGGGACCTGGGTCCTTAACCAGAACAAGACGGAGACCCGTGACAGTGATCCAGATCTTTGCTAGGGATTCGGGTAATGGGGCCTGGAACAGACTAGTAGTCGGTGTCTAGATTTGGGACTCAGACAAGGACCACAACCCAGACGAAGAACCAAACCCGAACCCATACCTAGACTTGGGACCCAAAATTAGAACCTGAACAAGAATCGCCGAACCAGGACCCTAGAGCAAGACTAGGACCGTGACCAGGACCCAGACTCAGACCTAGAACCGAACACAGACCTTGCCTCATACCCAAACTGAGACTGGAAATCAGGCCCGAACACGGTCGTGTACCCAGACCAAAACTAAGACCCGGACCTGGACCTAAATCTGGGACTCGATCCCAAACACAAACTTGGACCAAGATAGGGATCCGGATACGAACCTTGACTCGGACCCGAACTTGGACCGACACATGGGACCCGAACTTGGACGTAGACCCGAATCTAGACTCAGATAGGGGTCCAGAACTAGACCCGAATTGGGTGCCGGACCCGAATCCCAACCCAAACCTAGACTCAGGACCCGAACCAAACCTAAACTCAGACCCAAACATGGAACCAGACTAGGGACACAGAACCGGGGTTGGGACTAAAAACCGCACCCCAGTCTCGATCCCGAACCCAAACTCAAAAATTGGACCTCGGACCTGAACCAGAACCAAACCGAGACCCGTGAAAGTGATCCAGATCTTGACTGGGGATTCGGGTAATAGGGCCTGGAACAGACCGGTAATCAGTTTCTAGATCTGCGACTCAAACTACGACCAGAACCCATACGAAGAACCAAACCCGAACCCAAACCTAGACCTGGGACCCAAAATTAGAACCTGAACAAGAATCGCCGAACCAGGACCATAGGACAAGACTAGCACCGTGACTAGGACCCGGACCCAGACCTAGAACCGAGCCCGGACACGGTCGTGTACCCAGATCGGAATTGAGACTCGGACCTGGACCTAAATCTGAAACCCGATCCCAAACACAGACTTGGACCTAGATAGGGATCCGGATACGAACCCTTACTCGGACTAAGACCCAAACTGGGATCGAAATGCTGGACCTAGATCGGGATCGAGATCATAACCCAGACCCAAACTTGCACACCCACTCGGGACCTAAACTTGGACCTGGACCCGAACCTAGACCCAGATCGGGGTCCAGACCTGGACATAAAACCGGACATAGACACGGACCCGAACTAAAACCAACACCTAGAATCAGACCCAAAGCTAGAGCCGAACCCGGACCCAAACTCGAAACCAGGCCAGGATCAGAACCAAGTACTTAGACCCAGAACTAAATCCAGACTCAGATCAGGATTGGAACTTGGGACTCAGACCCAACCTAGAGCCTGATCAAGACCTAGACTGAAATTCAGACCCGAACCCAAACTCTGACAAGGACGCGAACTCCGACCCGAACTCAAACCCAAACTCGAACATAAACTGAGACTAGAAATTGGACCCGAACACGGTCGTGTACCCAGACCGGAACTGTGACCCAAACCTGGACCTAAATCTGGGACCCGATCCCAAACACAAACTTGGACAAAGATAGGGATCTGGATACGAACCTGGACCCGAACAAAGACCCAAACTTGGACCGGCACATGGGACCCGAACTTGGACGTAGACCCGAATCTAGACCCAGATAGGGGTTTAGACCTTAGACCCAGAACTGAATCCAGACTCAGATCGGTATTGGAACTTGGGACTCGGACACAACCTAGACCAAGACCCAGAAGGCGAACCCACACCCTGAGACTGATATGACCCTAGACTGAAATCCGGACGCGAACCCAAACTCAGACCAGGACTCGAACTCCGACCCGAACTCAACCCCAAACTCGAACTCAGAATCGCAAATGGAACTAGAACCGAACAAGGACTAGGACTAGGACCAAGACTTAAACCTAAACCCGAACCCAGATAAAAACCTAGACAAAGAACTAAACCCGAACCTTGACTAGGACTCGAACCCAAACCCGAACCTTGAATTTTACCTTAGTGTTGTTACCGCAAAGTTTGATGAAATTTTTGTTGCCGTAGCATTGAACCATTAGTCCTTTAATACAAACCGGTGATAACACATACACTCTCGCTAATGCTCACTTGAGACCGCATGTCTCGCTCTTGCACCGTTAATGGCCATGTGCAAAATTCCAATTCATGGACTCTCTAGAGAAGACTCCCAATTCTCATAAGAGGCAGCACCACCTCTAGCCCATATTGGTGGAGTTTTAGTGTCTCACCACTCTTTAGACACTTCTTAAGCTTAAGTGAGTTTTCTTAAGCTTAAGCTCCATTAAAAAACCTTTCGGTTTAAACCCTCAATTTTCACCACATGTACTCATTCATAGATGAGACAATTGAGTACCATATTCACTCTATTGACTTGTTATTACCTATTGAACTTAAGACTAGATGTTTACTAGTGTTAAGATAGGTTACCATCAATGAGCAGAACACTAAGGGAGTTTAGGTTCCATCCCTGGAAAATTCATGCTTTAATCTTGTACGGAGATTAAGCGATTTGTTATAACCTCTCACTATTGATTCCATGTGAATCATGCATGCCAAAATATAGTGTTCACTTTGTGACCACTTTTCTCCTTAAGTACTTAAGCTTTGAAAACTCAATCATAAAATTCTCAATAATTTTGATACTAAACATATCAAAAATACACCAA
Source organism: Cannabis sativa (assembly GCF_029168945.1). Classification (NCBI taxonomy): domain Eukaryota; kingdom Viridiplantae; phylum Streptophyta; class Magnoliopsida; order Rosales; family Cannabaceae; genus Cannabis; species Cannabis sativa. Next base: position 27,077,185 of record NC_083607.1, on the reverse strand, counting down.
TTTAGACACCAAACATGTCTAAATTCTCATATTTTATTTTTAGACACCAAGTATGTCTAAACTTTCTCATATTAGAGTATACAATCCCACACTTTCATATTAGAGTATGTCTAAACTGTCTCTATAACTCTTTTTATTAATTTCCTTCTTGAAATTATTTTCACTTAACTTTGACACCAAAATATGTCAAAATTTTACATATGCACATAGCCAAATTTGATTTAGAATTTAAATTCAAAATCAAATAAATTAATCAATAATGTCTCAACACATTTTGATTAAATTTGTGGCTCACCCCCACATTTTTACCATAAAGTGTATATAAAATATCACTTTTGTGTATTTTCCTCTTCAAATGACTCTTTAAGGGCACTTTAAAAATACCATTTGACATTTTTAGTTTTCTCAACAAAACTAAAATATCAAACTCACATTACTACTCATAAAATAATGTGATTATTTTTACTCATAATTTTAATGTTATCTCCTTATTGAGATTAGCCCAAAATTATACCAAAGTTAACAAAATTCTCATCAATTTTGTTCACAACTTTGATCATTTAAGATTCAAAATTTCTTCTCCAATTTTGTTATCTTTTCACTATTTTTGAATCCACAATGATTCATTTACTTTTGAGTCCAAAATTGCTCTTCCAATTTATGACTCATTTCACAAGTTTGGATTCACTTTTAATCCATTTGTTCTTGCTTATGACAATACAAGTCCAATAAAAGTGTAACTCTCATAGTCCACTTTTTCTTATCCCAAATATGAGATGCTTATCTCTTATAACCCAATAAAAGACGTAACTTCTCAAAAGCCATCTTTTATTATCTCATAAAATGAGGTGTTCACTACCGAATTGAAAAAGAATTTAAAATATTCTTTATTCACAAAATAGATGATAATAATTTCCACATCAATAGCTATAAACAATAATATATTATTACTATCAACATTATTATCATACTATATAACTCATACATTAATATAATATGTATGTTACTAATCAACATCTTATATGTAACATACACATGAGATCAATATTAAATTCACAATATATATGTTACATATCTCATATATATATAACATATATACTATAATATACATATATATCACATACACATAATATATACATTAATTACACAACTATATATGTTACATACCTCACACATATATAACATATATATACACATTAATATACATGCATGATATATATTATATACACTATATATATATTATATATACATGTCTCATATAAATACATAAAAATAATTATTTCTACATATTTAATCTCGCTAATATATATTATATCACATGCTCTACATATATATAATATATACTACTCATATATATACATGTTATATATTATATATCTCACATATATACATAAAATAACATGATATAAATTTCAAATATCATATATATAATATGATATAAACACATGATCACATATATATAACTCATATATATATAATATAGTAAATCACATAATATACACCACCATGCTCACCCATGAATGGTTTTTACATAAAATCTCTTATCCTTGTATTCTCACAATCTTGATTTATCACCTCTTCCATTGAAAAGGGATAAGCTTTTGATTGTTAGAGATATTATTACAATGGAAGATAAACCAAGATATACACAACTCAATTATAAAAATAATACAAGGACAATAAAAGAGATTTGATTAAATATATGTTACAATACATATATATACACTATATATATTACATATATATATATGTAAGGTAGAAGAGAAGATTACAACACATGCATGTAATATAATATATGTATATATAACAAGAGAATAATATATATGTATACACTCACTCACAACCTTGAGTGTAGATTAGTGGGAATCACCATGACATGAACAAGGTATTACACCTTTGTCCAAAAGCTTATTTCCCCCTATCTCTAAGCACTTAGGGAACTCTCTAGGAAATAGCTTTGGGAATTATCAAGCCTTTTAGGGTTTTCTTGAAAGTGCTTTCTTGACAGAAAACTTCCTCTCCAAAATGAGCACCTTAGACCTCTTTATATAGTGTTTAGGATATCACCATTTGAAATTCAAACTCTTAATCCCTATAGATTTTATGGACTCAAATGTAACTCTTACACACACCATAACTCCTATAGCATTAAGAATTTCAAATAAAGGTGTGTAACATCTTTTACACTGTTAATGTTGGTGATAGTGGTGGAGGTTACTCATAGTAACAACTCCCCAAATGTTACAAAAAGATGACAACTAATATAGTCATATGTTACATATTATTAGTTTATTACACATATTTAATCTATATATTATATTATTATAAATAATATAACAATCTCGCACTAGATTAAATATTATCTCTTTAGTAACAAACTTGTAATATTTGTAACATTTATTTAATCAATAAAAAATATTATATCAAAATATAACATTGCCGAATATATTTGTTACATAAAATAACAAGATATATTCGGGTCCTTGTAAGGGATCGTGTCTAGGGCTAAGTCGCAAATCCAGTCGTCGACTATAGGTTTTTTCCAAGCCCTAGATCCAGATTCGGATCATAATCTCGGGTCCCAGTCTGGTTCAATTTCTGGTGCCGGGTCACGAGCAGGGTCCTAGGTTCAAGTTCGGGTCTGGGTCAGGTACTAGGTCCCGGTCCTAGTTCTTTTTCCTAGGTTCCTATCCTAATTCTGGGTTCAGGTGCCGATTATTGTGTGGGTTTGGATTTAGGTCCTCGTCCTGGTCCTAGTCCTAGTTCGGTTCTAGTTCCATTTGCGATTCTGAGTTCGAGTTTGGGTTTGAGTTTGGGTCGGAGTTCGAGTCCTCCTCAGAGTTTGGGTTCAGGTCCGAATTTAAGTCTAGGTCTAGATCACGCTTTGGTTTTGGGTTCACATCCTGGGTCTTGGTCTAGGTTGGGTCCGAGTCCCAAGTTCCAATCCCGATCTGAGTCTGGATTCAGTTCTGGGTCTAAGTCCTTGGTTCTGATCCTCTTCTGGGTTCGAGTTTGGGTCCGGGTCTGGGTCTAGCTTTGGGTTTGATTCTAGGTGAGGGTGTTTGAGTTCGAGTTCGAGTTTGTGTCCGGGTTTGTGTCCAGGTTTGGACCCTGATCTGGGTATAGGTTCGGGTCCAGGTTCAAGTTCGGGTCCCGAGTGTGGGTCCAAGTTTGGGTCTGGGTCAAGATTTCCGTCAAGATCTAAGTCTAGCATTTCGATCCAAGTCTGGGTCTTGGTCTGAGTCTAGGTTCGTATCCGGATACCTATCTAGGTCCAAGTCTGTATTTGGGACGGGTCCCAGATTTAGGTCCAGGTCCCGTTCTCAGTTTCGGTTCTAATTTTTGGTCCCAGGTCTAGGTCTGGGTTTGGGTTTGGTTCTTCGTCTAGGTTCTGGTCCTACTTTTTGTCCTAGATTTAGACACCGACTACGATTCAGTACTGGGTCTAAGTCCTTGGTTCTGATCCTCTTCTGGGTTCGAGTTTGGGTCCGGGTCTGGGTCTAGCTTTGGGTTTGATTCTAGGTGAGGGTTTTTGAGTTCGAGTCGAAGTTTGTGTCCGGGTTTGTGTCCAGGTTTGGACCCCGATCTGGGTATAGGTTCGGGTCCAGGTTCAAGTTTGGGTCCTGAGTGTGGGTTCAAGTTTGGGTCTGGGTCAAGATTTCCGTCAAGATCTAAGTCCAGCATTTCGATCCCAGTCTGGATCTTGGTCTGAGTCCAGGTTCGTATCCGGATACCTATCTAGGTCCAAGTCTGTATTTGGGATGGGTCCCAGATTTAGGTCCAGGTCCGGTTCTCAGTTCCGGTTCTAATTTTTGGTCCCAGGTCTAGGTCTGGGTTCGGGTTTTGTTCTTCGTCTAGGTTCTGGTCCTAGTTTTTGTCCTAGATTTAGACACCGACTACTAGTCTGTTCCAGGCCCCGTTACCCGAATCCCGAGTCAAGATCTTGATCACTGTCACAGTTCTCGGTCTGATTATGGTTCAGGTCCTTGGTCCCATTTCAGAGTTTGGATTCGAGATCGAGACTGGGGTGCGGTTCTAGGTCCCGACCCTAGTTTTGTGTCCCTAGTTTGGTTCCATGTTTGGGTCTGAGTTTAGGTTCAGGTTCGGGTCCCGATTCTAGGTTTAGGTTGGGATCCGGGTGCGGCTCGCAATTCGGGTCTAGGTCCAATTTCAGGTATGATTCCAAGTCCAAGTCCTCGTTCCAGTCCCGGTCAACTTCCGGTTTTCGTTCCAATTTTTGGTCGCACGGTACGAGTTCGGGTCCACTTTTAGGTTTAGGACTGGGTTCAGGTCCGTGTGTGGGTTGGGGTCCTTATCAGGGTTCGGGTCCACGGCTGGGTCCCAAATCATGAAACCGACAACGGGTTTTGTCCAAGCCCTGGGTCCAGATTTGAATACCAATCTTGGGTCCTAGTGTGGTCCATTTCAGGTGTCGGGTCACGAGCTGGGTCTTAGGTTCAAGTTCGGGTCTGGATCGGGTACTAGGTCCCGGTCCTAGTTCTGTTTCCCAGGTCCCTATCCTGATTCTTGGTCCAGGTCCCGGTTATTATGTGGGTTTTGGTCCCGGTCTAGGTTCTTGTTCGAGTCCTAGTCTCGGTTCGGGTTTAGGTTTCTGTCAGGGTTTTTATCTGGGTTCGGGTTTGGGTTTACGTCCTAGTCCTAGTTCGGTTCTAGTTCCATTTCCGATTCTTATTCGAGTTTGGGTTTCAGTTCGGGTTGTAGTTCAAGTCCTTGTCTGAGTTTCGGTTTGGATATGGATTTTAGTCTAGGTTCAAATCATGCTCCCTGTGTGGGTTTGCGGCCTCGATCTTGGTCTAGGTTGGGTCTGAGTCCCAAGTTCCAATCCTGATCTGAGTCTGGATTCAGTTATGGGTCTAAGTCCTTGGTTCTAATCCTGGTTTGGGTTCGACTGTGGGTTCGGGTCTTGGACTAGCTTTGGGTCTGATTTTGGTCAGGATCTCGGTCCAGATCTAGGTCCAGCATTCGATCCCAGTCTGGGTCTTGGTTCGAGTCCAGGTTCCTATCCGAATCCCTTTCTAGGTCCAAGTTTGTGTTTGGGATGGGGTCCCAGACTTAGGTCCAGGTCCGCGTCTCAGTTCTGGCCTGGGTACATGACCGTGTCTGGGCACGAGTTCAAGTCTCAGGTTGGGTCTGCGGCTAGGTCTCTGCTCCGTTCTAGGTCTGGGTCCGGGTCCTGGTCGCGGTCCTTGTCTTGTTCTAGGGCCCTGGTTCGGCAATTCTTGTTTAGGTTGTAATTTTGGGTCCGACGTGTAGCTCTGCATTCAGGTTTGGTTCTTCGTCTGGGTTCTAGTCCTATTCTGAGTCCTAAATCTAGACACCGGCTACTGGTCTGTTCTTGGCCCCGTTACCGGAATCTCGAGTCAAGATCTGGATCACTGTCACGGGTCTCGGTCTAGCTCTGGTTCAGGTCCCAGGTCCCATTTTTTATGTTGGGTTTGAGAGCGAGACTAGGGTGCGGTCCCAGGACCTTGGTTCTGTGTCCCTAGTCTGGTTCCATGTTTGGGTTTGAGTTCAGGTTCGGGTTCGGGTCCCGAGTCCAGGTTTGGTTTGGGTTCTGGGTCCGACTCTGAATTCGGGTCTAGGTCTGATTTGGAGTCCGGGTCCTGGTCTGGTTACGGTGCTGGATCTTGGTCCAATTTCAATTATGATTTTAAGTCCAAGTCCTTGTTCCAGTCTCAGTCAACTTCCGGTTTTGGTTCCAATTTTGGGACACAAGGTACGGGTTCGGGTCCACTTTTGGGTTTGGGACTTGGTTTAGGTCCGGGTGTGGGTTCGGGTCCTTGTTAGGGTTCGGGTCCAGGGCAGGGTCCCAAATCCAGACACCGAATACGGGTTTTGTCCAAGCCCTGTGTCCAGATCCGGATCCTAATCTCGGGTCCCAGTCTGTTTCCATTTCTGGTGTCGGGCACGAGCTGGGTCGGGTACTAGGTCCCGGTCCTAGTTCTGTTTCCAAGCTCCCTATCCAGATTCTGGTTCCACTTCCCAGTTATTGTGTGGGTTTGGTTCCCATTCTAGGTTGGGGTTTGAGTCCTGGTCTGAGTTTGGGTTCGGGTCTGGATATCAGTCTAGGTCTAGATCAGGCTCTGGGTGTGGGTTCGCATCCTGGGAGGTCTAGGTTGGGTCCGAGTCCCAAGTTCCAATCGCGATCTGTGTTTGGATTCAGTTCTTGGTCTAAGTCCTTGGTTCTGATCCTGTTCTGGGTTCGAGTTTGTGTCCGGGTCTGGGTCTAGCTTTGGGTATGATTCTAGGTGTGGGGGTTTGAGTTCGTGTCTGAGTTTGTGTCTGGGTTTGTGTCCAGGTTTGGACCCCGATCTAGGTCTGGGTTTGGGTCCAGGTCCAAGTTCGTGTCCCGAGTGCGGGTCCAAGTTTGGGTCTGGGTCAGGATCTCGGTCCATATGTAGGTCCAGCATTTCCATCCCTGTCTGGGTGTTGGTCCGAGTCCATGTTCGTATCTGGATCCCTATCTAGGTCCAAGTCTGTGTTTGGGATCGGGTCTCAGATTTAGGTCCAGGTCCGCGTCTCAGTTCTGGTCTGGGTACACGACCGTGTCCGGGCCCAAGCTCCAGTCTCAGTTTGGGTCTGAGGTTAGGTGTGTGTTCGGTTCTAGGTCTAGGTTCGGGTCCTGGTCACGATCCTAGTCTTGTTCTAGGGTCCTAATTCGGCGATTCTTATTCAGGTTCCAATTTTGGGTCCCATGTCTAGGTCTTGCTTCGGTTTTGGTTCTTCGTCTGGGTTCTTGTCCTAGTCTGAGTTTGAGATCTAGACACCGACTACTGGTCTATTCCAGGCCCCGTTACCTGAATCCCGAGTCAAGATCTGGATCACTGTCACGGGTCTCGGTCTGGTTCTTGTTCATGTCCCAGGTCAAATTTTTGATTTTGGGTTTGGGATCGAGACAGGGGTGCGGTTCTAGGTCCCGACCCTGGTTCTATGTCCCTAGTCTAGTTCCACGTTTGGGTCTAAGTTTAGGTTTGGGTACGGGTCCCGAGTACATGTTTGGGTTGGGATCCGGGCCCGGCTCCCAATTCGGGTCTAGGTCTGGTTTGGAGTCCTGGTCCTGGTCCGGTTACGGTTTTGGATCTAGGTCCAATTTTAGTTATGATTCCAAGTCCAACTCCTTGTTCAAGTCCCGATCAACTTACGGTTTTGGCTCCAATTTTGGGTCACAGGTTACGGGTTCGGGTCCACTTTTGGGTTTAGGACAGGGTTTAGGTCCGGGTGTGGGTTCGGGTCCTTGTCAGGGTTCGGGTCCAGGGCTAGGTCCCAAATCGAAACACCGACTACGGGTTTTGTCCAAGCCCTGTGTCTTGATCCGGATCCCAATCTCGGGTCCCAGTCTGGTTCCATTTCTGGTGCCGGGTCACGAGCTGGGTCCTAGGTTCAAGTTCGCATCTTGGTCGGGTACTAGGTCCCGGTCCTTGTTCTGTTTCCCAAGTCCCTATCCTGATTCTGGGTCCAGGTCCTGAATATTATGTGGGTTTGGGTCCCGGTCTAGGTTCAGGTTCGAGTCCTAGTCTCAGTTCGGGTTTAGGTCTCTGTCTAGGTTCGGGTTTGGGTTTAGGTCCTTATCCTGCTCCCAGCCCTAGTTCGATTTTAATTCCATGTGCGATTCTGAGTTCAAATTTGGGTTTGAGTTCGGGTCGGAGTTCGAGTCCTGGTCTTAGTTTGGGTTCTAGGCGAAATCTAGGTCCAGTATTTCCATCCGTGTCAGGGTCTTGGTCCGAGTCCACGTTCGTATCCGGATCCCTATCTAGGTCCAACTATGTGTTTGGGATCAGGTCCCAGATTTAGGTCCAGGTCCGGGTCTTAGTTCCGGTCTAGGTACACAACCGTGTCCGGGCCCGAGTTCCAATCTCAGTTGGGTTTGAGGCTAGGTCTGTCTTCGGTTCTAGGTCTGGGTCCGGGTCCTGGTCACGGTCCTAGCCTTGTTCTATGGTCCTAGTTCAGCGATTCTTGTTCAGGTTCTAATTTTGGGTCCCAGATCTAGGTCTGGGTTCGGGTTTGGTTCTTCGTTTGGGTTTCGATCCTAGTCTGTGTCCTAGACCTAGACACCGACTACTGGTCGGTTCAAGGCCCCATTACCCGAATCCCGAGTCAAGATTCAGATCACTGTCACGGGTCTCGGTCTTTTTCTGGTTCAGGTCCCAAGTATGATTTTTGAGTTTGGGTTCGGGATTGAGACTGGGGTGCGGTTCTAGGTCCCGACCCTGGTTCTGTGTCGCTAGTATAGTTTCGTGTTTGGGTCTGAGTTCATGTTCAAGTTCGGGTCCCGAGTCCAGGTTTGGGTTGGGATCTGGGTCCTTCTCCCAATTCGGGTCTAGGTCTCATTTGGAGTTCGGATCCTGGTCCGGTTACGATCCTGGATCTATGTCCAATTTCAGTTATGATTCCAAGTCCAAGTCCTTATTCCAGTCTCGGTCAACTTCCAGTTTTGGTTCCAATTTTCGGTCACAGCGTACGGGTTCGGGTCCACTTTTGAGTTCGGGATTGAGTTCAAGTCCTGGTCTGAGTTTGGGTTTGGGTCCGGATTTCAGTCTAGGTCCAAATCAGACTCCGGGTGTGGGTTCGCATTGGGGGTCTTGGTCTAGGTTGGGTCCGAGTCCATGGTTCCAATCCCGATCTGAGTTTGGATACAGCTTTGGGTCTATTTCCTTGGTTCTGATCCTTGTCTGGGTTCGAGTTTGTGTCGAGGTCTGGGTCTAGCTTTAGGTTTTATTCTAGGTGTGGGTTTGAGTTCGGGTCTGAGTCTGTGTTTGGGTTTGTGTCCAGGTCTGGACACCGATCTGGGTGTACGTTCGGGTCTAGGTCCAAGTTCAGGTCCCCAGTGCTGGTCCAAGTTTGGGTCTAGGTGAGGATCTCCGTCCTGATCTAGGTCCAGCATTTCAATCCCAGTCTTGTTCTTGGTCCGAGTCCAGGTTCGTATCCGGATCCCTATCTAGGTCCAAGTCTGTGTTTTGATTAGGTCCCAAATTTAGGTCCAGGTCCGGGTCTCAGTTCTGGTCTGGGTACACGACCGTGTCCGGGCCCGAGTTCCAATCTCAGTTTGGGTTTGAGGCTAGGTCTGTGTTCGGTTCTAGGTCTAGGTCTGGGTTCTGGTCACGGTCCTAGTCTTGTTCTATTGTCCTGGTTTGGCGATTCTTTTTTAGGTTCTAATTTTGGGTCCCAAATCTAGGTCTGGGTTCGGGTTTGGTTATTCGTCTGGGTTCCGGTCCTAGTCTGAGCCGCAGATCTAGACACCGACTACTGGTCTGTTTTAGGCCCCATTACCGAAATCCCGAGTCAAGATCTGGATCACTGTCACTGGTCTCGGTCTGGTTCTTGTTCAGGTCCCAGGTCCGATTGCTGAGTTTGGGTTTGGAATCGAGACTGTGGTGTGGTTCTAGGTCCCGACCCTGGTTCCGTGTCGCTAGTCTAGTTACGTGTTTGGGTCTGAGTTCAGGTTCAAGTTCGGGTCCCGAGTCCACGTTTGGGTTGGGATCTAGGTCTGGCTCCCAATTCGGGTCTAGGTCTGATTTGGAGTTTGAGTCCTGCTCTGGTTACGATTCTGGATCTATGTCCAATTTCAGTTATGATTCCAAGTCCAAGTCCAAATTCCAGTCTTGGTCAACTTCCTGTTTTGGTTCCAATTTTGGGTCAAAGCGTACGGGTTCGGGTCCACTTTTGAGTTCGGGATTGAGTTCAAGTCCTTGTCTGAGTTTGGCTTCGGGTCTTGATTTCAGTCTAGGTCCAGATCAGTCTCCGGGTGTGGGTTCGCATCGGGGGTCTTGGTCTAAGTTGGGTCCGAGTCCATGGTTCCAATCGCGATCTGAGTCTGGATTTAGTTTAGGGTCTAAGTCCTTGGTTCTGATCCTCGTCTGGGTTTGAGTTTGTATCCATGTCCGGGTCTAGATGTGTGGGTTTGAGTTCGGGTCCGAGTCTGTGTTTGGGTTTATGTCCAGGTCTGGACCTCGATCTGGGTGTAGGTTCGGGTCCAGGTCCAAGTTCGGGTCCTGAGTGCTGGTCCAAGTTTGGGTCTGGGTGAGGATCTCCTTCCAGATCTAGGTCCAGCATTTCAATCCCAGTCTGGTTCTCGGTCCGAGTCAAGGTTCGTATCCAGATCCCTATCTAGGTCCAAGTATGTGTTTGGGGTCGGGTCCCTGATTTAGGTCCAGCTCTGGGTCTCAGTTCCAGTCTGGGTACACGACCGTGTCCGGGCCTGAGTTCCAGTCTCATTTTGGATTTTAGGCTAGGTCTGTGTTCGATTTTAGGTCTAGGTCCGGCTCCTGGTCATGTTCCTAGTCTTGTTCTAGGGTCCTGGTTCGGCGATTCTTGTTCAGGTTCTAATTTTGGGTCCCAGGTCTAGGTCTGGGTTCGGGTTTGGTTCTTCGTCTGGGTTCTGGTCCTAGTCTAAGTCCAAGATCTAGACACTGACTACTAGTCTGTTCCAGGCACCGTTACCCGAAAGCTGAGTCAAGATCTGGATCAGTGTCACGGGTCTCGATCTGGTTCTTGTTCAAGTCCCACGTCCCACTTCTGAGTTTGGGTTCGGGATCGAGATTGGGGTGCAATTCTAGGTCCCGACCCTGGTTCTGTGTCCCTAGTTTGGTTCCATTTTTGGGTCTGAGTTCAGGTTTGGGTTCGGGTCCCGAGTCCAAGTTTGGGTTTTTGTTCCGGGTCTAGCTCACAATTCGGGTCTAGGTCTGATTTGGAGTCCGGGCCTTGGTCCGGTTACGGTTTTGGATCTAGATCCAATTTCAGTTACGATTCCAAGTCCAAGTCCTAGTTCTAGTCCCGGTCAATTTTGGATCACAGGGTACGGGTTCTAGACCACTTTTGGGATTGGGACTTGGTTCAAGTCCAGGTGTGGGTTCGGGTTCTTGTCAAGGTTCAGGTTCAGGGCTGGGTCCCAAATATAGATACTGACTATGAGTTTTGTCCAAGCCCTGGGTCTAGATCCGGATCCCACTTTCGGGTCCCAGTCTTGTTCCATTTTCGGTGCCGGGTCACGATCTTGGTCCTATGTTCAAGTGCGGGTCTGGGTCTAGCTTTGGGTCTTATTCTAGGTGTGGGTGTTTGAGTTCGGGTCCGAGTCTATGTTTCGGTTTGTGTCCAGGTCTGTACCCCGATCTCGATCTAGGTTCGGGTCCAGGTCCAAGTTCGGGTCCTGAGTGCTGGTCCAAGTTTGGGTTTGGGTCAGGATATCGGTCTTGATCTAGGTCCAGCATTTCGATCCCAGTCTGGGTCTTTGTCCGAGTCCAGGTTCGTATCCGGATCCCTATCTAGGTCCAAGTCTATGTTTGGGATCGGGTGCTAGATTTAGGTCTAGGTCCGCGTCTCAGTTCCGATCTGGGTACACAACCGTGTCCGGGCATGAGGTCTAGTCTCAGTTTGGCTATGAGGCTAGGTCTGTGTTCGGTTATAGGTCTGGGTCCGGGTCCTGGTCTCGGTCCTAGTCTTGTTCTAGGGTCATGGTTCGGCGATTCTTGTTCACGTTCTAATTTTGGGTTCCAGGCTAGGTCTAGGTTCGGGTTTGGTTCTTCGTCTGGGTTTTGGTCCTAGTGTGTGTCCTAGATTTAGACACCGACTACTGGTCTGTTCCAGGCCCCATTACCCGAATCCCGAGTCAAGATTTGGATCACTGTCACGGGTCTCAGTCTTTTTCTGGTTCTTGTCCCAGGTCCTATTTCCGAGTTTGGGTTCGTGATTGAGACTGGGGTGCACTTTTAGGTCCCGACCCTGGTCATGTGTCCCTTGTCTGGTTCCATATTTAGAGCTGAGTTCAGGTTCGGGTTTGGGTCCCGAGTCCAGGTTTGGGTTAGGATCCGGTCCCGCTCCCAATTTGGGTCTACGTCTGATTTGGAGTCTGGGTCCTTGTTCGGTTACGATTCTGGATCTAGGTCCAATTTCAGTTATGATTCCAAGTCCAAGTCTAATTCTAGTCTCGTTCAACTTTCGGTTTGGGTTCCAATTTTCGGTCACAGGGTACGGGTTCAGATACACTTTTTGGTTTAATACTAGGTTCAGGTTCAGGTCCTTGTCAAGGTTCGGGTCCAGGGCTGGGTACCAAATCTAGACACTGATTACGGGTTTTGTCCGAGCCCTGGGTCCAGATCCGGATCCCAATCTCTGGTCCCAGTCTGGATCCATTTCTGTTGCCGGGTCATGAGCTGGGTCATATGTTCAAGTTTGGGTCAGGGTCGGGTACTAGGTCCCGGTCCTAGTTTGTTGTCAGCGTCGGCCAGCTGCTCACGTACCTCAGGAACCAACCGGTTCATGTAATGGGCGAGCATATCCTTGCCTTCCTTGGCCTCTGGTTGCACTGGCAAGGGTTGAGTAGGGGCCCGCATCTGCTCAGATCCGCTCTTGGCTAGCTTGGATCCACCCTTTGATTACTCAGGCTTGTTCGAGCTTCCTCCTCGAGAATCTTTCGACTTAGTAACTTTTGGAGTAGAGGGGTTTGTAACAGTTAGCTCTTCGGAAAGGTCAATAACCTCCCCGGCGGGTGCCTTTTCCTTGGAAGGGGTCGCCTCACCGCCCTTGGATTTCTTGGCCGGAGGAGATGAGCTTGAGCTTCATCCAACTCTCTTCTTCAGAGCATCGAGCATCTGTTGAGACATGTCTGCACGGAACAAAAACAGCATGGTTAGAGGAAAAAGACATCAGAAGCATAAAGCATAGAGCTACTTTTTGTTGATGGGCTAACAACTTTATGGTTGCAGTGGCTCATTTTTCTTCGATTTCATCAAGTTATTCTGCTAGGAGTTTGTGATTGGTACCTTGATTGTACGTCAATCTTCTGTGGGATAATGGCTCAAGTTTGACGGGCAGCATAGCTTCATATCCGTACTCCATTGCGAAAGGTGTCTGTCCGGTTGCCGTTTTCTCGGTTGTAGGGTATGACCATAGAACTTCAGGAAGCTCTTCTGGCCAGTTTCCTTTGGAATCTTAAAGTTTTTTCTTCAGTATATCCTTCAAGGTCTTGTTGACTGCTTCAACTTGACCATTTGCTTGAGGATGCGCCACTGCGGAGAAACTTTTATATGATACCATGGTTTGCACAGAAATAACTAAGTATTGGCTGTCGAATTGCTTGCCATTGTCTGAAACTATCTTGTGCGGTAGTCCGAATATCCTTCTGGCAAATTATGTTCTTCACAATAAAGTCTTGAACTTTCTTTGATGTAATGGTTGCGAGTTGTTCAGCTTCAGTCCACTTAGTGGAGTAATCAGCCGCTACCACTGCATACTGCACTCCACCTTTACCTTTGGGTAACTGTCCGATCAGGTCAATCCCCCAATTGGCAAAGGGCCACGGACTTTCCATCTGTGTTAACTTATTGGGTGGAGCTGTTGGTATCTTTGAAAATCTCTGGCATTTGTCACACTTCTTAACATGGGCTTTTGAATCTTCAATCATCGTAGGCCAGAAGTAACCTTGCCTTAGAATTTTCTTGGATAAGCTCTGTCTGGCAGCATAATTTCCACAAAATCCGTCGTGAACTTCAGATAAGACTCGTGCAGCTTCGTCTTGAGTGACACATTTGAGCAATGGCATCGAGAATCCTCTTTTGTACATAATTCCCTCTACTATGATATACTGTGCAGCTTTCCCCCTCATTTTCCGAGCTTCATATTGGTTATCTGGGAGTTTCCTAGAGTCGAGGTAGGCTGCTATTGGTGTCATCCAGTATGGGGATGTATCAATCATTTTGATTTCTTCTGTGCCGGTGATGTTAGGCTCTTCAAGGAATTAGATACGAACCAAGTTTGCTTTGTCACTTACTTTGCTACTTGCCAATCGAGCTAACGCATTTGCAGTTGTATTTTCTTCTCTTGGATTTGACGAGCATATCATCCATATTTCGCCCGATTTGATCTTTAAACATTTTGTTTACCAATCTTTGGTATGTAGCTCCAGCGTTTTCCAGACCAAACGACATTACTTTGTAGCAATATAGACCAATATCTGTTCAGAAACTTGTATGTTCTTAGTCTGGTGGATGCATTTTGATTTGATTGTAGCCTGAGTAAGTGTCCATGAAGCTTAGTATTTCATGCCCTGCTGTTGCTTTTACGAGATGATCGATTCCTTGGAAGTGGAAAACAGTCATTAGAGCATGCTTTGTTGAGGTTTGTGAAATCAATACAGACTCGCCATTTCTTGTTCGGCTTGGATACTAGTACGGGATTCGCGACCAAGCTGGGTAGAAAGCTTCAATTATGAAGTTGTTGCTACGCGGCTTTTCAACTTCATCCTTCCGGGCTACTGCTCGTTCTTTGTCCAACAACCTTCGTTTTTGTTGAACTGACCGAAAGTTAAGATCGATATTCAGAACATGTGAGACGATACAAGCATCGATTCTGACCATATCCGCATGTGACCACGAAAAAACGTCTCAGTTTGATTCTGACCATACCATTGCTGAGCGGCTGATTTGCTGAGCAGTGGTATTTCAAGTTGGCCCCTCGAAAGTTTAGTTCGTGGAAAACCTTCTCTTCGGATTTCCATGCACAATTCTCCTCCTCACGCCAACTTCCATTGCATCTAGGAGACTTTGTCAAAGTTAAGCAAAGACCAGGCGAGCCTCTCCGGGCATATATCAGTAGATTCATGATGGAAGCGACCAAAGTTTTCTGAGAGCAAACCTAGACGTTTTTGCCTGGTCACATGCGGATATGGTTGGAATTGATCCTGCTATCATTTCACATGTTCTGAATATCAATCCCAAGTTTCGCCCAGTTCAACAAAAAGAAGGCTGTTGGACAAAGAACGAGCAGTAGCCCTGAAGGAAGAAGTTGAAAAGCTACGCAACAATAACTTTATAATTGAAGCTTTCTAACTGGCTTGGGTCGCGAATCCCGTATTAGTGCCCAAGCCGAACAAGAAATGGCGAGTCTGTATTGATTTCACAGACCTCAACAAAGCATGCCCTAAAGACTCTTTTCCACTACGAAGGATCGATCAGCTCGTAGATGCAACAGCAGGGCATGAAATACTAAGCTTCATGGATGCTTACTCAGGCTACAGTCAAATCAAAATGCATCCACCAGACGAAGAACATACAAGTTTTCGAATAGATATGGGTCTATATTGCTACAAAGTAATGTCGTTTGGTATGAAAAACGCTGGAGCAACATACCAAAGATTGGTAAAAAAAAATGTTTAAAGACCAGATCGGGCAAAATATGGAAGTGTACGTGGATGATATGCTCGTCAAATCCAGAAAGGCTGGGAGGCACATAGACGACCTGGAGAATGCTTCAAAGTCCTCAGAAAGTACAATATGAAACTAAATCCCTTAAAGTGTTCCTTTAGAGTCAGCTCTGGAAAGTTTCTAAACTTCATCGTCAATGCCCGAGGAATTGAAGCTAATCCAGAGAAGATTCAAGCCTTCCAAGATATGAACTCGCCAACAAAAGCCAAAGAAGTGCAAAGCTTGACTCGTTGGATAGCCGAGCTAAGCAGATTTGTTTCAAATCAACAGATAAGTGTGTCCCATTCTTCAACATCCTGCGAGGAAACAAGCAACTCGAGTGGATGGAGGAGTGTGAAAAAGCTTTCCAAGAGCTAAAAGCAGAACTTGCAAAACCTCCCGTACTCTCAAAACCTCTGGACAGAGAAGAACTTGGAATATACTTAGTTGTCACGGAACATGCCGTGAGTGCCGTGCTAATCAGAGAAGAGAACACCGTAGAACACCCAGTTTATTACATCAGTAAAAGACTCATTGAGGTCGAGGGCCGATACCGATTGATAGAGAAACTCACTTACTGCCTTATTCTAGCAATAAGGAAGTTGAGGCCTTATTTTCAAGCTCATCCTGTTCGAATATACACTGACCAGCCACTACGCCAAATACTGCAAAAGCTAGATGCTTCCGGACGGCTACTCAAGTGGGCAGTAGAGTTGGGCCAGTATGAAATCACTTTCCAAACCTGAACAGTAATCAAAGGCAAAGCCTTAGCAGACTTTGTGGTAGAATGCACAGGCAATAAAGTAAGCATACCAGAAAGCAACCCCGAGCCGGTACAAACACCTCAGCTAAGTAATAATGAAGATAAGCCGACCTGGAAACTACATGTAGATGGGTCAGCTACAGATCAGCTATCTATCGCAGGAATTGCCCTTGTCACGCATAGGGTGCAACACCTGCACGCTGCAGTCAAGTTCGGATTCAAAGCATCTAGCAACGAAGC
Organism: Cannabis sativa; assembly: GCF_029168945.1. NCBI lineage: Eukaryota > Viridiplantae > Streptophyta > Magnoliopsida > Rosales > Cannabaceae > Cannabis > Cannabis sativa. The sequence continues at coordinate 27,060,988 of NC_083607.1, read as the reverse complement.
CGAGTACGAGGCTCTAATTGCTAGGTTAAAGCTAGTCCAAGAAATGAAGGCCGGACACATTGACATCTGCAGTGATTCATAGCTAGTGGTAAATCATGTATCCGGAGAATACGAGGCTCGGGGAGAAAAGATGATAGCATATCTGAGCAAAATACATGATCTGCTCGCAGAATTCAAAAGCTACAGTCTCAGACAAATTCCAAGAGAATAAAATACAACTACAAACGCGTTAGCACGATTGGCAAGCAGCAATGTAAGTGACAAGGTGAGCTTGGTTCCTATCTAGTTCCTCGAAGAGCCTAGCATCACTGCACGGAAGAAATCGAAATGATTGGTACATCCCCAAACTGGATGATACCAATAGCAGCCTACCTCGACTCTGGGAAACACCCATATAATCGGAATGAAGCTCGAAAAATGAGAATGAAAGCTGCACAGTATATCATAGTAGAGGGAATTATGTACAGAAGAGGATTCTCAATGCCATTGCTCAGATGTGTTACTCAAGAAGAAGCTGCACGACCCCTATCTGAGGTGCACGGCGGATTCTGTGGAAATCATGCCACCGGGCAAAGCTTATCTAAGAAAATTCTAAGGCAAGGTTACTTCTGGCCAACGGTGATTGAAGATTCAAAAGCCTATGTTAAGAAGTGTGACAAATGCCAGAGATTTTCAAAGATACCTCGAGCTCCACCTAATGAGTTAACTTAGATGTAGAGTCCGTGGACCTTTGCCATTTGGGAAATTGACTTGATCGGACAATTATCCAAAGGAAAAGGAGGAGTGCAATATGCAGTGGTAGCAGTTGATTACTCTACTAAGTGGATGGAAGCCAAACCACTCGCAACCATTACATCAAAGAAAGTTCAAGACTTTATTGTGAAGAACATAATCTACCGGTTCGGAATGCCGTACAAAATAGTTTCAGATAATGGCAAGTAGTTCGACAGCCAATCCTTCACTGACTTTTGTGCAAACCATCGTATCATCAAAAGTTTCCTTGCAGTGCCGCAACCTCAAGCGAATGGTCAAGTTGAAGCAGTCAACAAGACCTTGAAGGATACACTAAAGAAAAAACTCGAAGATGCCAAAGGAAATTGGCCAAAAGAGCCTCCTGAAGCAGTCAACTGAGAAAACAGCAACCGGACAGGCACCATTCGCTATGGCGTACGGATATGAAGCTATGCTACCTGTACAACTCGAGCCACCTTCCTACAGAAGATTGACGTACAATTAAGATACCAATAACGTACTCCTGGCATAATCACTTGATGAAATCGAAGAAAGACGAGCCATTGCAAACTTGAAGATGATGGCCCATCAACAAAAGTTAGCTCGATATTTCAAGGTCCCGACCCTGGTTCTGTGTCCCTAGTCTTGTTCCATGTTTGGGTCTGAGTTTAGGTTCGGGTTCGGGTCCCGAGTCCAGGTTTGGGTTGGGATTCGGGTCCGGCTCCCAATTGGGGTCTAGGTCTGATTTGGAGTCCGGGTCATGGTCCCTTTACGATTTTGGATCTATGTCCAATTTCAGTTCTGATTCCAAGTCCAAGTCATAGGTCTAGTCCCGGTAAACTTCCAATTTTGTTTCCAATTTTGGGTCACAGGGTACGGGTTCGGGTCCACTTTTGGGTTTGAGACTGGGTTTAGGTCCAGGTGTGGGTTCCGGTCCTTGTCAGGGTTCAGGTCAAGGGCTGGGTCCCAAATCCAGACACTGACTACGGGTTTTGTTCAAGCCCTGGGTCCAGATCCGGATCCCAATCTCGGGTCCCCATCTGGTTCCATTTCTGCTGCCGGGTCAAAAGCTCGCTCCTAGGTTAAATTTCGGGTGTGGGTCGGGTACTAGGTCCCAGTCCTAGTTTTGTTTCCCAGGTCCCTATCCTGATTCTAAGTCCAGGTCCCGATTATTCTGTGGGTTTGGGTCCTGGTCTTGGTTCGGGTTCGAGTCCTAGTCTCGGTTCAGGTTTAGGTCTCTGTTTGGGTTTTGATCTGGGTTCGGGTTTGGGTTTAGGTCCTTTTCATGGTCCTAGTCCTAGTTCGGTTCTGGTTCCATTTGCAATTTTGAATTCGAGTTTGGGTTTGATTTCGGGTCGGAGTTTGAGTCCTTGCCTGAGTTTGGGCTCAGTCTGGATTTTAGTGTAGGTTGGGTCCGAGTCCCAAGTTCCAATCCCGATCTGAGTCTGGATTGAATTCTTGGACTAAGTCATTGGTTCTTATCCTGGTTTGGGTTCGAGTTTGGGTCTGGGTACGAGTCTAGCTTTGGGTCTGATTCTAGGTGTGGGTATTTGAGTTCGGGTCCGAGTCTGCGTTTGGGTTTGTGTCAAGGTCTGGACCCCAATCTGGGTCTAGGTTCGGGTCCAGGTCCAAGTTCGGGTCACTAGTGCGGGTCCAAGTTTGGGTCTGCGTCATGATCTCGTTCCAGATCTAGGTCCAGCATTTCGATCCCAGTCTAGGTCTTGGTCCGAGTCCAGGTTCTTATCCGGATCCCTATCTAGGTCAAAGTCTATGTTCGGGATCGACTGCCAGATTTAGGTTTAGGTCCGCGTCTCAATTCCAGTCTGGGTACATGACCGTGTCTGGGCCAGAGTTCCAGTCTCAGTTTGGATCTAAGGCTAGGTCTGTGTTCGGTTCTAGGTCTTGCACCGGGTCCTGGTCACGAACCTAGTCTTATTCTACGGTCCTTGTTCAACGATTCTTGTTCAGGTTCTAATTTTGGGTCCCAGGTCTAGGTCTGGGTTCAGGTTTGGTTCTTCGTCTTGGTTCTGGTCCTAGTTTGAGTCCCAGATCTAGACACCGACTACTGGTCTGTTCCATGCCCCGTTACCCGAATCCCGAGTCAAGATCTGGATCACTGTCACGGGTTTCGATCTAGTTCTAGTTCACGTCCCAGGTCCAACTTTTGAGTTTGGGTTCGGGATCGAGACTGGGGTGTGGTTCTAGGTCCAGACCCTGGTTGTGTGTCCCTAGTCTGGCTCCATGTTTTGGTCTGAGTTCAAGTTCGGGTTCAGGTCCCGAGTCCAAGTTTGGGTTAGGATCCGGGTCTGGCTCCCAATTCGGGTCTAGCTTTGATTTGGAGTCTGGGTCTTGGTCCGGTTATAGTTTTGGATCTAGGTCCAATTTTAGTTATGATTCGAAGTCCAAGTCCTAGTTCCAGTCCCGGTCAACTTCTGGTTTTGGTTCCAATTTTAGGTCATAGGGTACAGGTTCGAGTCAACTTTTGGGTTTGGGACTGGGTTCAGGTCTGGGTGTGGGTTCAAGTCTAGGGCTGGGTCCCAAATCCAGACACAGACTACGGGTTTTGTACAAGCCCTTGGTACAGATCCGGATCCCAATCTCGGGTCCCAGTGTGGTTCCATTTCTGGTGCCGGGTCACGAGCTGGGTCCTAGGTTCAAGTTCGGGTTCTGGTCGGGTACTAGGCCTCGGTCCTAGGTTCTGGTTCGAGTCCTAGTCTCGATTCGGGTTTAGGTCTCTATCTAGGTTTTGATCTGGGTTCAGGTTTGGGTATAGGTCCTTGTCGTGGTCCTAGTCCTTGTTCAGTTCTAGTTCCATTTGCGATTCAGAGTTCGGGTCGGAGTTCGAGTCCTGTTCTGAGTTAGGGTTCGGGTGTGGATTTCAATCTAGGTCCAGATCAGGTTCCGGGTGTGGGTTCGCATCCTGGGGCTTGGTCTAGGTTGGGTACGAGTCCCAAGTTCCAAACCTGATCTGAGTCTGGATTCAGTTCTTTGTCTATGTTCTTGGTTCTGATCCTGGTCTGGGTTCGAGTTTGTCTCCGGGTTTTAGTCTAGCATTGGGTCTGATTCTAAGTGTTGGTGTTTGAGTTCGGGTTCGAGTCTGTGTCCGGGTTTGTGTCCAAGTATGGACCACGATCTGGGTCTAGGTTCGGGTCAAGGTCCAAGTTCAAGGCCCGAGTGCAGGTCCAAGTTTGGGTATTGGTCAGGATCTCGGTCCAGATCTAGGTCTAGCATTTCGATCCCAGTCTGGGTCTTGGTTCGAGTCCAGGTTCGTATCCGGATCTGTATCTAGCTCCAAGTCTGTGTTTGGGATCGAGTCCCAAATTTAGGTCCATGTCCGCTTCTCATTTCTGGTCTAGGTAGACGACCGTGTGTGGGCCCGAGTTCCAGTCACAGTTTGGGTCTGAGGCTAGGTCTGTGTTCGGTTCTTGGTCTGGGTCCGGGTCCTGGTCATGTTCCTAGTCTTGTTTTAGGGTCCTGGTTCGGCGATTATTGTTCAGGGTCTTATTTTGTGTCCTAGGTCTAGGTCTGGGTTCGGGTTTGGTTATTTGTCTGGGTTCTGGTCCTAGTCAGAGTCCTAGATCTAGACACTGACTACTGGTCTGTTCCACGCCCCGTTACTCAAATCCCGAGTCAAGATCTGGATCACTCTCACGGGTCTCGGTCTGCTTCTCGTTAAGGTCCACTTTTTTGTTTGGGACTGAGTTCAGGTCCGGGTGTGGGTTCAGGTCATTGTCAGGGTTCGGGTCCAGGGCTGGGTCCCAAATCCAAACACCGACTACGGGTTTTGTCCAAGCCATGGGTCCTGATCTGGATCCCAATCTCGGGTCCTGGTCTGGCTCCATTTCATGTGTCGGGTAAAGAGCTGGTTCCTAGGTTCAAGTTCGCGTCTGGGTCGGGTACTAGGTCCCGATCCTAGTTCTATTTCCCAGGTCCCTATCCTAATTCTGGGTCCAGGTCGCGATAATTGTGTGGGTTTGGTACCCGGTCTAGGTTCGGGTTCGGGGTCCTAGTCTGGGTTCGGGTTTAGGTCTCTTTTTCGGTTTTGATCTGTGTTCGGATTTGGGTTTAGGTCCTTGTCCTGGTCCTAGTCCTAGTTCGGTTCTAGTTCGATTTGCGATTCTGAGTTCAAGTTTGGGTTTGAGTTCGGGTCGGAGTTCAAGTCCTGGTCTGAGTTAGGGTTCGGGTCTGGATTTCAGTCTAGGTCCACATCAGGTTCCGGGTGTGGGTTCGCGTCCTTGGTCTTAGTCTAGGTTGGTTCCGAGTCCCAAGTTTCAATCCCGATCTAAGTCTGGATTCAGTTCTGGGTCTAGGTCCTTGGTTCTGATCCTGGTTTGGGTTTGAGTTTGGGTCCAGGTCCGGCTCTAGCTTTGGGTCTGATTCTAGGTTTGGGTGTTTGAGTTCGGGTCCGAGTCTGTGTCCCGGTTTGTGTCCAGGTATGGACCCCGATCTGGGTCTAGGTTCGGGCCCAGGTCCAGATGTAGGTACAGCATTTCAATCCTAGGCTGGGTCTTGGTCCGAGTTGAGGTTCGTATCCGGATCCCTATCAAGGTCCGGGTCTGAGTTCCGGTCTGGGTACAAGACTGTGTCTGGGCCCGAGTTCCAGTCTCAGTTTGGGTATGAGGATTGGTCTGTGTTCGGTTCTAGGTCTTGGTCCGGGTCCTGGTCAGTGTCCTAGTCTTGTTCTAGGGTCCTGGTTCGGCGATTCTTGTTCAGGTTCTAATTTTGGGTCCGAGGTCTAGGTCTGTGTTAAAGTTTGGTTCTTCGTCTAAGTTCTGGTCCTATTCTAAGTCCCAAATCTAGACACTGACTACTGGTCTGTTTCAGGCCCCATTACCCGAATCCCGAGTCAAGATCTGGATCATTGTCACCGGTCTCGTTCTGGTTCGGGTTCAGGTCCCAGGTCCCATTTCTGAGTTTGGGTTCAGGATCAAGACTGGGGTGCGGTTCTAGGTCCCGACCCTAGTTCTGTGTCCCTAGTCTGGTTCCTTGTTTGCTTCTGAGTTCAGGTTCGGGTTCAGGTCCCGAGTCCAGGTTTGGGTTGGGATCCGAGTTCAGCTCCCCATTCATGTCTAGGACTGATTTGGAGTCTGGGTGCTGGTCCGGTTACGGTTTTTGATCTAGGTCCAATTTAAGTTATGATTCCAAGTCCAAATCCTAGTTCTAGTCCTGGTCAACTTCAGGTTTTATTTCGAATTTTGGGTCACAGCGAACGGGTTTGGGTCCACTTTTGGGTTTGGGACTGGGTTCAGGTCCGGGTGAGGGTTCGGGTCCTTATCAGGGTTTGGGTCCAGGGCTGGGTCCTAAATCGAGACACCGACTACAAGTTTTGTCCAAGCCTTGGGTCCAGATCTAGATCCCAATCTCGGGTCCCAGTCTGGTTACATTTTTGGCGCCGAGTCTCGAGCTGTGTCCTAGGTTCAAGTTCGGGTCTGGGTCGGGTACTAGGTCCTGATCCTAGTTCTATTTCCCAGGTTCCTATCATGATTCTAGGTCCAGGTCCCGGTTATTGTGTGGGTTTGGGTCCCGGTCTAGGTTTGGGTTCGAGTCTTAGTCTCGGTTTGGGTTTAAGTCTCTGTTCGAGTTTTGATCTTGGTTCGGGTTTGGGTTTAGGTCCTTGTCCTGGTCCTAGTCCTAGTTCGGTTCTAGTTCCGTTTGCGATTCCGAGTTCGAGTTTGGGTTTGAGATCGGGTCAGAGTTCGAGTCCTGGTCTGAGTTAGGGTTCGGGTCTGGATTTCAGTCTATGTCCAGATTAGGCTCTGAGTGTGGGTTCGCGTACTGGTTGTTGGTCTAGGTTGGGTCCGAGTCCCAAGTTCCAATCTCGATCATAGTTTGGATTTAGTTTTGGGTCTAAGTCCTTTGTTGTGATCCTGGTTTGGGTTCGAGTTTGGGTCCGGGTCTGGGTCTAGGTTTTTGTTTGATTCTTGGTGTGGGTGTTTGAGTTCGGGTCTGAGTTCGTGTCCGCATTTGTGTCGAGGTCTAAACCCCAATCTCGGCCTAGGTTGGAGTCCAGGTCCATGTTCGAGTCCCAAGTTCGGGTCCAAGTTTGGGTCTTGGTTAGGATCTCGGTCCAGATCTATGTCTAGAATTTCCATCCCAGTCTGGGTCTTGGTCCGAGTCCAGGTTCGTATCTGGATCCCTATTTAGGTCCAAGTCTGTGTTTAGGATTGGGTCCCAGATTTTGGTCCAGGTCCGGATCTCAGTTTCGGTCTGGGACACGACCGTGTCCGAGCACGAGTTCTTGTCTCAGTTTGGGTCTGAGTTGAGGTTTGGGTTCGGGTTCTGAGTCTAGGTTTGGGTGGGGATCCGGGTCCGGCCCCCAATTCGGTTCTAGGTTTGATTTGGAGTCTGGGTCCTGGTCAGGTTACGGTTCTGAATCTAGTTCCAATTTCAATTATGATTCCATCTCCAAGTCCTAGTTCCAGTCCCGGTCAACTTAAGGTTTTGGTTCCAATTTTGGGTCACATGGTACGGGTTAGTGTCCACTTTTGGGTTTGGGACTAGGTTCAGGTCCGTGTGTGGGTTCGGGTCCTTGTCAGGGTTCGGGTCTAGGGCTGGGTCCCAAATCCAAACACCGCCTGCGGGTATTGTCCAAGCCCTGGGTCCAGATCCGGATCCCTATCTCGGGTCCCAGACTGGTTCCATTTCTGGTGCCGGGTCACGAGGTGGGTCGTAGGTTCTAGTTCGGGTCTGGGTCGGGTACTAGGTCCCGGTCCTAGTTCTGTTTCCCAGGTCCCTATCCTCATTCTAGGTCCAGGTCCCGGTTATTGTGTAGGTTTGGGTCCCGGTCTAGGTTCGGGTTCGAGTCCTAGTCTCGGTTTGGGTTTAGGTCTCTGTTATTGTTTTGATATGGGTTCGGGTTTGGGTTTAGGTCCTTGTCCAGGTCCTTGTCCTTGTTCGGTTCTAGTTCCATTTGCGATTCTGAGTTCCAGTTTGGTTTTGAGTTTGGGTCAAAGTTAGAGTCCTGGTCTGAGTTTGGGTCAGGACCGGATTTCAGTCTAGGTCTAGATTCGGCTCCGAGTGTGGTTTCGCGTCCTGGGTCTTGGTCTAGGTTGGGTCCGAGTCTTAAGTTCAAATCCCGATCTGTGTCTGGATTCAGTTCTTGCTCTAAGTCCTTGGTTATGATCCTTGTCTGGCTTCGAGTTTGGGTCCGGGTCCGAGTCTGTGTCCGGGTTTGTGTCCAGATCTGGAACCCGATCTGGGTCTAGGTTTGGGTCCAGGTCCAAGTTTGGGTCCCGAGTGCGGGTCCAAGTTTATTAAAAGAATCTAAATCCTAATATGCTTGGGCTCAACTCAGGAGTGCTATTCATGTTCTTTGATTTATTAGTTAAGCCTACTTTTAGGTCAGAGTGATACGTATATTTGGGAACATGATAGTATGATTCAGTGGGAGTATAACAATGGTTAAATGAGATAGCATATTGATATCGTGGAACATACAATATGCTCTATATAAGTCTGAGAGTGCAATTCTAAGTTCTAAGAGTGGATTCGACAAAGAATTAATAAGTAAGAATTTACTTGGTAAATTTGGTTCACTTATTGGAAGCTCAGCATATACATCCATGGTCCCCATTCTAGTTGAGAACATTCTCCTTGTAAGACTCATTAATTGATTCATGATTAATCAATTATAATTCTAAAGTTAGACTATGTCTAATTTTATGAATTTTCACTAAGCATTGGTGAAATTGTAAAGAAAAGAGTTGTTAAGTTTATTTATTTATTAATGGACTTTATATGTCTAATTAATAATTAAATTAAATGAAAATACTATTTAATAATCTATTTTAGTTATTAAATAATTAGTTTTGACATTTAAAAGGTTAGAATTGGAAAATTGGCATTTTGAGAAAATAGAAATAAAATTTGATAAAACTGCAAAATCAAGTGGGGCCCACTATAACACCGTGGCCGGCCACTTAAATGAGGTTTTTCAAATTAATATTTTCATTATTTTAATGTCAAATAATTCTTAACCTAAACCTAGTAGTTGCCTATAAATAGAAAGTGATGGCTCAATCAAACATACATCTTAACACATGCTTTCATTAGCTTTCTGATAGAAATTTCTCTCTTCAGAAAAACTGAGCCTTCTCCACTTTCTATACCTGGCCGAAACACTCTCTCCTCTTTTCTCCTTCATCAATTTCGAACCCTAGTGATAGAGTAAGTGCCCATACACAGCAAGCAGTAACTCAATCATAGATTGCAAGACTGTGAAGGATCAAACTTGAAGAAGAAGGACATTCGGGCTCAGATGTTGATTATACTCTGCGACAGAAAGGATACAAGGGTTAGAGATCTGAGTGGAAGGAAACATTAATTCCGCTGCATCAATGTAAGGTTTTCTTAACTTTATATGTGTTTAATTTATCGTTTTAGAAAGTTCTTACTTAGGGTGTTTAAATAACATACTTGTGAGTAGATCTAAGATCCTGGTAAAATAAATTCCAACAACTGGTATCAGAGCCATGGTAATTGATTTACTTGCATGAAATTTGAACTTTAAAACGATTGTTTGTTATTTGGATGGTTTCATGTTGTATTGAGTGTTATATGATGATTGATTGATGTTTGTGAATTTTCGTGAAAAATAATTGAAATTTTGTTTTTGGAATTATTTTTATTCGATAGTATGGAAAAAATTAAGCAAGTTACTTTTTTACAGACCTCAATTTCGATTTAATTTGAATTAGTTATGATTTTTTGAAGATTCGAAAAAAGATAAGGTGATTGTGCACCTTCACGCGCGCGCGGATCCGAGTGATCCTCGGTCAACACGCGCATTCAGACAAGATTTTGTCTGAAAACGCGCGCGCAAGGCTGGTGACACCTCATTCCGCGCGCGGGATTGCTGCAACCTCCGCTGTTCCGCCGAGGTTTCTCGGCTGTCACTCTCCATGCGCGCGCGGACGGGTTTGCATAGTATCCCGTCCGTACAGCTCGCAATTTTTTCCTTTTTCTTCGTTTTTTCATGCTTTTTCATGGAATTAACTTCCAATTTTTTTGTGTAGTTCTTTATTTATACTATTACTATTCCTAATTCAATTCTAATTATCATTATGAATTAATTTAATATTTTTTAAATTTAAGTCAAGATATTAGTGTAATTTGAATTTGAAATTAGTAAATATCTATCTTTTTGCTTAATTATTTATCTTATTTTTAAATTTGATTATATCTTATCTTATTTTTAAATTTAAGGTGAGATATTAAACCTTTTTTTTTAAATTAATTTTTTTTTTAAATATTTTGACCTTATTTAAATTTAAAATAAGATAACTATAATCATGTAATTTTAAATAGATGTAAGATATTTTGCTAACTTTTAAATTTTGTTATTTTATTTATTTAAATTAAATTAAAAATATGAAAAAGATATTTAATTTATCTTTTCTAATTTTTATTTATAAAATAACATTTAATTTTTAAAAGTAGTTACCAAATTTTTGAAATGATATTTAGGTTAGTTGAAACCTAATGTTTCAAAATTGTAGGTTTGATTTTAAATATTTTTTTTTTATAATTTCGAAATTTAAATAAATAATTTTTCGAAAATTAAATTTTAATTTCATTTTTATTTTTTTTTTGAAAAATAAATTATTTTATTTTTCAAAATAAATTATTTATTTTATTTATTTATTTAATTATTTTAATTTTCGAAATTTATTTATTTAAAATTAAATAAATCCTACCTCCAACTATCCAGCTAACCTTGTTGCAGGAGTATGTGGTTTTAGCTTGTGGGTAAGTTTTCAAAACCTATTATTACTTGATTGTAAATAGTCATGGTTACTTTTTGCCAGATCTAATGATCTGATTGCTCCCTTGGTCAAGTTAAATAATTTGTAACAGGTAAATTTTACAATCTTCATTCATCTGTGTATGACCTAGCAACATGATAGGATCCATCCAAGTGTGTACCTGTGTGAGCCTATGTGTTTATTTTATTATATAGATGCATATAGGTTGTTGCTAAATAAAATGTCACACCATGATAGATTTTATTTAGGTCCATTTAGTTCATGGACCTATTCAATTAATAACAGTTATTCATTTTAAGGTTAAATTCCTCTCTTTTGGGCCTTGTGTGAGAGTTGGGAGCTATAGAAGTGGGTACGACATACTGAACCCAGCACCCCCTCACATGAACTACCCCAATTGTGAAGGCCCATTTGCCTGATTTGAATAACTGTACTAGGTTAATTATATTAGTTTGACCTAATAAAATTGAATTAGCAACATAATTAACTTTTAAAATATATGGAAATTTATTTTCATTTTAATATTTTAAAGTTAATTTTAAGAAAAATACTTTTGGTTTTAGATATTATTTCTAGACAAACTATTTGTATTTTTCTTGTATTTAATTAAATATATAATTTTAACTAACTAGATTCTTTCTGGAGCTTATTTAATTAAATATTCCTATTTAAGTTATAAATTAGTTGTATCAACTGATTTTTCTTATCTAACTTAAATTTGAATATTTGATTTAAATTTTAAATCAAGTTGAGGAATCATAGGCATTAGTTATTAAAGATTCTTAAGATATTTTTTAAGTTAATATCTTTTCGAATATTAACTTAAAATGGAATATTTTAGATACTTTTTTTAGGTTAATATCTTTTCGAATATTAACTTAAAAAAGATATCTTCAAATTAAGTGGTTAACTTAATTTTTGATTTTTAATTAAATCTAAATTTAAAATTATTTAAGTTTTAGATTTTTTCTACATAACTTAAATTAGAAATTTTTTCAAATTTTTTGTTGAAAAGATACTTAGTCTAATAAGATATTTTCTAGATAGTAATTTCTAGACTACTTATTATTTCTAATATTTAATAGGAAAATATTATACATTGTGAAATTAATTATTTAAATAATTAATTTTTGGTACAATTTTATTAAGTATATTGTTCCTAGTATTAAACTAGAAATTAATAATTAAGGCTTCTCTACACTTAATTATTATTTCTTGAATTTAATACATTTAATTAACTTGAAAATTTAAATATCTAAGTTGATTTTCATCGTGATACTTAAATATTTATTTTTCATGACACTTAATTAAATAGAAAATTATTTTTTAGGTTGAACTTTAATTTTTCAACTTAAATTTAAATAATTTTCAATATATATATATATATATATTTTTCTTTATTTTCTTAATCAATTTCGAAAAATTGTATTTTATTTATGCAATATTTTTCGAATTTATCTTGAAAAATAGATTGAGTTGTAAATTAATTTTTTAATTAATTTTTGGGCCAACTTAAATCAATGATTTTTTCATTTAATTGATTAATTTAAAATAAATGAATTTAAAATATATATTATTAGAAATAGAATAAACTAGTCAAAATAAAATCTAGATAGGTGATATTTTTGCTTGAATTATTTCTTTTCTATTTTTTATTATTTTCAAAAATTGTATTTTTTTTATACTTTAAATTTTCGAACTCAATAAATATATATTCTCAAGGAAATTTTTAAGTTGCTAATTAATTTAATTTAATTCAACTTAAATTAATTTCCTTAATATTTATATTTAAGATTATTGCTAAGATGGAAATAATTAATTTTATTTCAATAAACCATCTAAGTATAATTTTATAAATATTGTATTAAATTCTTATTTTTGAATTTTTATTCTAAATTTCGAATTTAATGAGAATTTATTTATTAGAATAATAAAGAAAATACATTTTAAAGAATGAGCTTTATTATTATTAAGATATTCGATCTCCATTGTGGGTTTTACACCGCATTTGTTTTAGTGAGTAATCCTCCCTAATGGAGGAACGTTCATTAGCAATTTCGCACCGTTTAATCTCGAATGATAAGTAGTTTGTAAATGTTTTATATGGTATAGATCACCCTAATGGTGGTGACCATAATTGACTTGCAAATTGCGAAACAATGGTAGAAGCTCATAAGATAGAATAGCCTTGACTCTCGCCTAAACGGGACAACGCTGGATTCCAATCTTGATCGAATAAAAGGTTGCTAGAATGTTTAACATTTTAGATGAGCTGACAACTCTATTCAATGGATGGTAGCTTTGACTCTCGCCTAAACGAGACACTGATATCAGTTTGTTGAAAAACCTTGGAAATTATTTCGGATTGAATTTTTAAGTATTTTCTCATATCATTCCTACTTGCTATGTGCTTATAATTTTCGAATTGATTTTGTGTAAACCATTATTAATTTCTATTTGTTGATTTCTATTATTTTGTAGTATCCTGTATTACCAAAATGAATCCCATGTTATCACTGTTGACTGAAAACAAGCTGAATGGATCTAACTTTAATAAGTGGAATGAGAACATTAATATTGCTCTCATAGGAGAAAGTGTCTTGTTGGTTTTAACTGAGTCGTCACCTGAAGTGCCTGGGGACAATGGTTCCAAAGTTGTGAAAGAAAAGTATGAGCGTTGGCAGAAAGCGAATGACAAAGCTCTATAATTTATGCTTTCTAGCATGGTTGACACCCTCAAAACTCGGTTTTCTAAAACTGAGAAGGCTGCTGAAGTTATGACGAAGTTAAATGAGCTATTCGGTAAGGCATCACTTCAGTCACGCTTTGACGCGACAAAGAAGTATATTAATGCACGGATGGAACCTCATCAAAACGTGCGTGACCATGTTCTCCTAATGTCAAGTTATTTCCAAGAAGCCTAGGATCATGGTGCAGAAATGGACAGTGCTATTCAAGTAAGTCTTATCTTGAATAGCCTGACTCCAGCATTTCTACCATACACATCAAATTATGTCATGAATAAGAAGGAAATTGACTTTCATGAATTAGTCAATGACCTTCAAACTTATGAAAATTTGATTGGAGGACCCAAGAAGAAAGGGAGTAAACCTCACAATCCTATGAATGGTAATGGGTCGATGAAACCTGAAGCAAATGTTGCCTCTGCTTCGAAGCCCAAATCGAAGAAGAAATGGAAGAACACCAAGAAGAGAACAAAGGCCATGAAGAATAAAAAGGCTGCTCCTTCTCGTGATGCTACACTTAAAGGAAAGTGTTTCTACTGCAATGAGAAAGGTCATTGGATACCCTAGTGTCCTAAACTTCTTGCGAAGAAACAAGGTATTTCTATTTATAAACTTTAAGAGTTTTAGTGAATTATTACCCAATTGGATTTATGATTCTGGACTAACTTTGTTTATTTGTTTTCTTCTTCTTATAGGCCAAGCTACTTGAACTCAGATGAGTTGGATCAGAAAGCTGGACCAAGGGTGAAATCGTCCAGATGAAGATGAAGCTCTTCAATTTATTTTTTGAATTAATTGTTTTAGTTTAAAGATAATTTGGATTTCAAATTTTAGTTAGGGATATTAATCCCTGTTTTTCTCATATTGTTGCAATATATTTTTTTTAATATTAATAAAGTTTCTAATTTTCGAAATCACCATTGCAATTTATGAGATTGAGCTTCATTTAATTTATCTTCATCAATTATTACAACATTATATTTGTATGTTTGTATGTGTAAGTGTTTTTATTATTGATGCAAATTCTATAATATTTACAACTCTTCATCGAGTTATATTAAATAAACACTAGAAACTATTTCTATGTTTATTAATAATTGTTAATTCTAAAACAATTATTAAGAATTTGTTTAATAAAAGGATCTTATGATCTGATAGGGGTGGAGAAAAGTTAAGAAAGCTATGCAGTTCAACGATCTTTTTATATCTAATGAACTCTGGATAGTATTCAACTTCACATAAACTCTATCACACTTAGAGAATCATGATCTTTACAATCTTTAGTGGTGGATCATAATCTCTATATACTTAGGGGTGGAGGTTATCCACAAGTACCCTATATGTATATTCTTAGGGGTGGAGTCTATTCCACAATTAACACATATCTTCTTTAAAGATGGAAGTAATATAATGAGTCAGCTATTATCAATATAAATTCTTGATCTTGATTGTATGTTCCATTTCGATTTGACTGTTGTAAGTAAAAGTTTGATACCTTTGAAAGTTCTTTGTTAAAGTTTCACACTACCTTAATTGAGTGGGAGAATTTTAAAATTCTATACCCATCTTCACTAGGTTGATACTTGTGATAGGTACTTAAGAACATTACTGAAAAGCAAATCTAAAAATTTACATGGATAGGAATAGCTTATCAGAATTATGAGAATAAGATAAAGAACTCTAGTTCAGTCCATTCGAATGACTTGAACCTAGAATTCTAAATCTTCATAAAATTTGATGGTATCTTAATTTTGATTACTTTATCTCTGGCATGTATTTTTCACTTCAAATACTAGTCTGCTATGTTGATGACTTAGTCTTAACTTAAAGTTTCAGACTAATACAAAAGTCACAACTAGATAACTCTCCAAACGATAAGAGGTTAAAAGTATTATTTAACCAGACATCTGCTATTGAGTGGGAGCTATCTGAGATGTAATCAAATAGGGAACATTAGAAGATATTCAAGAAAGATTTATGAGAGTGATCTATATGTTAGATATTAAGGAACTGTTTATCAGTTGTCCTTGTATCTCACCATCTAATTTCGAGATTTTGAGATGGTGCTTACTTTGGGGGTGGAGGAATTATTGAATAATAATTCAAGCTCTACCAGAGAAGAATTATAGCTTTGTCTATTCGAAAATACCAGAAAGTTATATAACTGAAGAAAAGTCTACACTGTATTATCTCAATTATATATTTTAAAATATGAGAGATATGTCTTCTGTTAATTCAGATGCACTTTTAAAACAGTAAAGATTTCAGTATCCCTTGATGAGTAAAGCATATAGTAAAGGATGTTTCATAAGAGTATTTATGAACTAGTTTCCTGAAGTTTGGGTGGATTCAAATATACTACACTTGATCTGAAGATCAAGACATCAGATTGACCTATTTGCACAGTTCGTTTTATATTAGTGCAAGTGGGAGTTTGTTGGGTTTTATGCCCTAAATAAAACTCTTTACAATCTGATTAGTTATCAATATAAGAAATTTGAAGTGATTGATGTTTGCATGAATTTTACATGCTAATGGTTTAATATGTTTATTACTATTACACACAGAATCAGTTAAATCCAGATCATATGTTTATTCACAATTACAGTATCGTCAACACAGTGGAATGTGATTGTGATCATATGAATCAAAAGTCTTGGTCCCTGTTTCATCAGTGTTATTGGATTTACACTAATGTGATAATCAGCAATGATGTGTACTTACACTTGGAGTAAGTGTTATGTTCTTTCCAGGACATTAGTAAAGTATACTAGTTTCGAATGTATGGAGTATACATTGGACTGGACCGATATTGCAACTAAGTTAAGATATTACAAACTTACCGTTATATATATCTTTCCAAGTCAATATCAGGAGTTCATCTTAAGATTAAAAGAATCTAAATCCTGATATGCTTGGGCTGAACTCAGGAGTGCTATTCATGTTCTTTGATTTATTAGTTAAGCCTACTTTTAGGTCAGGGTGATACGTATATTTTGCGAACATGATACTATGATTGAGTGGGAGTGCTGAACATAAATATGGAATCTATAGCTTCTACTGGTGTATATAAGTAAAGTGATGATTCCCTTTGAGCTTAGCAAATAGAAGTAAATGGATGAGCTCTTGTTTAACTGACTAATTATTAGATCACTAAGCACCATTTACAGGTAGCTAAGTGTTTTAAGGGGTAAAATACATTGAGGGGTGAGAACGGTAAAAAAATCCCATCTCGATGTAGATCATCTACATAGAGGATCTTTAAATCACAATAAGATTATAAGAATGGTTAAATGAGATAGCATATTGATATCGTGGAACATACAATATGCTCTATATAAGTCTGAGAGTGCAATTCTAAGTTCTAAGAGTGGATTCAACGAAGAATTAATAAGTAGGAATTTACTTGGTAAATTTGGTTCACTTATTGGAAGCTCAGCATATAGATCCATGGTCCCCATTCTAGTTGAGAACATTTTGCTTGTAAGACTCATTAATTGATTCGTGATTAATCAATTATAATTCTAAAGTTAGACTATGTCTAATTTTATGAATTTTCACTAAGCAGGGGTGAAATTGTAAAGAAAAGAGTTTCTAGGTTTATTTATTTATTAATGGACTTTATATGTATAATTAATAATTAAATTAAATGACAATACTATTTAATAATCTATTTTAGTTATTAAATAATTAGTTTTGACATGTAAAAGGTTAGAATTGGAAAATTGGCGTTTTTGAGAAAATAGAAATAAAATTTGATAAAACTGCAAAATCAAGTGGGGCCCACTATAACACCATGGCTGGCAACTTAAATGAGGTTTTTCAAATTAATACTTTTATTATTTTAATGCCAAATAATTCCTAACCTAAACCTAGTAGTTGCCTATAAATAGAAAGTGATGGCTCAGTCAAACATACATCTTAACACATGCTTTCATTAGCTTTCTGATAGAAATTTCTCTCTTCAGAAAAACTGAGCCTTCTCCACTTTCTATACCTGGCCGAAACACTCTCTCCTCTTTTCTCCTTCATCAATTTCGAACCCTAGTGATAGAGTAAGTGCCCACACACAGCAAGCAGTAACTCAATCATAGATTGGAAGACTGTGAAGGATCAAACTTGAAGAAGAAGGATATTCAGGCTCAGATGTTGATTATACTCTGCGAGAGAAAGGATACAAGGGCTAGAGATCTGAGTGGAAGGAGACATTAATTCCGCTGCATCAATTTAAGGTTTTCTTAACTTTATATGTGTTTAATTTATCGTTTTAGAAAGTTCTTATTTAGGGTGTTTAAACAACATACTTGTGAGTAGATCTAAGATCCTGGTAAAATAAATTCCAACATGGGTCTGGGTCATGATCTCGATCCAGATCTAGGTCCAGCATTTTGATCACAGTCTGGGTCTTGGTCCGAGTCCTGGTTCGTATCCGGATCCCTATCTAGGTCCAAGTCTGTGTTTGGGATCGGGTCCTAGATTTAGGTCCAAGTTCGGGTCTCACTTCTGATCTGGGTACACGACCGTGTCCGGGCCAGAGTTCCAATCTCAGTTTGGGTCTGAGGCTCGGTTTGTGTTCGGTTCTAGCTCTGGGTCCGAGTCGTGGTCACTGTCCTAGTCTTGTTCTATTGTCCTGGTTCGGCGATTCTTGTTCATGTTCTAATTTTGGGTCCCAGGTATACGTCTGGGTTAGGGTTTGGTTCTTCGTCTGGGTTCTGGTCCTAGTCTGAGCCCTAGATCTAGACACCGACTACCAAACTTGTCTAGGCCTCGTTACCCGAATCCCGAGTCAAGATCTGGATCACTGTCACGGGTCTCGGTCTAGTTCTGGTTCACGTCCCAATTCCCATTTCTTAGTTTAGGTTCAGGAGCGAGACTAGGGTGCGGTTCTAGGTCCTGACCCTGGTTTTGTGTCCCTAGTCTGGTTCCATGTTTGGGTCTGAGTTCAGGTTCAAGTTTGGGTCCCGACTCCAGGTTTGGGTTGGGATCCGGGTTCGGCTCCCAATTCGGGTCTAGGTCTGATTTGTAGTTCGGATCCTCGTCCAGTTACGATTTTGGATCTATGTCCAATTTCAGTTATGATTCAAAGTCCAAGTCCTAGTTCCAGTCCCGGTCAACTTCCGGTTTTGGTTCCAAATTTGGGTCACGGGGTACCGCTTGGGGTCCACTTTTGAGTTTGGGATTGAGTTCGAGTCCTGGTCTGAGTTTGGGTTCGGGTCCGGATTTCATTTTAAGTCCAGATCAGGCTCTGGGTGTGGCTTAAGGTCCTGGGTCTTGGTCTAGGTTGGGTCCGAGTCCATGGTTCCAATCCCGATCTGAGTCTGGATTCAGTTCTGGGTCTAGGTCCTTGGTTCTGATCCTAGTCTGGGTTAGAGTTTTGGTTCGGGTTCGGGTCTAGCTTTGGGTATGCTTCTAGGTGTGGGTTTCAGTTCGGGTTCGAGTCTGTGTTTGGGTTTGAATCCAGGTCTGGACCCCGAACTGGGTGTAGGTTCGGGTCCAGGTCCAAGTTCGAGTCCCGAGTACGTGTTTAAGTTTGGGTCAAGGTAAGGATCTCCGTCTAGATCTAGGTCCAGCATTTCGATCCCAGTCTGGTTCTTGGTCCTAGTCCAGGTTCGTATTCGGATCCCTATCTAGTTCCAAGTCTGTGTTTGGGAGCGGGTCCTAGATTTAGGTCAAGGTCCGGGTCTTAGTTCCGGTTAGGGTACACGACCGTGTCCGGGCGTGAGTTCCAGTCTCAGTGTGGGTTTGAGGTTAGGTCTGTGTTCAGTTTTAGGTCTGTGTCCTGGTCCTGGTCATGGTCCTAGTCTTGTTCTAGGGTCTTGGTTCGAAGATTCTTGTTCAGGTTCTAATTTTGGCTCTAGGTCTAGGTCTAGGCAATTCTTGTCACAACGGAAGAGATCAATACCATTTAGTTTTCTTAGACATAATTCACGGTACCTTGTCGTAGTGGGAGAGTTTCTAGGAACTCACCTTCTTATGACTTGGGAGACATTAGTGATTTAAAATCCATTGTGAGTTTAAACAAGTAATGGATTGTCAAGATAAGAAAATAAGAAGAAAGCCAATAGAACTATGGTTTATTCCATTCACATGGAATAACCTAAAGTTTTCTAATACAAGGACATAAAAGGAAATTTTTAACAAAGCTTCCTGTTCCTAGTATTATAGGTTTGAGTTTATCTAAACCTATGGCTTGTGGTATACCTGGTAATTACTTACTCTAATGCAAGCAACTTACTTTAGTAAGATGCCGAAGCATTTTCTTTCTAATGGCAATCTATAGAAGCTTCACAACTTCTTAGGCATAGATTTTATTTATCTAAGGAAAAGCCTCAACTATTCCAGAAAAGATAAAGCCATGAAAGAAATTCTTAAATCAATAGTGAGAGGTCTTAGACATGCTTTTGTATGCCTTAGACCTGATACCTACTGTTGAGTGGGAGTAATGAGTAGGTATAAGATTAATCCAGAAGAAGAACATTGGAAGACAATCAAGTAAATCTTAAGATTAAGAAGAGGAACTATATGTTAGTCTATAAGGGTGTGTTTAAAATTCTTAGACTACACCATATCAGATTTCAAAATTTGCTTTTGTGCTAGAAAATCTTTCTGATAAGATGGTGGTTACTCTGGGGGTGGAATAGTGATTTTGGAAAAGTGTAAAAACTTATCTGAAGTCTCTAGGTCTACCAGGAAGGGACTCGATGTTAAAGTTGCAGGAAAGGTACTTATTCAGTCTAAGGAAAGTTCTATACATTTTTGGCACCATTCCAAATTGCCTAAACTACTAGTGTTAATTTCCTGATTAACCAAAAGTAGTTGCCAAAGCTATAGAATCCAGTATCCCAAGAGAGTAGACATATAGAGAGGAATTTCACAATATCAATAATTTTGTGATTAAGGAACAGTAATGGTGGAGAAAATGTTGTGGTTAATTCAACCCTTCAGATCCTATTACGAGGAGTTTACTACTACTAGACTTGATTTGTATATCAAGGTGTTGAGATTATTTGAAACACACTTTTTGTTTTATATTAGTGCAAGTGGGAGTTTGTTGGGTTTTATGCCCTAAATAAAACTCATTTCAATATAATCAGATTTACTTATTAATATAGATCAGAAATAACATTTAATGTTGCATGGTTCACATGATTTATTTCATGATTATATGTACATAATGTATAAATTCATCTGAAACCCTTTTCACATACTTGATCCTGTTTATTGTGCCGTCAACACATTGGAAAGTAAACATGACTATGTGAATAAAGTTTCCTAGATTTATCAGACATAGGGTTTTACTGATATGATAATCTACAACAGAGTTTACTTGCATTTGGAGAAGTGCTATGTTCTTTCCAGAGCATTGATTAAAGTAAAGCTCAGGTGGGATGCATGGAGTATGCATCGGAAGGGACCGATATTGAACTTTGACTTAGATTTATTAAACTTACCGTAATATCTATTCAAGTCATTATCGCCTAGTTAATCCTAGATCAAATGTTCTTAATCCTGTTATGATTAGGCTCAATCTTGAAAGGCTAATCGTGTTCTTTGATTTGTTAGTTAAGCCTACTTTTAGGTCAGGGTGATACGTACATTTTGGGAACGCGGTAGTGCAATTGAGTGGGAGCGCTAGCATAAACATGGAATCTATAGCTTCTATCTGGCGAATAGTAAGCAAAGGATGATCTCCTTCGAGCTTGACCAAACGAACATAAATGGTGGAGTACTCATTTCACATAAGCTGAAATATCATTTATACGAGTTCAAGTGTTTTAAGGATAAAATACATTGTAGGGTGTAACGGTAATCTAATCCCTTTACAGTGTAGATCATTCATATAGAGGATCATTGATCACATTAGGATTATAACAATGGATAACTAATGATGCATCTATATGGTGGAACATATAGAGCATCCTATATACTGAGAGTGCAATTCTAAGTTCTATGCGTGGATTCAACGAAGAATTAATAAGTTAGTGAATTTTAGTGCTAAATTCTTGATCAACTTATTGGAAGCTCGGTTATATAGACCCATGGTCCCCGCACTAGTTGAGATAATATTGCTTGTAAGACTCATATAACTGGTTTTGATTAATCAATTATAATTCTCAAATTAGACTATGTCTATTTGTGAAATTTTCACTAAGTAAAAGCGAAATTGTAAAGAAAGAGTTTTAGGGGCATATTTGTTAATTATGATACTTTGTATGGTTCAATTAATAAATATGATAAATGACAATATTATTTAAAAAGTATTTATAGTTATTAAATAGTTAGAATTTGCATTTAAATGGTTGAATTAGAAAATTGGCTTTTTTGAGAAAATAATATGCAGAATTGAGAAAACTGCAAAATCCAAGTAAGGCCCATTACTGTACATGGCCAGCCACTTGGTTTGAATTTTTAAACTGATATTTTCATTATTTTAATGCCAAATAATTCAAACCTAAACTTAGTGGAATGCTTTAAATAGATAGTGAAGGCTTCAGGAAAATTACACTTAAATTTTCTATTTTTCCTTCAGAGAAAAACCTGAGCCTTCTCTCTCCCTATCTTTGGCCGAACCCACTCTCTCTCTCTTCCTCATTGAGATTTCGAAATACTTAGTGTATGAGTAGTGCCCACACACAGCAAGTGATACCTCAACCATAGTGAGGAAGATCGTGAAGAAAGATTTTCCGCAAGAAGGAGTTTCAGCATCAAAGATTCAGAGAAAGAGATCCAGGTTCAGATATTGATAATGCTCTGCTACAGAAAGGAATCAAGGGCTAGGTATCTGAACGGAAGGAGTCATTTAATTCCGCTGCACCCAATGTAAGGTTTCCTAAACTTTATATGTGTTTATTTCATCGTTTTAGAAAGTTCATATTTAGGGTGTTAATCAACATACTTGTGAGTAGATCTAAAATCCTGGTAAAATAATTTCCAACAACTGGCCTCAGAGCCATGGTAATTGATTTTCTTGCAAGAAATTTGGACTTTAAAATGATTGTTTGTTTTGTTTTTGGATGGTATCATGTTGTATTGAGTGTTTTTTGATGATTGATTGATGTTTGTGAATTTTCGTGAAAAATAATTGAATATCTGTTTCTGAATTATTTTTATTGGATAGTATGGAAAAAATGAAGCAAGTTACTTTTTTACAGAACTCAATTTCGATTTAATTTGAATTATTTATGATTTTTTGAAGTTTCGAAAAAATCGGGGTTGAGCTGAATCCCACCTGCGCGCGCGGAGAGGCTGCTAGCAGCCCCCTGCACCTAGGTTTCACGCCTAAGCCAGCCCATGCGCGCCCATGGACAGTATCCTTGGCATACTGTCCGTACAGCTCGCATTTTTTTTTCGTTTTTCTTCGTTTTTTCATGCTTTTTCATTACATATTCCTATTTAAGTTGACATTTAGTTATCTATAAGTAACCAGCTTAAATCTGAATATCTTTTGGATTTAAAATTTCAAAATTAAGTTGAGAAATTTTAGGCATTGGTTATTAAGATTCTTTAGATATTTTTTAATTTAATATCTTTTCGAATATTAACTTAAAATAGAATATTTTAGATATTTTTTAAGTTAATATCTTTTCGAATATTAACTTAAAATGGAATATTTTTTTAAATTAAGTGGTTACAACTTAATTTTTGATATTTAATTAAATTTAAATTTGAAAATATTTAAGTTCTAGATTTTTTCTAATACAACTTAAATTAGATATTTTTTCAAATTTCGTGGAAAAGATACTTAGTTAAATAAGATATTTTCTAGATAGTTATTTCTAGACTACTTATTTTTCTAATATTAAATAGGAAAATATTATACATTGTGAAATTAATTATTTTAAATAATTAATTTTGGTACAATTTATTTTTTCCTAGTATTAAATTAGAGATTAATAATTAAGCCTTCTCTACACTTAATTATTTATTTCTTGAATTTAATACATTTAATTTGAAAATTAAATATCTAAGTTGATTTTCATCATGATACTTAAATATTTCTTTTTCATGACACTTAATTAAATAGAAAATTATTTTTAGTTGAAATTTAATTTTTTTTTCCAACTAAATTTAAATAATTTTCAAAATATATTTTTCTTTATTTTATTAATCAAATTTCGAAATTGTATTTCTTAAATGCTGGAATTTCGAATTTTATTTGAAAAATATATTAAAGTTGTAAATTATTTATTTTAATTTTGGACCAACTTAAATCAATGATTTTTTAATTAATTGATTAATTTAAAATACATGAATTAAAATATATTATTAGAAATTGAAATAATTAGTCAAAGGAAAATCTAGATAGATGATATTTTTGCTTGAAGTATTTTTCTAGTGTATTTAATTAAATAGAAAATTAATATTTAAGTTCATTTTCATCATCATACTTAAATATTTGAAATTTTTCTTATATATATTTAATTAAATAGGAAAATTATATTTTTTGTTGTAAATTAATTTTGGGCCAACATTAAATTACAATAATTTTTCAAGGATTTATTTTTTATTTATTTTAATATGCAGTTTCGAAAATTGTATTCTTAAATACTTTAATTTTTCAAAATGCAATATATATTTATAGAAAATTAAATTTGAGTTGTAAATTAATTTAAATTAATTTTGTAACAACTTAAATTGAATATTTTTCTAAATATTTATTGGAAATTATTACTAAGATGGAAATAATTCATATTATTTTCATATCCATCTAAGTAAAATTTATAAATATTAAATTAAAATTTACATTTAGAATTTTTTTATTCTAAATTTGAAATTTTAATTAAATAAATATATATTTAAAATAAATAGATTAAATAAAGAGAATCAAAGAAAATACAACTCACTTTAAATAATGAGCTTTATTATTATTAAGATATTCGATCTCCATTATTGGTCTTACAATAGTTAAATTTTTTCAATATAACCTCGAGACGCTAGACTTCGTCCCCCTATGGATGGTTATTCGTTGAACACTTTTAACATCGTAAGATTTCATTTGATAAGAGTTTTGTGAGTTTTCGTCTCTATTTAGACTCTCCCTTACGGTGACTACTTAGAGATAAACTCATAAAACATGAAACAATGGTGGAAGCTCATAAAATGAGAATAACCTTGACTCTCGACTACCGGGACAACATTGGATTCTTATTTTGATCGAATAAAAGGTTGCTAGAATGGTTTCTATTTTAGATGAGCTGACAACTCTATTCAATAAATGATACTTTGACTCTCGCCTACCGGGACACTGTATCAGTTTGTTGGAAACCTTCGAAATTATTTAGGATTGTATGTTTTAGTATTTTCACTTGTCATTCCTACTTGCTATATGTTTAATAATTTCTGAATTGTGTATGAATTTATATTGAACCATGTTATTTTCTGTTATTAAATTGTAGTTTAATTTCGAATCTTCATTGTTGGTCGAACATGTTTGTTTTTCTAATGAGATAAATCCCTAATGGATTTTCACCATTAGACATACATAATAGTGTAAGATCTCGAAAGATAAATATTATATATGCAACATCTAGCTGTTCATCAATTGATGACACCTTAGACTAGTATTTTTACAATATGAAACAAGAAGATTACATAAATAAGATTACTTTGTCTTTCGCTAATCGAAGCATCGTTGGATTCTTATTTATAAACGAAATTATCCTAATTCCTCTTAGCTTATTCATTTCGAATTAGCTCAATAATATATCATTGGATGAATGGTCTATAAATCATTTCATGTCATTATATTTTCTCTAAAGAAATTAAATGATGCATATGATTATAATCCCGAAATTCTATTCCCAATTGATATAAATCCTCAATCTTAGAAATCTCCTACTTGTAAGGGCAAATCAGACTTAGATTTTGTATTAGTAGTGGTGGTCCAAGATAGAATTACTCATTATATTTGGTATAAATTTAAGTCTTTGACTTTAATTTTAGATTCCAAATAGAAATTTTCTTATATTTCTAATTCCAGAATACAATACAGTTACACTTTCTCAAGTGTTTAATATCCATCTTTTATTAATGGATTAAAACTGTATGGAATATGAGTTAGGTATTCTGTGACCAGGATCCACTTGCAGTATTCTAAGAACTCTTTGATGTAACTAAACCTATGTCATCAAAAGACACTACCATATTTTTTTAATCTATGGCATTTGTATCTTGTTCATAGTGGATTTGACAAAATCACTCTCTGCAAAGAGTTAATATGCCTATATCCACTGAAAGTAGTTCATCTCATTCACAGATGGATGTACATTCAAGGGTGGATATGAGTTTTTCGTTGTATTCTTAAAACGATAACTCTAGATTATACCTTTTAGCATGAAATTTGAAATGTTTAAAAATTTCATTAATTTCTAGCAATGGTTAAAACCATTAAGGTAAGTGGCTAAAGATCTTGCGAACTGATAGGGGTGGAGAAATAGTTAATAGATATTCAGTTCAAAGATCATTAAATTGTTTTTTGAATTATATCCAAACTTACCTCCCCAGAAATTTCAAGTTGCATATTGATGATTATTTACTAGTCGTTGCCTAATTCCTTCTATGGTAATACAATTTCAGAATGATGTAATGGTTGTATACTTAATGTAAATCATTACTAGATTCATGGATGACCTAATCAAAATCTTAGGAGAAGCTAGAACTGTTAACTATGGTTTGTTAGCTATTCTAAGTGATTAGGGGTAGACCATCCCATTGTCAATAGATAAGAAAGTGTTTGTTTAAACAAATACTACTTTTCTAAGATAACGACTAAGTCTGAAAATAAAGTAGCAAATAAAGGAGATATTTATTTCTTAATTCCGAAAGTGTTCTATCATCTTATTTGACCTATGATGATCCCATTGCCTCTGTTGTCTTGTCACAACCGAAGAGATCAATACCATTTAGTTTTCTTAAACATAATTTACGGTACCTTGTCGTAGTGGGAGAGTTTCTAGGAACTCACCTTCTTATGACTTGGGAGACACTAGTGATTTAAAATCCATTGTGAGTTTAAACAAGTAATGGATTGTCAAGATAAGAAACTAAGAAGAAAGCCAATAGAACAATGGTTTAATCCATTCACATGGAATAACCTAAAGTTTTCTACTACAAGGACATAAAAGGATATTTTCGTTTATAAGTCTATTCAATGGACTTAACAAAACTTCCTGTTCCTAGTATTATAGGTTTGAGTTTATCTAAACCTATGACTTGTGGTATACCTGGTAATTACTTACTCTAATGCAAGCAACTTACTTTAGTAAGATGCTGAAGCATTTTCTTTCTAATGGCAATCTATAGAAGCTTCACAACTTCTTAGGCATAGATTTTATTTATCTAAGGAAAAGTCTCAACTATTCCAGAAAAGATAAAGCCATGAAAGAATTTCTTAAATCAATAGTGAGAGGTCTTAGACATGCTTTTGTATGCCTTAGACCAGATACCTACTGTTGAGTGGGAGTAATGAGTAGGTATCAAATTAATAAAGAAGAAGAACATTGGAAGACAATCAAGTAAATCTTAAGATTAAGAAGAGGAACTATATGTTAGTCTATAAGGGTGTGTTTAAAACTCTTAGACTACACCATATCAGATTTCGAAATTTGCCTTTGTGCTAGAAAATCTTTCTGATAAGATGGTGGTTACCCTAGGGGTGGAATATTGATTTTGGAAAAGTGTAAAAACCTATCTGAAGTCTCTAGGTCTACCAAGAAAGGACTGAATGTTAAAGTTGCAGGAAAGGTACTTATTCAGTCTAAGGAAAATTCTATACATTTTTGGCACCATTCGAAATTGCCTAAACTACTAGTGTTAATTTCATGATTAACCAAAAGTAGTTGCCAAAGCTATAGAATCCAGTATCCCAAGAGAGTAGACATATATAGAGGAATTTCACAATATCAATAATTTTGTGATTAAGGAAGAGTAATGGTGGAGAAAAGGTTGTGGTTAATTCAACCGTTCAGATCCTATTACGAGGAGTTTACTACTACTACACTTGATTTGTATATCAAGGTGTTGAGATTATTTGAAACACACTTTTTGTTTTATATTAGTGCAAGTGGGAGTTTGTTGGGTTTTATGCCCTAAATAAAACTCATTTCAATATAATCAGATTTACTTATTAATATAGATCAGAAATAACATTTAATGTTGCATGGTTCACATGATTTATTTCATGATTATATGTACATAATGTATAAATTCATCTGAAACCCTTTTCACATACTTGATCCTGTTTATTGTGCCGTCAACACATTGGAAAGTAAACATGACTATGTGAATAAAGTTTCCTAGATTTATCAGACATAGGGTTTTACTGATATGATAATCTACAACAAAGTTTACTTGCATTTGGAGAAGTGCTATGTTCTTTCCAGAGCATCGGAAGGGACCGATATTGAACTTTGACTTAGATTTATTAAACTTACCGTAATATCTATTCAAGTCAATATCGCCTAGTTGATCCTTGATCAAATGTTCTTAATCCTGTTATGATTAGGCTCAATCTTGAAAGGCTATTCGTGTTCTTTGATTTGTTAGTTAAGCCTACTTTTAGGTCAGGGTGATACATAAATTTTGGGAACACGGTAGTGCAATTGAGTGGGAGCGCTAGCATAAACATGGAATCTATAGCTTCTATCTGGCGAATAGTAAGCAAAGGATGATCTCCTTCGAGCTTGACCAAACGAACATAAATGGTAAAGTACTCATTTCACATAAGCTGAAATATCATTTATACGGGGTCAAGTGTTTTAAGGATAAAATACATTGTAGGGTGTAACGGTTATCTAATCCCTTTACAGTGTAGATCATTCATATAGAGGATCATTGATCACATTAGGATTATAACAATGGATAACTAATGATGCATGTATATGGTGGAACGTATAGAGCATTCTATATACTGAGAGTGAAATTCTAAGTTCTATGCGTGGATTCAACGAAGAATTAATAAGTTAGTGAATTTTAGTGCTAAATTCTTGATCTACTTATTGGAAGCTCGGTTATATAGACCCATGGTCCCCGCACTAGTTGAGATAATATTGCTTGTAAGACTCATATAATTGGTTTTGATTAATCAATTATAATTCTCAAATTAGACTATGTCTATTTGTGAAATTTTCACTAAGTAAGGGCGAAATTGTAAAGAAAGAGTTTTAAGGGCATATTTGTTAATTATGATACTTTGTATGGTTCAATTAATAAATATGATAAATGACAATATTATTTAATAATTATTTATAGTTATTAAATACTTAGAATTGGCATTTAAATGGTTGAATTAGAAAATTGGTGTTTTTGAGAAAATCAGATGCAGAATTGAGAAAACTGCAAAATCCAAGTAAGGCCCATTACTTTACATGGTCGGCCACTTGGTTTGAATTTTTAAACTGATATTTTCATTATTTTAATGCCAACTAATTCAAACCTAACCCTAGTGGAATGCTATAAATAGATAGTGAAGGCTTCAGGAAAATTACACTTAAATTTTCTATTTTTCCTTCAGAGAAAAACCTGAGCCTTCTCTCTCCCTATCTTTGGCCGAACCCACTCTCTCTCTCTTCCTCATTGAGATTTCGAAATACTTAGTGTATGAGTAGTGCCCACACACAGCAAGTGATACCTCAACCATAGTGAGGAAGATCGTGAAGAAAGACTTTCAGCAAGAAGGAGTTTCAGCATCAAATATTCAAAGAAAGAGATCCAGGTTCAGATATTGATAATGCTCTGCTACAGAAAGGAATCAAAGGCTAGATATCTGAACGGAAGGAGTCATTTAATTCTGCTGCAACCAATGTAAGGTTTTCTAAACTTTATATGTGTTTATTTCATCGTTTTAGAAAGTTCATATTTAGGAAATTAATCTACATACTTGTGAGTAGATCTAAAATCCTGGTAAAATAATTTCCAACACTAGGTCCCTATCCTAGTTCTGTTTCCCAGGTCCCTATCATGATTCTGGGTCCAGGTCCTGGTTATTAGGTGTGTTTGGGTCACGGTCTAGGTTCGGGTTCAATTCCTAGCCCCGGTTCGGGTTTAGGTCTCTGTCTGGGTTTTGATCTGGGTTTGGGTTTGGGTTTAGGTCCTGTTCCTGGTCGTAGATCTAGTTCGGTTCTAGTTCCATTTGCGATTATGAGTTCGAGTTTGGGTTTTATTTCGGGTCGGAGTTCAAGTCCATGTCTGAGTTTGGGTTCGGGTCCAGATTTCAGTCTCTCTCTAGATCAGGCTCCGGCTGTGGGTTCGCATCCTGGGTCTTTGTCTAGGTTGCGTCTGAGTTCCAAGTCCCAATCCCGATCTGAGTATGGATTCAGTTCTGGGTCTAGGTCCTTGGTTTTGATCCTGGTCTGGGTTCGAGTTTGGGTCCGGGTCCGGGTCTAGCTTTGTGTCTGATTCTAGGTGTGGGTTTTTGAGTTCGGGTCCGAGTCTTTGTTTGGGTTTGTGTCCAGGTCTGGACCCCAATCTAGGTCTAGGTTCGGGTCTGGGTCCAAGTTCGGGTCCCAAGTGCGGGTCCAAGTTTGGGTCTGGGTCAGGATCTCGGTCCAGATCTAGGTCCAACATTTCGATCCCAGTCTTGGTCTTCGTCTGAGTCCAGGTCCGTATGTGAATTCCTATCTAGGTCCAAGTCTGTGTTTGGGATCGGGTCCCAGATTTAGGTCTAGGTTTGTTCAGTCCGATATGGGTACACGACCGTGTCGGGGCCGAGTTCTAGTCTCAGTTTGGGTTTGAGGATAGGTCTGTATTCGGTTCTAAGTCTGGGTGCAGGTTCTGGTCATGGTCCTAGTCTTGTTCTAGGGTCCTGGTTCGGCGATTCTTGTTCATGTTCTAATTTTTTGTCCCAGGTCTAGGTCTGGGTTCGGTTTTGGTTCTTTGTCTGGGTTCTGGTCCTAGTCTGAGTCCTAGATCTAGACACCGACTACTGGTCTATTCCAGGCCCTGTTACCCGAATCCCGAGTCAAGATCTAGATCACAGTCACGGGTCTCGGTCTGGTTCTTGTTCAGGTCCCAGGTCCCATTTCTGAGTTTGGGTTCGGGATCAAGATTGGGGTGCGGTTCTATGTCCCGACCCTGGTATCGTGTCCCTAGTATGGTTCCATGTTTTCGTCTGAGTTCAGGTTCCAGTTCGGTTCCCGAGTCCAGGTTTGGGGTGGGATCCGGGTCCTGCTCCCAATTCTGGTCTAGGTCTGATTTGGAGTCTAGATCCTGGTCTGGTTACGGATCTGGATCTAAGTCCAATTTCAGTTATTATTCCAAGTCCAAGTCCTAGTTCCAGTCCCGGTCAACTTCCGGTTTTGGTTCAAAATTTTTGGTCACAGCGTACGGTTTCGGGTCCACTTTTGGTTTTGGGACTGGGTTCAGGTCCGGCTGGGTGTTCGGGTCCTTCTCAGGGTTCAGGTCCAGGGCTGGCTCGCAAATCAAGATACCGACTAAGAGTTTTGTCCAAGCCCTTGGTCCAGATCCAGATCCCACTTTCGGGTCCCAGTCTGGTTCCATTTCTGGTGCCAGGTCACGAGCTAGGTCCTATGTTCAAGTTTGGGTCTGCGTCGGGTACTAGGTCCCGGTCCTAGTTCTGTTTCCCAGGTCTGTATCCTGATTCTGGAACCTCGTCCCGGTTATTGTGTAGGTTTTGGTCCTTGTCTAGGTTCGGGTTTGACTCCTAGTCGCGGTTCAGGTTTAGGTCTTTGTCTGAGTTTTGATCTGGGTTCGAGTTTGGGTTTAGGTCCTAGTCCTGGTCCTAGTCCTAGTTCGGTTCTTGTTCCATTTGCTATTCTGAGTTCGAGTTTGGGTTTGAGTTTTGGTTGGAGTTCGAGTCCTGCTCTGTGTTTGGGTTCGGGTCCGGATTTTAGTCTAGCCCAGATTAGGCTCCGGGTGTGGGTTCGCGTCCTGGGTCTTGGTCTAGGTTGGGTCCGAGTCCCAACTTCCGATCCCGATCTGAGTCTTGATTCAGTTATCGGTCTAAGTCCTTGGTTTTGGTCCTTGTCTAGGTTCGAGTTTGGGATCGGTTCCCGGTCTAGCTTTGGGTCTGATTCTAGGTGTGGGTGTTTGAGTTCGGGTCCGAGTCTGTGTCCGTGTTTGTGTACAGGTCTGGACCCCGTTCTTGTTCTAGGTTCGGGTCCACGTCCAAGTTCGGGTCCCGAGTGCGGGCTCAAGTTTGGGTCCGGGTCAAGATCTCAGTCCAGATCTAAGTCCAACATTTCGATCCTTGTCTGGGTATTGGTCCGAGTCCAGGTTCGTATCCGAATCCCTATCTAGGGTCCAAGTCTGTGCTTGGGATCGGGTCCCGGATTTAGGTCCAAGTCCGGGTCTCAGTTCCGATCTACGTGCACGACCGTGTCCGGGCCCGAGTTCTAGTATGAGTTTTGGTCTGAGGCTAGGTCTGTGTTCGATTCTAGGTCTAGGTCCGGGCCCTTTTCACGGTCCTAGTCTTTTTTTAGGGTCCTAGTTCGGGTTTGGTTCTTCGTCTGGGTTCTGGTCTTAGTTTTTGTCCCACATCTAGACACCGACTATTGTTTGTTCAAGGCCATGTTACCTAAATCCCGAGTCAAGATCAAGATCACTGTCATGGGTCTCGATCTTATCCTAGTTCAGGTCCCAGGTCCCATTTCTGAGTTAGTGTTCGGGATCGAGACTGGGGTGCGGTTCTAGGTCCTGGCCCTAGTTTTTTGTCCCTAGTCTGGTTCCATGTTTGGGTCTGAGTTCAGGTTCCGTTTGGGGCCCCGAGTCTAGGTTTTGGTTGGGATCCGGGTCTAGCTCCCAATTCGGGTCTAGGTCTGATTTGGAGTCTGGGTCCTGGTCCGGTTACGGTTCTTGATCTAGGTCCAATTTCAGTTATGATTCCAAGTCCAAGTCCTAGTTCCAGTCCCGGTCAACTTCCAGTTTTGGTTCAAATTTTGGGTCACAGGCGACGGGTTCGGGTTCACTTTTTGGTTTGGGACTGGGTTCAGGTCCGGGTGTGGGTTCGGGTCCTTGTTAGGGTTCGGGTCCAGGGCTGGGTCCCAAATCAAGACACTGACTACGGGTTTTGTCCAAGCCTTGGGTCCAGATCTGGATCCCAATCTCTCGTCCCAGTCTGGTTCCATTTCTTGTGCCGGGTCACGACCTGGGTCCTAGGTTCAAGTTCAGGTCTGGGTCGGGTCCTAGTTCTGTTTCCCAAGTCCCTATCCTCATTCTGGGTCCAGGTCCCGGTTATTGTGTGGGTTTGGGTCCCTGTCTAGGTTCTTGTTCGAGTCCTAGTCTCGGTTCAGGTTTAAGTCTCTGTCTGTGTTTTAATCTGGGTTTGGGTTTGGGTTTAGGTCCTTGTCCTGGTCCTAGTCCTAGTTCAGTTCTAGTTCCATTTGCGATTTTGAGTTCGAGTTTGGGTTTTAGTTCGGGTCGTAGTACGAGTCCTTGTCTGAGTTTGGGTTTGGGTCGTAGTACGAGTCCTTCGCGTCCTGGGTCTTGGTCTAGGTTGGGTCCGAGTCGCAAGTTCCAATCCCATTCTGAGTCTTGATTCAGTTCAGGGTCTATGTCCTTGGTTCTGATCCTAGTCTGGGTTCGAGTTTGGGTCCAGGTCCGTGTCTAGCTTTAGGTCTAATTCTAGTTGTGGGTGTTTGAGTTCGGGTCCGAGTCTGTGTTCGGGTTTGTGTCCAAGGTCTGGACTCCGATCTGGGTCTAGGTTTGGGTCTAGGTCCAAGTTTGGGTCCCGAGTGCGAGTCCAAGTTTGGGTCTGGGTCAGGATCTCGGTCCAGATTTAGGTCCAGCATTTCCATCCAAGTCTGCGTCTTGGTCTGTGTCCAGGTTCGTATCCGATCCCTATCTAGGTCCAAGTCTGTGTTTGAGATTGGGTCCCAGATTTAGGTCCAGGTCCGGGTTTCATTTCCGGTATGGGTACACGACCGTGTCCAAGCCCGAGTTTCAATCTTAGTTTGAGTCTAAGGCTAGGTCCGTGTTCGGTTCTAGGGCTTGGTCCGGGTCCTGGTCCAGGTCCTACTCTTGTTCTATGGTAATGGTTCGACAATTCTTGTTGAGGTTTGAATTTTGGGTCCCAGGTCTAGGTCTGGGTTCGGGTTTGGTTCTTCGTTTGGGTTTTGGTCCTAGTCTGAGCCCCAGATCTAGACACCGACTACTGGTTTGTTCTAGGCCCCGTTACCTGAATCGCGAGTCAAGATCTGGATCACTGTCACGGGTCTCGGTCTGGTTTAGGTTCAGGTCCCAGGTCTAATTTCTGAGTTTGGGATCGGGATCGAGACTGGGGTGCGGTTCTAAGTCTCGACCCTGGTTCTGTGTCCCTAGTCTGGTTCCATGTTTGGGTCTGAGTTCAGGTTCAAGTTCGGGTCTCGAGTCCAGGTTTGGGTTGGGATCCGGGTCCGGGTCCCAATTCGGGTCTAGGTCTAATTTGGAGTTCGGGTCCTTGTCCGGTTACGGATCTGAATCTATGTCCAATTTCTGGTATGATTCCAAGTCCAAGTCCTAGTTCCAGTCCCGGTCAACTTTCGGTTTTGTTTCCAATTTTGGGTCAAAGGGTACGGGTTCGGGTCCAGTTTTTTGTTTGGGACTAGGTTAAGGTGTGGGTTCGGGTCCTTGTCAGGGTTCGGGTCCAGGGTTGGGTCCAAAATCCAGACACCGACTACGTGTTTCGTCCAAGCCCTGGGTCTAGATCTAGATCCTAATCTCGGCTCACAGTCATGTTCCATTTATGTTGCCCAGTCATGAGTTAGGTCCTCGGTTCAAGTTCGGGTCTGGGTCGGGTACTAGCTCCTGGTCCTAGTTCTGTTTCCCAGGTCCGTATCCTGATTCTGGGTCCAGGTCCCGGTTATTGTGTGGGTTTGGGTCCCGGTCGAGGTTCGGGTTTGAGTCCTAGTCTCGGTTCGGGTTTAGGCCTTTATCTGCATTTTTATCTGGGTTCGGGTTTGGGTTTAGGTCCTGGTCCTGGTCCTAGTCCTAGTTCGGTTCTAGTTCATTTGCGATTCTGAGTTTGGGTTTGTGCTCGAGTTGGAGTTCGAGTCCTGGTCTGAGTTTGGGTTCGGGTTCGGCTTTCAGTCTTAGTCCAGATTAGGCTTCGGGTGTGGGTTCGCGTCCTGGGTCTAGGTCTGGGTTTGGTCCGAGTCCCATGTTCTAATCCCGATCTGAGTCTGGATGCAGTTTCGGGTCTAAGTCCTTGCTTTTGATCTTGTCTGGGTTCGAGTTTTGGTCCGGGTCTGGGTCTAGCTTTGGGTCTGATTCTAGGTGTGGGCGGGTCCGAGTCTGTGTCCAGGTTTGTGTCCAGGTCTTGACCCCATTCTGGGTCTAGGTTCGAGTCCAGATCCAAGTTCGGGTCCCGAGTGCGGGTCAAGTTTGGGTCTGGGTCAAGATCTCGGTCCACATCTAAGTCCAGCATTTCAATCCCAGTCAGGGTATTGGTCCGAGTCCATGTTCGACTCCGGATCCCTATCTAGGTCCAAGTCTGTGTTTGGGATCGCGTCCCAGATTTAGGTCCAGGTCCGGGACTCATTTCTGGTCTGGGTACACGACCGTGTCTGGGCCCGAGTTCCAGTCTTAGTTTGGGTCTGAGGCTAGGTCTGTGTTCGGTTCTACGTCTAAGGCCGGGTCCTGGTCACGGTCCTAGTCTTTTTCTACGGTCTTGGTTCGGCGATTCTTTATCAGGTCCTAATTTTGGGTCCCACGTCTAAGTCTGGGTTCGGGTTTGGTTCCTCGTCTTGGTTCTGGTCCTAGTTTTTGTCCCACATCTAGACAC
This sequence comes from Cannabis sativa, assembly GCF_029168945.1. Lineage (NCBI taxonomy): Eukaryota > Viridiplantae > Streptophyta > Magnoliopsida > Rosales > Cannabaceae > Cannabis > Cannabis sativa. The sequence goes on along the minus strand of NC_083607.1, from coordinate 27,026,030 downwards.
CGACTAGTGGTCTGTTCCAGGCCCCGTTACCCGAATCCCGAGTCAAGATCTGTATCACTGTCACGGGTCTCGGTCTTATTCTGGTTCATATCCCAAGTCCCATTTTTGAGTTTGGGTTCGAGATTGAGATTGGGGTGCGGTTCTAGGTCCCGACCCTGGTTCCTTGTCCCTAGTCTGGTTCCATTTTTAGGTCTGAGTTCACGTTCCCGTTGGGGTCCCGAGTCCAGGTTTGGGTTGGGATCCGAGTCCGGATACCAATTCGGGTGTATGTCCGATTTGGAGTCTGGGTCCTGGTCCGTTTACGGTTCTGGATCTAGGTCCAATTTCAGTTATGATTCCAAGTCCAAGTCCTAGTTCCAGTCCCGGTCAACTTCCAGTTTTGGTTCAAATTTTAAGTCACAGGGGACGGGTTCGGGTCCACTTTTGGGTTTGGGACTGGGTTCAGGTCCGGGTGCCGGGTCACGAGCTGGGTCCTAGGTTCAAGTTTGGGTCTAGGTCGGGTACTAGGTCACGGTCCTAGTTCTGTTTCCCTGGGGCCTATCCTGATTCTGGGTCCAGGTCCCAGTTATTGTGTGGGTTTCTGTTCTGGTCTAGGTTCGGGTTCGAGTCCTAGTCTCGGTTTCGGTTTAGGTCTCTGTCTGGGTTTTGATCTGGGTTCGGGTTTGGGTTTACGTCCTGGTCCTAGTCCTAGTTCGGTTCTAGTTCCATTTGCGATTCTGAGTTCGAGTTTCGATTTGAGTTCGGGTCAGAGTTCGAGTCCTAGTCTGAGTTTGGGTTCGGGTCCAGATTTCAGTCTAGGTCTAGATCAGGCTCTGGGAGTGGTTCGCCTCCTAGGCCTTGGTTTAGGTTGGGTCCGAGTCCAGGGTTCCAATCCCGATCAGAGTCTGGATTCAGTTCCGGGTCTAAGTCCTTGGTTCTGATCCATGTCTGGGTTCGAGTTTGGGTCTGGGTCTTGGTCTATCTTTGGGTCTGATTCTAGGTGTGGGTGTTTGAGTTCGGGTCCAAGTCTGTGTCCGGGTTTGAATCCAGGTCTGACCCCGATCTAGGTCTAGGTTCGGGTCCAGGTCCAAGTTTGGGTCTGGGTCAGGATCTCGGTCTAGATCTAGGTTTAGCATTTCCATCCCAGTCTGGGTCTTGGTCCGAGTCCAGGTTCGTATTGGGATCCCTATCTAGGTCCAAGTGTGTGTTTGGGATCGGGTTCCAGATTTAGGTCCAGGTCCGGGTCTTAGTTCCGGTCAACGTGCACGACTGTGTCCGGGCCCGAGTTCCAGTATCAGTTTGGTCTAAGGCTAGGTCTATGTTCAGTTTTAGGTCTAGGTACAGGTCCTGGTCACGGCCACGTCTTGTTCTAGGGTCCTGGTTCGACGATTCTTGTTCAGGTTCTAATTTTGCGTCACAGGTCTAGGTCTGGGTTCGGGTTTGGTTCTTCGTCTATGTTTTGGTCCTAGTCTGAGTCCTAGATCTAGACATCGACTACTGGTTCCATGCACCGTTACCCGAAACCCGAGTCAAGATCCAGATCATTGTCACGGGTCTCCGTCTGGTTCTTGTTGAGGTCCCAGGTCCCATTTCTAAGTTTGGGTTCGGGATCGAGACTGGGGTGCGGTTCTAGGTCCCGACCCTGGTTCTCTATCCCTAGTCTGGTTCCATGTTTGGGTCTGAGTTCAGGTTTGGGTTCGGGTCCCGAGTCTAAGTTGGGGTTGGGATCCGGGTCCGGCTCCCAATTTGGGTCTAGGTCTGATTTTGAGTTCGGGTCCTGGTTCGATAACGGTTCTAGATCTAGGTCCAATTTCTGTTATGATTCCAAGTCCAAGTCCAAGTTCCAGTCCCGGTCAACTTTCGGTTTTGGTTCAAATTTTGGGTCACAGGGTACGGGTACGGGTCCAATTTTGTGTTTGGGACTGGGTTCAGGTCCGGGTGTGGGTTCGGGTCCTTCTCAGGGTTTGGGTCCAAGGCTAGGTCCCAAATCCAGACACTGACTACGTGTTTTGTCCAAGCCCTGGGTCCGGATCCAGATCCCACTTTCAGGTCCGTAATCTGGTTCCATTTCTGGTGCCGAGTCACGAGTTGGGTCCTATGTTCAAGTTCGGGTCTGGGTCGGGTACTAGGTCCCGGTCCTAGTTCTGTTTCCCAGGTCCCTATCTTGATTTTGGGTCCAAGTCCCGGTTATTGTGTGGGTTTGGGTCCCGGTCTAGGTTCGGGTTCGAGTCCTTAGCTCTTATCATTGTCTGGATTCGAGTTTGGATCCGGGTCCTGGTCTATCTTTTGGTCTGATTCGAGGTGTGGGTGTTTGAGTTCGGGTTCGAGTATGTGTCCGGGTCTGTGTCCAGGTCTGGACCCCGATCTGGGTCTAGGTTCGAGTCCAAGCCAAGTTCGGGTCCCGAGTGCAGGTTCAAGTTTGGGTCTTGGTCATGATCTCGGTCCAGATCTAGGTCCAACATTTGGATCCCAATCTGGGTCTTTGTCCGAGTCCAGGTTCGTATCTGGATCCCTATCTAGGTCCAAGTCTGTATTTGGGATCGGGTCCTAGATTTAGGTCCAGGTCCGCGTCTCAGTTCCGGTCTGGGTACACAGCCGTGTCGGGGCCCGAGTTCTTGTCTCACTTTGGGTATGAGGCTAGGTTTGTGTTCGGTTATAGGTCTGGGTCCGGGTCCGGGTCCTGGTCACGGTCCTAGTCTTGATCTACGGTCCTGGTTCGGCGATTCTTGTTCAGGTTCAAATTTTGGGTCCCAGGTCTAGGTCTGGGTTCGGGTTTGGTTCTTCGTCTGGGTTCTGGTCCTAGTGTGAGTCCTACATCTAGACACCGACTACTGGTCTATTCCAGGCCCCGTTACCCAAATCCCGAGTCAAGATCTGGATCACTGTCACGGGTCTCGGTCTGGTTCTGGTTCAGGTCCCAAGTCCCATTTTTGAGTTTTGGTTCGGGATCGAGACTAGGTGCGGTTCTAGGTCCCGACCCTGGTTCTGTGTCCCTAGTCTGGTTCCATGTTTTGGTCTGAGTTCAGGTTCAGGTTCGGGTCCTGAGTCCAGGTTTGTGTTGGGATCCGGGTTCGGTTCCCAATTCTAGGTATGATTTGGAGTCAGGGTCCTGGTCCAGTTACGGTTATGGATCGAGGTCCAATTTCAGTTAAGATTCCAAGTCGAAGTCTAGTTCCAGTCCCGGTCAACTTTCGGTTTGTGTTCCAATTTTGGCTCACAGGGTACGGGTTCGGGTACACTTTTGGGTTTGGTACTTGGTTCAGGTTTGGGTGTGGGTTCAGGTCCAAGGCTAGGTACCAAATCTAGACACTGACTACGGGTTTTGTCCAAGCCCTGGGTCTAGATCCGGATCCCAATCTCGGGTCCCAGTCTGGATCCATTTCTGGTGCCGGGTCACGAGATGGGTCCTAGGTTCAAGTTCGGGTCTGGGAGTTTGTTGGGTTTTATGCCCTAAATAAAACTCTTTACAATCTGATTAGTTATCAATATAAGAAATTTGAAGTGATTGATGTTTGCATGAATTCTACATGCTAATGGTTTAAATATGTTTATTACATTTACACACAGAATCAGTTAAATCCAGATCATATGTTTATTCATAATTACAGTATCGTCAACACAGTGGAATGTGATTGTGATCATATGAATCAAAAGTATTGGTCCCTGTTTCATCAGTGTTATTGGATTTACGCTAGTGTGATAATCAGCGATGATGTGTACTTACACTTGGAGTAAGTGTTATGTTCTTTCCAAGACATTAGTAAAGTATACTAGTTTCGAATGTATGGAGTGTACATTGGACTGGACCGATATTGCAACTAAGTTAAGATATTACAAACTTACCGTTATACATATCTTTCCAAGTCAATATCAGTAGTTGATCTTAAGATTAAAAGAATCTAAATCGTGATATGCTTAGGCTCAACTCAGGAGTGCTATTCATGTTCTTTGATTTATTAGTTAAGCCTACTTTTGGGTCAGGGTGATACGTATATTTTGGGAACATGATAGTATGATTGAGTGGGAGTGCTGAACATAAATATGGAATCTATAGCTTCTACTGGTGTATAGAAGTCAAGTGATGATTCCCTTCGAGCTTAGCAAATAGAAGTAAATGGATGAGCTCTTGTTTAACTGACTAATTATTAGATCACTAAACACCATTTACAGGTATCTAAGTGTTTTAAGGGGCAAAATACATTGAGGGATGAGAACGGTAAAGAAATCCCATCTCGATGTAGATCATCTATATAGAGGATCTTAAAATCACAATAAGATTATAACAATGGTTAAATGAGATAGCATATTGATATCGTGGAACATACAATATGCTCTATATAAGTCTGAGAGTGCAATTCTAAGTTCTAAGAGTGGATTCAACGAAGAATTAATAAGTAGGAATTTGCTTGGTAAATTTGGTTCACTTATTGGAAGCTCAGCATATAGATCCATGGTCCCCATTCTAGTTGAGAGCATTCTGCTTGTAAGACTCATTAATTGATTCGTGATTGATCAATTATAATTCTAAAGATAGACTATGTCTAGTTTTATGAATTTTCACTAAGCAGGGGTGAAATTGTAAAGAAAAGAGTTTCTAGGTTTATTTATTTATTAATGGACTTTATATGTCTAATTAATAATTAAATTAAATGACAATATTATTTAATAATCTATTTTAGTTATTAAATAATTAATTTTGGCATTTAAAAGGTTAGAATTGGAAAATTGGCGTTTTTGAGAAAATAGAGATAAAATTTGATAAAATTGAAAAATCAAGTGGGGCCCACTATAACACCATGGCCGGCCACTTATTGTTGGTTTTTCAAATTAATATTTTCATTATTTTAATGCCAAATAATTCTTAACCTAAACCTAGTAGTTGCCTATAAATAGAAAGTGATTGCTCAGTCACAACACATCTTAACACATGCTTTCATTAGCTTTCTGACAGAAATTTCTCTCTTCAGAAAAACTGAGCCTTCCTCACTTTCTATACCTGGCCGAAATCCCTATTCTCTTTTCTCCTTCATCAATTTCGAACCCAAGTGAGAGAGTAAGTGCCCACACACAGCAAGCAGTAACTAAATCATAGATTGGAAGACTGTGAAGGATCAAACTTGAAGAAGAAGGACATTCGGGCTCAGATCTTGATTATACTCTGCTACAGAAAGGATACAAGGGTTAGAGATCTGAGTGGAAGGAGACATTAATTCCGCTGCATCAATGTAAGGTTTTCTTAACTTTATATGTGTTTAATTTATCGTTTTAGAAAGTTCATATTTAGGGTGTTTAAACAACATACTTGTGAGTAGATCTAAGTTCCTGGTAAAATAAATTTCCAACACGTGTACCCAGACCGGAACTGAGACCCAGACTTGGACCTATATCTGGGACCCGATCCCAAAACACAGACTTGGACCTAGATAGGGATCTTGATACGAACTTGGCCTCCGATCAAGACATAGACTGGGATCGAAATGCTGGACCTAGATCTGGACCGAGATCCTGACCCAGACCCTAACTTGGACTCGCACTCACGACCGGAACTTGGACCTAGACCCAGATCGGGGTCAAGACCTGGACACAAAGCCAGACAATGACTTGGACCCGAACTCAAACTCCCACACCTAGAATCTGACCAAAAGCTAGACCCGGACCCGGACCTAAACTCGAACCCAGACCAGGATCAGAACCAAGGACTTAGACCCAGAACTAAATCCAGACTCAGATCGGGATTGGAACTTCTGATCTGGACCTAGACTTAAATCCGGACCCAAACCAAAATTCAGACCAGGACTCAAACTCCGACCCGAACTAAAACCCAAACTCGAACTCAGAATCACAAATGGAACTCGAACCGAACTAGGACTAGGGCCAGGACAAGGACCTAAACCCAATCCCAAACCCAGATTAAAACCCAGACAGAGACCTAAACCCGAACCGATACTTGGAATCGAACCCGAACTTAGACTGGGACCCAAACCCACACAATAACCGGGACCTGGACCCAGAATCAGGATAGGGACCTGGGAAACAGAACTAGGACCGGGACTTAGTACCCGACCCAGACTCGAACTTGAACCTAGTACACAGCTCGTGACCTGGCACCAGAAATGGAACCAGACTTGGACCCGAGATTGGGATCCGGATCTGGACCCATGGCTTGGATAAAACTCGTAGTCGGTGTCTGGATTTCGGACCTAGCCCTGGACCCGAACACTGACAAGGAACCGAAATCACACATAGACCTGAACCAAGTCCCAAACCCAAAAGTGGACCCGAACCCGTACCCTGTGACCTAAAATTGGAACAAAATTCGGAAGTTTACCGGGACTGGTACTAGGACTTGGACTTGGAATCATACCTGAAATTGGACATAGATCCACCACTGTAACCGGACTCCAAATCAGACCTAGACCCGAATAGGGAGCCGGACCTGGATCCCAACCCAAACCTAGACTAGGGACCCGAATACGAAACTGAACCCAGACCCAAACATGGAACCAGACTAGGGACAAAGAACCAGGGTCGGGACCTAGAATTGAACCCCAGTCTCGATCCCGAACCCAAACTCAGAAATGGGACCTGGGACCTGCACCAGAACCAGACCGAGACCCGTGAAAGTCATCTAGATCTTGACTGGGGATTCGTGTAACGGGGCCTGGAACAGACTAGTAATCGGGTAACCAGAACCCATACGAAGAACCAAACCCGAACCCAGACCTAGACCTGGGACCCAAAATTAGAACCTGAACAAGAATCGCCAAACCAGGACCAGACCTAGAACCGAACACGGACCTAGCATCAAACCCAAATTGAGACTGGAACTCAGGCCCGGACACGGTCATGTACCCAGACCTGAACTGAGACTCAGACCTGGACCTAAATCTCAAACCCGATCCCAATCACAGACTTGGACCTAGATAGGGATCCGGATACGAACCCTTAGTCGGACTAAGACCAAGACTGGGATCGAAATGCTGGACCTAGATCGGGGCTGAGACATAACCCAGACCCAAACTTACACCCCCACTCGGGACCTAAACTTTGACCTGGACCCGAACCTAGACCCAGATTGGCGTCCAGACCTGGACACAAACCCGGACATAGACACGGACCCGAACTCAAACCCACACCTAGATTCAGACCCAAAGCTAGACCCGAACCCTGACCCAAACTCGAAACCAGACAAGGATCAGAACCAACTACTTAGACCCAGAACTAAAGCCACACTCAGATCAGGATTGGAACTTGGTACTCGGACCCAACCTAGACCAAGACCCAGGACGCGAACCCACACCCAGAGCCTGATCAAGACCTAGACTTGAACTTAAACTCAGACAAGGACGCGAACTCCGACCCGAACTCAAACCCAAACTTGAACTCAAAATCGCTAATGGAACTAGAACCGAACTAGGACTAGGACCAGGACTAGGACCTAAACTAAAACCCAGACAGAGACCTAAACCCGAATCGAGACTAGGACTCGAACCGGAACCTAGACCGGGACCCAAACCCACACAATAACTGGGACCTGGATCCAGAATCACGATATTGACTTGGGAAACATAACTAGGACCCGGACCTAGTACCCGACCCTGACCCGAAATTGAACCTAGGACCCAGCTCGTGATGCGACACCAGAAATGGAACCAGACAGGGACCCGAGATTGGGATCCGGATCTGGACCCAGGGCTTGGACAAAACCCGTAATCGGGGTTTGGATTTGGGACCCAGCCCTACAACCGAACCCTGAGAAGGACGCGAACCCACACCCAGACCTGAAACAAGTCCCAAACCAAAAAGTTGACCCGAACCCGTACCCTGTGACCCAAAATTGGAACCAAAACCGAAATTGACTGGTACTGGAACTAGGACTTGGACTTGGAATCATAACGAAAATTGGACCTAGATCAAGAACCGTAACCGGACCAGGACCCGGACTCCATATCAGACCTAGACCCGAATTGGGAGCCGGACCTGGTTCCCAACCCAAAACGTGACTAGGGACCAGAACCCAAACCTGAACTCAGGCCCAAACATGAAACCAGAATAGCGACACAGAACCAGGGTCGGGACCTAGAACCGCACCCCAGTCTCGATCCCAAACCCAAACTCATAAATGGGACCTAAAACCTGAACCAGAATAAGACGGAGACCCGTGACAGTGATCGAGAACTTGACTCGGGATTCGGGTAACGGGGCCAGGAACAGACTAGTAGTCGGTGTCTAGGTTTGGGACTCAGACTAGGACCAGAACCCAGACAAAGAACCAAACCCGAACCCAGACCTAGACCTGGGACTCAAAATAAGAACCTGAACAAGAATCGCCGAACCAGGACCCTAGAACAAGACAAGGACCGTGACCAGGACCCGAACCCAGACCTAGAACCGAACACAAACGTAGACTCAAACCCAAACATAGACTGGAAATCAGGCCCGAACACGGTCGTGTACCCAGACCGGAACTGATACCCGGACCTGGACCTAAATCTGGGACACGATCCCAAACACAAACTTGGACCTAGATAGGGATCCGGATACGAACCTCGACTCGGACAAAGACCTAAACTTGGACCCGCACTCGGGACCCGAACTTGGATGTAGACCCCATCCCAAACCTTGACCGGCACTCGTGACCCGAACTTGGACATGGACCCGAACCTAGACCTCGATCGGGGTGGAGACCTGTACACAAACCCAGACACAGACTCGGACCCGAACTCAAACATACAGCTAGAATCAGACCCAAAGCTAGACCTGGACACAAACCCAAACTCGAACCGAGACCAGGATCAGAACCAAGGACTTAGACCCACAACTGAATCCAGACACAGATCGGTATTGGAACTTGGGACACGGACACAACCTAGACCAAGACCCAGGAGGTGAACACACACCCGGAGCCTGATTTGACCCTAGACTGAAATTTGAACCCAAACCCAAACTGAGACAAGGACTCGAAATTCGACCCGAACTCAACCCCAAAATCGAACTCATAATCGCAAATGGAACTAGAACCGAACTAGCACTAGGACTAGGACCAGGACCTAAACCCAAACCCGAACCTAGATCAAAACCCAGACAGAGACCTAAACCCGAACCCAAACTAGGACTCGAACCCGAACATAGACTGGGACCCAAACCCACACATTAATTGGGACCTGGACCCAGAATAAGGATAGGGACCTGGGAAACAGAACTAGGATCGGGACCTAGTAACCGACCCAGACGCGAACTTGGACCTAGGACCCAGCTCCTGACCCGGCACAAGAAATTGAACCAGACTGGGACCCGAGATTGGGATCCAGATCTAGATCAAGGGCTGGGACAAAACCCGTAGACGGTGTCTGTATTTGAGACCCAAACAAGGACTCGAACCCTGACAACGACCCGAACCCACACCCAGACCTGAACCCAATCCCAAACCCAAATGTGGACCCGAACCCGTAACCTGTTACCCAAAATTGGAAACAAAACCGGAAGTTAATCGGGACTAGAACTAGGATTTGGACTAGGAATCATAATTGAAATTTGACGTAGATCTAGAACCGTAACCAGACCTGGACCCGGACTCCAAATCCTACCTAGACCTGAATTTGGAGCCGAACCCGGATCCCAACCCAAACCTGGACTCGGGACCCAACCCGAACCTGAATTCAGACCCAAACATCGAACCAGACTAGGGACATAGAACCTGGGTTGGGACCTAGAACCGCACCCTATCTCGATCCCGAACCCAAACTCATAAATGGGACCAGATACATGAACCACAACCAGAACGAAACCCGTGACAGTGATCCTGATCCTAACTCGGGATTCAGGTAACGGGGCCTGGAACAGACTAGTAGTCGGTGTCTAGATCTGGGACTCAGACTAGGACAAGAACCAAGATGAAGAACCAAACCCGAACCCAAACCAAGACCTGGGACCCAAAATTAGAACTTGAACAAGAATCGCCGAACCAGAACCCTAGATAAATACTAGGACCATGACCAGGACCCGGACCCAGACCTAGAATCGAACACAGAACTAGCCTCAAACACAAACAGAAACTGGAACTCGTGCCCGAACACGGTCGTGTACCAAGACCGGAACTAAGACCCGGACCTGGACATAAATCTGGGACGCGATCCCAAACACAGACTTGGACCTAGATAGGGATCCGGAGACGAACATGGAGTCGGGCCAAGACCCAGATTGGGATCAAAATGTTGGACCTTGATCTGGACCGAGATCCTGACCCAGACCCAAACTTGGACCGGCACTCGTGACCCGAACTTGGACCTCAACCCGAACCTAGACCCAGATCGGGGTCCAGACCTGGACACAAACCCGGACACAGACTCGGACCTGAACTCAAACATACAGCTAGAATCAAACCCAAAGTTAGACCCGGACCCGGACCCAAAGTGGAACCCAGACCATGTCAGAACAAAAGACTTAGACCCAGAACTGAATCCAGGCTCAGATCGTTATTGGAACTTTGGACTCCGACACAACCTAGACCAAGACCAAGGAGGCGAACCCACACCCGGAGCCTGATCTGACCCTAGACTCAAATCCAGACCCAAACCCAGACTCAGACCAGGACTCGAATTCTGACCCGAACTCAACCCCAAACTCGAACTCAGAATTGCAAGTAGAACTAGAACCGAACAAGGACAAGGACGAGGACACAGACCTAAACCCGAACCCGAACCTAGATCAAAACCTAGACAAAGACCTAAACCCGAACCTTGACTAGGACTCGAACCCAAACCTAGACCGGGACCTAAACCAACACAATAACCGAGACCTGGACCAAGAATCAGGATAGTGACATGGGAAACAGAACTAGGAACAGGGCGTAGTTCTCGATCTAGACCCGAACTTGAACGTAGGACCCAGCTCGTGACCCGGCACCAAAATGTAACCAGATTCGGACCTGAGATTGGTATCCGAATCTTGACCTAGGGCTTGGACAAAACCCGCAGTCGGTGTCTGGATTTGGGACCCAGCCAAGCACACAAACCCTGACAACGACCCGAACCCACACCCGGCCCTTAACCCAGTCCCAAACCCAAAAGTGGACCCGAACCCGTACCCTATGACCAAAAATTGGAACCAAAACCGGAAGTTGATCGAGACTGGAACTAGGACTTGGACTTGTTGGAAATTATTTTACCAGGATCTTAGATCTACTCACAAGTATGTTTATTAACATCCTAAATATGAACTTTCTAAAACGATGAAATAAACACATATAAAGTTTAAGAAACCTTACATTGGGTGCAGCGGAATATAATGACTCCTTCCGTTCAGATATCTAGCCCTTGATTCCTTTCTGTAGCAGAGCATTATCAATATCTGAACCTGGATCTCTTTCTCTGAATCTTTGATGCTGAAGCTCCTTTGCTGATGATCTTTCTTCACGATCTTCCTCACTATGATTGAGGTATCACTTGATGTGTGTGGGCACTACTCAAATCACTAAGGATTTCGAAATTCTAATGAAGAAGAGAGAGAGTGGTCAGCTAAAGATAGGGAGAGAGAAGGCTCAGTTTTTTCTGAATAGAAAAAGTCAGAAGAAAAGTGTAATTTTCCTGAAGCCTTCACTATCTATTTATAGCATTCCTACTAGGGTTAGATTTGAATTATATGGCATTAAAATAATGAAAATATCAGTTTAAATTTCCTAAAAAAGTGGCTGGCCCTATACTAGTGGATTTGGGCCTCACTTTTTGCAATTTTGCAGTTTTACCTTTTCTGCATCTGATTTTCTCAAAAACGCCAATTTTCTAATTCAACCATTTAAATGCCAATTCTAACTATTTAATAACTATAAATAATTATTAAATAATATTGTCATTTATCATATTTATTAATTGAACCATACAAAGTATCATAATTAACAAATATGCCCCTATAAACTCTTTCTTTACAATTTCGCCCTTACTTAGTGAAAAATTCACAAATAGACATAGTCTAATTTGAGAATTATAATTGATTAATCAAAACCAATTACATGAGTCTTACAAGCAATATTATCTCAACTAGTGGGGGGACCATGGGTCTATATAACCGAGCTTCCAATAAGTAGATCAAGAATTTAACACTAAAATTCACTAACTTATTAATTCTTCGTTGAATCCACGCATAGAACTTAGAATTGCACTCTCAGTATATAGAATGCTCTATATGTTCCACCATATAGACACATCATTAGTTATCCATTGTTATAATCCTAATTTGATCAATGATCCTCTATATGAATGATCTACACTGTAAAGGGATTAAATTACCGTTACACCCTACAATGTATTTATTCCTTAAAACACTTGACCCCGTATAAATGATATTTCAGCTTATGTGAAATGAGTACTCCACCATTTATGTTCGTTTGGTCAAGCTCGAAGGAGATCATCCTTTGCTTACTATTCGCCAGATAGAAGCTATAGATTCCATGTTTATGATAGCGCTCCCACTCAATTGCACTACCGTGTTCCCAAAATGTACGTATCACCCTGACCTAAAAGTAGGCTTAACTAACAAATCAAAGAACACGAATAGCCTTTCAAGATTGAGCCTAATCATATCTGGATTAAGATCATTTGATCTAGGATCAACTAGGCGATATTGACTTGAATAGATTTTACGGTAAGTTTAATTAAATCTAAGTCAAAGTTCAATATCGGTCCCTTCCGATGCATACTCCATGCATCCAACCCGAGCTTTACTTTAACCAATGTTCTGGAAAGAACATAGTATTTCTCCAAATACAAGTAAACTCTTGTTGTAGATTATCATATCGCAAAACCCTATGTCTGATAAATCTAGGAAACTTTATTCACATAGTCATGTTTACTTTCCAATGTGTTGACGACACAATAAACAAGGATCAAGTATGTGAAAAGGGTTTCAGATGAATTTATACATTATGTACATATAATCATGAAATAAATCATGTGAACCATGCAACATTAAATGTTATTTCGATCTATATTAATAAACAAATTCGATTATATTGAAATGAGTTTTATTTAGGGCATAAAACCCAACAAACTCCCACTTGCACTAATATAAAACAAAAAGTGCGTTTCAAATAATCTCAACACCTTGATATGCAAATCAAGTGTAGTAGTAGTAAACTCCTCGTAATAGGATCTGAAAGGTTGAATTAACCACAACCTTTTCTCCACCATTACTCTTCCTTTAATCACAAAATCATTGATAATGTGAAATTCCTCTCTATATGTCTACTCTCTTGGGATACTGGATTCTATACCTTTGGCAACTACTTTTGGTTAATCAGGAACTAACACTAGTAGTTTAAGGCAATTTGGAATGGTGCCAAAGATGTATAGAACTTTCCTTAGACCGAATAAGTAACTTTCCCCGCACTTTAACATTCAGTCTCTCTCGGTAGACTTAGAGAATTCCGATAGGTTTTTACACTTCTCCAAAATCACTATTCCACCCCCGCAGTAACCACCATCTTATCGTAAAGATTTACTAGCACATAGGCAAATTTCGAAATCTGATATGGTGTAGTCTAAGAGTTTTAAACACACCCTTATAGACTAACATATAGTTCCTCTTCTTAATCTTAAAATTTACTTGATTGTCTTCCAATGTTCTTCTCCTGGATTAATCTGATACCTACTCATTACTCCCACTCAACAGCAGATGTCTGGTCTAAGGCATACAAAAGCATATCTAAGACCTCTCACTGTTGATATAAGAAATTCTTTCATGGCTTTATCTTTTCTGGAATAGTTAAGACTTTTCCTTAGATAAATAAAATCTATACCTAAGAAGTTGTGAAGCTTCTATAGATTGCCATTAGAAAGAAAATGCTTCAGCATTTTACTAAAGTAAGTTGCTTGCATTAGAGTAAGTAATTACCAGGTATACCATAAGCCATAGGTTTAGATAAACTCAAACCTATAATGCTAGGAACAGGAAGTTTGTTAAGTCCATAGAATAGACTTATTAACTAAAATTTCCTTTTATGTCCTTGTAATAGAAAACTTTAGGTTACTCCATGTGAATGGATTAAACCATAGTTCTATTGGCTTTCTTCTTAGTTTCTTATCTTGACAATCCATTACTTGTTTAAACTCACAATGGATTTTAATCACTAGTGTCTCCCAAGTCATAAGAAGGTGAGTTCCTAGAAACTCTCCCACTACGACAAGGTACCGCGAATTATGTCGAAGAAAACTAAATGGTATTAACCTCTTTGGTTGTGACAAGACAACAGAGGCAGTGGGATCATCATATGTCATATAAGATGATAGAACACTTTTGGAATCAAGAATAAATATCTCCTTTATTTGCTACTTGTTTTTCAGACTTAGTCATTTTCTTAGAAAAGTAGTATTTGTTTGAACAAACACTTTCTTATCTATTGACAATGGGATGGTCCACCCCTAATCACTTAGAAAAGCTAACAAACCATGGTTAACAGTTCTAGCCTTTCTTAAGATTTTGATTAGGTCATCCATGAATCTAGTAATGATTTACATTAAGTATACAACCATTACATCATTCTGAAATTGTATTACCATAGAAGGACTTAGGCAACGACTAGTAACTAATCATCAATATGCAAATCGAAATTTCTGGGGAGGTAAGTTTGGATATAATTCAAAAATCAATGTAATGATCTTTGAACTGCATATCTACTAACTATTTCTCCACCCCTATCAGTTCGCAAGATCTTTAACCACATACCTTAATGGTGTTTAACCATTGCTAGAAATTGATGAAATTTTTCAAACATTTCAAATTTCTTTGCATAAGGTATAATCTAGAGTTATCGTTTTAAGAATACAACGAAAAACTCATATCCACCCCTGAATGTACATCCATCTGCGAATGAGATGAACTACTTTCAGTGGATATAGGCATATTAACTCTTTGCAGAGATTGATCTTGTCAAAACCACTATGAACAAGATACAAATGCCATAGATTAAAAAAAATGGTAGTGTCTTTGGATGATATAGGTTTAGTTACATCAAAGAGTTCTTAGAATACTTCAAGTGGATCCTGGTCACAGAATACCTAACTCACATTCCATACAGTTTTAATCCATTAATAAAAGATGGATATTAAACACTTGAGAAAGTGTAATCGTATTGTATTCGGAATTAGAAATTTAAGAAAATTTCTATTTGGAATCTAAAATTAAAGTCAAAGACTTAAATTTATACCAAATATAATGAGTAATTCTATCTTGGACCAAAGACTACTAATACAAACTCTAAGTCAGATTTGCCCATACAAGTAGGAGATTTCTAAGATTGAGGATTTATATCAATTGGGAATAGAATTTCGGGATTATAATCATATGCGTCATATAAAATGACATGAAATGATTTATAGACCATTCATCCAATGATATGTTTTGAAAGCTAATTCGAAATGAATAAGCTAAGAGGAATTAGGATAATTTCGTTTAAAATAAGAATCCAACGATGCTTCGATTAGCGAAAGTCAAAGTAATCTTATTTATATAATCTTCTTGTTTCATATCGTAAAAATACTAGTCTAAGGTGTCATCAATTGATGAACAGCTAGATGTCGCATGTACAATATTTATCTTTCGAAATCTAACACTATTATGTATGTCTAATGGTGAAAATCCACTAGGGATTTATCTCATTAGATAAACAAGCCAAGTTAGACCAACAATGAAGATTCGAAATTAAACTACAACTTAATAACAGAAAATAACAAGGTTCAATATAAATTCATACACAATTCAGAAATTATAAGCATATAGCAAGTAGGAATGACTAGTGAAAATACTAAAACATACAATCCTAAATAATTTCCAAGGTTTTCAACAAACCGATACAAAGGTCCCGTAGGCGAGAGTCAAAGCATCATTTATTGAATAGAGTTGTCAGCTCATCTAAAATAGAAACCATTCTAGCAACCTTTTATTCGATCAAAATAAGAATCCAACGTTGTCCCGGTAGGCGAGAGTCAAGGTTATTCTCATTTTATGAGCTTCCACCATTGTTTCATGTTTCATAAGTTTATCTCTAAGTAGTCACCGTAGGGGAGAGTCTAATAGAGACGAAAACTTACAAAACACTTATCAAATGAAATCTTACGGTGTTAAATGCGTTCAACGAATAACCATCCATAGGGGGACGAAGTCTAGCGTCTCGAGGTTATATTGAAAACATTTAACTTTTGTAAGACCAACAATGGAGATCGAATATCTTAATAATAATCAAGCTCATTATTTAAAGTGAGTTGTATTTTCTTTGATTCTCTTTATTTAATCTATTTATTTTAAATATATATTTATTTAAAATTTCCAATTTAGAATGAAAAATTCTAAATATAAATTTTAATTTAATATTTATAAATTTTACTTAGATGGATATGAAAATAACATGAATTATTTCCATCTTAGTAATAATTTCCAATAAATATTTAGAAAAAAATATTTAAGTTGTTACAAAATTAATTTAAATTAATTTACAACTCAAATTTAATTTTCTATAAATATATATTGCATTTCGAAAAATTAAAGTATATAAGAATACAATTTTCGAAAAATGCATATTAAAATAAAAAAAAATAAATCCTGGAAAAATTATTCTAATTTAATGTTGGCCCAAAATTAATTAATAAAATTAATTTACAACAAAAAATATAATTTTCCTATTTAATTAAATATATAAGAAAAATTTCAAATATTTAAGTATGATGATGAAAATCAACTTAAATATTAATTTTCTATTTAATTAAATACACTAGAAAAATACTTCAAGCAAAAATATAATCTATCTAGATTTTTCTTTGACTAATTAATTCAATTTCTAATAATATACTTTAATTTAATTTATTTTAAATTAATCAATAAATGAAAAAATCATTGATTTAAGTTGATCCAAGAATTAATTAAAATAAATAATTAATTTACAACTTAATCTATTTTTCAAGATAAAATTCGAAATTCTAGCATTTAAGAAATGCAATTTCGAAAATTGATTAATAAAATAAAGAAAAAATATATTTTGAAAATTATTTAAATTTAGTTGAAAAAATAAATTTCAACTAAAAATAATTTTCTATTTAATTAAATGTCATGAAAAAGAAATATTTAAGTATCATGATGAAAATCAACTTAGATATTTAATTTTTCAAATTAATTAAATGTATTAAATTCAAGAAATAAATAATTAAGTGTAGAGAAGGCTTAATTATTAATCTCTAGTTTAATACTAGGAAAAATATACTTAAAATAAATTGTACCAAAATTAATTATTTAAATAATTAATTTCACAATGTATAATATTTTCCTATTTAATATTAGAAATAATAAGTAGTCTAGAAATAACTATCTAGAAAATATCTTATTTGACTAAGTATCTTTTCCACAAAATTTGAAAAAAATATCTAATTTAAGTTATACTAGAAAAAATCTAGAACTTAAATATTTTCAAATTTAAATTTAATTAAATATCAAAAAATTAAGTTGTAACCACTTAATTCAAAAATATTCCATTTTAAGTTAATATTCGAAAAGATATTAACTTAAAAAATATCTTAAGAATCTTAATAACCAATGCCTAAAATTCCTCAACTTAATTTTGAAATTTGAAATTCAAAAGATATTCAGATTTAAGTTGGTTAGTTGTAGATAACTAAATATCAACTTAAATAAGAATATTTAATGAAAAATTTAAATTAAGTTCCAGAAAGAATCTAGATGGTTATAATTCTATATTTAATTAAATACAAGAAAATACATATAGTTTAGCTTAGAATATAAAATTCCTTAAACTATATTTTTCTTAAATTAATTTCAAAATAAATGAAATTAATTATGTTGCTAATCAATTTTATTAGGTTAAACTAGTTTAATTAACCTAGTACAGTCATTCAAATCAGGCAAATGGGCCTTCACAATTGGGGTGGTTTGTGTGAGGGGGTGCTGGGTTCAGTATGTCGTACCCACTTCTATGGCTCCCAACTCTCACACAAGGCCCAAAAGAGAGGAATTTAACCTTAATAAGAACAACTGTTATTAATTGAATAAGCCCAAAACTAAATGGGCCTAAATAAAATCTATCAATGACTATGACATTTTATTTAGCAACATTAACCTATATGCATCTATAATAAAATTAAACACATAGGCTCACACAGGCACACTTTGGATGGGTCCTATCATGTTGCTAGGTCATACACAGATGAAAGAAGATTGTAAATATACCTGTTACAAATTATTATCTTGACCAAGGGAGCCATCAGATCATTAGATCTGGCAAAAGGTAACCATGGCTATTTGCAATCAAGTAATAATAGGTTTTAAAAACTTACACATAAGCTAAAACACATACTCCTGCAACAAGGTTAGCTGGATAGTTGGATGTAGGATTTATTTAATTTTAAATAAATAATTAATTTCGAAATATTATTAAAATGGATTTTCGAAAAAAATTTAAAAAAAAAAATTTCGAAAATTAATTAAATATTTAAATTTAAAATTAAACCTACAATTTTGAAAAATTAGGTTTGAACCAACCTAAATATCATTTCAAAAATTTGCTAACTACTTTTAAATTTTAAATATTATTTTATAAATAAAAATTAAATAAAAAATTAGAAAAGATAAATAAATATCTTTTTCAAATTTTAAATGTAATTTAAATAAATAAAATAACAAAATTTAAAAAATTAGCAAAATATCTTATATCTATTTAAAATTACATGATTATAAATATCTTATTTTAAATTTAAATATGGTCAAAATATCTAAAAATATTTAATTAAAAAATCTTAAAAGATAAGATATTTTTAAAATATCTTAAAAGATAAGATATTTTTAAAATATCTTAAAAGATATTATAAATATCTTTAAAAGATATTATAAATATCTTAAAATATCTGACCTTAAATTTAAAAAAAAATATAATCAAATTTAAAAATAAGATAGATTTTTAAGCAAAAAGATAAATACTAATTCTATTCAAATTCAAATTACACTAATATCTTGAATTAAATTAAAAAAAAATTTAAATTAATTCAAAATGATAATTAGAATTGAATTAGGAATAGTAATAGTATATATACAAAACCATACAAAAAATTGGAAGTTAATTCCATGAAAAAGTATGAAAAATTGAAGAAAATTGAAAAAATTCGAAACTGTACGGACAGTTCTGCGATCATGTGAAACTATCAAGACAAATTTGATTTTGTCAAATCTTCAAAAAATCATAACTAATTCAAATAAAATCCAAATTGAGTTCTGTAAAAGGCTAAATTGCTTAATTTTTTCCATACTATCCAATAAAAATAATGCCAGAACCGAAATAACTATTATTTTTCACGAAAATTTCACAATCATCAATCAATCATCAAATAACACTCAATACAACATGATACCATCCAAAGAACATACAAACAATCGTTTTAAAGTCCAAATTACATGTAAGTAAATCAATTACCATGGCTCTGAGGCCAGTTGTAGGAAATTATTTTACCAGGATCTTAGATCTACTCACAAGTATGTTTATTAACATCCTAAATATGAACTTTCTAAAACGATGAAATAAACACATATAAAGTTTAAGAAACCTTACATTGGGTGCAGCGGAATATAATGACTCCTTCCGTCCAGATATCTAGCCCTTGATTCCTTTCTGTAGCAGAGCATTATCAATATCTGAACCTGGATCTCTTTCTCTGAATCTTTGATGCTGAAGCTCCTTTGCTGATGATCTTTCTTCACGATCTTCCTCACTATGATTGAGGTATCACTTGATGTGTGTGGGCACTACTCAAATCACTAAGGATTTCGAAATTCTAAGGAAGAAGAGAGAGAGTGGTCAGCTAAAGATAGGGAGAGAGAAGGCTCAGTTTTTTCTGAATAGAAAAAGTCAGAAGAAAAGTGTAATTTTCCTGAAGCCTTCACTATCTATTTATAGCATTCCTACTAGGGTTAGATTTGAATTATATGGCATTAAAATAATGAAAATATCAGTTTAAATTTCCTAAAAAAGTGGCTGGCCCTATACTAGTGGATTTGGGCCTCACTTTTTGCAATTTTGCAGTTTTACCTTTTCTGCATCTGATTTTCTCAAAAACGCCAATTTTCTAATTCAACCATTTAAATGCCAATTCTAACTATTTAATAACTATAAATAATTATTAAATAATATTGTCATTTATCATATTTATTAATTGAACCATACAAAGTATCATAATTAACAAATATGCCCCTATAAACTCTTTCTTTACAATTTCGCCCTTACTTAGTGAAAAATTCACAAATAGACATAGTCTAATTTGAGAATTATAATTGATTAATCAAAACCAATTACATGAGTCTTACAAGCAATATTATCTCAACTAGTGGGGGGACCATGGGTCTATATAACCGAGCTTCCAATAAGTAGATCAAGAATTTAACACTAAAATTCACTAACTTATTAATTCTTCGTTGAATCCACGCATAGAACTTAGAATTGCACTCTCAGTATATAGAATGCTCTATATGTTCCACCATATAGACACATCATTAGTTATCCATTGTTATAATCCTAATTTGATCAATGATCCTCTATATGAATGATCTACACTGTAAAGGGATTAAATTACCGTTACACCCTACAATGTATTTATTCCTTAAAACACTTGACCCCGTATAAATGATATTTCAGCTTATGTGAAATGAGTACTCCACCATTTATGTTCGTTTGGTCAAGCTCGAAGGAGATCATCCTTTGCTTACTATTCGCCAGATAGAAGCTATAGATTCCATGTTTATGATAGCGCTCCCACTCAATTGCACTACCGTGTTCCCAAAATGTACGTATCACCCTGACCTAAAAGTAGGCTTAACTAACAAATCAAAGAACACGAATAGCCTTTCAAGATTGAGCCTAATCATATCTGGATTAAGATCATTTGATCTAGGATCAACTAGGCGATATTGACTTGAATAGATTTTACGGTAAGTTTAATTAAATCTAAGTCAAAGTTCAATATCGGTCCCTTCCGATGCATACTCCATGCATCCAACCTGAGCTTTACTTTAACCAATGTTCTGGAAAGAACATAGTATTTCTCCAAATACAAGTAAACTCTTGTTGTAGATTATCATATCAGTAAAACCCTATGTCTGATAAATCTAGGAAACTTTATTCACATAGTCATGTTTACTTTCCAATGTGTTGACGACACAATAAACAGGATCAAGTATGTGAAAAGGGTTTCAGATGAATTTATACATTATGTACATATAATCATGAAATAAATCATGTGAACCATGCAACATTAAATGTTATTTCTGATCTATATTAATAAACAAATCTGATTATATTGAAATGAGTTTTATTTAGGGCATAAAACCCAACAGGACTTGGAATCATAACTGAAATTGGACCTAGATTCAGAACCGTAACCAGACCAAGACCTGGACTCCTAATCAGAACTAGACCCGAATTGGGAGCCGGACCCGGATCCAAACCCAAACCTAGACTTAGGACCCGAACCAAACCTGAACTCATACCCAATAATGGAACCAGACTAAGGACACAGAACCAATGTCGGGACCTAGAACCGCACCCCAGTCTCGATCCCGAACCCGAACTCAGAAATGGGACCTAGGACCTGAGAAGAACCATATCGAGACCCGTGATAGTGATCCAGATCTTCACTCATGATTTGGGTAAAGGGGCCTGGAACAGACTAGTAGTCGGTTCCTAGATTTGGGACTCAGACTAGGACAAGAACCAAGACGAAGAACCAAACCCGAACCCAGACCTAGACCTGGGACACAAAATTAGAACCTAACCAAAATCGCCGAACCAGGACCCTAGAACAAGACTACGACCGTGACAAGGACCCGGACCCAGCCCTAGAACAGAACACAGAGCTAGCCTCAGACCCAAACTGAGACCCGGACCTGGACATAAATTTGGGACCCGTTCCCAAACACAGAATTGGACCTAGACTGGGATCGAAATGCTGGACCTACATCTGGACCGAGATCCTGACCCAGACCCAAACTTGGACCCGCACTCGGGACCCGAACTTGGACCTAGACCAGAACCTAGACACAGATCGGGGTCCAGACCAGGACAAAAACCAGGACACAGAGTCAGACCCGAACTCAAACCCACACCTAGAATCAGAGCCAAAGCTAGACCCGGACACGGACCCAATCTCGAAAAAAGACAAAAATCAGAACAAAGGACTAAGACCCAGAACTGAATCCAGACATAGATCGGTATTGGAACTTGGGACTCGGACAAAACCTATACCAAGACCCAGGAGGCGAACCCACACCCGGAGCCTGATCTGGACCTAGACTGAAATCCGGACCCGAACCCAAACTTATACCAGCACTCGAACTCCGACCCGAACTGAAACCCAAACTCGAACTCACACTAGGAAATGGAACAAGAACTGAACTAGAACGAGGACCAGGCCAAGGACCTAAACCCAAACCCGAACCCAAATAAAAACCCAAATAGAGACCTAAACCCGAACCGAGACAAGGACCCGAATCGAGACAAGGATACGAACCAAAACCTAAACCAGGACCCAAACCCACACAATAACTGAGACCTGGACCAAGAATCAGGATACGGACCTAGGAAAAAGAACTAGGACCGGGACCTAGTACCTGACCCATACCCAAACTTGAACTTAGGACCCAGCTCGTTACCCGGTACAAGAAATTGAACCAGACTGGGACCCGAGATTGGGATCCGAATCGGGACCAAGGGCTTGGACAAAAACCATAGTCGGTGTCTGGATTTGGGACCCAGCCCTGGACTCGAACCCTAACAAGCACCAGAACCCACACCCGGACCTGAACCCAGTCCCAAACAAAAAAGTGGAACCGAACCCGTAACCTGGGATCCAAAATTGGAACCAAAACTGAAAGTTGATTGGGACTGGAACTAGGACTTTGACTTGGAATCATAACTGAAATCGGACCTAGATACAGAACCGTAACCGCACCAGGACCCGGACTCCAAATAAGATCTAGACCCAAATTGGGAGCCATACCCGGATCACAACCCAAACCTGGATCGGGGACCCGAAACCGAAACTGAACTTAGACCAAAACATGGAAACTGACTAGGGACACAGAACAAGGGTCGGGACCTAGATCCACACCCAGTCTCCATCCCGAACCCAAACTCACAAATGGCACCTTGGACCTAAACTAGAACAAGACCGAGACCCGTGATAGTGATCCTGATCTTGACTCGGATTCGGGTAACGGGGCCTGGAACAGACCAGTAGTCGGTGTCTAGATTTGGGACTCAGACTAGAACCAGAACCCAGACGAAGAACCAAACCCGAACCCGGACCCAGACCTAGAACTGAACACAGACCTAGCCTCGAACCAAAACTGAGACTTGAACTCGGGCCTGGACACGGTCGTGTACCCAGACCGGAATTGAGACCCAGACTTGGACCTAAATCTGGGACCCAATCCCAAACATAGACTTGGACCTAGATAGGGATCTTGATACGAACCTGGCCTCCGACCAAGACCTAGACTGGGATCGAAATGCTTGACCTAGATCTGGACCGAGATCCTGACCAAGACCCTAACTTGGACCCGCACGCATGACCAGAACTTGGACCTGGACCCAAACCTAGACCCAGATCGGGGTCCAGACCTGGACACAAACCCGGACAAAGACTCGGACCCGAACTCAAACTCCCACACCTAGAATCTGACCAAAAGCTAGACCCGGACCCAAACCCAAACTCGAACCCAGATCAGGATAAGAACCAAGGACTTAGACCAAGAACTAAATCCAGACTCAGATCGGGTCTGGAACTTTTGATCTGGACCTAGACTTAAATCCGTACCGGAACCAAAACTCAAACCAGGACGCGAACCACAACCTGAACTAAAACCCCAACTCGAACTCAGAATCGCAAATGGAACTCGAACCTTACTAGGACTAGGGCCAGGACAAGGACCTAAACCAAATCCCAAACCCAGATTAAAACCCAGACAGAGACCTAAACCCGAACCGATACTTGGAATCGAACCCGAACTTAGACCGGGACCTGGCCCCAGAATCAGGATAGGGACCTGGGAAACAGCACTAGGACCGGGAACTAGTACCTGACCAAGACTCGAACATGAAACTAGGACCCAGCTCGTGACCCGGCACCAGAAATGGAACCAGACTCGGACCCGAGATTGAGATTCGAATCTGGACCCATGGCTTGGATAAAACTCGTAGTCGGTGTCAGGATTGAGGACCCAACCCTGGACCCGAACCCTGACCAGGAACCGAACCCACACCCAGACCTGAACCAAGTCCAAAACCCAAAAGTGGACCCGAACCCGTACCCTGTGACCCAAAATTGGAACAAAATCCGAAAGTTTACCGGGACTGGTACTAGGACTTGGACTTGGAATCATAACTCAAATTGGACATAGATCCAGCACTGTAATCGGACTCCAAATCAGACCTAGACCCGAATAGGGAGCCGGACCCGGATCCCAACCCAAACCTAGACTAGGGACCCGAATACGAACCTGAACACAGACCCAAACATGGACCCAGACTAGGGACACAGAACCAGGGTCGGGACCTAGAACCGCGCCCAGTCTCGATCTCGAACCCAAACTCAAAAATGGGACCTGGGACCTAAACTAGAACCAGACCGAGACCCGTGAAAGTGATCTAGATCTTGACTGGGGATTCGGGTAACGGGGCCTGGAACAGACCAGTAATCCGTTTCTAAATCTGGGACTCAGACTAGGACCAGAACCCATACAAAGAACCAAACCCGAACCCTGACCTAGACCTGGAACGCAAAATTAGAACCTGAACAAGAATCGTCGAACCAGGACCCTAGAACAAGACTAGGAACGTGACCAGGACCCAGACCCGGACCAAGAACCGAACACAGACCTAGCCTCAGACCCAAACTGAGACTGGAAATCGGGCCCGAACACGGTCGTGTACCCAGACCGAAACTGAGACCTTGACCTGGACCTAAATCTGGGACCCGATCCAAAACACAAACTTGGACCTCGATAGGGATTCAGATACGAACGTGGACTCGGCCAAGACCCAGATTGGGATCGAAATGTTGGACCTAGATCTGGACCGAGATCCTGACCCAGACCCAAACTTGGACCGGTACTCGTGACCCGAACTTAGACCTGGACCCGAACCTAGACCCAGATCGGGGTCCAGACCTGGACACAAACCCAGACACAGACTCGGACCTGAACTCGAACATACAGCTAGAATCAGACCCAAAGTTAGACCAGAACCCAGACAAAAAGTTGAACCCAGTCCAGGATCAAAACCAAGGACATAGACCCAGAACTGAATCCAGACTCAGATCGGTATTGGAACTTGGGACTCAGACACAACCTAGACCAAGACCCAGGAGGCCAACCCACACCCGGAGCCTGATCTGACCCTAGACTGAAATCCAAACCCGAACCCAAACTCAGACGAGGACTCAAACTCCAACTCGAACTCAACCCCAAACTCGAACTCAGAATCGCAAATGGAACTAAAACCGAACATGGACTAGGACTAGGACCAAGACCTAAACCCATAACCGAACCCAGATCAAAACCTAGACAGAGACCTAAACCCGAACCTTGACTAGGACTCGAACCCAAACCTAGAGCGGGACCCAAACCCAAACAATAACCGAGACCTGGACCCAGAATCAGGATAGGGACTTGGGAAACAGAACTAGGAACGGGACATAGTGCCCGATCCAGACCCGAACTTGAACGTAGCACCCAGCTCATGACCCGGCACCAGAAACGTAACCAGATTCGAACTCGAGATTTGTATCCGGATCTTGACCGAGGGCCTAAACAAAACCCGGAGTCGGTGTCTGGATTTGGGACCCAGCCCAGTACCTAAACCCTGACAACGACCCGAACCAACACCCGGACCTTAACCTAGTCCCAAATCCAAAAGTGGACTCGAACCCGTACCCTGTGACCAAAAGTTGGAACCAAAACCGGAAGTTGATCGGGACTGGAACTAGGACTTGGACATGGAATCATAACTGATATTGGACCTAAATTCAGAACCGTAACCAGACCAGGACCCGAACTCCAAATCAGACGTAGACCCGAATTGGGAGCCGGACCCGGATCCCAACCCAAACCTATACTCAGGACCCGAACCAAACCTGAACTCATACCCAATCATGGAACCAGACTAAGGACACAGAACCAGTGTCGGGACCTAGAACCGCACCGCAGTCTCGATCCCGAACCCGAACTCAGAAATGGGACCTGGGACCTGAACTAGAACCATACCGAGACCCGTGACAGTGATCCAGATCTTCACTCAAGATTCGGGTAAAGGGGCCAGGAACAGACCAGAAGTCGGTTCCTAGATTTGGGACTCAGACTAGGACAAGAACCAAAAGGAAGAACCAAACCCGAACCCTAACCTAGACCTGGGACCCAAAATTAGAACCTAACAAAAATGGTCAAATCAGGACCCTAGAACAAGACTACGACCGTGACCAGGACCCACACCCAGACCTAGAACGAAACTCAGGCCGGGACACGGTCGTGTACCCAGACCGAAACTGAGTCCCGGACCTGGACCTAAATTTGGGACCCGTTCCCAAACACAGAATTGGACCTAGATAGGGATCCGGATACGAACCTGGACTCGGACAAGGACCAAGACTGGGATCGAAATGCTGGACCTAGATCTGGACCGAGATCCTGACCCAAACCCAAACTTGGACCCGCACTCGGGACCCGAACTTGGACCTAGACCCGAACCTAGACACAGATCGGGGTCCAGACCACGACACATACCCGGACACAGACTCGGACATGAACTAAAACCCACACCTAGAATCAGAGCCAAAGCTAGACCTGGACACGGACCTAAACTCGAACCCAGAGAAAAATCAGAACAAAGGACTTAGACCCAGAACTGAATCCAGACTCAGATCGATATTGGAACTTGGGACTCGGACCCAACCTAGACCAAGACCCAGGAGGCGAAGCCACACCCGGAGCCTGATCTAGACCTAGACTGAAATCCGAACCCGAACCCAAACTTAGACCAGGACTCGAACTCCGACAATAACTCAAACCCAAACTCGAACTCAGAATAGCAAATGGAACTAGAACCGAAGTAGGACGAGGACCTGTACAAGGACCTAAACCCAAACCCGAACCCTAATAAAAACCCAAACAAAGACCTAAACCTGAACCGAGACAAGGACATGAACCAAAACCTAAACCGGGACCCAAACCCACACAATAACCGGGACTTGGACCAAGAATCAAGATAGGGACTTGGGAAAAAGAACTAGGACCGGGACCTAGTACCCAACCCATACCCGAACTTGAACCAAGGACCCAGCTCGTTACCCGGCACCAGAAATTGAACCAGACTGGGACCTGAGATTGCGATCCGAATCGGGACCCAGGGCTTGGACGAAACCCATAGTCGGTGTCTGGATTTGGGACCCAGCCCTGGACTCGAACCTTAACAAGCACCAGAACCCACACCCGGACCTGAACCCAGTCCCAAACAAAAAAGTGGACCCGAAACCGTACCATGGGATCCAAAATTGGAACCATAACCGAAAGTTGATTGTGACTGGAACTAGGACTTTGACTTGGAATCATAACTGAAATTGGACCTAGATCCAGAACCGTAATCGGACCAGGACCCGGATTCCAAATCAGACCTAGACCCAAATTGGGAGCCAGACCCGGATCCCAACCCAAACCTGGACCGGCGACCCGAAACCGAAACTGAACTCAGACCAAAACTTGGAAACAGATTAGGGACACAGAACAAGGGTCAGGACCTAGATCCACACCTAGTCTCCCTCCCGAACCCAAACTCACAAATGGCACCTCGGACCTGAACTAGAACAAGACCGAGACACCTGATAGTGATCCAGATCTTGACTCGGATTCGGGTAACGGGGCCTGGAACAGACCAGTAGTCGGTGTCTAGATTTGGGACTCAGACTAGGACCAGAACCCAGACGAAGAACCAAACCCGAACCCATACCTAGACCTGGGACCCAAAATTAGAACCTGAACAAGAATTGCCAAACTAGGACCATAGAACAAGACTAGGATCAAGACCAGGACCCGGACCCAGACCTAGAATCGAACACAGACCAAGCCTCGAACCCAAACTGAAACTGGAACTCGGGCCCGGACACGGTCGTGTACCCAGACTGGAATTGAGACCCAGACTTGGACCGAAATCTGGGACTCGATCTCAAACACAGACTTGGACCTAGATAGTGATCTTGATACGAACCTTGCCTTCGACCAAGACCTAGACTGGGATCGAAATGCCTGACCTAGATCTAGACCGAGATCCTGACCCAGACCCTAACTTGGACCCGCACTCACGACCCGAACTTAGACCTGGACCAAAACCTAGGCCCAGATCGGGGTCCAGACCTGGACACAAACCCGAACAAAGACTCGGAGCCGAACAAAAACTCCCACACCTAGTTACTGACCAAAAGCTAGACCCGGACCCGGACCCAAACTCGAACCCAGACCAGGATCAGAACCAAGGACCTATGCCCAAAACTAAATCCTGACTCAGATCGGGATTGGAACTTCTGATCTGGACCTAGAGTTAAATCCGGACCCGCACCAAAACTCAAACTCGAACTCATAATCGCAAATGGAACTCGAACCTTACTAGGACTAGGGCCAGGACAAGGACCTAAACCAAATCCCGAAGCCAGATTAAAACCCACACAGAGACCTAAACCCTAACCGATACTTGGACTCGAACCCGAACATAGACCGGGACCCAAACCCACACTATAATCGGGACCTGGACCTAGAATCAGGATAGGGACCTAGGAAAAAGAACTAGGACCGGGAACTAGTACCCGACCTAGACTCCAACATGAACCGAGGACCCAGCTCGTGACCCGGCAACAGAAATGGAACCAGACTGGGACCCGAGATTGGGATCTGGATCTGGACCCATGGCTTGGATAAAACTCGTAGTCGGTGTCAGGAACCGAACCCAGCCCTGGACCTGAACCAAGTCCAAAACCCAAAAGTGGAGCCGAACCCGTACCGTGTGACCCAAAATTGGAACAAAATCTGGAAGTTTACCGGGACTGGTACTAGGACTTGGACTTGGAATCATAACTCAAATTTGACATAGATCCAGCACTGTAACCGGACTCCAAATCAGACCTAGACCCGAATAGGGAGCCGGACCCGGATCCCAACCCAAACCTGGACTAGGGACCCGAATACGAACCTGAACTCAGACCCAAACATGGAACCAGACTAGGTACACAGAACTAGGGTCGGGACCTAGAACCGCACCCCAGTCTCGATCCCGAACCCAAACTCAGAAATGGGACCTGGGACCTGAACAAGAACCAGACCGAGACCAGTGAAAGTGATCCAGATCTTGACTGGGGATTCGTGTAACGGGGCCTGGAACAGACCAGTAATCGATTTCTAGATCTGGGACTCAGACTAGGACCAGAACCCATACGAAGAACCAAACCCGAACCCAGACCTAGACCTGGGACCCAAAATTAGAACCTGAACAAGAATCGCCGAACCAGGACCCTAGAAAAGGACTAGGACCGTGACTAGGACCCAAACCCAGACCTAGAACCGAAGACAGACCTAGCCTCAGACCCAAACTGAGACTGGAAATCGGGCTCGAACACGGTCGTGTACCCAGACCGGAACTGAGACCTGGACCTGGACCTAAACCTGGGACCCGATCCAAAACACAAACTTGGACCTAGATAGGGATCCGGATACGAACCTGGACTCGGACAAATACCCACACTTGGACCCGCACTCGGGACCCGAACTTGGACACAAAACTAAACACGGAGTCGGACCCGAACTCAAACCCACACCTAGAATCAGACCCAAAGCTAGACCCAAACTCGGACCAAAACTCCAACCCAGACCAGGATCAAAACAAAGGACTTAGACCTAGAACAGAATCCAAATTCTGATCGGGATTGGAACTTGGGACTCGGACCCAACCTAGACCAAAGACCCAGGACGCTAACCCACACCCAGAGCCTTATCTGGACATACACTGAAATCCGGACCCGAGCTCAAACCCAAACTCGAACTCAGAATCGCAAATGGAACTAGAACTGAACTAGGACTAGGACCAGGACCAGGACCTAAATCCAAACCCGAACCCAGATCAAAACCCAGACAGAGACCTAAACCTGAACCAAGACTAGGACTCGTACCTGAACTTAGACCGAGACCAAAACCCACACAATAACCAGGACCTGGATCGAGAATCATGATAGGGACCTGGGAAACAGAACTAGGATCGGGACCTAGTACCCGACCCAGACCCGGCACCAGAAATGGAACCAGACTGGGACCCGAGATTGGGATCCGGATCTTGACCCAGGGCTTTGAAAAAACCCGTAATCGCTGTCTGTAATTGGGACCCAGCCTTGGACTCGAACCCTCACAAGTACAAGAACCCACACCCAGACTGAACCAAGTCCCAAACCCAAAAGTGGACCCAAACCCGTAACCTGTGACCCAAAATCGAAACCAAAACTCGAAGTTGACCGGGACTGGAACTAGGACTTGGACTTGGAATCATAACTGAAATTCGACATAGATCTAGAACCGTAATCGGACCAGGACCCCGACTCGGATCCCAACCCAATCCTAGACTCGGGACCCGAACCCGAACTTGAACTCAGACAAAAACATGGAACCAGACTAACACAGAACCTAAACCTAGACCTGGGACCCAAAATTAGAACCTGAACAAGAATCGCCAAACCTGGACCCTAGAAAAGACTAGGACCGAGACCAGGACCCGGACCCGGACCCAGACCTAGAACCGAACACACACCTTGCCTCAAACTCAAACTGACACTGGAACTCGGGCCCAGACACGGTCGTGTGCCCAGACCGAAATTGAGCCCCGAACCTGGACCTAAATCTGAGACGCGATCCAAAACACAGACTTGGACCTAGATAGGGATCCAGATACGAACCTCAACTCGGACCAAGTCCAAAACTGGGATCGAAATGCTGGACCAAGATCTGGACCGAGATCCTGACCCAGACCCAAACTTGGACCGGCACTCGTGCCCCGAACTTGGACCCAGACCCGAACCTAGACCTCGATCGTGGTGCAGACCTGTACACAAACCCAGACCCAGACTCGGACACGAACTCAAACATACACGTAGAATCAGACCCAAAGCTAGACCTGGACACAGACCCAAACTCGAACCGAGACCTGGATCAGAACCAAGGACTTAGACCCAGAACTGAATCCAGACTCAGATCGGTATTGGAACTTGGGACACGGACCCAACCAAGACCAAGACCAAGGAGGCGAACCCACACCCGGAGCCTGATCTCACCCTAGACTGAAATCCAGACCCAAACCCAAACTCAAACAAGGACTCAAACTCCCACCCGAACTCAACCCCAAACTCGAACTCATAATCACAAATGGAACTAGAACCGAACTAGGACTAGGACCAGGACCAGGACCTAAACCCAAACGCGAACCCAAATCAAAACCCAGACAGAGACCTAAACTCGAACCCAACCTAGGACTCGAACCAGAACATAGACCGGGACCCAAACCTACACATTAATTGGGACCTGGACCCAGAATAAGGATAGGGACTTGGGAAACAGAACTAGGATCGAGACCTAAAAACTGACCTAGACGCGAACTTGGACCTAGGACCAAGCTCGTGACCCGGCACCAGAAATGGAACCAGACTGGGACCCGAGATTGGGATCCAGATCTAGATCAAGGGCTGGGACAAAACTCGTAGTCGGTGTCTTGATTTGAGACCCAAACAAGTACTCGAACCCTGACAACGACCCGAACCCACACCCGGACCTGAACCCAATCCCAAACCAAAATGTGGACTTGAACCCTTAACTTGTTACCCAAAATTGGAAACAAAACCTGAAGTTAATCAGAACTAGAACTAGGATTTGGACTTGGAATCATAACTGAAATTTGACGTAGATCTAGAACCGTAACCAGACCTGGACCCGGACTCCAAATCTGACCTAGACCTGAATTGGGAGCCGAACCCGGATCCCAACCAAAACTTGGACTCGGGACCGACCCAAACCTGAATTCAGAACAAAACATGGAACCAGACTAGGGACATAGAACTTGGGTCGGGACCTAGAACCGCACCCAGTCTCGATCCTGAACTCAAACTCAGAAATGGGACCTGATACATGAACAAGAACAAGACTGAAACCCGTGACAGTGATCCAGATCCTAACTCAGGATTCAGGTAACGGGGCCTCGAACAGACCAGTAGTCGGTGTCTAGATCTAGGACTCAGACTAGGACAAGAACCAAGACCAAAAACAAAACCCGAACCAAGACCAAGACTTGGGACCCAAAATTAGAACCTGAACAAGAATCGTCGAACCAGGACCCTAGATAAAGATTAGGACCATGACAAGGATTCAGACCCAGACCTAGAACCGAACACAGAACTAGCCTCAAACCCAAACTGAAACTGGAACTCAGGCCCGGACACGGTCGTGTACCCAGACCGGAACTGAGACCCGGACCTGGACCTAAATTTGGGACCCGTTCCCAAACACAGAATTGGACCTAGATAGGGATCCGGATACGAACCTGGACTCGGACCAAGACCAAGACAGGGATCGAAATGCTGGACCTAGATCTAGACCGAGATCCTGACCCAGACACAAACTTGGACCCGAACTTGGACCTAGACCCGAAACTAGACAAAGATTGGGATCCAGACCAGGACACATGCCCGGACACAGACTCGGACCCGAACTCAAACCCACACCTAGAATAAGAGACAAAGCTAGACCTTGAGACGGACCCAAACTCGAACCGAAAGAAAAATCAGAACAAAGGACTTAGACCCAGAACTGAATCCAGACTCAGATCGGTATTGGAACTTGGGACTCGGACCCAACCTAGACCACGACCCAGGAGGCGAACCCACACCTAGAGCGTGATCTGACCCTAGACTGAAATCCGGACCCGAACCCAAAATAAGAGAAGGACTCGAACTCCAACCCGAACTCAACCCCAAACTTGAACTCAGAATTGGAAATGGAACTAGAACCGAACAAGGGCTAGGACTAGGACCAAGACCTAAACCCAAAATCGAACTCAGATCAAAATCTAGACAGAGACCTAAACCCGAACCTTGACTAGGACTCGAACCCAAACCTACACCGGGACCCAAACCCAAACAATAACGGAGACCTGGACCCAGAATCAGGATAGGGACTTGGGAAACAGAACTAGGAACGGGACGTAGTTCCCGATCCAGACCCGAACTTGAACGTAGCACCCAGCTCGTGACCCGACACTAGAAATGTAACCAGATTCAGACCCGAGTTTTGTATCCGGGTCTTGACCAGCGGCTTAGACAAAACCTGGAGTCGGTGTCTGGATTTGGGACCCAGCCCAGTACCCAAACCCTGACAACAACCCGAACCCACACCCGGACCTTTACCTAGTCCCAAATCCAAAAGTGGACCCGAACCCGTACCCTGTGACAAAAAATTGGAACCAAAACTGGAAGTTGATCAGGACTGGAACTAGGACTTGGACTTGGAATCATAACTGAAATTGGACCTAGATTCAGAATCGTAACCGGACCAGGACCGGAGTCCTAATCAGACCTAGACCCGAATTATGAGCGGGACCCGGATCCCAACCCAAAACTAGACTCAGGACCCGAACCAAACCTGAACTCATACCCATCATGGAACCAGACTAAGGACACAGAGCCAGTGTCGGGACCTAGAACCGCACCCCAGTCTCGATCCCGAACCCAAACTCAAAAATGGGGCCTGGGATGTGAACCATAACCATACCGAGACCCGTGACAGTGATCCAGATCTTCACTCAGGATTCGGGTAAAGGGGCCTACAACAGACCAGAACTCGGTTCCTAGATTTGGGACTCCGACTAGGACAAGAACCAAGAGGAAGAACCAAACCCGAACCCAGACCTAGACCTGGGACCCAAAATTAGAACCTAACAAAAATTGTCGAACCAAGACCCTAGAACAAGAAAACGACTGTGACCAGGACCCGGACCCAGTCCTAGAACGGAACTCAGGCCCGGACACGGTCGTGTACCCAGACCGGAACTGAGACCCGGACCTGGACCTAAACTCCAACCCAAACTTGGACCAGGACTCGAACTCCAACCCGAACTCAGCCCCAAACTCGAACTCAGAATCGCAAATGGACTTAGAACCGAACAAGGACTAGGACTAGGAACAAGACCTAAACCCAAAACCGAACCCAGATCAAAACCTAGATAGAGAACTAAACCCGAACCTTGACTAGGACTCGAACCCAAACCTAGACCGGGACCCAAACCCAAACAATAACCGAGACCTGGACCCAGAATCAGGATAGGGACTTGGGAAACAGATCTAGGAACAGGATGTAGTTCCCGATCGAGACCCGAACTTGAACGTAGCACCCATCTCGTGACCCTGCACCAGATTGTAACCAGATTCAGACCCGAGATTTGCATCCAGATATTGACAAGGGGCTTGGACAAAACCCGGAGTCGGTGTCTAGATTTGGGACCCAGCCCAGTACCCAAACCCTTACAACGACCCGAACCCACACCCGGACCTTAACCTAGTCCCAAATCCAAAAGTGGACCCGAACCCCTACCCTGTGACCAAAAATTGGAACCAAAATCGGAAGTTGATCGGGACTGGAACTAGGACTTAGACTTGGATTCATAACTGAAATTGGACCTAGATTCAGAACCGTAACCGAACCAGGACCCGGACTCACAATTAGACCTAGACCCGAATTGGGAGCCGGACCCAGATCCCAACGAAAACCTAAACTTAGGACCCGAACCAAACCTGAACTCATACCTAATCATGGAACCTGACTAAGGACGCAAAACAGGTGTCGGGACCTAGAACCGCACCCCAGTCTCGATCCCGAACCCGAACTCAGAAAATGGACCTGGGACCTGAACAAGAACCATACCGAGACCCGTGACAGTGATCCAGATCTTCACTCAGGATTCGGGTAAAGGTGCCTGCAACAGACCAGAAGTCGGTTCCAAGATTTGGGACTCATACTAGGACAAGAACCAAGAGGAAGAGCCAAACCCGAACCCAGACCTAGACCTGGGACCCAAAATTAGAACCTAACAAAAATCGCCGAACCAAGACCCTAGAACAAGACTACGACCGTGACCAGGACCCGGACCCAGAACTAGAACGGAACTCAGGCCCGGACACGGTCTTGTACCCAGACCGGGACTGAGACCCGGACCTGGACCTAAATTTGGGACCCGTTCCAAACAAAGAATTGGACCTACATAGGGATCCAGATACGAACCTGGACTCGGACCAAGACCAAGACTGAGATCGAAATGCTGGACCTAGATCTAGACTAAGATCCTGACCCAGACCCAAACTTGGACCCGCACTCGGGACCCGAACTTGGACCTAGACTCGAACCTAGACATAGATTGGGGTCCAGACCAGGACACATACCCGGACACAGACTCGAACCCGAACTCAAACCCACACCTAGAATCAGAGCGAAAGCTAGACCTGGAGATGGACCCAAACTCGAACCCAGAGAAAAATCAAAACAAAGGACTTAGACTCAAAACTGAATCTAGACTAAGATCAGTATTGGAACTTGGGACTCGGACCCAACCTAGACCAAGACCCAGGAGGCGAACCCACACCCGGAGCCTGATCTGACCCTAGACTGAAATCTGGACCCGAACCAAAACTCAGACAAGGACTCGAACTCCAACCCGAACTCAACCCCAAACTCGAACTCAGAATCGCAAATGGAACTAGAACCGAACAAGGACTAGGACTAGGACCAAGACCTAAACCCGAAACCGAACCTAGATCAAAACCTATACAGAGACCTAAACCCGAACCTTGACTAGGACTCGAACCCAAACCTAGACCGGGACCCAAACCAAAACAATAACCGAGACCTGGACCCAGAATCAGGATAGGGACTTGGGAAACAGAACTAGGAACAGGACGTAGTTCCCGATCCAGACACAAACTTGAACGTAGCACCCAGCTCGTGACCCGGCACCAGATTGTAACAAGATTCGGACTCAAGATTTGTATCCGGATCTTGACCAGGGGCTTGGACAAAACCCTGAGTCGGTGTCTGGATTTGGGACCCAGCCCAGTACCCAAACTCTTACAACGACCCGAACCCACAACCGAACCTTAACCTAGTCCCAAATCCAAAAGTGGACCCGAACCCCTACCCTGTGACCAAAAATTGGAACCAAAATCGGAAGTTGATCGGGACTCGAACTAGGACTTGGACTTGGATTCATAACTGAAATTGGACCTAGATTCAGAACCGTAACCGAACCAGGACCCGGACTCACAATTAGACCTAGACCCGAATTGGGAGCCGGACCCAGATCCCAACCCAAACCTAAACTCAGGACCCGAACAAAACCTGAACTCATACCTAATCATGGAACCTGATTAAGGACACAAAACCAGTGTCGGGACCTAGAACCGCACCCCAGTCTCGATCCCGAACCCGAACTCAGAAATGGGACCTGGGAGCTGAACAAGAACCATACCGAGACCCGTGACAGTGATCCAGATCTTCACTCAGGATTCGAGTAAAGGTGCCTGCAACAGACCAGAAGTCGGTTCCTAGATTTGGGACTCAGACTAGGACAAGAACCAAGAGGAAGAACCAAACCCGAACCCAGACCTAGAACTGGGTCCCAAAATTAGAACCTAACAAAAATCGTCGAACCAAGACCCTAGAACAAGACTACGACCGTGACCAGGACCCGGACCCAGACCTAAAACGGAACTCATGCCCCGACACGGTCGTGTACCGAGACCGAAACTGAGACCCGGACCAGGACCTAAATTTGGGACCCGTTCCAAACACAGAATTGGACCTAGATAGGGATCCGGATACGAACCTGGACTCGGACCAAGACCAAGACTGGGATCGAAATGCTGGACCTAGATCTAGACCGAGATCCTGACCCAGACCCAAACTTGGACCCGCACTCGGGACCCGAACATGGACCTAGACCCGAACCTAGACATAGATCGGGGTCCAGACCAGGACACATACCCGGACACAGACTCGGACTCGAACTCAAACCCACACCTAGAATCAGAGCGAAAGCTAGACTTGGAGACGGACCCAAACTCGAACCCAGAGAAAAATCAAAACAAAGGACTTAGACCCAGAACTGAATCCATACTCAGATCGGTATTGGAACTTGGGACTCGAACCCAACCTAGACCAAGACCCAGGAGACGAACCCACACCCGGAGCCTGATATGACCCTAGACTGAAATCTGGACCCGAACCCAAACTCAGACCAGGACTCGAACTCCAACCCGAACTCAACCCCAAACTCGAACTCAGAATCACAAATGGAACTAGCACCGAACAAGGACTAGGACTAGGACAAAGACCTAAACTCAAAGCCGAACCTAGATCAAAACCTAGAGAGAGACCTAAACCAGAACCTTGACTAGGACTCGAACCCAAACCTACACAGGGACCAAATCCAAAACAATAACCGAGACCTTGACCCAGAATCAGGATAGGGACTTGGGAAACAGAACTAGGAACAGAACGTAGTTCCCGATCCAGACCTGAACTTGAACGTAGCACCCAGCTCGTGACCCGACACCAGATTGTAACCAGATTCGGACCCGAGATTTGTATCTGAATCTTGATCGGGGGCTTGGACAAAACCCGGAGTCAGCGTCTGGATTTGGGACCCAGCCCAGTACCCAAACCCTTACAACGACCCGAACCCACACCCGGACCTTAACCTAGTCCGAAATCCAAAAGTGGACCCGAACCCCTAACCTGTGACCAAAAATTGGAACCTAAACCGGAAATTGATCGGGACTGGAACTAGGACTTGGTCTTGGAATCATAACTGAAATTGGACCTAGATTCAAAACCGTAACCGGACCAGGACCCGGACTCCCAATTAGACCTAGACCCGAATTGGGAACCGGACCCGGATCCCAACCCAAACATAGACTCAGGACCTGAACCAAACCTGAACTCATACCTAATCATGGAACCAGACTAAGGACAGAGAACCAGTGTCGGGACCTAGAACCGCACCACAGTCTCGATCAAGAACCCGAACTCAAAAATGGGACTTGGGACCTGAACCAGAACAATACCGAGACCCGTGAAAGTTATCCAGATCTTCACTCAGGATTCGGGTAAAGGGGACTGCAACAAACTAGAAGTCAGTTCCTAGATTTCGGACTCAGACTAGGACAAGAACCAAGAGGAAGAAACAAACTCGAACCCAGACCTAGACCTGGGACCCAAAATTAGAACCTAACAAAAATCGGAGAACCGGGACCCTAGAACAAGACTACGACTGTGACCAGGACCCGGACCCAGACCTAGAACGGAACTCAAGCCCGGACACGGTCGTGTACCCAGACCCAAACTGAGACCCGGACCTGGACCTAAATTTGGGACCCATTCCCAAACACAGAATTGGACCTAGATAGGGATCCGGATACGAACCTGGACTCAGACCAAGACCAAGACTGGGAACAAAATGCTGGACCTAGATCTAGACCGAGATCTTGACCCAGACCCAAACTTGGACGCGCACCCGGGACCCGAACTTGGACCTAGACCTGAACTTAGACACAGATCGGGGTCCAGACCAGGATACATACCCGGACACAGACTCGGACCCCAACTCAAACCCACACCTAGAATCAGAGCCAAAGCTAGACCTGGACACGGACCCAAACTCGAACCCAGAGAAAAATGAGAAGAAGGGACTTAGACCCAGAACTGAATCCAGACTCTGATCGGTATTGGAACTTAGGACTCGGACCGAACCTAGACCAAGACCCAGGAGGCGAACCCAAACCCGGAACCTGATCTGACCCTAGACTGAAATCCGGACCCAAACCCAAACTCAGACCAGGACTCGAACTCCAACCCGAACTCAACCCCAAACTCGAACTCAGAATCGCAAATGGAACTAGAACCGAACAAGGACTAGGACTAGGACAAAGACCTAAACCCAAAACCGAACCCAGATCAAAACCTATACAGAGACCTAAACCCGAACCTTGACTAAGACTCGAACCCAAACCTCGACCGGGAACCAAACCCAAACAATAACCGAGACCTGGACCCAGAATCAGGATAGGGACTTGGGAAACAGAACTAGGAACGGGACGTAGTTCCCGATCCAGACCCGAACTTGAACATAGCACCCTGCTCGTGACTCGGCACCAAAAATGTAACCAGATTTAGACCCGAGAATTGTATCCCGATCTTGACCCAGGGCTTGGACAAAACCCGGAGTCGGTGTCTGGATTTGGGACCCAACCCAGTACCCAAACCCTTACCACGACCCGAACCCACATCCGAACCTTAACCTAGTCCCCAATCCAAAAGTGGACCCGAACCCATACCCTGTGACAAAAAATTGGAACCAAAACCGGAAGTCTATCGGGACTGGAACTAGGACTTGGACTTGGAATCATAACTGAAATTGGACCTAGATTCAGAACCGTAACCGGACAAGGACCCGGACTCCCAATCAGACCTAGACCCGAATTGGGAGCCGGACCCAGATCCCAACCCAAACCTAGACTCAGGACCCGAACAAAACCCAAACTCATACCCAATCATGGAACCTGAGTAAGGACACAGAACTCAACCCGAAACTCGAACTCAGAATCGCAAATGGCACTAGAACCGAACAAGGACTAGGACTACGACCAAGACCTAAACCCAAAACCGAACCCAGATCAAAACCTGGACAGAGACCTAAACCTGAACCTTCACTATTACTCGAACCCAAACCTAGACCGGGACCCAAACAAAAACAATAACCGAGACCTGGACCCAGAATCAGGATAGGGACTTGGGAAACAAAACTAGGAACGGGACGTAGTTCCCGATCCAGACCCGAACTTGAACGTAGCACCCAGCTCGTGACCCGGCACCAAATTGTAACCAGATTCGGACCCGAGATTTGTATCCGGATCATGACCAGGGGCTTGGACAAAACCCAGAGTCAGTGTCTGGATTTGGGACCCAGCCTAGTACCCAAACCCTTACAACGACCCGAACCCACACCCGGACCTTAACCTAGTCCCAAATCCAAAAGTGGACCCGAAGCCCTACCCTGTGACCAAAAATTGGAACCAAAACCAGAAGTTGATCGGGACTGGAACTAGGACTTGGACTTGGAATCATAAATGAAATTGGATCTAGATTCAGAACCGTACCCGGACCAGGACCCGGACTCCCAGTTAGACCTAGACCCGAATTGGGAGCCGGACCCGGATCCCAACCCATACATAGACTCAGGACCCGAATCAAACCTGAACTCATACCTAATCATGGAACCAGACTAAGGACACAGAACCAGTGTCGGGACCTAGAACCGCACCCCAGTCTCGATCCCGAACCCGAACTCAAAAATGGGACCTGGGACCTAAACCAGAACCATACCGAGACCTGTGACAGTTAACCAGATCTTCACTCAGGATTCGGGTAAATGGGCCTCCAACAAACCAGAAGTCGGTTCCTAGATTTCGGACTCAGACTAGGACAAGAACCAAAAGGTAGAACCAAACCCGAACCCAGACCTAGACCTGGGACCCAAAATTAGAACCTAACAAAAATCGGAGAACCAGCACCCTAGAACAAGACTACCACTGTGACCAGGACCCGGACACAGACCTAGAACGGAACTCAAGCCCGGACACGGTCGTGTACCCAGACCCGAACTGAGACCCGAACCTGGACCTAAATTTGGGAACCGTTCCCAAACACAGAATTGGACCTAGATAGGGATCCGGATACGAACCTGGACTCGGACCAAGACCAAGACTGGGAACGAAATGCTGGACCTAGATCTAGACCGAGATCCTGACTCAGACCCAAAATTGGACCCGCACTCGGGACCCCAACTTGGACCTAGACCCGAACCTAGACACAGATCGGGTCTAGACCAGGACACATACCCGGACACAGACTCGGATCCCAACTCAAACCCACACCTAGAATCAGAGCCAAAGCTAGACGTGGACACGGACCCAAACTCGAACCCATAGAAAAATCAGAAGAAGGGACTTAGACCCAGAACTGAATCCAGACTCAGATCGGTATTGGAACTTAGGACTCGGACCCAACCTAGACCAAGACCCAGGAGGCGAACCCAAACCCGGAGCCTGATCTGACCCTAGACTTAAATCCGGACCCGAACCCAAACTCAGACCAGGACTCGAACTCCAACCCGAACTCAACCCCAAACTCGAACTCAGAATCGCAAATGGAACTAGAACCGAACAAGGACTAGGACTAGGACAAAGACCTAAACCCAAAACCGAGCCCATATCAAAACCTATACAGAGACCTAAACCCGAACCATGACGAGGACTCGAACCCAAACCTTGACCGGGAACTAAACCCAAACAATAACCGAGACCTGGAACCAGAATCAGGATAGGGACTTGGGAAACAGAACTAGGAACGGGACGTAGTTCCCGATCCAGACCCGAACTTGAACATAGCACCCTGCTCGTGACCCGGCACCAGAAATGTAACCAGATTCAGACCCGAGAATTGTATCCGGATCTTGACCCAGGGCTTGGACAAAACCCGGAGTCGGTGACTGGATTTGGGACCCAGCCCAGTACCCAAACTCTTACAACGACCCGAACCCACACCAGGACCTTAACCTAGTCCCCAATCCAAAAGTGGACCCGAACCCATACCCTGTGACAAAAATTGGAACCAAAACCGGAAGTCTATCGGGACTGGAACTAGGACTTGGACTTGGAATCATAACTGAAATTTGACCTAGATTCTGAACCGTAACCGGACCAGGAACCGGACTCCCAATCAGACCTAGACCCGAATTGGGAGCCGGACCCGGATCCCAACCCAAACCTAGACTCAGGACCCGAACCAAACCGAAACTCATACCCAATCATGGAACCTGACTACGGACACAGAACTCAACCCCAAACTCGAACTCAGAATCGCTAATGGCACTAGAACCGAACAAGGACTAGGACTAGGACCAAGACCTAAACCCAAAACCGAACCCAGATAAAAACCTAGACAGAGACCTAAACCCGAACCTTGACTAGGACTCGAACCCAAACCTACACCGCGACCCAAACAAAAACAAAAACCGAGACCTGGACCCAGAATCAGGATAGGGACTTGGGAAACAAAACTAGGAACGGGACGTAGTTCCCGATCCAGACCCGAACTTGAACATAGCACCCTACTCGTGACCCGGCACCAAAAATGTAACCAGATTCAGACCCGAGAATTGTATCCGGATCTTGATCTAGGGCTTGGACAAAACTCGGAGTCGGTGTCTGGATTTGGGACCCAGCCCAGTACCCAAACCCTTACAACGACCCGCACCCACACACGGACCTTAACCTAGTCCCCAATCCAAAAGTGGACCCGAACCCATACCCTGTGACAAAAAATTGGAACCAAAACCGGAAGTCTATCGGGAATGGAACTAGGACTTGGTCTTGGAATCATAACTGAAATTGGACCTTGATTCAGAACTGTAACCGGACCAAGACCCGGACTCCCAATCAGACCTAGACCCGAATTGGAAGCCGGACCCGGATCCCAACCCAAACCTAGACTCAGGACCCGAACCAAACCTAAACTCATACCCAATCATGGAACCTGACTAAGGACACATAACTCAACCCCAAACTCGAACTCAGAATCGCAAATGGAACTAGAACCGAACAAGGACTAGGACTAGGACCAAGACCTAAACCCAAAACCGAACCCAGATCAAAACCTATACAGAGACCTAAACCCGAACCTTGACTAGGACTCGAACCCAAACCTAGACCTGGACCCAAACAAAAACAATAACCGAGACCTGGACCAAGAATCAGGATAGGGACTTGGGAAACAAAACTAGGAACGGGACGTAGTTCCCGATCCAGACCTGAATTTGAACGTAGCACCCAGCTCGTGACCCGACACCAGATTGTAACAAGATTCGGACCCGAGATTTGTATCCGGATCTTGACCAGGGGTTTGGACAAAACACGGAGTCGGTGTCTGGATTTGGGACCCAGCCCAGTACCCAAACCCTTACAACGACCCGAACCCACACCCAAACTTAACCTAGTCCCAAATCCAAAAGTGGACCCGAACCCCTATCCTGTGACCAAAAATTGGAACCAAAACTGGAAGTTGATCGGGACTGGAACTAGGACTTGGACTTGGAATCATAACTGAAATTGGACCTAGATTCAGAACCGTAACCGGACCAGGACCCGGACTCCCAATTAGACCTAGACCCGAATAGGGAGCCGGACCCGGATCCCAACCCATACATAGACTCAGGACCCGAACCAAACCTGACCTCATACCTAATCATGGAACCAGACTATGGACACAGAACCAGTGTGGGGACCTAGAACCGCACTACAGTCTCTATCCCGAACCCGAACTCAAAAATGGGACCTGGGACCTGAACCAGAACCATACCGAGACCCGTGACAGTTATCCAGATCTTCACTCAGGATTCGGGTAAAGGGGCCTGCAACAAACCAGAAGTCGGTTCCTAGATTTCGGACTCAGACTAGGACAATAACCAAGAGGAAGAACCAAACCCGAACCCAGACCTATACATGGGACCCAAGATTAGAACCTAACAAAAATCGGAGAACCAGGACCCTAGAACAAGACTACGACTGTGACGAGGACCCGGACACAGACCTAGAACAGAACTCAAGCCCGGACAGGGTCGTGTACCCAGACCCGAACTGAGACCCGGACCTGGACCTAAATTTGGGACCCGTTTCCAAACAAAGAATTGGACCTAGATAGGGATCCGGATACGAACCTGGACTCGGACAAAGACCAAGAGTGGGAACGAAATGCTGGACCTAGATCTAGACCGAGATCCTGACCCAGACCCAAACTTGGACCCGCACTCGGGACCCGAACTTGGACCTACACCTGAACCTACACACAGATCGGGGTCCAGACCAGGACACATACCCGGACACAGACTCGGACCCCAACTCAAACCCACACCTAGAATCAGAGCAAATGTTAGACGTGGACACGGACCCAAACTCGAACCCATAGAAAAATCAGAAGAACGGACTTAGACCCAGAACTGAATCCAGACTCAGATCGGTATTGGAACTTAGGACTCGGACCCAACCTAGACCTAGACCCAGGAGGCGAACCCAAACCCAGAGCCTGATCTGACCCTAGACTGAAATCCGGACCCGAACCCAAACTCAAACCAGGACTCGAACTCCAACCAGAACTCAACCCCAAACTCGAACTCAGAATCGCAAATGGAACTAGAACCGAACAAGGACTAGGACTAGGACAAAGACCTAAACCTAAAACGGAACCCAGATCAAAACCTACACAGAGACCTAAACCCGAACCTTGACTAGGACTCGAACCCAAACCTTGACCGGGAACAAAACCCAAACAATAACCGAGACCTGGACCCAGAATCAGGATAGGGACTTGGGAAACAGAACTAGGAACGGGACGTAGTTCCTGATCCAGACCCGAACTTGAACATAGCACCCTGCTCGTGACCCGGCACCAGAAATGTAACCAGATTCAGACCCGAGAATTGTATCCGGATCTTGACCCAGGGCTTGGACAAAACACGGAGTCGGTGTCTGGATTTGGGAGCCAGCCCAGTACCCAAACCCTGACAACGACCCGAACCCACACCCGGACCTTAACCTAGTCCCCAATCCAAAAGTGGAACCGAACCCATACCCTGTGACAAAAAATTGGAACCAAAACTGGAAGTCTATCGGGACTGGAACTAG
This sequence comes from Cannabis sativa, assembly GCF_029168945.1. Lineage (NCBI taxonomy): Eukaryota > Viridiplantae > Streptophyta > Magnoliopsida > Rosales > Cannabaceae > Cannabis > Cannabis sativa. The sequence goes on along the minus strand of NC_083607.1, from coordinate 26,981,160 downwards.
GACTTGGACTTCGAATCATAACTGAAATTGGACCTAGATTCAGAACCGTAACCGGACAAGGAACCGGACTCCCAATCAGACCTAGACCCGAATTGGGAGCCAGACCCGGATCCCAACCCAAACCTAGACTCAGGACCCGAACCAAACCTAAACTCATACCCAATCATGGAACCAGACTAAGGACACAGAATCAGTGTCGGGACCTAGAATCGCACTCCAGTCTCGATCCCAAACCCGAACTCTGAAATGGGACCTGGCACCTGAACCAGAACAATACCGAGACCCGTGACAGTGATCTAGATCTTCACTAAGGATTCGGGTAAAGGGGCCTGGAACAGACCAGAAGTCGGTTCCTAGATTTCGCACTCAGACTAGGACAAGAACCAAGAGGAAGAACCAAACCCGAACCCAGACCTAGACCTGGGACCCAAAATTAGAACTTAACAAAAATCGGAGAACCAGGACCCTAGAACAAGACTACGACTATGACCAGGACCCGGACACAGACTTAGAACGGAACTCAAGCCCGGACACGGTCGTGTACCCAGACCCGAACTGAGACCCGGACCTGGACCTAAATTTAGGACCCGTTCCCAAACACAGAATTGGACCTAGATAGGGAACTGGATACGAACCTGGACTCGGACCAAGACCAAGACTGGGAACGAAATGGTGGACCTAGATCTAGACCGAGATCCTAACCTAGACCCAAACTTGGACCCGCACTCGGGACCCGAACTTGGACCTAGACCCGAACCTAGACACAGATCGGGGTCCAGACCAGGACACATACCCGGACACAGACTCGGACCCCAACTCAAACTCACACGTAGAATCAGAGCCAAAGCTAGACCTGGACACGGACCCAAACTCGAACCCATAGAAAAATTAGAAGAAGGGACTTAGACCCAAAACTGAATCCAGACTCAGATCGGTATTGGAACTTAGGACTCGGACCCAACCTAGACCAAGACCCAGGAGGCGAACCCAAACCCGAAGCCTGATCTGACCCTAGACTGAAATCCGGACCCGAACCCAAACTCAGACCAGGACTCGAACTCCAACCCGAACTCAACCCCAAACTCGAACTCAGAATCGCAAATGGAACTAGAACCGAACAAGGACTAGGACTAGGACAAAGACCTAAACCCAAAACCGAACCCAGATCAAAACCTATATAGAGACCTAAACCCGAACCTTGACTAGAACTCGAACCCAAACCTCGACCGGGAACCAAACCCAAACAATAACCGAGACCTGGACTCTGAATCAGGATAGGGACTTGGGAAACAGAACTAGGAACGGGACGTAGTTCCCGATCCAGACCCGAACTTGAACATAGCACTCTACTCGTGACCAGGCACCTGAAATGTGACCAGATTCAAACCCGGAGTCGGTGTCTGGATTTGGGAGCCAGCCCAGTACCCAAACCTTGACAACGACCCGAACCCACTCCCGAACCTTAACCTAGTCCCCAATGCAAAAGTTGACCCGAACCCATACCTTGTGACAAAAAATTGGAACCAAAACCGGAAGTCTATCGGGACTGGAACTAGGACTTGGACTTGGAATCATAACTGAAATTGGACCTAGATTCAGAACCGTAACCGGACCAGGACCCAGACTCCCAATCAGACCTAGACCCGAATTGGGAGCCGGACCCGGATCCCAACCCAAACCTAGACTCAGGACCCGAACCAAACCTAAACTCATACCCAACCATGGAACCAGACTAAGGACACAGAATCAGTGTCGGGACCTAGAACCGCACCCCAGTCTCGATCCTGAACCCGAACTAAGAAATGGGACCTGGCACCTGAATAAGAACCACACCGAGACCCGTTAGAGTGATCCAGATCTTCACTCAGGATTCAGGTAAAGGGGCCTGGAACAGACCACAAGTCGGTTCCTAGATTTCGGACTCAGACTAGGACAAGAACCAAGAGGAAGAACCAAACCCGAACCCAGACCTAGACATCGGACCCAAAATTAGAACCTAACAAAAATTGGCGAACCAGGACCCTAGAACAAGACTACGACTGTGACCAGGACCTGGACACAGACCTAGAACGGAACTCAGGCCCGGACACGGTCGTGTACCCACACCTGAACTGAGACCCGGACCTGGACCTAAATTTGGGAACCGTTCGCAAACACAGAATTGGACCTAGATAGGGATTCGGATACGAACCTGGACTTGGACCAAGACAAAGACTGGGATCGAAATGCTTGACCTAGATTTGCACCGAGATCCCGACCCAGACCCAAACTTGGACCCGCACTCGGGACCCAAACTTGGACCTACACCCGAACCTAGACACAGATCGGGGTCCAGACCAGGACACATACCCGGACACAAACTCGGACGCGAACTCAAACCCACACCTAGAATCAGAGCCAAAGCTAGACCTGGACACGGACCCAAACTCGAACCAAGAGAAAAATCAGAACAAAGGACTTAGACCCAGAACTGAATCCAGACTCAGTTCGGTATTGGACTTCGGACTCGGACCCAACCTAGACCAAGAACCAGGAGGCGAACCCACACCCGGAGCCTGATCTGGACCTAGATTTAAATCCGGACCCGAACCCAAACTTAGACCAGGACTCGAACTCCGACCCGAACTCAAACCCAAACTCGAACTCAGAATAGCAAATGGAACTAGAGCCGAAGTAGGATGAGGACCTGTACAAAGACCTAAACCCAAACACGAACCCAAATAAAAACCCAAACAGAGACCTAAACCCGAACCGAGACAAGGACACGAACCAAAACCTAAATCGGGACCCAAACCCACACAATAACCGGGACTTGGACCAAGAATCAAGATAGGGACCTGGAAAAAAGAACTTGGACCGGGACCTAGTACCCGACCCATACGAGAACTAGAACCTAGAACCCAGCTCGTTACCCGGCACCAGAAATTGAACCAGACTGGGACCCGAGATTGGGATCCGAATCGCCTCCCAGGGCTCGGACGAAACCCATAGTCGGTGTCTGGACCCGAACCCGTACCCTGGGATCAAAAATTGGAACCAAAACCGGAAGTCGATTGGGACTGGAACTAGGACTTTGACTTGGAATCATAACTGAAATTTGACCTAGATCTAGAACCGTAACCGGACAAGGACACGGACTCCAAATCAGACCTAGACCCAAATTGGGAGCCAGACACGGATCCCAACCCAAACCTGGAACGAGGACCCGAACCCGAACCTTAAGTCAGACCAAAACATGGAAATAGACTTGGGACACAGAACAAGGGTCGGCATCTAGAACCACACCCCAGTCTCCATCCTGAACCCAAACTCACAAATAGGATCTCAGACCTGAACTAGAACCAGACCGAGACCCGTGATAGTGATCTAGATCTTGACTAGGGATTCGAGTAACGGGGCCTGGAACAGACCAGTAGTCGGTGTCTAGATTTGTGACTCAGACTAGGACAGAACCCGGACGAAGAACCAAACGCGAACCAAGACCTAGACCTGGGACCCAAAATTAGAACCTGAACAAGAAACGCCAAACCAAAACCCTAGAACAAGACTATGATCGTGACCAGGACCCGGACCCAGACCTTGAACCGAACACAGACCTAGCCTCGAACCCAAACTGAGACTGGAACTCGGGCCCGGACACGGTCGTGTACCCAGACCGGAACTGAGACCCGCACTTGGACCTAAATCTTGGACCCGATCCCAAACACAGACTTGAACCTAGATAGGGATCTTTATACGAACCTTTCCTCCGACCAAGACCTAGACTAGGATCGAAATACTGGACCTAGATCTGGACCGAGATCCTGACCCAGACCCTAACTTGGACCCGCACTCACGACCCGAACTTTGACCTGGACCCAAACCTAGACCCAGATCTGGGTCCAGACCTGGACACAAACCCGGACAAAGACTCGGACCCAAACTCAAACTCCCACACCTAGAATGTGACAGAAAGCTAGACCCGGACCCGAACCCAAACTCTAACCCAAACAAGGATCAGAACCAAGGACTTAGACCCAGAACTAAATCCAGACTCAGATCGGGATTGGAACTTCTGATCTGGACCTAGAGTTAAATCCGGACCCGAACCATAACTCAGACCAGGACTCGAACTCTGACCCGAACTAAAACCCAAACTCGAACTCAGAATAGCAAATGGAACTCAAACCGAACTATGACTAGGGCCAGGACAAGGACCTAAACCCAATCCAGAACCCAGATTAAAACCCAGACAGAGACCTAAACCCGAACCAATACTTGGGCTCGAACCCGAACTTAGACCGGGACCCAAACCAACACAATAACCGGGACCTGGACCCAGAATCAGGATAGGGACCTGGGAAACAGATCTAGGACCGGGACCTAGTACCCGACCCAGACTCGAACTTGAACCTAGGACCCAGCTCGTGACCCGGCACTAGAAATGGAACTAGACTGGGACCCGAGATCGGGATTCATATCTGGACCCATGGCATGGATAAAACTCGTAGTCAGTGTCTGGATTTCGGACCCAGCCTTGGATTCAAACCCTGAGAAGGAACCGAACCCACACCCAGTTCTGAACAAAGTCACCAACCCAAAAGTGGACCCGAACACGTACCCTGTGACCTAAAATTGGAACTAAATCTGGAAGTTTACCGGGACTGGTACTAGGACTTGGACTTGAATCATAACTGAAATTGGACATAGATATAGCACTGTAACCGTACTCCAAATCAGACCTAGACCCGAATAGGGAGTCGGACCAGGATCCTAACCGAAACCTGGACTAGGGACCAGAATACGAACCTGAACTCAGACCCAAACATGGAACTAGACTAGGAACACAGAACCAGGGACGGGACCTAGAACCGCACCCTAGTCTCGATCCCGAACCCAAACTCATAAATGGGACCTAGGACCTGAACCAGAACAAGACCGAGACCCGTGAAAGTGATCCAGATCTTGACTGGGGATTCGAGTACCGGGGCCTGGAACAGACCAGTAATCAGTTTCTAGATCTGGGACTCAGACTAGGACTAGAACCCATTCGAAGAACCAAACCCGAACCCAGACCTAGACCTAGGACCCAAAATTAGAACATGAACAAGAATCGCCGAACCAGGACCATAGAACTAGACTAGGACCGTGACCAAGACCCGGACCCAGACCTAGAACCGAACGCGGACCTAGCCTCAAACCCAAATTGAGACTTGAACTGAGGCCCGAAAACAGTCGTGTACCCAGACCGAAACTGAGACTCGGTCCTGGACCTAAATCTGAAACCCGATCCCAAACACACACTTGGACCTAGATAGGGATCCGCATACGAACCCTTACTCAGACTAAGACCCAGACTGGGATCGAAATGCTTGACCTAGATCGGGACCGAGATCATAACCCAATCCAAAACTTGCACCCCCACTCGGGACCTTAACTTGGACCTGGACACGAACCTAGACCCAGATCGGGGTCCAGACCTGGACACAAAGCTGGACATAGACACAGTTCCGAACTCAAACCCACACCTAGAATTCGACCCATAGCTAGACCCGAACCCGAACCCAAACTCGAAACTACACCAAGATCAGAACCAAGTACATAGACCCAGAACTAAATCCAGACTCGGACACAACCTAGACCGAGACCCAGGACGCGAACCCACACCCAGAGCCTGATCAAGACCTAGACTAAAATCTGGACCCGAACCCAGGACGCGAACTCCGACCCCAACTCAAACCCAAACTCGAACTTAAAATCGCTAATGGAACTAGAACCGAACTAGGACTACGACGAGGAATAGGACCTAAACCCAAACCCGAACCCAAATCAAAACCCAGACAGAGACCTAAATCCGAATCGCGACTAGGACTCGAACCTGAACTTAGAACGGGACCCAAACCCAAACAATAACAGGGACCTGGATCCAGAATCAGGATATTGACCTGGGAAACAGAACTAGGATCGGGACCTAGTACCCGACCCTGACCCGAACTTGAACGTAGGACCCAGCTCGTGATGCGACACCAGAAATGGAACCACACTGGGACCGAGATTGGGATCCAGATATGGACCCAGGGCTTGGACAAAACCCATAATCGGTGTTTGGATTTGGGACCCAGCCCTGGACCTGAACCCTGACAAGGAGGCGAACCCACACCCAGACATGAAACAAGTCCCAAACAAAAAAGTGGACCCGAACTTGTACCGTGTGACCCAAAATTGGAACCAAAACTGAAATTGACTGGGACTGGAACTAGGACTTGGACTTGGAATCATAACTGAAATTGGACCTAGATCCAGAACTGTAACCGGATAAGGACCCAGACTCCAAATTAGACCTAGACCTGAATTGGGAGCCGGACCCGGATCCCAACCCAAACCTGGACTAGGGACCCGAACCCAAACCTGAACTCAGGCCCAAACATGGAACCAGACTATCGACATAGAACCAGGGTCAGGACCTAGAATTGCACCCCAGTCTCGATCCCGAACACAAACTCATAAATGGGACCTGGGACCTGAACCAGAATCAGACAGAGACCGGTGATAGTGATCCAGATCTTGACTCAGGATTCGGGTAACGGGGCCTGGAATAGACCAGTGGTCGGTGTCTAGATTTGGGACTCAGACGAGGACCAGAACCAAGACGAAGAACCAAACCCGAACCCAAACCTGGACCTGGGACACAAAATTAGAACCTGAACAAGAATCGCAGAACCAGGACCCTAGAACAAGACTAGGACCGTGACCAAGACCCGGACCCAGACCTAGAACCGAACACAGACCTAGGCTCAGACCCAAACTGAGACTAGAAATCGGGCCCGAACACGGTCGTGTACCCAGACCGGAACTGAGACTCGGACCTGGACCTAAATTTGGGACCCGATCCTAACACAAACTTGGACCTAGATAGGGATCCAGATACGAACCGGGACTCGGACAAAGACCCAAACTTGGACCCGCACTCGGGACTCGAACTTGGACGTAGACCCGAATCTAGACCCAGATAGGGGTCCAGACCTTGACACAAAACAAGACACGGAGTCAGACCCAAACTCAAACCCACACCTAGAATTAGACCCAAAGCTAGACCTGAACTCAAACCCAAACTCGAACTCAGAATAGCAAATGGAACTAGAACTGAAGTAGGACGAGGACCTGTACAAGGACCTAAACCCAAACCCGAACCCAAATAAAACCCCAAACAGAGACAAGGACACGAACCAAAACCTAAACCGGGACCCAAACCCACACAATAACCGCGACTTGGACCAAGAATCAAGATAAGGACCTGGCAAAAAGAACTTGGACCGGGACATAGTACCAGACCCATTCCCGAACTTGAACCTAGGACCCAGCTCGTTACAAGGCACTAGAAATTGAACCAGACTGGGACCCGAGATCGGGATCCGAATCGGGACCCAGGGCTCGGACGAAACCCATAGTCGGTGTCTGGATTTGGGACCCAGCCCTGGACTCGAACCTTAACAAGCACCAGAACGCACACCCGGACCTGAACCCAGTCCCAAAAAAGAAAGTGGACCCGAACCCGTACACTGGGATCCAAAATTGGATCCAAAACCGGAAGTTGATTGGAACTGGAACTAGGACTTTGACTTGGTATCATAACTGAAATTGGACCTAGATCCAGAACCGTAACCGGACAAGGACCCGGAATCCAAATCAGACCTAGACCCAAATTGGGAGCCAGACCCGGATCCCAACCCAAACCTGGAACGGGGACCCGAACCCGAACCTTTACTCAGACCAAAACATGGAAACAGACTAGGGACACAAAACAAGGGTCGACATCTAGAACCACACCCCAGTCTCCATCCCGAACCAGACCGAGACCCGTGATAGTGATCAAGATCTTGACTCGGGATTCGAGTAACTGGGCCTGGAACAGACCAGTAGTCGGTGTCTAGATTTGGGACTCAGACTAGGACAGAACCCAGACGAAGAACCAAACCCGAACCCAGACCTAGACCTGGGACCCAAAATTAGAACCTGAACAAGAATCGCCGAACCAGAACCCTAAAACAAGACTATGATCGTGACTAGGACCCGAACCCAGACCTTGAACCGAACACAGACCTAGCCTCAAACCCAAACTAAGACTGGAACTCAGGCCCAGACACAGTCGTGTACCCAGACCGGAACTGAGACCCGCACTTGGACCTAAATCTTGGACCCGATCCCAAACACAAACTTGGACCTAGATAGGGATCTTTATACGAACCTGGCCTCCGACCAAGACCTAGACTAGGATTGAAATGCTGGACCTAGTTGGACCGAGATCCTGACCCAGACCCTAACTTGGACCCGCACTCAAGACCCGAACTTGGACCTGGACCCAAACCTAGACCCAGATCTAGGTCCAGACCTGGACACAAACCCGGACAAAGAGTCAGCCCCGAACTCAAACTCCCACACCTAGAATCTGACCAAAAGCTAGACCCGGACCCGAACCCAAACTCTAACCCAGACAAGCATCAGAACCAAGGACTTAGACCCAGAACTAAATCCAGACTCAGATCGGGATTGGAACTTCTGATCTGGACCTAGAGTAAAATCCGCACCCGAACCAAAACTCAGACCAGGACTCGAACTCCGACCCGAACTAAAACCCAAACTCGAAAACAGAATCGCAAATGGAACTCAAACCGAACTATGACTAGGGCCAGGACAAGGACCTAAACCAAATCCCGAACCCAGATTAAAACCCAGACAGATTCCTAAACCCGAACCGATACTTGGGCTCGAACCTGAACTTAGACCCAGAATCAGGATAGGGACCCAAACCCACACAATAACCGGGACCTGGACCCAGAATCAGGATAGGGACCTGGGAAACAGATCTAGGACCGGGAGCTAGTACCCGATCCATACTCCAACTTGAACCTAGGACCCAGCTCGTGACCCGGCACCAGAAATGGAACCAGATTGGGACCCGAGATTGGGATTCATATCTGGACCTATGGCATGGATAAAACTCATAGTTTGTGTCTGGATTTCAGACCCAGCCTTGGACCCCAACCTTGACAAGGAACCAAACCCACACCCAGACCTGAACAAAGTCACCAACCCAAAAGTGGACCCGAACCCGTACCCTGTGACCCAAAATTGGAACCAAATCCGGAAGTTTACCGGGACTGGTACTAGGACTTGGACTTCAATCATAACTGAAATTGGACATAGATCCAGCACTGTAACCGTACTCCAAATCAGACCTAGACCAGAATAGGGAGCCGGACCCGGATCCTAAACGAAACATGGACTTTGGACTAGAATACGAACCTGAACTCAGACCCAAACATGGAACCAGACTAGGGACACAGAACCAGGGTCGGGACCTAGAACCGCACACTAGTCTCGATCCCGAACCCAAACTCATAAATGGAACCTAGGACCTGAACTAGAACCTCACCGAGACTCGTGAAAGTGATCCAGATCTTGACTGGGGATTCGGGTAACGGGGCCTGGAACAGACCAGTAATCGGTTTCTAGATCTGGGACTCAGACTATGACCAGAACCCATACGAAGAACCAAACCCGAACCCAGACCTAGACCAGGGACCCAAAATTAGAACCTGAACAAGAATCGCCAAACCAGGACCATAGAACTAGACTAGGATCGTGACCAAGACCCGGACCCATACCTACAACCGAACACGGACCTAGCCTCAAACCGAAATTGTGACTTGAACTAAGGCCCGGAAACGGTCGTGTACCCAGACCAGAACTGAGACTCGGTCCTGGACCTAAATCTGAAACCCGATACCAAACACACACTTGGACATGGATAGGGATCCGGATACGAACCCTTTCTCGGACTAAGAGCCAAACTGGGATCGAAATGCTTAACCTAGATCGGGACTGAGATCATAACCCACACCAAAACTTGCACCCCCACTCGGGACCTTAACTTGGACCTAGACCCGAACCTAGACCCAGATCGGGGTCCAGACCTGGAGAAAAAGCCGGACATAGACAAAGACCCGAACTCAAACCCACATCTAGAATTAGACCCACAGCTAGACCCGAACCCGGACCCAAACTCGAAACCAGACCGGGATCAGAACCAAGTACATAGACTTAGAACTAAATCAAGACTCAGATCGGGATTGGAACTTGGGACTCAGACCCAACCTAGACCAAGACCCAGGACGCGAACCCACACCCAGAGCCTGATCAAGACCTAGACTAAAATCTGGGCCCGAACCCAAACTTAGACAAGGACGCGAACTCCGACCCGAACTCAAACCCAAACTCGAACTTAAAATCGCTAATGGGACTAGAACCGAACTAGGACTACGACGAGGAATAGGACCTAAACCCAAACCCGAACCCAAATCAAAACCCAGACAGAGACTTAAACCCGAATCGAGACTAGGACTCCAACCGAAACTTAGACCGGGACCCAAACCCACACAATAACTGGGAACTGGATCCAGAATTAGGATATTGACATGGGAAACAGAGCTAGGATTAGGACCTAGTACCCGACCCTGACCCGAACTTGAACCTAGGACCTAGCTCGTGATGCGACACCAGAAATGGAACCAGACTGGGACAGAGATTGGGATCCAGATCTGGACCAAGGGCTTGGAAAAAACCCATAATCGGTGTTTGGATTTGGGACCCAGCCCTGGACCCGAACCCTGACAAGGAGGCGAACCCACACCCAGACCTGAAACAAGTCCCAAACCAAAAAGTGGACCCGAACCCGTACCCTGTTATCCGAAATTGGAACCAAAACCGAAATTGACTGGGACTGGAACTAGGACTTCGACTTGGAATCATAACTGAAATTGGACCTAGATCTATAACCGTAATCGGAGAAGGACCCGGACTCCAAATCAGACCTACACCTGAATTGGCAGCCGGACCCGGATCCCAACCCAAACCTGGACTAGGGACCCGAACCTGAACCTGAACTCAGGCCCAAACATGGAACCAGACTATCGACACAGAACTAGGGTCGGGACCTAGAATTGCACCCTAGTCTCGATCCCAAACCCAAACTCATAAATGGGACCTGGGACCTGAACCAGAACAAGACCTAGACCTGTGATAATGATCCAGATCTTGACTCGGGATTCAGGTAACGGGGCCTGGAACAGACCAGTTGTCGGTGTCTAGATTTGGGACTCAGACTAGGACCAGAACCCAGACGAAGAACCAAACCCGAACCCCGACCTGGACCTGGGACCCAAAATTAGAACCTGAACAAGAATCGCCGAACCAAGACCCTAGAACAAGAATAGGACCGTGACAAGGACCCAGACCCAGACCTAGAACCAAACACAGACCTAGCCTCAGACACAAACTGAGACTGGAAATCGGGCCCGAACACGGTCGTGTACCCAGACCGGAACTGAGACCCGGACCTGGACCTAAATTTGGGACTCAATCCTAACACAAACTAGGACCTAGATAGGGATCTGGATACGAACCGGGACTCAGACAAAGACCCAAACTTGGACCCGCACTCGGGACCCGAACTTGGACGTAGACCCGAATCTAGACCCAGATAGGGGTCCAGACCTTGACACAAAACAAGACACGGAGTCAGACCCGAACTCAAACCCACACCTAGAATCAGACCCAAAGCTAGACCCGAACGCGAACCCAAACTCGAACCCAGACCAGGATCAGAACAAAGGACTTAGACCCAGAACTGAATCCAAACTCCGATCGGGATTGGAACTTGGGACTCGGACCCAACCTAGACCAAGACCCAGGACGCTTACCCACACCAAGAGCCTGATGTGGACATACACTGAACTCCGGACCCGAACCCAAACTCAGACCAGGACTGGAACTCCGACCTGAGCTCAAACCCAAAATCGAACTCTGAATCGCAAATGGAACCAGAACTGAAGTAGGACTAGGACCAGGACCAGGACCTAAACCCAAACTTAGATCGAGACCCAAACCCACTCAATAACCAGGACCTGGACCGAGAATCAAGATAAGGACCTAGGAAACAGAACTAGGATTGGGACCTAGTACCCGACCCACACCCGGCACCATAAATGGAACCAGACTGGGACCCGAGATTGGGATCCGGATCTTGACCTAGGGCTTGACAAAACCCATAATCACTGTCTGTATTTGGGACCCAGCCCTGGACTCGAACCTTGACAAGTACAAGAACCCTCACCCAGACCTCAACCAAGTCCCAAACCCAAAAGTGGACCCAAACCCGTACCCTGTGACCCAAAATTGGAACCAAAACTCGAAGTTGACCGGGACAGGAACTATGACTCGGGCTTGGAATCATAAGTGAAATTGCACATAGATCTAGAAGCGTAATCGGACCAGGACCCGGACCCAGATCCCAACCCAATCCTAGACTCGGGACCCGAACCCGAACTTCAACTCAGACAAAAACATGGAACCAGACTAACACAGAACTTAGACCAAGACCTGGGACCCAAAATTAGAACCTGAACAAGAATCGCCAAACCCAGACCCTAGAAAAACACTAGGACCGAGACCAGGACCCAGACTTAGACCTAGAACTGAACACACACCTTGCCTCAAACACAGACTGAGATTGAAACTCGGGCCCGGAGACGGTCGTGTACCCAGACCGAAACTGAGATCCGGACCTCCACCTAAATTTGAGACACGATCCCAAACACAGACTAGGAACTAGATAGGGATCCGGATAAGAACCTCGACAAGGACCAAGTCCCAAACTGGGATCGAAATACTTGACCTAGATCTGGACAGAGATCCTGACCCAGACCCAAACTTGGACCGACACTCGTGACCCGAACTTGAACCTGGACCCGAACTTAGACCTCGATCAGGGTGCAGAGCTGTACACAAACTCAGACACAGACTCGGACCCGAACTCAAACATACACCTAGAATCAGACCCAAAGCTAGACCCGGACACAGACCCAAACTCGAACCGAGACCAGGATCAGAACCAAGGACTTGGACCCAGAACTAAATCTAGACACAGATCGGTATTGGAACTTGGGACTCGGACCCAACCTAGACCAAGACCCAGGAGGCGAACCTACACCCGGAGCCTGATCTGACCCTAGACTGAAATCCGGACCCAAACCCAAACTCAGACAAGGACTCGAACTCCGACCCAAACTCAACCCGAAACTCGAACTCATAATCGCAAATGGAACTAGAACCGAACTAGGACTAGGACCAGGACCAGGACCTAAACCCAAACCCGAACCCAGATCCAAACCCAGACAGAGACCTAAACTCGAACCCAGACTAGGACTCGAACCCGAACATAGACCGGGACCCAAACCCACACATTAATTGGGAGTTGGACCCAGAATAAGGATAGGGACCTAGGAAACAGAACTAGGATCAGGACCCAGTAACCGACCCAAACGCGAACTTGGACCTAGGAACCAACTTGTGACCCGGCACTAGAAAAAGAACCAGACATGGACCCGAGATTGGGATCCGAATCTAGATCAAGGGTTGGGACAAAACTCGTACTCGGTGTCTGGATTTGAGACCCAAACAAGGACTCGATCCCTATCTACGACACGAACCTACACCCGGACCTGAACCCAATCCCAAACCCAAATGTGGACCCGAACCTGTAACCTGTTACCCAAAATTGGAAACAAAATAAAAAGTTAATCAAGACTGGAACTAGGATTTCGACTTTGAATCATAACTGAAATTTGACGTAGATCTAGAACCGTAACCAGACCTGGACCCGGACTCCAAATCCGACCTAGACCTGAATTGGGAGCCGAACCTGGATCCCAACCAAAACCTGGACTCGGGACTCGACCTGAACCTGAATTCAGACCCAAACATGGAACCAGACTAGGGACATAGAACCAGGGTCGGGACCTAGAACCGCACCCATTCTCGATCTCGAACCCAAACTCAAAAATGGGACCTGATACATGAACCAGAACCAGACCGAAACTCGTGACAGTGATCCAGATCCTAACTCGGGATTCAGGTAACGGGGCATGGAACAAACCAGTAGTCAGTATCTAGATCTGGGACTCAGACTAGGACAAGAACCAAGACAAAGAACCAAACCCGAACTAAGACCAAGACCTAGGACCCAAAATTAGAACCTGAACAAGAATCGCCGAACCAGGACCCTAGATAAAGACTAGGACCATGACCAGGACCCGGACCTAGACTTAGAACCGAATACAGAACTAGCCTCAAACCCAAATTAAAGTGGAACTCGTGCCCGGACACGGTCGTGTACCCAGACTGGAACTAAGACCCAGACCTGGACCTAAATCTGGGACCCGATCCCAAACATAGACTTGGACCTAGATAGGGATCTGGATACGAACCTGGACTCGGACCAGGACCCAGACTAGGATCGAAATGTTGGACCTAGATCTGGACCGAGATCTTGACCCAGACCCATGTTGGGTTTTATTGCCTAAATAAAACTCTTTACAATCTGATTAGTTATCAATATAAGAATTTTGAAGTGATTGATGTTTGCATGAATTCTACATGCTAATGGTTTAATATGTTTAATATGTTTATTACATTCATACACACAAAATCAGTTAAATCCAGATCATATGTTTATTCACAATTACAGTATCGTCAACACAGTGGAATGTGATTGTGATCATATGAATCAAAAGTTTTGGTCCCTGTTTCATCAGTGTTATTGGATTTACACTAATGTGATAATCAGCGATGATGTGTACTTACACTTGGAGTAAGTGTTATGTTCTTTCCAGGACATTAGTAAAGTATACTAGTTTCGAATGTATGGAGTATACATTGGACTGGACCGATATTGCAACTAAGTTAAGATATTACAAACTTGTCGTTATACATATCTTTCCAAGTCAATATCAGTAGTTGATCTTAAGATTAAAAGAATCTAAATCCTGATATGCTTAGGCTCAACTCAGGAGTGCTATTCATGTTCTTAGATTTATTAGTTAAGCCTACCTTTGGGTCAGGGTGATACGTATATTTTGGGAACATGATAGTATGATTGAGTGGGAGTGCTGAACATAAATATGGAATCTATAGCTTCTACTGATGTATAGAAGTCAAGTGATGATTCCCTTCGAGCTTAGCAAATAGAAGTAAATGGATGAGCTCTTGTTTAACTGACTAATTATTAGATCACTAAACACCATTTACAGGTAGCTAAGTGTTTTAAGGGACAAAATACATTGAGGGGTGAGAACGGTAAAGAAATCCCATCTCGATGTAGATCATCTATATAGAGGATCTTTAAATCACAATAAGATTATAACAATGGTTAAATGAGATAGTATATTGATATCGTGGAACATACAATAGGCTCTATATAAGTCTGAGAGTGCAATTCTATGTTCTAAGAGTGGATTCAACGAAGAATTAATAAGTAGGAATTTACTTGGTAAATTTGGTTCACTTATTGGAAGCTCAGCATATAGATCCATGGTCCCCATTCTAGTTGAGAACATTCTGCTTGTAAGACTCATTAATTGATTCATGATTGATCAATTATAATTCTAAAGTTAGACTATGTCTAATTTTATGAATTTTCACTAAGCAGTGGTGAAATCGTAAAGAAAAGAGTTTTCTAGGTTTATTTATTTATTAATGGACTTTATATGTCTAATTAATAATTAAATTAAATGACAATATTATTTAATAATCTATTTTAGTTATTAAATAATTAGTTTTGGCATTTAAAAGGTTAGAATTGGAAAATTGGCATTTTTGAGAAAATAGAGATAAAATTTGATAAAACTGCAAAATCAAGTGAGGCCCATTACCACACCATGGCCGGCCACTTAAGTTGATTTTTCAAATTAATATTTTCATTATTTTAATGCCAAATAATTCTAAACCTAGACCTAGTATTTGCCTATAAATAGAAAGTGATGGCTCAGTCAAAACACAAGTTTTCAGATCATCTTTCTGACAGAAATTTCTCTCTTCAGAAAACTGAGCCTTCCCCACTTTCTACACCTTCGCCGAAACCCTCTCTCTTTTCTTCTTCATCAATTTCGTGACCCTAGTGAAAGAGTGAGTGCCCACACACAGCAAGCAGTAACTCAATCATAGATTGGAAGACTGTGAAGGATCAAAACTTGAAGAAGAAGGACATTCAGGCTCAGATCTTGATTATACTCTGCTACAGAAAGGAATCAAGGGTTAGAGATCTGAGTGGAAGGAGACATTAATTCCGCTGCATCAATGTAAGGTTTTCTTAACTTTATATGTGTTTAATTTATCGTTTTAGAAAGTTCTTATTTAGGATGTTTAAACAACATACTTGTGAGTAGATCTAAGATCCTGGTAAAATAAATATTCCAACAACCCAAACTTGGACGCGCACTCGGGACACAAACTTGGACCTGGACCCAAACCTAGACCCAGATCGGGGTCAAAATCTGGACACAAACCTAGACACAAACTCAGACCCGAACTCAAACACCCACACCTAGAATAAGACCGAAAGATAGACCCGGACTCGGACCTAAACTCGAACCCAGATCAAGATCAGAACCAAGGACTTAGACCTAGAATTGAATCCAAACTCAGATCGGATTGGAACTGGGGACTCAGACACAACCTAGACTAAGATCCAGGAGGCGAACCCACACCCGGAGCTTGATATGGACCTAGACTGAAATCAAGACCCGAACCCAAACTCAGACCAGGACTCGAACTCCGACTTGAACTCAATCCCAAACTCGAACTTAGAATCGCAAATGAAACAAGAACCGAACTAGGACTAGGACCAGGATTAGGACATAAACCCAAACCCGAACCCAAATAAAAACCTAGACAAAGACCTAAACCCGAACCGAGACTTGGACTCGAACCCGAACCTAGACCGTGACCCAAACCCACACAATAACCGGAACCTGGACCAAGAATCAGGATAGGGATCTCAGAAATAGAACTAAGACCGGGACCTAGTACCCGACCGTGACCCGAACTTGAACCTAGGACCTAGCTCGTGACTCGGCACCAGAAATGGAACCAGATGGGGACCTAAGATTGGGACCCGGATATGGACCCAGGGCTTGGAAAAAAATCGTTGTCGGTGTCTGCATTTGGGACCCAGCCTTGACCCGAACCCTGACAAGGACCCGAACCCACACCCGAACCTTAACCCAGTCCCAAACCCAAAAGTTGACCCGAACCCGTATCCCGTGACACAGAATTTGAACCAAAACTGGAAGTTGACCGAGACTGGAACTAGGACTTGGACATGGAATCATAACTGAAATTGGACCTAGATCCAGAACCGTAAGCAAACCAGGACCCGGACTACAAATCCGACCTAGACCTGAATTGGGAGCTGGCCCGGGATCCCAATCCAAACCTTGACTGGGGACTCAAACTCGAAACTTAATTCAGACCCAAACATGGAACCAGACTAGGGACACAGAACCAGGGTCGGGACCTAGAACCGTACACCAGTCCCAATCCCGAACCCAAACTCAGAAATAGGACCTAGGACCTGAACCAGAACAAGACCGAGACCCGTGACAGTGATCGAGAACTTGACTCGGGATTCGGATAACGAGGCCAGGAACAGACTAGTAGTCGGTGTCTAGGTCTGGGACTCAGACTTGGACCATAACCCAGACGAAGAACCAAACTCGAACCCCGGCCAAGACATGGGACCCCAAATTAGAACCTAAAAAAGAATCGCCGAACCAGGACCCTAGAACAAGACAAGGACCTTGACCAGGACCCGAACCCAGACCTAGAACCGAGCATAGACCTAGCCTCAGACCAAAACCGAGACTGGAACTCTGGCCCGTACACGGTCGTGTACCCACACCGGAATTGAGACCTCGACCTGGACCTAAATCTGGGTCCCGATCCCAAACACAGACTTGGACCTCGATAGGGATCTGGATACGAACCTGGACTCGGGCCAAGACCCAAATTGGGATCGAAATGTTGGACCTAGATCTGGACCGATATCCTGACCCAGACCCAAACTTGGACCGACACTCATGACCCGAACTTGGACCTGGACCCGAACATAGACCCAGATCGGGGTCCAAACCTAGACACAAACCCGGACACAGACTCAGACCTGAACTCAAACATACAGCTAGAATCAGACCAAAAGTTAGACCCAGACCCGGACACCAAAGTCGAACCCAGACCAGGATCAGAACCAAGGACTTAGACCCAGAACTGAATCCAGACTCAGATCGGTATTGGAACTTGGGACTCGGACACAACCTAGACCAAGACCAAGCACGCGAACCCACACCCGGAGCCTGATCTGACCCTAGACTGAAATTCAGACCCGAACCCAAACTCGGACATGGACTCGAACTCCGACCCAAACTCAACCCCAAACTCGAACTCAGAATCGCATATGGAACTAGAACCAAACAAGGACTAGGACTAGGACCAAGACCTAAACCCAAACCAGAACCCATATCAAAACCTAGACAGAGACCTAAACCCAAACATTGACTAGGACTCGAACCCAAACCTAGACCGGGACCCGAACCCACACAATAACCAAGACCTGGACCCAAAATCAGGATAGGGACTTGGGGACAAAACCCGTAGTCGTTGTCTGGGTTGAAAAAACCCGTAGTTGGTGTCTGGATTTGGGACCCAGCCCTAGACCCGAACCCTGATAAGGACCTGAAACCCCACCCAGACCTGAACCCTGTCCCAAACCCAAAAGTGGACCCGAACCCGTACCCTTTGACGAAAAATTGGAACCAAAACCGGAAATTCAGCAGGACTGGAACTTGGACTTGGACTTGGAATCATAACTGAAATTGGACCTAGATCCAGAACCGTAACCAGACCAGGACCCAGACTCCAAATCAGACCTATACCCGAATTGGGAGCCACACCCGGATCCCAACCCAAACTTGGACTCGGGACCCGAACCCGAACCTGAACTCAGACCCAAACATAGAACCAGACTAGGGACACAGAACCTGGGTGGGGACCTAGAACCGCCCCGCAGTCTCGATCCCGAACCCAAACTGACCTTAACCAGAACCAGACCGAGACCCGTGACTGGGATCCAGATCTTGACTCAGGATTCGGGTAACGGGGCCTGGAACAAACCAGTAGTCGGTGTCTAGATCTTGGAATCAGACTAGGACCAGAACCCAAAGAAAGAACCAAACCCGAACCCAGACCTAGACCTTGGACCCAAAATTAGAACATGAACAGGAATCGCCGAACTAGGACCCTAGAACAAGACTAGGACTGTGACGAGGACCTGGACCCAGACCTAGAACCGAACACGAACCAAGCCTTAGACCAAAACTTAGACTAGAACTTGGGCCCGAACACGGTCGTGTACTCAGACCAGAACTGAGACGCGGACCTGGACCTAAATCTGGGACCCGATCCCAAACACAAACTTTGACCTAGATAGGGATCCGAATACGAACCAGGACTCGGACCAAGACCCAGACTGGGATCGAAATGCTGGACCTAGATCTAGACCGAGATCGTGACCCTAAAGCAAACTTGGACCCACACGCGGGACCCGAACTTGGACCTGGACCCGAACCTAGACCCAATTCGCTGTCAAGACCAGGACACAAACCCGAACAGAAACTTGGACCCGAACTCAAAACCCGACACGTAGAATCAGACCCAAAGCTAGACTCGAACTCGGACCCAAACTCGAACCCTGACTAGGATTAGAAGCAAGGACTTAAACCATGAACTGAATCTAGACTCAGATCGGGATTGGAACTTGGGACTCGGACCCAACCTACACCAAGACCCAGGATGCGAACCCACACCCAGAGCTTGATCTGGACCTAGACTGATATCCGGACCCCACCCAAAACTCAGACTCGGACCCGAACTCAAACCCACACCTATAATCAGACCCAAAGCTAAACCCAGACACGTACCTGGACCAAAACTCGAACCCAGACCAGGATCGAAACCAAGGACTTACACCCAGAATTCAATCCAAACTCAAATCGGTATTGGAACTTGGGACTCGGACCGAACCTAGACAAAGACCCAGGAGGCGAACCCACACCTGAAGCCTGATTTGCACCTAGACAGAAATCAAGACCCGAACCTAAACTTCGAGCAGTTCTCGAACTCGGACACGAACTCTAACCTAAACTCGAACTCAGAATCGCAAATGGAACTAGAACCGAATTAGGCGAAGCACCAGGACTAGGACCTAAACAAAAACCTGAACCCAGATCAAAACCCAGACAGAGACCTAAACCCGAACCGAGACTAGGACTCGAACCTGAAGCTAGACCGGGAGCCAAACCCACACTATAACTGGGACCTGGACCCAGAATCAGGATAAGGACCTGGGAAACAGAACTATGACCGGGAGCTAGTACCCGACCCAGACACGAACTTGAACCTAGGACCCAGCTCGTGACCCGGCACCAAAAATTGAACAAGATTGGGAACCGATATTGGGATCCGAATCTAGACCCAGGGCTTGGAGAAACCCGTACTCGGTGTTTGGATTTGGGACCCAGCCCAGCACCCGAACCCTGATAAGGACCCGAACCCACACCCGGACCTAAAGCCAGTCCCAAACCCAAAAGTGGACCCGAACCCTTAACCTGTGACCAAAAATTGGAACCAAAACCGAAAGTTGACCGGGCCTGGAACTAGGACTTTGACTTGGAGCTTGGGACTCGGACCGAACCTAGACCAAGAACTAGTGGGCGAACCCACACCCGAAGCCTGATCTAGACCTAGACAGAAATTCGGATCCGAACCCAAACTCAGACCAGTACTCGAACTCTGACCCGAACTCACACCCAAACTCGAACTCAGAATCGCAAATGGAACTAGAACCGAACTAGGACTAGGACCAGGACCAGGACTTAAACAAAAACCTGCACCCAGATCAAAACCCGAACCGAGACTGGGACTCGAACCTCAACCTAGATTGGGACCCAAACCCACACAATAACTGCGACCTTGACCCAAAATCAGGATAAGGATTAGGGAAACAGAACTAGGACCGGGAGCTAGTACCCGACCCAGACCCAAACTTGAACCTAGGACCCAGCTCGTGACCCGGCACCAGAAATGGAACAAGATTGGGACCCGAGATTGGGATCCCAATCTGGACCCAGGGCTTGGACAAAACTCGTAGTCGGTGTTTTGATTTGGGACCCAACCCAGGACCTGAACCCGCACCCGGACCTGAACCCAGTGCCAAACCCAAAAGTGGACCCGAACCCGTACCCTGTTACCCAAAATTTGAACAAAAACTGGAAGTTGACCGGGACTAGAACTAGGAGTTGGACTTGGAATCATAGCTAAAATTGGACTTAGATCCAGAACCGTAATCGGACAAGGACCCGGACTCTAAATCAGACGTAGACCCGAATTGGGAGCCACACCTGGAACCCAACCCAAACCGGGACTCTTGACCCGAACTTGAACTTGAACTCAGACACAAACATGGAAACACACTGGGGACACAGAACCAGGGTCGGGACCTAGAACCGCGCCCCAGTCTCGATGCCGAACCCAAACTCAGAAATGGGAACTGGGATGTGAACCAGAACCAGACCGAGAACAGTGACAGTGATCCAGATCTTGACTCAGGATTCTGGTAACGGGGCCTGGAACAGACCAGTAGTCGGTGTCTAGATCTGGGACTCAGACTAGGACTAGAACCTAGACGAAGAACAAAACATGAACCCTGACCTAGACGTGGGACCCAAAATTAGAACCTGAACAAGAATCGTCGAACCAGGACCCTAGAACAAGACTAGGACCGTGACCAGGACCCGGACCCAATCCTAGAACTGAGCACAGACCTAGCCTCAGACCCAAACTGAGACTGGAACTCGGGCCCAGACACAGTCGTGTACCCAGACCGGAACTGAGACTCGGACGTGGACCTAAATTAGGGACCGTATCCCAAACACGGACTTGGACCTAGATAGGGATCCGCATACGAACTTGGACTCGGACCAAGACCGACACTGGGATCGAAATTCTGGACCTAGCTCTGGGTCGAGAACTTGACCCAGACCCAAACTTGGACCCGCACTTGGGACCTGAACTTGCACCTGGACCTGAACCTAGACCCAGATCAGGGTCCACACCTGGACAAAAACCCAGACATAGACTCGGACCCGAACTCAAACCCACACCTAGAATCAGACCCAAAGCTAGACCCGGACCCGGACCCAGACCCAAACTCGAACCCAGACCGGGATAAGAACCAAGGACTTAGACCCAGAATTCAATCCAAACTCAAATCGGTATTGGAACTTGGGACTCGGACCGAACGTAGACCAAGACCCAGGAGGCGAACCCACACCCGAAGCTTGATTTGGACCTAGACAAAAATCCAGACCCGACCCAAACTCAGACCAGTTCTCGAACTCCGACACGAACTCGAACCCATACTCGAACTCAGATTCGCAAATGGAACTAGAACCGAACTAGGCATAGCACTAGGATCAGGACCTAAACCAAAACCTGAACCCAGATAAAAACCCAAACAAAGACCTAAACCCGAACCGAGAATAGGACTCGAACCTGAAGCTAGATCGGGACCCAAACCCACACAATAAATGGGACGTGGACCCAGAATCAGGATAAGGACCTGGGAAACAGAACTAGGACCGGGAGCTAGTACCCGACCCACACCTAAAATTGAACCTAGGACCCAGCTCGAGACCCGGCACCAGAAATTGAACAAGATTGGGACCCGATATTGGGATCCGAATCTTGACCCAGGGCTTGGACAAAACCCATAGTAAGTGTCTGGATTTGGGACCCATCCCAGGACTGAAACACTGATAAGGACCCGAACCCACACCCAGACCTAAACACAGTCCCAAACCCAAAACTGGACCCGAACCCTTAACCTGTGACCCAAAATTGGAACCAAAACCGGAAGTTGACCGGGCATGGAACTAGGACTTGGACTTGGAATCATAACTAAAATTTCACCTAGACCCGAATTGGGAGTCGGACCCGGATCCCAACCCAAACCTGAACTCGGGACCCGAACCCGAACATGAACTCAGACCCAAAAATGGAACTAGACTAGCGACACAGAACCAGGTCGGGACATAGAACTGCACCCCAGTCTCGATCCTAAACCCAAACTCAGATATTGGACCTGGACCTGAACCATAACCAGACCGAGACCCGTGACAGTGATCTAGATCTTGACTCGGGATTCGGGTAACGGGGCGTGGAACAGACAAGTAGTCGGTGTCTAGATCTGGGACTCAGACTAGGTCCAAAACCTAGACGAAGAACCAAACCCGAACCCAGACCTAGACTTGGGACCCAAAATTAGAACCTGAACAAAAATCGCCAAACAAGGACCCTACAACAAGACTAGGACCGTGACCAGGACCCGGACCAAGACCTAGAACCGAACACAGACCGAAACTGAGACCCAGACCGGTCGCGTACCTAAATATGGGACCCGATCCCAAACACAGACTTGGACCTAGATAGCGATCCGGATAAAAACCTGGACATGGACCAAGACCCAGACTGGGATCGAAATCCTGGACCTAGATCTGGGCCATTTCCTTACCCAGAACAAAACTTGGACCCGCACTCAGGACCCGAACTTGGACCTGGATCGGAACCTAGACCCAGATCGGGGTCCACACCTGGAAACAAACCAAGACACAGACTCGGACCCGAACTAAAACCGACACCTAGAATCAGACCCAAAGCTACACCCGGACAAGGCCCCAAACTCGAACCCTGACCAGGATCAGAACTAAGGACTTGGGACCAAACCTAGACCAAGACCCAGGAGGCGAACCCAGAATTGAATCCAAACTCAAATAGGTATTGGAACTTGGGACTCGGACCGAACCTAGACCAAGACCCAGGAGGCGAACCCACATCCGAAGCCTGATCTGGACCTAGACAGAAATCTAGACCCAAACCCAAACTCAGACAAGTACTCGAACTCTAACCCGAAAGCTAGTACCGGGAAACAGAACTAGGACCGGGAGCTAGTACCCGACCCAGACCCGACTTCGACCTAGATAGGGATTCGGACACGAACCTAGACTCGAACCAAGACCCAGACTAGGATCGAAATGTTGGACCTAGATCTTGGCCGAGATCCTGACCTAGACCAAAACTTGGACCCGCACTCGAGACCCGAAATTGGACCTAGACCCAAACCTAGACCCAGATCAGGGTCCACACCTGGACACAAACCCGGACATAGACTCGGACCCGAACTCAAACACCCACACCTAGAATCAGACCCAAAGCTTTACCCGGACCAGGACCCAAACTCGAACCCAGACCAGGATCAGAACCAAGGGCATAGACCAAGAACTTAATCCAGACTCAGATTTGGATTGTAACTTGGGACTCGGACCAAACCTAGACCAAGACCCAGTTGGCGAACTTACACCCGGAGCCTGATCTGGACCTAGATTGGAATCCGGACCCGAACCCAAACTCAGACTAGGATACGACCTCCGACCCGAACTCAAACCCAAACTCGAACTCAGAATCGCAAAAGGAACTAGAACCGAACTAGGACTAGGACCAGGACCAGAACCTAAACCAAAACCCAAACCTATATAAAAACCCAGACAGATACCCAAACCCGAATTGAGACTAGGACTCGAACCCGAACCTAGACTACGACCCAAACCCACACAATAACCGGGACCTGGAACCAGAATCAGGATAGGGACCTGGGAAACAGAACGAGGACTGGGACCTAGTACCCAACCCATACCCGAACTTGAACCTAGGACCCAGCTCGTGACCCGGCACCAGAAATGGAACCTGACTGGGACCTGTGATTGGGATCCAAATCTGAACCCAAGGCATGAACAAAAACCATAGTCGGTGCCAGGATTTGGAACAAAGCCCTAGACCCGAACCCTGACAAGGACCCGAACCAACACCCGGACCTGAACCCAGTCCCAAACCCAAAAGTGGACCCAAACCCGTGCCCTATGACCCAAAAATTGAACCAAAACTGGAAGTTGACCGGGACTGGAACTAGGACTTGGACTTGGAATCGTAACTGAAATTGGACTTAAAACCATAACCGTAACCGGACGAGTACCCGGACTCCAAATCCGCCCTAGACACGAATTGGGAGCCAGACCCGGATCCCAACCCAAACCTGGACTCGGGACTCGAAATTGAACTTGAACTCAGACCCAAACAAGAAACAAGACTAGGGACACAGAACCAGGGTCGGGAACTAGAACCGCACCTCAGTCTCGATCCCAAACCCAAACTCAGAAATCGGACCTGGAACCTGAACCTGAACCAGACCGAGACCCGTGACAGTGATCCAGATCTTGACTCGGGATTCGAGTAACGGGGCCTGGAACATACCAGTAGTCGATGTCTTGATCTGGGACTCAGACTAGGACCAGAACCCAGACGAAGAACCAAGACCTAGACCTCGAACCCAAAATTAGAACATGAACAAGAATCACTGAACCATGACCCTAGAACAAGACTAGGACCATGACCAAGACCCAGACCCAAACCTACAACCGAACACAGACCTAGCATCGGACCCAAACTGAGACTGGAACTCGGGCCCAAACACTATCGTGTACCAAAACGGAACTGAGACCCGGACCTGTACCTAAATCTGGGACCGGATTCCAAAGAAAGACTTGGACCTGGATAGGGATCTGGATACGAACCTGGACTCGGACCAAGACCCAAACAGGGATCGAAATGTTGGACCTAGATCTGGACCGAGATCCTGACCCAGACCCAAACTTGGACCCGCACTCGGGACCCGAACTTGCACTTGGACCCGAACCTAGACCCAGATCGGGGTCCAGACCTGGACGCATACCCGGACACAAACTCTAACCCGAACTCAAACACCCACACCTAGAATCAGACCCAAAGCTAGAACAGGACCCGGTTCCAAACTCGAACGTAGACTAGGATCAGAACCAAGGACATAAACCAAGAACTTAAACCAGACTCAAATCGGGATTGGAACTTTGGACTCGGACAAAACCTAGACCAAGACCCTAGACGCGAACCCACACCTGGAGCCTGATTTGGACATAGACTGAAATCCGGACAAGAACCAAAACCCACACCAGGACTCGAACTCCGACCCGAAGTCAAACCCAAAGTCAAACTCAGAATCGCAAATGGAACTAGAACCGAACTAGGACTAGGACTAGGACAAGGACCTAAACAAAAAACTGAACCCAGATCAAAACCTAGACAGAGACCTACACCCGAACCGAGACTAGGACTCGAACTTGAACCTAGACTAGGACTCGAACCCCAACCCAGACTAGGACTCGAACCCCAACCCACACAATAACCGAAACCTGGACCCAAAATCAGTATAGGGACCTGGGAAACAGAATTGGGACTGGGGCTAGTACCTGACCTAGACCAGAACTTGAACCTATGACCCAGCTCGTGACCCGGCCCCAAAAATGGAACCAGATTGGGACCCGAGATTGGGATCCAGATCTGTACTCAGGGCTTGGACAAAACCCGTAGTTGGTGTCTGGATTTGGGACCCAGCCCTCGACCCGAACCCTTACAAGGACCCGAATCCACACCCGGACCTGAACCCAGTCCCAAACCCCAAAGTGGACCCGATGCCGTACCCTGTGACCCAAAATTGGAACCAAAACCGGAAGTTGACCGGGACTGGAAATAGGACTTCGACTTGGAATCATAACTGAAATTGGACTTAGATCTAGAACCGTAACAGGACCAGGACCCAGACTCCAAATCAGACCTAGACCTGAATTGGGAGCCAGACCCGGATCCCAACCCAAACCTAGACTCAGGACGTGAACCCGAACCTTAACTCAGACCCAAACATGGAACCAGACTAGAGACACCAAACTAGGGTCGGGACCTAGAATCTCACCCCAGTCTCGATCCTGAACCGAAACTCAGAAATGGGACCTGCGACCTGAACCAGAACCAGACCGAGACCCGTGACAGTGATCCAGATCCTAACTCGGGATTCGAATAACGGGGCTTGGAAAAGACCAGTAGTCGATGTCTTGATCTGGGACTTAGACTAGGACCAGAACCCAGACGAAGAACCAAACCCGAACCAAGACCTAGACCTAACACCCAAAATTAGAACCTGAACAAGAATCGTCGAACCAGGACCCTAGAACAAGACTAGGACCATGACCAAGACCCAGACCCAAACATAGAACCGAACACAGACCTAGCCTCGAACCCAAACTGAGACTGGAACTCGGGCCCGAACACGGTCGTGTACCAAAACAGAACTGAGACCCGGACATGGACCAAAATCTGGGACCGGATCCCAAACACAGACTTGGACCTAAATATGGATGTGGATACGAACCTGGACTCAAACATTGACCAAGACTAGGATCAGAATGTTGGACATAGATCTGGACCGAGATCCTGACCCTGACCCAAACTTGGACCCGCACTCTGGACCCGAACTTGGACTTGGACCCTAACCTAGAACCAGATCGGGGTCCAGACCTAGACACAAACCCGAACACAGACTTGGACCCCTACTCAAACACCCACACCTAGAATCAGACCCAAAGCTAGACCGGAACCCGACCCAAACTCGAACCCAGACCAGGACCAGAACCTAAACCAAAAACTGAACCCAGATAAAAACCAAGACAGAGACCTAAACCCGAACCGAGACTAGGACTTGAACCTGAACCTAGACCGGGACCCAAACCCACACAATAACTGGGACCTGGACCCAAAATCAGTATAGGCACCTTGGAAACAAAACTAGGACCGAGAGCTAGTACTTGACCCAGACACGAACTTGAACTGAGGACCCAGCTCGTGACCGGGCACCAGATATGGAACCAGATTGGGACCCGAGATTGGGATCCTGATCTGGACTGAGGGCTTGGACAAAACCTGTAGTCGGTGTGAGGATTTGGGACACAGCCCTTGACCCGAACCCTGACAAGGACCCGAACCCACACTCGGAAATGAACCTAGTCCCAAACCCAAAAGTGGACCCGAACTCCTACCCTGTGACCTAAAATTGGAACAAAAACCGGAAGTTGACCGGGACTGGAACTAGAACTTGGACTTGGAATCATAACTGAAATCGGACTTAGATCTAGAATCGTAACCAAACCAGGACCAGGACTCAAAATCAAACCTAGACCCGAATTGGGAGCCGTACCCGGATCCCAACCCAAACCTTGACTCGGGACCCGAACTTGAATCGAACTCAAACCGAAAAATGGAACAAAACTAGGGACACAGAACCAGGGTCGGGACCTAGAACCGGACCCTAGTCTCGATAACGAACCCAAACTCAAAAATGGGACTTGGGACCTGAACAAAAACCAGACCGAGACCCGTGATAGTGATGCAGATGTTGACTCAGGATTCGGGTAACAGGTTCTGGAACAGACCAGTAGTTGGTGTCTAAATCTGAGACTCAGATTAGGACCAGAACCTAGACGAAGAACAAAACCGAACCCAGACCTAGACCTGGGACTTAAAATTAGAGCATGAAAAAGAATCGCCAAACCAGGACCCTAAACCAAGACTAGGACCGTGACAAGGACCCACCCCTAGACCTAGAACCGAACACAAACCTAGCCTCAGACCCAAACGGAGTCTAGAACTCGGGCCCGGACACGGTCGTGTACCCAGACAGGAACTGAGACCCGGACGTGGACCCAAATTTGGGACCAGATCCCAAACACAGACTTCGACCATGATAGGGATCTGGATACGAACCTAGACTTGGACCAAGACCCAGACTGGTGTCGAAATGTTGGCCCTAAATCTGGACCGAGATCCTGACCCAGACCCAAACTTGGACCCGCACTCAGGACCTGAACTTGGACCTGGACCCAAACCTAGACCCAGATCGGGGTCAAGACTTGGACACAAACACGAACACAGACTCGGACCCGAACTCAAACACCCACACCTAGAATCAGACCCAAAGCTAGACCAGGACTGGGACCCAAACTCGAACCCAGACCAGGATTAGAAACAAGGACATAGACCCAGAACTTAATCCATACTCAGATCGGACCTAGACTGAAATTCGGACCCGAACCCAAACTCAGACCAGGACTCGAACTGGAACTCAGAATCACTAATGGAACTAGAACGGATCTAGAACTAGGACCAGGACGAGGACTTAATTTCAAACCCGAACAAGGATCGGGACCCAGGGCTTGGACAAAACCCGCAGTCGGTGCCAGGATTTGGAACAAAGCCCTGGACCCGAACCCTGACAAGGACCCGAACCCACACCCAGACCTGAACCCAGTCCCAAACCCAAAAGTGGACCCGAACCCGTACCCTATGACCCAAAATTAGAACCAAAACCGGAAGTTAACCGGGACTTAAACTTGGAATCGTAACTGAAATTGGACTTAGATCTAGAACCGTAACCGGACCAGGACCAGACTCCAAATCAGACTTCGACCCGAATAGGGCGCCGGACTGAGATCCCAACCAAAAGAAGGACTCGAGACCCGAACTTCAACGTGAACTCAGACACAAACATGGAACCAAACTAGGGACCCAGAACCAGGGTCGGGACCCAGAACCGCAACCCAATCTCGATCCCGAACCCAAACTCAGAAATGGGACCTGCGACCTTAACTAGAACTAGACCGAGACCTATGACAGTGATCCAGATCTTGACTCGGGATTCGCGTAACGGGGCCTGGAACAGACCAGTAGTCGGTGTCTAGATCTGGGACTCAGACTAGGAGCAGAACCAAGACGAAGAACCAAACCCTAACACAAACCTACACGTGGGACCCAAAATTAGAACTTGAACAAGAATTGTCGAACTAGGACCCTAAAACAAGGCAAGGACCGTGTCCAGGACCCGGGCCCAGACCTAGCCTCAGACCCAAATTGACACTGGAACTCGAGCCTGGAGACGGTCGTGTACCCATACCAAAATTGAGACCCCGACCTGGTTCTTAATTTAGGACTCGATCCCAAACACAGACTTGGACTTAGATAGGGATCCGGGTACGAACCTGGAGTCGGACCAATACCCAGACTGGGATCAAAATGCTAGACCTAGATCTGGACCCACATCAAGACCTGGACACAAACTCGGACACAGAATCAGACCAGAACTCAAACAACGACACCTAGAATCAGACGCAAAGCTAGACCCGGACACAGATCAAAACCAAGGACTTGAGACTCGGACCCAACCTAGACCCAGGACGCGAACCCACACCCGGAGCCTGATCTGGACTTAGATTGAAATTCGGACCCGAAGCCAAGCTCAGACAAGGACTCGAACTCCGACTCGAACTAAAACACAAACTCGAACTCAGAATCGCAAATGGAACTAGAACCGAACTAGGACTAGGACTAGGACAAGCACCTGTACCCAAACTCGAACCCAAATAGAAACCTAAACCCGAACCGAGACTAGGACTCGAACCCAAACCCGAACCAAGACTGGGACCCAAACCCACACAATAACCGGGACCTGGACCTAGAATAAGGATAGGGACTTTGGAAACAGAACTAGGACCGGGACCTAGTTCCCGACCCAGACCTGAACTTGAACTTAGGACCCAGCTCGTGACCCGGCACCAGAAATGGAACCAGATTGGGACTCGAGATTGGGATGTAGATCTTGACCCAAGGCTTGGACAAAAGCCGTAGTCGGTGTCTAGATTTGTCACCCAGCCCTGGACCCGAACCCTGACAAGGACTCAAACCCACACCCGGACCTAAACCTAGTCCCAAACCCAAAAGTGGACCTGAACTCGTACCCTGTGACCCAAAATTGGAAACAAAACCCGAAGTTGACCGGGAGTGGAAGTAGGACTTGGACTTGGAATCATAACTGAAATTGGACCTAGATCTAGAACCGTAATCGGACTAGGACCCGGACTCCACATAAGACATAGACCTGAATTTGGAGTTGGCCCGGATCCCAATCCAAACCTGGACTCTGGACCCGAACCTGAACCCGAACCTGAACTATGACCCAAACCTGGAACTAGAGTAGGGACACAGAACCAGGGTCGGGACCTAGAACCGCACTCCAGTCTCGATCCCATGACAGTGATCCAAATCTTGACTTAAGATTCGGGTAACGGGGCCTCGAACAGACCAGTAGTCCGTATCTAGATCAGGGACTCAGACTAGGACCAGAACCTAGACGAAGAACCAAACCCAAACCCAGACTTAGACTTGGGACCCAAAATTAGAACCTGAACAAGAATCGCCGAACCAGGACCCTAGAACAAGACTAAAACCGTGACCAGGACCCGGACCCAAACCTAGAACAAAACACAGACCTAGCCTCAGACTCAAACTGAGACTGGAACTTGGGGACGGATACGGTCGTGTACCCAGACCGAAACTGAGACCCGGACCTAGACCTAAATCTAGGACCCGATCCTAAAAACAGACTTGGACCTAGATAGGGATCCGGATACGAACCTGGACTTTGACCAAGACCTAGACTGGGAATGAAATGCTGGACCTAGATCTGCACCGAGATCCTGACCCAGACCCAAACTTGGACCCGCACTCGGGACCCGAACTTGGACCTAGACCCGAACCTAGACCCTGATCGGGGTCTAGACCTAGACACAAACCCAGACACAGACTTGGACCTGAACTCAAACACCCACACCTACAATCAAACCCAAAGCTAGACTCAGACGCGGACGCGAACCCAGAGCAGGATCAGAACCAAGGACTTAGACCCAGAACTGAATCTAGACTCAGGTCGTGATTGGAACTTGGGACTCGGACCGAACCTAGACCAAGACCCAGCACGCGAACCCACACTCAGAGCCTGATCTAGACCTAGATTTAAATCCGGATCCGAACCCAAACTCAGACCAGGACTCGAACTCCAACAAGAACTAAAACCCCAACTCGAACTCAGAATCGCAAATGGAACTAGAACCGAACTATGACTAGGGCTAGGCCTAGGACCTAAACCCAAACCCGACCCCAGATCAAAACAAAGACTGAGACCTAAACCCGAACCAAGACTAGGACTCGACCCAGACCCAAACCTGAACATAGGACCCAGCTCGTGACTCGACACCGAAAATGGAACCAGACTGTGACCCAAAAGTGTTATCCGAATCTGGACCCAGGGCTTGGAAAAAACCCGTAGTCAGTGTCTGGATTTAGGACCCAGCCCTGGACCCAAACCCTTACAAGGACGCAAACCCACACCCGGACCTGAACCCAGTCCCAAACCCAAAAGTGGACTCGAACCCGTACCTTGTGACCACAAATTGGAACCAAAATCGAAAGTTGACCAGGACTAGAACTAGGACTTGGACTTGGAATCATTACTGAAATTAGACCTAGATCCAGAACTGTAACCGGACCAGGACCTGGACTCCAATTCTGACCTACACCTGAATTGGGAGCTGGACCCGGATCCCCACCCAAACCTTCACTCGGGACCCGAACATGAACCTGAACTCAGACCCAAACATGGAACAAGACTAGGGACACAGAACCAGGGCCGGGACCTAGAACCGCACCCTAGTGTCAATCCCGAATACAAACCCAGAAATGGGACATGGGACCTGAAACAAAACCAGACCGAGACCCGTGACAGTGATCCAGATCTTCACTCAGAACAGACCAGTAGTCGGTGTCTAGATCTGGGACTCAGACTAGGACCAGAACCCAGACGAAGAACCAAACCCGCACCCAGACCTAGACTTGGACCTAAAATTAGAACCTGAACAAGAATCGCCGAACTAGGACCCTAGAACAAGATTAGGACCGTGACCAGACCCGGACCCAGACCTAAAACCGAACACAGACCTAGCCTCAGACCCAAACTGAGACTAGAACTCGTGCCCAGACACGGTCGTGTACCCAGACCGAAACTAAGAGTCTAACCTGGATAGGGATCCCAATACGAACCTGGGCTCGGACCAAGAACCAGACTGGGATCGAAATGCTAGACCTAGATTTGGACCAAGATCCTGACCCAGACCGAAACTTGGACCCGCACTCAGGACCCGAAGTTGGACCTAGACCCGAACCTACACCCAGATATAGGTGCAGAGCTGGACCCAAACCCGACACAGACTCGGCTCGAACTCAAACCCACACCAAGAATCAGACCAAAAGCTATACACGGACCCGGACCAAAACTCGAACAGAGACCAGGATCAGAACCAAGGACTTAGACCCTGAAATGAATCCAGAATCAGCTTGGGATTGGAACCCTGGACTCGGACCCAACCTAGACAAGGACCCAGGACGCGAACACACACCCGGAGCCTGATCTTGACCTAGACTGAAATCCGGACCAGAACCCCAACTCAGACTATGACTCGAACTCCAACCGGAACTCAAACCCAAACTCCAACTCAGAATCACAAATGTAACTAGAACCGAACTAGGACTAGGACTTGGACCTACACCCAAACCCGAACCCAGATCAAAACCTAAATAGAGACCTAATCCCCAACTGAGACTAGTACTCGAACTCGAAACTAGATCGGGACATAAACCCAATCCATAATCAGGATTTGGACCCAGAATCAGGATAGGGACCTGGGAAATAGAACAAGGACCGGGACCTAGTAACCGACCCAGACCCGAACTTGAACATAGGACCCAGCTCGTGACCCGGCACAAAAAATGGAACAAGACTGGGACCCAAGATTGGGATCCGTATATGGCTTGGACAAAACCCGCAGTCGGTGTTTTGATTTGGGACCCAACCCTAGACCCGAACCTTGACAAGGACCCGAACCCACACCCGGACCTGAAGCCAGTCCCAAACCCAAAAGTTGACTTGAACTAGTACCCTGTGACCCAAAATTGGAACCAAAACCGAAAGTTGAATGGGATTGGAACTAGGACATGGACTCGGAATCAGAAGTGAAATTGTACCTAGATCCAGAACCGTAACCTGACAAGGACCCGGACTCCAAATTAGACCTAGACCCGAATTGAGAGCTGAACCCGGATCCCAACCCAAACCATGACTCGGGACTCGAACCCGAACCTAAACTCAGACCCAAACATGGAACCAAACTAGGGATATAGAACCAGGGCCGGGACCTAGAACCGCACCCCTGTCTCGATCCCGAACCCAAACTTAGAAATGGGACTTGGGACCTGAACCTGAACCAGACTGAGACCTGTGATAGTGATCCAGATCTTGACTCGAGATTCGGGTAATGGGGCCTGGAACAGACTATTATTCTGTGTCTAGATCTGGGACTCAGACTAGCACCAGAACCCAGACAAAGAACCAAACCCGAACCCACACCTAGACCTGGCACCCAAAATTAGAACCTGAACAAGAATCGCCGAACCAGGACCCTAGAACAAGACTAGGACTGTGACCAGGACCCAGACCAAGACCTATAACCAAACACAGACCTAGCCTCAGACCCAAAATGAGACTGGAACTCGAGCCCGAACACGCTCGTGTACCCATACCGGAACTGAGACCCGGACCTGGACCTAAATCTAGGACCCGATCCCGAACGCAGACTTGGATCTAGATAGGGATCCGGATTCAAACCTGGACTCGGACTAAGACCCAGAGTGGGATGTAAATACAGGACCCAGATCTGGACTGAGATCCTTACCCAGACCAAAACTTGGACCCGCACTCGGGACCCCAACTTGGACCTAGACCCGAACCTAGACCCAGATCAGGGTCCAGACCTTGGCACGAACCTGGACAAAGACTCGGACCCGAACTCAAACACCCACACCTAGAATCAGACCCAAAGATAGTCCCGAACCTAGACCCAAACTCGAACCCAAACAAGGATCAGAACCAAGGACATAGACCTAGAACTGAATCCAGACTCAGATCGGGATTGGAACTTGGGACTCAGACCCAACCTAGTTCAACACCCAGGATGCGAAGCCACACCCGAAGCCTGATCTGGACCTAGATTGAAATCCGGACCCGAACCCAAACTTAGACAAGGACTCGAACTCTGACCCGAACTCAAACCCAAACTCGAACTCAGAATCGCAATTGGAACTAGAACCGAACTAGGACTAGGACTAGGACAAGGACCTATACCCAAACCCGAACCCAGATCAAAACCCAGACAGAGACCTAAACCCGAACCGAGACTAGGACTCGAACCCGAACCTAGACCGGGACCCAAACCCACACAATAACCGGGACCTAGAACCAGAATCATGATAGGGACATGGGAAACAGAACTAGGACAGGGACCTAGTACCCGACCCAGACCCGAACTTGAACCTAGGACCCACCTCGTCACTTGGCACCAGAAATGGAACCAGACGGGGACCCGATATTGGGATCCAGATATGGACCCAGGCCTTGAACAAAACCATAGTCGGTGTCTAGATTTAGGACCCAGCCCTGGACCCGAACCCTGACAAGGACCCGAACCCACACCCGAACCTGAACCCAGTCCCAAACCCAAAAGTGGACCAAAACTAGTACCCTGTGACCCAAAATTGGAACCAAAACCGGAAGTTGACTGGGACTGGAACTAGGACTTGGACTTGGAATCATAACTTAAATTGGACCTAGATCTTGAACCGTAATCGGACTCCAAATTAGACCTAAACCCGAAGTGGGAGCTGGACCCGGATCCCAACCCAAACATTGAACCAGACTAGGGACATAGGACCAGGGTTGGAACCTAGAACCGCACCCCAGTCTCGATCCCGAACCCAAACACAGAAATGGGACCTGGGACCTGAACCAGAACCAGACCGAGACTCGTGACAGTGGTCCAGATATTGACTCGGGATTCGAGTAACGGGGTCTGGAACAGACCAGCAGTCGGTGTCTTGATCTGGGACTCAGACTAGGACCAGAACCCAAACGAAGAACCAAACCCGAACCAAGACCTAGACCTGGAACCAAAAATTAAAGCCTGAACAAGAATCGCCGAACCATGACCCTAGAACAAGACTAGGACCGTGACCATGACCCGGACGCAAACCTAGAACCGAACACAGAACTAGCCTCATACCCAACTTGAGACTGGAACTCGGGCCCAGACACGGTCGTGTAACCATACTGAAACTGAGACCCGAACGTGGGCCTAAATCTGGGACCTGATCCCAAACACAGACTTGGACCTAGATAGGGATACGGATACGAACCTGGACTCGGACCAAGACCCGGACTGGGAAGGAAATGCTGGAACTAGATCTGGACCGAGATCCTTACCCAGCCCAAACTTGGACCCGCACTCGGAACCCCAACTTAGACTTGGACCCGAACCTAGACCCAGATCGGGGTCCAGACCTGGACACAAACTCGGACACAGACTCGGACCCGAACTCAAACACCCACACCTAGAATCAGACCCAAAGCTAGACCCCGTCCTGGACCCAAACTCGAACCCAGACAAGGATAAGAACCAAGGACATAGACCCAAAACTGAATCAAGACTCAGATCGGGATTGGAACTTAGGACGCGGACCCATCCTAGACCAAGACCCAGGATGCGAAGCCACACCCGAAGCCTGATCTGGACCTACACTGAAATCCGGACCCGAACCCAAACATAGACAAGGACTCGAACTCCGACCCGAACTAAAACCCAAACTCGAACTCAAAATCGCAAATGGAACTAGAACCGAACTAGGATTAGGACCAGGACAAGGACCTAAACCCAAACCCGAACCCAGATCAAAACCCAGACAAAGACCTAAACTCGAACTGAGACTAGGACTCAAACCCGAACCTATACAAGCACCCAAACCCACACAATAACTAGGACTTGGACCCAGAATAAGGATAGGGACCTGGGAAACAGAACTAGGACCGGGACCTAGTACCCAACCCAGACCCGAACTTGAACCTAGGACCCAGCTTGTGACCCGGCACAAGAAAAGGAACAAGATTTGGATCCGCATACGAACCTGGACGCGTATCAAGACCCAGACTGGGATCGAAATGCTGGACCTAGATCTAGGCCGAGATCCTGACCCAGACCCAAACTTGGACCCGCACTCGGGACCCGAACTTGGACCTGGACCCAAACCTAGACCCACGTCGGGGTCCACACAGTTGGGTTTTATGCCCTAAATTAAACTCTTTACAATCTGATTAGTTATCAATATAAGAAATTTGAAGTGATTGATGTTTGCATGAATTCTAATGGTTTAAATATGTTTATTACATTTACACACAAAATCAGTTAAATCTAGATCATATGTTTATTCACAATTACAGTATCGTCAACACAGTGGAATGTGATTGTGATCACCTGTATCAAAAGTTTTGGTCCCTGTTTCATCAGTGTTATTGGGTTTACACTAATGTGATAATCAACGATGATGTATACTTACACTTGGAGTAAGTGTTATGTTCTTTCCAGGACATTAGTAAAGTATACTAGTTTCGAATGTATGGAGTATACATTGGATTGGACCGATATTGCAACTAAGTTAAGATATTACAAACTTACCGTTATACATATCTTTCCAAGTCAATATCAGTAGTTGATCTTAAGATTAAAAGAATCTAAATCCTGATATGCTTAGGCTCAACTCAAAAGTGCTATTCATGTTCTTTGATTTATTAGTTAAGCCTACTTTTGGGTCAGGGTGATACGTATATTTTGGGAACATGATAGTATGATTGAGTGGGAGTGCTGAACATAAATATGGAATCTATAGCTTCTACTGGTGTATAGAAGTCAATTGATGATTCCCTTCGAGCTTAGCAAATAGAAGTAAATGGATGAGCTCTTGTTTAACTGACTAATTATTAGATCACTAAACACCATTTACAGGTAGCTAAGTGTTTTAAGGGGCAAAATACATTGAGGGGTGAGAACGGTAAAGAATTACCATCTCGATGTAGATCATCTATATAGTGGATCTTTAAATCACAATAAGATTATAACAATGGTTAAATGAGATATCATATTGATATCGTGGAACATACAATATGCTCTATATAAGTCTGAGAGTGCAATTCTAAGTTCTAAGAGTGGATTCAACGAAGAATTAATAAGTAGGAATTTACTTGGTAAATTTGGTTCACTTATTGGAAGCTCAGCATATAGATCCATGGTCCCCATTCTAGTTGAGAACATTCTGCTTGTAAGACTCATTAATTGATTCGTGATTGATCAATTATAATTCTAAAGTTAGACTATGTCTAATTTTATGAATTTTCACTAAGCAGGGGTGAAATTGTAAAGAAAAGAGTTTTTAGGCTTATTTATTTATTAATGGACTTTATATGTCTAATTAATAATTAAATTAAATGACAATATTATTTAACAATCTATTTTAGTTATTAAATAATTAGTTTTGGCATTTAAAGGTTAGAATTAGAAAATTGGCATTTTTGAGAAAATAGAGATAAAATTTGATAAAACTGCAAAATCAAGTGGGGCCCACTATAACACCATGGCCGGCCACTTATTAAGGGTTTTTCAAATTAATATTTTCATTATTTTAATGCCAAATAATTCCTAACCTAAACCTAGTAGTTGCCTATAAATAGAAAGTGATGGCTCAGTCACAATACATGCTTTGACAAGTTTTCACAAGCCTTTCTGACAGAAATTTCTCTCTTTAGAAAAACTGAGCCTTCCCCACTTTCTATACCTGGCCGAAATCCCTCTTCTCTTTTCCCTTCTTCAATTTCAAACCCTAGTGAAAGAGTAAGTGCCCACACACAGGAAGCAGTAACTCAATCATAGATTGGAAGACTGTGAACGATCAAACTTGAAGAAGAAGGACATTCGGGCTCAGATCTTGATTATACTCTGCTACAGAAAGGATACAAGGGGTTAGAGATCTGAGTGGAAGGAGACATTAATTCCGCTGCATCAATGTAAGGTTTTCTTAACTTTATATGTGTTTAATTTATCGTTTTAGAAAGTTCATATTTAGGGTGTTTAAACAACATACTTGTGAGTAGATCTAAGATCCTGGTAAAATAAAATATCTAACAACTGGCCTCAGAGTCATGGTAATTGATTTACTTACATGAAATTTGGACTTTAAAATGATTGTTTGTTTGTTTTTGGATGGTATCATGTTGTATTGAGTGTTATTTGATGATTGATTGATGTTTGTGAATTTTCTTGAAAAATAATTGCGATTCTGTTTCTGGAATTATTTTTATTGTATAGTATGAAAAACATTAAGCAAGTTACCTTTTTACAGGACTCAATTTCGATTTAATTTGAATTAGTTATGATTTTTTGAAGATTCGAAAAAATCGGGGTTGTGTTGAAATTTTCCTTCGATCGCGAAAACTGTCCGTACAACTCACAATTTTTTTGTTTTTCTTCGTTTTTTCATGCTTTTTCATGGAATTAACTTCCGATTTTTTGTGTAGTTTTGTATTTATAGATTTACTATTCCTTATTCAATTCTAATTATCATTATGAATTAATTTAATATTTTTTAAATTTAATCCAAGATATTAGTGTAATTTCAATTTTAAAATAGTAAATATCTATTTATTGCTTAATTATCTATCTTATTTTCAAGTTTGATTATATCTTATCTTATTTTTAAATTTAAGGTCAGATTTTAAATATTTTTAAATTAAATCTTTTTTAAATAATTTGACCTTATTTAAATTTAAAATAAGATAACTATAATCATGTAATTTTAAATAGATGTAAGATATTTTGCTAACTTTTAAATTTTGTTATTTTATTTATTTAAATTAAATTTAAAATCTGAAAAAGATATTTCATTTATCTTTTCTAATTTTTATTTAATTTTTATTTATAAAATAACATTTAATTTTTAAAAGTAGTTAGCAAATTTTGAAATGATATTTAGGTTGGTTGAAACCTAATTTTTCAAAATTGTAGGTTTAATTTTAAATATTTTTTTTAAATAATTTCGAAATTTATATTAATATTTTTTTTATTTTCGAAAATAAATATTTATTTTTTATTTTATATATTTTTCGAAAATTAAATTATTTTTTATTAAATTAAATATTTTTTTTAATTATTTATTTTTCGAAGTTATTTATTTAAAATTAAATAAATCCTACTTCCAACTATCCAGCTAACCTTGTTGCAGGAGTATGTGGTTTTAGCTTGTGTGTAAGTTTTTGAAAACCTATTATTACTTGATTGCAAATAGCCATGATTACTTTTTTCCAGATCTAATGATCTGATGGCTCCCTTGGTCAAGTTAATAATTTGTAACAGGTAAATTTTACAATCTTCTTTCATCTGTGTATCACCTAGGAACATGATAGGATCCATCCAAAGTGTGCCTGTGTGAGCCTATATGTTTATTTTGTTTTAATATAGATGCATATAGGTTGTTGCTAAATAAAATGTCACACCATGATAGATTTTATTTAGGTCCATCTAGTTATTGGACCTATTCAATTAATAATAGTTATTTATTTTAAGGTTAAATTCCTCTCTTTTGGGCCTTGTGTGAGAGTTGGGAGCCATAGAAGTGGGTAGGACATACTGAACCCAGCACCCCCTCACATGAACTACCCCAATTGTGAAGGCCCATTTGCCTGATTTAAATAACTGTACTAGGTTAATTATATTAGTTTGACCTAATAAAATTGAATTAGCAACATGATTAACTTTTAAAATATATGAAAATTTATTTTCATTTTAATATTTTAAAGTTAATTTTAAGAAAAACACTTTTAGTTTAGATATTATTTCTAGACAAACGATTTGTATTTTTCTTGTATTTAATTAAATATAGAATTTTAACTAACTAAGATTCTTTCTGGAGCTTATTTAATTAAATATTCCTATTTAAGTTATAAATTAGTTGTATCAACTGATTTTTCTTATCTAACTTAAATTTGAATATTTGATTTAAATTTTAAATCAAGTTGAGGAATCCTAGGCATTAGTTATTAAAGATTCTTAAGATATTTTTTTTAAGATAATATATTTTCAAATATTAACTTGAAATGGAATATTTTAGATATTTTTTGGTTAATATCTTTTCAAATATTAACTTTAAAAAGATAGCTTCAAATTAAGTGGTTACAACTTAATTTTTGATATTTAATTAAATCTAACTTTGAAATTATTTAAGTTTTAGATTTTTTCTATATAACTTAAATTAGATATTTTTCAATTTTTTTTTGAAAAGATACTTAGTCAAATAAGATATTTTCTAGATAGTAATTTCTAGACTACTTATTATTTCTAATATTTAAATAGGAAAATTATACTTTTTGAAATTAATTATTTAAATAATTAATTTTGGTACAATTTTATTAAGTATATTTTTCCTAGTATTAAACTAGAAATAAATAATTAAGCCTTCTCTACACTTAATTATTTATTTCTTGAATTTAATACATTTAATTAACTTGAAGAATCTAAATATCTAAGTTGATTTTCATCATGATACTTAAATATTTATTGATTTTTCATGACACTTAATTAAATCGAAAATTATTTTTAGGTTGAAATTTAATTTTTCAACTTCAATTTAAATAATTTTCAAAATATATATATATTTTTATTTTATTCATCAATTTCGAAATTTGCATTTTATTTATGCAATATTTTCGAATTTTTTAGTTTGAAAAATAGATTGAGTTGTAAATTAATTATTTATTTTAATTAATTCTTGGACCAACTACAATCAATGATTTTTTCATTTAATTGATTAATTTAAAATAAATGAATTTAAAATATATATATATTATTAGAAATTGAATTAACTAGTCAAAAGAATATCTAGATAGGTGATATTTTTGCTTAAAGTATTTCTTTTCTATTTTTTATTATTTTTCGAAAATTGTATTTTTATACTTTAAATTTTCGAACCCAATAAATATATTCTCAAAGGAAATTTTTAAGTTGCTAATTATTTAATTTAATTCAACTTGAATTAATTTCCTTAATATTTATATTTAAGATTATTACTAAGATGGAAATAATTAATTTTATTTCAATCACCATCTAAGTATAATTTTATAAATATTATATTAAATTCTTAATTTAGAATTTAATGAGATTTATTTATTAGAATAATAAAGAAAATACATTTTAAATAATGAGCTTTATTATTATTAAGATATTCGATCTCCATTGTGGGTTTTACACCGCGTTTGTTTTAGTGAGTAATCCTCCCTAATGGAGGAACGTTCATTAGCAATTTTGCACCGTTTAATCTCGCATGATAAGTGGTTTGTAAGTGTTTTATATGGTATAGATCACCCTAATGGTGGCGACCATATTTGACTTGCAAATTGCCAAACAATGGTAGAAGCTAATAAGATAGAATAGCCTTGACTCTCGCCTAAACGGGACAACGCTGGATTCCAATCTTGATCGAATAAAAGGTTTCTAGAATGTTTAACATTTTAGATGAGCTGACAACTCTATTCAATGGATGGTAGCTTTGACTCTCGCCTAAACGGGACACTGATATCAGTTTGTTGAAAACCTTGGAAATTATTTAGGATTGAATTTTTTAAGTATTTTCTCATATCATTCCTACTTGCTATGTGCTTATAATTTCTGAATTGATTTTGTGTTAAACCATTATTAATTTCTATTTGTTGACTTCTATTATTTTGTATTATCCTGTTTTGTCAAAATGAATCCCATGTTATCACTGTTGACTGAAAACAAGTTGAATGGATCTAACTTTAATAAGTGGAATGAGAACTTTAATATTGCTCTCATAGGAGAAAGTGCCTTGTTTGTTTTAACTGAGCCGTCACCTGAAGTGCCTGGGGATAATGCATCCAAAGCTGTGAAA
Source organism: Cannabis sativa (assembly GCF_029168945.1). Taxonomy (NCBI): domain Eukaryota; kingdom Viridiplantae; phylum Streptophyta; class Magnoliopsida; order Rosales; family Cannabaceae; genus Cannabis; species Cannabis sativa. The sequence continues at coordinate 26,938,536 of NC_083607.1, read as the reverse complement.
GAAAAGTATAAGCGTTGGCAGAAAGCAAATGACAAAGCTCTATACTTTATGCTTTCTAGCATGGTTGACACCCTTAAAACTCGGTTTTCTAAAACTGAGAAGGTTGCTGAAGTTATGACGAAGTTAAATGAGCTATTCGGTAAGGCATCACTTCAGTCACGCTTTGACGCGACTAAGAAGTACATTAACGCACGGATGGAACCTCTTCAAAACGTGCGTGACCATGTTCTCCTCATGTCTAGTTATTTCCAAGAAGCCCAGGATCATGGTGCTGAAATGGACAGTGCTACTCAAGTTAGTCTTATCTTGAATAGCCTGACTCCAGCATTTCTACCATATACATCAAATTATGTCATGAATAAGAAGGAAATTGACTTTCATGAATTAATCAATGACCTTCAAACTTATGAAAATTTGATTGGAGGACCCAAGAAGAAAGGGAGTAAACCTCACAATCCTGGGAATGGTAATGGGACGATAAAACCTGAAGCAAATGTTGCCTCTGCTTCAAAGCCCAAATCGAAGAAGAAGTGGAACAACACCAAGAATTGAACTAAAGCCATGAAGAATAAAAAGGTTGTTCCTTCTGGTGATGCTACACTTAAAGGAAAGTGTTTCTACTGCAATGAGAAAGGTCATTGGAAACCCCAGTGTCCTAAACTTCTTGCAAAGAAACAAGGTATTTCCATTTATAAACTTTAAAAGTTTTAGTGAATTATTATCCAATTGGATTTATGATTCTGGACTAACTTTGTTTATTTGTTTTCTTCTTCTTATAGGCCAAGCTACTTGAATTCAATTGAGTTGGATAAGAAAGCTGGATCAAGGGTGAAATCGTCCAGATGAAGATGAAGCTCTTCAATTTTTTTTGAATTAATTGTTTTAGTTTAAAGACAATTTGGATTTCAAATTTAAGTAAGGGATATTTATCCCTGTTTCTCTCATATTGTTGCAATACATTTTTTTTATTATTAATAAATTTATTTTCGAAATCACCATTGCAAATTATGAGATTGACCTTCATTTAATTTTATCTTCATCAATTATTACCACATTATATTTGTATGTTTGTATGTGTAAGTGTTTTTATTATTGATACAACTCTAATGTGTTGACAGCACAATAAACTGGATAATAATCTCTATATACTTAGGGGTGGAGGTTATCCATAGTACCCTATATGTATATTCTTAGGGGTGGAGTCTATTCCACAATTCCCTATGAAACACATATCTTGTTTAAACATGGAAGTAATATAATGAGTCAGCTATTGTCAATATAAATTCTTGATCTTGATTGTATGTTCCATTTCGTTATTATTGTTGTCAGTAAAAGTTTGATACCTTTGAAAGTTCTTTGTTAATGTTTCACACTACCTTAATTGAGTGGGAGAATTTTAAAATTCTATATTCATCTTCATTAGGTTGATAATTGTGATAGGTACTTAAGAACACTACTGAAAAGCAAATCTAATCATTCACGTGGATAGGTATAGCTTATCAGAATTATGAGAATAAGATAAAGAAATCTAGATCAGTCCATTCGAATGACTAGAACCTAGAATTCTTAATCCTCATAAAAATTTGATGGTATCTTAATTTTGATTACTTTATCTCTGGCATGTATTTTTCACTTCAAAATACTAGTCTGCTATGTTGATGACTTAGTCTTGACTTAAAGTTTCAGACTAATACAAAAGTCACAACTAGGTAACTCTCTACACAATCAGAGGTTAAAAGTATTATTTAACCAGACATCTGCTATTGAGTGGGAGCTATCTGAGATGTAATCAAATAGGGAACATTAGAAGATATTCAAGAAAGATTTATGAAAGTGATCTATATGTCAGATATTAAGGAACTGTGTATCAGTTGTCTTTGTATCTCACCATCTAATTTTGAAATTCTTGAGATGGTGCTTACTTTGGAGGTGGAGGAATTATTGTATAATAATTCAAGCTCTACCAGAGAAGAACTATAACTTTGTCTATTCGAAAATACCAGAAAGTTATATCACTGAAGAAAAGTCTACACTGTATTATCTAAATTACATATTTTAAAATATGAGAGATATGTCTTCTGTTTATTCAGATGTACTTTTAAAACAGTAAAGATTTCAGTATCCCTTGATGAGTAAAGCATATAGTAAAGGATGTTTCATAAGAGTATTTATAAACTAGTTTCCAGAAGTTTGGGTGGATTCAAATATACTACACTTGATCTGAAGATCAAGACATCAGATTGACCTATTTGCACAGTTTGTTTTATATTAGTGCAAGTGGGAGTTTGTTGGGTTTTATTGTTGGGTTTTATGCCCTAAATAAAACTCATTTCAATATAATCAGATTTACTTATTAATATAGATCAGAAATAACATTTAATGTTGCATGGTTCACATGATTTATTTCATGATTATATGTACATAATGTATGAATTCATCTGAAACCCTTCTCACATACTTGATCCTGTTTATTGTGCTGTCAACACATTGGAAAGTAAACATGACTATGTGAATAAAGTTTCCTAGATTTATCAGGCATAGGGTTTTACTGATATGATAATCTACAATAGAGTTTACTTGCATTTGGAGAAGTGCTATGTTCTTTCTAGAGCATTGGTTAAAGTAAAGCTCAGGTTGGATGCATGGAGTATGCATCGGAAGGGACCGATATTGAACTTTGACTTAGATTTATTAAACTTACCGTAATATCTATTCAAGTCAATATCGCCTAGTTGATCCTAGATCAAATGATCTTAATCCTGATATGATTAGGCTCAATCTCGAGAGGCTATTCGTGTTCTTTGATTTGTTAGTTAAGCCTACTTTTAGGTCAGGGTGATACGTACATTTTGGGAACACGGTAGTGCAATTGAGTGGGAGCGCTATCATAAACATGGAATCTATAGCTTCTATCTGGCGAATAGTAAGCAAAGGATGATCTCCTTCGAGTTTGACCAAACGAACATAAATGGTGGAGTACTCATTTCACATAAGCTGAAATATCATTTATACGGGGTCAAGTGTTTTAAGGATAAAATACATAGTAGGGTGTTACGGTAATCTAATCCCTTTACAGTGTAGATCATTCATATAGAGGATCATTGATCACATTAGGATTATAACAATGGATAACTAATGAAGTGTCTATATGGTGGAACATATAGAGCATTCTATATACTGAGAGTGCAATTCTAAGTTCTATGCATGGATTCAATGAAGAATTAATAAGTTAGTGAATTTTAGTGCTAAATTCTTGATCTACTTATTGGAAGCTCGGTTATATATACCCATGGTCCCCGCACTAGTTGAGATAATATTGCTTGTAAGACTCATGTAATTGGTTTTGATTAATCAGTTATAATTCTCAAATTAGACTATAGTTATCATTTTAGATGAGCTGACAACTCTATTCAATGGATGATGCTTTGACTCTCGCCTAAACGGGACATTGTATCAGTTTACTTTCCATTGTGCTGTCAACACATTGGATGAATGGTCTATAAATCATTTCATGTCATTATATTTTCTCTTAAGAAATTAAATGACGCATATGATTATAATCCCGAAATTCTATTCCCAATTGATATAAATCCTCAATCTTAGAAATCTCCTACTTGTATGGGCAAATCAGACTTAGAGTTAAATTAGTAGTGCTGGTCCAAGATAGAATTACTCATTATATTTGGTATAAATTTAAGTCTTTGACTTTAATTTTAGATTCCAAATAGAAACTTTCTTATATTTCTAATTCCAGAATACAATACAGTTACACTTTCTCAAGTGTTTAATATCCATCTTCTATTAATGGATTAAAACTGTATGGAATATGAGTTAGGTATTCTGCGACCAGGATCCACTTGTAGTATTCTAAGAACTCTTTGATGTAACTAAACCTATGTCATCAAAAAAACACTACCATTTTTTTTAATCTATGGCATTTGTATCTTGTTCATAGTGGATTTGACAAGATCAATCTCTACAAAGAGTTAATATGCCTATATCCACTGAAAGTAGTTCATCTCATTCGTAGATTGATGTACATTCAGGGGTGGATATGAGTTTTTCGTTGTATTCTTAAAACGATAACTCTAGATTATACCTTTTAGCAAGAAATTTGAAATGTTTGAAAAATTTCATTAATTTCTAGCAATGGTTAAAACCATTAAGGTAAGTGGTTAAAGATCTTGCGAACTGATAGGGGTGGAGAAATAGTTAATAGATATGCAGTTCAAAGATCATTAAATTGATTTTTGAATTATATCCAAACTTAACTCCCCAGAAATTTCGAGTTGCATGTTGATGATTAGTTACTAGTCGTTGCCTAATTCCTTCTATGGTAATACAATTTCAGAATGATGTAATGGTTGGCTACTTAATGTAAATCATTACTAGATTCATGGATGACCTAATCAAAATCTTAAGAAAAGCTAGAACTGTTAACCATGGTTTCTTAGCTATTCTAAGTGATTAGGGGTGGACCATCCCATTGTCAATAGATAAGAAAGTGTTTGTTCAAACAAATACTACTTTTCTAAGATAATGACTAAGTCTGAAAACAAGTAGCAAATAAAGGAGATATTTTTCTTGATTCCAAAAGTGTTCTATCATCTTATATAACATATGATGATCCCACTGCCTCTGTTGTCTTGTCACAACCGAAGAGATCAATACCATTTAGTTTTCTTTGACATAATTCACGGTACCTTGTCGTAGTGGGAGAGTTTCTAGGAACTCACCTTCTTATGACTTGGGAGACACTAGTGATTAAAATCCATTGTGAGTTTAAACAAGTAATGGATTGTCAAGCTAAGAAAATAAGAAGAAAAGCCAATAGAACTATGGTTTAATCCATTCACATGGAATAACCTAAAGTTTTCTATTACAAGGACATAAAAGGAAATTTTCGTTTATAAGTCCATTCAATGGACTTAACAAAACTTCCTGTTCCTCGTATTATAGGTTTAAGTTTATCTAAACCTATGGCTTGTGGTATACCTGGTAATTACTTACTCTAATGCAAGCAACTTACTTTAGTAAGATGCTGAAGCATTTTCTTTCTAATGGCAATCTATAGAAGCTTCACAACTTCTTAGACATAGATTTTATTTATCTAAGGAAAAGTCTCAACTATTCCAGAAAAGATAAAGTCATGAAAGAATTTCTTATATCAACAGTGAGAGGTCTTAGGTATGCTTTTGCATGCCTTAAACCAGACACCTGCTGTTGAGTGGGAGTAATGAGTAGGTATCAGATTAATCCAAAAGAAGAACATTGGAAGACAATCAAGTAAATCCTAAGATTAAGAAGAGGAACTATATGTTAGTCTATAAGGGTGTGTTTAAAACTCTTAGACTACACCATATCAGATTTCGAAATTTGCCTTTGTGCTAGTAAATCTTTCTGATAAGATGGTGATTACTCTTGGGGTGGAATAGTAATTTTGGAGAAGTGTAAAAACCTATCTGAAGTCTCTAGGTCTACTAGAGAGGGACTGAATGTTAAGGTTGCAGGAAAGGTACTTATTCAGTCTAAGGAAAGTTCTATACATCTTTGGCACCATTCCAAATTGCCTTAAACTATTAGTGTTAATTTCCTTATTAACCAAAAGTAGTTTCCAAAGATATAGAATCCAGTATCCCAAGAGAGTAGACATATAGAGAGGAATTTCACATTATCAATGATTTTGTGATTAAAGGAAGAGTAATGGTGGAGAAAAGGTTGTGTTTAATTCAACCTTTCAGATCCTATTACGAGGAGTTTACTACTACTACACTTGATTTGTATATCAAGGTGTTGAGATTATTTGAAACGCACTTTTTGTTTTATATTAGTGCAAGTGGGAGTTGTTGGGTTTTATGCCCTAAATAAAACTCATTTCAATATAATCAGATTTACTTATTAATATAGATCAGAAATAACATTTAATGTTGCATGGTTCACATGATTTATTTCATGATTATATGTACATAATGTATGAATTCATTTGAAACCCTTTTCACATACTTGATCCTGTTTATTGTGCTGTCAACACATTGGAAAGTAAACATGACTATGTGAATAAAGTTTCCTAGATTTATCAGACATAGGGTTTTACTGATATGATAATCTACAACAGAGTTTACTTGCATTTGGAGAAGTGCTATGTTCTTTCCAGAGCATTGGTTAAAGTAAAGCTCAGGTTGGATGCATGGAGTATGCATCGGAAGGGACCGATATTGAACTTTGACTTAGATTTATTAAACTTACCGTAATATCTATTCAAGTCAATATCGCCTAGTTGATCCTAGATCAAATGATCTTAATCCTGATATGATTAGGCTCAATCTCGAGAGGCTATTCGTGTTCTTTGATTTGTTAGTTAAGCCTACTTTTAGGTCAGGGTGATACGTACATTTTGGGAACACGGTAGTGCAATTGAGTGGGAGCGCTATCATAAACATGGAATCTATAGCTTCTATCTGGCGAATAGTAAGCAAAGGATGATCTCCTTCGAGTTTGACCAAACGAACATAAATGGTGGAGTACTCATTTCACATAAGCTGAAATATCATTTATACGGGGTCAAGTGTTTTAAGGATAAAATACATAGTAGGGTGTTACGGTAATCTAATCCCTTTACAGTGTAGATCATTCATATAGAGGATCATTGATCACATTAGGATTATAACAATGGATAACTAATGATGTGTCTATATGGTGGAACATATAAAGCATTCTATATACTGAGAGTGCAATTCTAAGTTCTATGCGTGGATTCAATGAAGAATTAATGTTGACCGAGATTTTCGGCAACTATTAAAATATAATTATAATAGGAGCTGTAAGAAAGTGAGATGAAGACTTTTTACGTGGTTGGGGCGTTAATGAGCCTTAGTCCACGAGCCACTACTATTAATGGATATATTTAATACAGATTCTACACTTGAGAGAATGTTTTTCTCTTAAATACAGAGAATGTTCTTGGTGAGTTTTTTCTCTTCTTGCTCTGTTGCAAACCAAGATTCTCCGACCCCATTAAATGAGCTTTGAGGGGGTATTTATAGTGTTTTGGAGGGGTAATCCCTAGAATTGTTCTTACACATGTGTCTGTAAGTATCCATAAAGTTGGGCATTTCCGATGAATATACCATGGGTGATGCATGGTCAAATCCCTAGGTGCTGTAGGGTTTTTATGGAGAATGTCCTTTTTGTCTTATGATTGACGTGACTCTTCGCAGAGTAGCCGTCGCTAGACTTAAACGATCATTACTGTAGCGCTGCTGTTCGGGGGTTGTGCCGTCAGACTTTATTGCGTGTTACAGTCCCAACACGCTTCCTCCCATGCAGCATTAAATGCGACTTGATTTCTCGGGAGAGACCTGACACATCCCGGAGGGCCTTCACGCTATACTAGCTTCCAGGAGTAACTTGTACTCCGGGTGTCTCCTCCGGGACCCATGCTAATAGCGCTTCCTGGTGGCATAAAAAGACTTAGCAAATCTTTCCAAGTTATCTGATCCACGTGTCCCCTCTTGACTGGTCCACGTATTTTGGGCGAATTTTGGAGCAACAATTAATAAGTTAGTGAATTTTAGTGCTAAATTCTTGATCTACTTATTGGAAGCTCGGTTATATAGACCCATGGTCCCCGCACTAGTTGAGATAATATTGCTTGTAAGACTCATGTAATTGGTTTTGATTAATCAGTTATAATTCTCAAATTAGACTATGTCTATTTGTGAATTTTTCACTAAGTAAGGGCGAAATTGTAAAGAAAGAGTTTTAGGGGCATATTTGTTAATTATGATACTTTGTATGGTTCAATTAATAAATATGATAAATGACAACATTATTTAATAATTATTCATAGTTATTAAATAGTTAGAATTGGCATTTAAATGGTTGAATTAGAAAATTGGCGTTTTTGAGAAAAACCTTTGCACAAAAGGTAAAACTACAAAATTGCAAAAAGTGAGGCCCAAATCCACTAGTATAGGGCCAGCCACTTTTGTAGGAAATTTAAACTGATATTTTCATTATTTTAATGCCAAATAATTCAAACCTAACCCTAGTGGAATGCTATAAATAGATAGTGAAGGCTTCAGGAAAATTACACTTAAATTTTCTATTTTTCCTTCAGAGAAAAACCTGAGCCTTTCTCTCTCCCTATCTTTAGCTGCCACTTCTTCTTTCTCTTCCTCATTGAGATTTCGAGATTCTTAGTGTAAGAGTAGTGCCCACACACAGCAAGTGATACCTCAATCATAGTGAGGAAGATCGTGAAGAAAGATCATCAGCAAAGGAGTTTCAGCATCAAGGATTCAGAGAAAGAGATCCAGGTTCAGATATTGATAATGCTCTGCTACATAAAGGAATCAAGGGCTAGATATCTGAACGGAAGGAGTCATTATATTCCGCTGCACTCAATGTAAGGTTTCCTAAACTTTATATGTGTTTATTTCATCGTTTTAGAAAGTTCATATTTAGGGTGTTAATAAACATACTTGTGAGTAGATCTAAGATCCTGGTAAAATAAATTCCAACAACATTTATGCCCTAAATAAAACTCTTTACAATCTGATTAGTTATAAATATAAGAAATTTGAAGTGATTGATGTTTGCATGAATTCTACATGCTAATGGTTTAATATGTTTAATATGTTTATTACATTCATACACACAAAATTAGTTAAATCTAGATCATATGTTTATTCACAATTACAGTATCGTCAACACAGTGGAATGTGATTGTGATCATATGAATCAAAAGTTTTGGTCCCTGTTTCATCAGTGTTATTGGATTTACACTAATGTGATAATCAACGATGATGTGTACTTACACTTGGAGTAAGTGTTATGTTCTTTCCAGGACATTAGTAAAGTATACTAGTTTCGAATGTATGGAGTATACATTGGACTGGACCGATATTGCAACTAAGTTAAGATATTACAAACTTACCGTTATACATATCTTTCCAAGTCAATATCAGTAGTTGATCTTAAGATTAAAAGAATCTAAATCCTTATATGCTTAGGCTCAACTCAGGAGTGCTATTCATGTTCTTAGATTTATTAGTTAAGCCTACCTTTGGGTCAGGGTGATACGTATATTTTGGGAACATGATAGTATGATTGAGTGGGAGTGCTGAACATAAATATGGAATCTAGAGCTTCTACTGGTGTATAGAAGTCAAGTGATGATTCCCTTCGAGCTTAGCAAATAGAAGTAAATGGATGAGCTCTTGTTTAACTGACTAATTATTAGATCACTAAACACCATTTACAGGTAGCTAAGTGTTTTAAGGGGCAAAATACATTGAGGGGTGAGAACGGTAAAGAAATCCCATCTCGATGTAGATCATCTATATAGAGGATCTTTAAATCACAATAAGATTATAACAATGGTTAAATGAGATAGTATATTGATATCGTGGAACATACAATATGCTCTATATAAGTCTGAGAGTGCAATTCTAAGTTCTAAGAGTGGATTCAACGAAGAATTAATAAGTAGGAATTTACTTTGTAAATTTGGTTAAATTATTGGAAGCTCAGCATATAGATCCATGGTCCCCATTCTAGTTGAGAACATTCTGCTTGTAAGACTCATTAATTGATTCGTGATTGATCAATTATAATTCTAAAGTTAGACTATGTCTAATTTTATGAATTTTCACTAAGCAGGGGTGAAATTGTAAAGAAAAGAGTTTCTAGGTTTATTTATTTATTAATGGACTTTATATGTCTAATTAATAATTAAATTAAATGACAATATTATTTAATAATCTATTTTAGTTATTAAATAATTAGTTTTGGCATTTAAAAGGTTAGAATTGGAAAATTGGCGTTTTTGAGAAAATAGAGATAAAATTTGATAATACTGCAAAATCAAGTGAGGCCCAATACAACACCATGGCCGGCCACTAGATGGAGTTTTTCAAATTAATATTTTTATTATTTTAATGCCAAATAATTCCTAACCTAAACCTAGTAGTTGCCTATAAATAGAAAGTGATGGCTCAGTCAAATAACACAAGTTTTCACAAGCCTTTCTGACAGAAATTTCTCTCTTCAGAAAAACTGAGCCTTCCCCACTTTCTATACCTGGCCGAAATCCCTCTCTCTTTTCTCCTTCATCTTTTTCGTGACCCTAGTGAAAGAGTAAGTGCCCACACACAGCAAGCAGTAACTCAATCATAGATTGGAAGACTGTGAAAGATCAAACTTGAAGAAGAAGGACATTCGGGCTCAGATCTTGATTATACTCTGCTACAGAAAGGATTCGAGGGTTAGAGATCTGAGTGGAAGGAGACATTAATTCCGCTGCATCAATGTAAGGTTTTCTTAACTTTATATGTGTTTAATTTATCGTTTTAGAAAGTTCATATTTAGGATGTTTAAACAACATACTTGTGAGTAGATCTAAGATCATGGTAAAATAATTTCCAACAGTTTCACACTACCTTAATTGAGTGGGAGAATTTTAAAGTTCTATACCCATCTTCATTAGGTTGATACTTGTGATAGATACTTAAGAACACTACTGAAAAGCAAATCTAACCATTCACATGGATAGGAATAGCTTATCAGAATTATGAGAATAAGACAAAGAACTCTAGTTCAGTCCACTCGAATGACTTGAACATAGAATTCTTAATCCTCATAAAATTTGATGGTATCTTAAAATTTTGATTACTTTATCTCTGGCATGTATTTTTCACTTCAAATACTAGTCTGCTATGTTGATGACTTAGTATTAACTTAAAGTTTCAGACTAATACAAAAGTCACAACTAGGTAACTCTCCAAACAATCAGAGGTTAAAAGTATTATTTAACCAGACATCTGCTATTGAGTGGGAGCTATCTGAGATGCAATCAAATAGGGAATATTAGAAGATATTCAAGAAGGATTTATGAAAGTGATCTATCTGTTAGATATTAAGGAACTGTGTATCAGTTGTTTTTGTATCTCACCATCTAATTTCGATATCTATGTGGTGGTGCTTACTTTGGGGGTGGAGGAATTATTGAATAATAATTCAAGCTCTACCAAAGAAGAATTATAACTTTGTCTATTTGAAAATACCAGAAAGTTATATTGCTGAAGAAAAGTCTACACTGTATTATCTCGATTACATATTTTAAATATGAGAGATATGTCTTCTGTTAATTCAGATGTACTTTTAAAACAATAAAGATTTGAGTATCCCTTGATAAGTAAAGCATATAGTAAAGGATGTTTCATAAGAGTATTTATGAACTAGTTCCAGAAGTTTGGGTGGATTCAAATATACTACACTTGATCTGAAGATCAAGACATCAGATTGACCTGTTTGCACAGTTTGTTTTATATTAGTGCAAGTGGGAGTTTGTTGGGTTTTATGCCCTAAATAAAACTCTTTACAATCTGATTAGTTATCAATATAAGAAATTTGAAGTGATTGATGTTTGCATGAATTCTACATGTTAATGGTTTAAATATGTTTATTACATTTACACACAGAATCAGTTAAATCCAGATCATATGTTTATTCACAATTACAGTATCGTCAACACAGTGGAATGTGATTGTGATCATATGTATCAAAAGTTTTGGTCCCTGTTTCATCAGTGTTATTGGATTTACACTAATGTGATAATCAGCGATGATGTATACTTACACTTGGAGTAAGTGTTATGTTCTTTCCAGGACATTTGTGAAGTATACTAGTTTCGAATGTATGGAGTATACATTGGACTGGACCGATATTGCAACTAAGTTAAGATATTACAAACTTACCGTTATACATATCTTTCCAAGTCAATATCAATAGTTGATCTTAAGATTAAAAGAATCTAAATCCTGATATGCTTAGGCTCAACTCAGGAGTGCTATTCATGTTCTTTGATTTATTAGTTAAGCCTACTTTTGGGTCAGGGTGATACGTATATTTTGGGAACATGATAGTATGATTGAGTGGGAGTGCTGAACATAAATATTGAATCTATAGCTTCTACTGGTGTACAGAAGTCAAGTGATGATTTCCTTCGAGCTTAGCAAATAGAAGTAAATGGATGAGCTCTTGTTTAACTGACTAATTATTAGATCACTAAACACCATTTACAGGTAGCTAAGTGTTTTAAGAGGCAAAATACATTGAGGGGTGAGAACGGTAAAGAAATCCCATCTCGATGTAGATCATCTATATAGAGGATCTTTAAATCACAATAAGATTATAACAACCGTTAAATGAGATAGTATATTGATATCGTGGAACATACAATATGCTCTATATAAGTCTGAGAGTGCAATTCTAAGTTCTAAGAGTGGATTCAACGAAGAATTAATAAGTAGGAATTTACTTTGTAAATTTGGTTCAATTATTGGAAGCTCAGCATATAGATCCATGGTCCCCATTCTAGTTGAGAACATTCTGCTTGTAAGACTCATTAATTGATTCGTGATTGATCAATTATAATTCTAAAGTTAGACTATGTCTAATTTTTGAATTTTCACTAAGCAGGGGTGAAATTGTAAAGAAAAGAGTTTCTAGGTTTATTTATTTATTAATGGACTTTATATGTCTAATTAATAATTAAATTAAATTACAATATTATTTAATAATCTATTTTAGTTATTAAATAATTAGTTTTGGCATTTAAAAGGTTAGAATTGGAAAATTGGCGTTTTTGAGAAAATAGAGATAAAATTTGATAAAACTGCAAAATCAAGTGGGGCCCACTATAACACCATGGCCGGCCACTTATTAAGGGTTTTTCAAATTAATATTTTCCTTATTTTAATGCCAAATAATTCCTAACCTAAACCTAGTAGTTGCCTATAAATTGAAAGTGATGGCTCAGTCACAATACATGCTTTGACAAGTTTTCACAAGCCTTTCTCACAGAAATTTCTCTCTTCAGAAAAACTGAGCCTTCCCCACTTTCTATACCTGGCCGAAATCCCTCTTCTCTTTTCCCTTCTTCAATTTCGAACCCTAGTGAAAGAGTAAGTGCCCACACAGAGCAAGCAGTAACTCAATCATAGATTGGAAGACTGTGAAGGATCAAACTTGAAGAAGAAGGACATTCGGGGTCAGATCTTGATTATACTCTGCTACAGAAAGGATACAAGGGTTCGAGATCTGAGTGGAAGGAGACATTAATTCCGCTGCATCAATGTAAGGTTTTCTTAACTTTATATGTGTTTAATTTATCGTTTTAGAAAGTTCATATTTAGGGTGTTTAAACAACATACTTGTGAGTAGATCTAAGATTTCGGTAAAATAAAATATCCAACACACACTTGGACACAAACCCAGACACAGACTCGAACTTGAACTAAAACCCAGACCAGGATTAGAACCAAGGACTTAGACACAGAATTGAATCCAAACTCAAATCGGTATTGGAACTTTGGACTCAGACCGAACCAAGACCAAGACCCAGGAGGCGAACCCACACCCGAGGCTTGATCTGGACGTAGACTGAAATCTGGACCCGAACCCAAACTCCGACCAGTACTCGAACTCCGACCCGAACTCAAACCCAAACTCGAAATCAGAATCGCAAATGGAACTAGAACCGAACTATGACTAGGACTAGGACGAGGACCTAAACCAAAACCTGAACCCAGATCAAAACCTAAACAGAGACCTAAACCCAAACCGAGACTAGGACTCGGACCGACACCTAGACCGGGACCCAAACCCACACAATAACTAGGACCTGGACCCAGAATCAGGATAAGGACCTGGGAAACAGAACTACGACTGGGAGCTAGTACCCGACCCAGGCCCGAACTTGAACATAGGACCCAGCTTGTGACCCGGCACCAGAAATGGAACAACATTGGGACTCGAGATTGGGATTCGAATCTGGACCAAGGGCTTGGAAAAAAACCGTAGTCGCTGTCTGGATTTGGGACCTAGCCCAGGACCCGAACCTGAGAAGGACTCGAACACGCACCCGGACATGAACCAAGTCCCAAACCCAAATGTGTACCCGAATCTGTACCCTGTGACCCAAAATTGGAACCAAAACTGGAAGTTGACCGGGACAGGAACTAGGACTTGGACTTGGAATCATAACTGAAATTGGACTTAGATCCAGAACCGTAACCGGACCAGGACCCAGACTCCAAATCAGACCTAGACCCGAATTGGGAGCCGTACGCGGATCCGAACCCAAACCTTGACTCTGGACCCGAACTTGAACCTGAACTCAGACCCAAATATGGAAACAGACTAGGGACACAGAACCAGGGTCGGGACCTAGAACCGCACCCCAGTCTCGATCCCGAACCCAAACTCAAAAATGGGAATTGGGACGTGAACCAGAACCAGACCGAGACCCGTGACAGTGATCCAGATCTTGACTCTGGATTCGGGTAACAGGGCCTAGAACAGACCAGTAGTCAGTGTCTAGATCTGGGACTCAAACTAGGACCAGAACCTAGACGAAGAACCAAACCCGAACCAAGACCTAGACATGGGACCCAAAATTAGAACCTGAACAAGAATCGCCGAACCAAAACCCTAGTACAAGACTAGAACCGTGACGAGGACCCTGACCCAAACCTAGAACCGAGCACAGACCTAGCCTCCGACCCAAACTGAGACTGGAACTCGGGCCTGGACACGGTCGTGTACCTAGATCGGAACTGAGACCCGGAAATGGACCTAAATCTGGGGCCGGATCCCAAACACTGACTTGTATCTAGATAGGGATCCTCATACGAACCTGAAAGCGAACCAAGAACCAAACTGGGATCGAAATGCTTGACCTAGATCTGGGCAGAGATCTTGACCCAGACCCAAACTTTGACCCGTTCTTGGGACCCGAACTTGGACCTCGACCCGAACCTAGACCTAGATCAGTATCCACACCTAGACACAAATCCAGAAATAGACTCGGACCCGAACTCTAACCCACACCTAGAATCAAACCCAAAGCTAGACCCGGACTCAGACCCAAACAAGAACCCAGACCAGGATCAAAACCAAGGACTTAGACCCAGAATTGAATCAAAACTCAAATCGGTATTGGAACTTGGGACTCGGACTGAACCTAGACCAAGACCCAGGAGGGGAACCCACAACCAAACCCTGATCTGGGCCTAGATAGAAATCCGGACCCGAACCCAAACTCAGACCAGTACTCGAACTCCGACCCGAACTCAAACCCAAACTCGAACTCAGAATCGCAAATGGAACTAGAACCGAACTAGGACTAAGACCTAAACCAAAACCTCAACCCAGATCAAAACCCAAAGAGAGACCTAAACCCGAACCGAGACTAGGACTGGAACCGGAACCTGGACAGGGACCCAAACCCAAACAATAACTTGGACCTGGTCCCAGAATCAGGATAAGGACCTAGGAAACAGAATTCGGACCAGGAGCTAGTACCCGACCCAGACCCGAACTTGAACCTAGGATCCAGCTTGTGACCCCGCACCAGAAATGGAACAAGATTGGGACTCGAGATTGGGATTCGAATCTGGACCCAGGGCTTGGACGAAACCCGTAGTCGGTATTTGGATTTGGGACCCAACCCAGGACCCTAACAATGACAAGGACCCGAACCCGCACCCAGACCTGAACCAAGTCCCAAACCCAAAAGTTGACCCGAATCCGTACCCTATGACCCAAATTTGGAACCAAAACCGAAAGTTGACCGGGACTGGAACTACGACATGGACTTGGAATCATAACTAAAATTGGACTTAGATCCAGAACTGTAACTGGACCAGGACCCGGACTCCAAATCCTACCTAGACCCGAATGGGGAGCGGAACCTGCATCCTAACCCAAACCTGGAGTCTGGACCCGAACTTGAACCTGAACTCAAACCCAACCATGGAACCAGACTAGGGAAACAAAACTAGGGTCGGGACCTAGACCCCCACCCCAGTCTCGATCCCAAACCCAAACTCAAAAATGGGAACTGGGACGTGAACCTGAACCAGACCGAGACCCATGACAGTGATCCGAATCTTGACTCAAGATTCGGGTAACAGGGCCAGGAACAGACAAGTAGTCGGTGTCTAAATCTGGGACTCAGACTACGACAAGAACCTAGACGAAGAACCAAACCCGAACCCAGACCTAGACCTGGCACCCAAAATTAGAAACTGAACAAGAATCGCCGAACCAGGACCCTAGTACAAGACTAGGACCGTGACAGGGACCCAGACCCAAACCTAGAACCGAGCACAGACCTAGCCTCAGACCCAAACTAAGACTGGAACTCGGGCCCGGACACGGTCGTGTACCCAGACCAGAACTGAGACCCAGATGTTGACCTAAATCCGGTACTGTATCCCAAACACAGACTTCGACCTAGATAGGGATCCAAACACGAACCTGGACCCAGAAAGGGTCCAGACCTGGACACAAACCCGAACACAGACTCGGACCTGAACTCAAACACCCACACCTAGAATTAGACCCAAACCTAGACCCGGACCCGGACCCAAACTCGATCCCAGACAAGGATCAGAACCAAGGACATAGACCCAGAACTTAATCCAGACATAGATCGGGATTGGAACTTGGGACTCAAACCAAACCTAGACCAAGACCCAGGAGGCGAACTTACACCTGGAGCCTGATCTGGACCTAGATTGAAATCCGGACCCGAACCCAAACTCAGACTAGGATACGACCTCCGACCCGAACTCAAACGCAAACTCAAACTCAGAATCACAAAAGGAACTAGAACCGAACTAGGACTAGGACCAGGACAAGAACCTAAACCCAAACCCAAACCTAGATCAAAACCAAAACAGAGACCCAAACTCGAACCGAGACTAGGACTCGTACCCGAACCTAGACCGGGACCCAAACCCACACAAGAACCGGGACCTGGAACCAGAATCAGGATAGGGACCTGGGAAACAGAACGAGGACCAGGACCTAGTACCCGACCCAGACCCAAACTTGAACCTAGGACCTAGCTCGTGACCAGACACAAGAAATGGAACCAGACTGGGACCCGAGATTGGGATCCGGATCTTGACCGAAGGCTTGGACAAAACACGTAGTCGGTGCCAGGATTTGGAACAAAGCCCTGGACCCGAACCCTGACAAAGACGTGAACCCACACCCGGACATGAACCCTGTCCCAAACCAAAAAGTGGACCCGAACCCGTACCCTGGGACCCAAAATTGGAACCAAAACTGGAAGTTGACCGGGACTGGAACTAGGACTTGGACTTGGAATCGTAACTGAAATTGGACTTAGAACCATAACCGAAACCGGACCAGTACCCAGACTCCAAATCCGATCTAGACCCGAATTGGGAGCCGGACCTGGATCCCAACCCAAACCTGGACTGAGGACCCAAAATTGAACCTGAACTCATACCCAAACAAGGAAAAAGACTCAGGACAGAGAACCAGGGTCGGGAACTGGGACCGCACCCCAGTCTCGATCCCGAACCCAAATTCAGAAATGGGACCTGGGACCTGAACCTGAACCAGACTGAGACCCGTGACAGTGATCGAGATCTTGACTCGGGATTCAGGTAACGGGGCCTAGAACAGACCAGTAGTCGGTGTCTTGATCTGGGACTCAGACTAGGACCAAAACCCAGAAGAAGAACCAAACCCGAACCAAGACCTAGCCTTGGAACCAAAAATTAGAACCTAAACAAGAATTGGCAAACCATGACCATAGAATAAGACTAGGACCATGACCAAGACCTAGACCAAAACCTAGAACCGAACACAGACCTAGCCTCAGACCAAGACCCAGATTGGGATCGAAATGTTGGACCTAGATCTTGACCGAGATCCTGACCTAGACCCAAACTTGGACCCGCACCCGGGACCCGAACTTGCACTTGGACCCGAACCTAGACCCAGATCGGGGTCCAGACCTGGACACAGACCTTTGACCCGAACTCAAACACCCACACCTAGAATCAGACCCAAAGATAGACCCAGACCCGGACCCAAACTCGAACGCAGACTAGGATTAAAACCGAGGACATAGACCCCAGAACTTAAACCAGACTCAGATTTGGATTGGAACTTTGGACTCGGACACAACCTAGACCAAGACCCTGGACGCGAACCCACACCCGGAGCCTGATTTGGACTTAGACTGAAATCTGGACAAGAACCCAAACTGAGACTAGGACTCAAAATCTTACCTGAACTCAAACCCGAACTCGAACTCACAATCGCAAATGGAACTAGAACCGAACTAGGACTAGGACCAGGACCAAGACCTAAACATAAAACTGAACCCAGATCAAAACCCAGACAGAGACCTAAACCCGAACCGAGACTAGGACTCGAACCTGAACCTAGACCGGGACCCAAACCCACACAACAACCAGGAACTGGACCCAAAATCAGGATAAGGACATGGGAAACAGAAGTAGGATCGAGAGCTAGTACCTGACCAAGACCTGAACTTGAACATAGGACCCAGCTCGTGACCCGACACCAGAAATGGAACCAGATTGGGATCCGGATCTGTACCCAGGGCTTGGACAAAACCCGTAGTCGGTGTCCAGATTTGGGACCAAGCCCTGGACCCGAACCCTGACAAGGACCCGAACCCACACCCTTACCTGAACCCAGTCCCAAACCCAAAAGTGGACCCAATCCCGTACCGTGTGACCCAAAATTAGAACCAAAATCGGAAGTTGACCGGGACTGGAACTAGGACTTTGACTTGGAATCATAACTGAAATTGGACTTAGATCAAGAACCGTAACAGGACCAGGACCTGGACTCCAAATCAGACCTAGACTCGAATTGGGAGCCAGACCCGGATCCCAACCCAAACCTAGACTCAGGACCTGAACCCAAACCTGAACTCAGACCCAAACATGGAACCAGACTAGAGACACCAAACTAGGGTTGGGACGTAGAACCGCACCCCAGTCTCGATCCTGAACACAAACTCAGAATTGGGACCTGGGACCTGAACCAGAACCAGACCAAGACCCGTGACGGTGATCCAGATCTTGACTCAGGATTCGAGTAACAGGGTCTGGAACAGACCAGTAGTCGGTGTCTTGATTTGGGACTCAGACTAGGACCAGAACCCAGACGAAGAACAAAACCCGAACCAAGTCCTAGACCTGGGACCCAAAATTAGAACCTGAACAAGAATAGCTAAACTAGGACCCTAGAACAAGACTAGGACCATGACAAAGACCTAGACCAAAACCTAGAACCGAACACAGACCAAGCCGCGGACCCAAACTGAGACTGGAACTCGGGCCCGAACAGGGTCGTGTAGGAAAATGGAACTGAGACCCCGACGTGGACCTAAATCTGGGACCGGATCCCAAACACAAACTTGGACCTCGATAGGGATCCAGATATGAAACTAGACTCAGACCATGACCTAGAGTGAGATCGGAATGTTGGACATAGATCTGGACTGAGATCCTGACCTTTACCCAAACTTGGACCAGCACTCGAGACCCGAACTTGGACATTGACATGAACTTAGATCCAGATCGGGGTCAAGACCTGGACACAAACCCGGACAGAAACTCGGACCCCTACTCAAACACCCACATCTAGAATCAGACCCAAAGCTGGACCCGGACCCCGACCCAAACTCGAGCCCAGACCAGGATCAGAACCAAGGACATAGACCCTCAATTTAAACTAGACTCAGATCGGTATTGGAACTTTACACTCGGACACAACCTAGACCAAGACCCACGACGCGAACCCACACTCGGAGCCTGATGTGGACTTAGACTAAAATCTGGACCCGAACCCAAACTCAGACTAGGACTCGAACTCTGACCCGAACTCAAACTGAAACTCGAACTCAGAATTGCTAATGGAACTAGAACCGAACTAGAACTAGAACCAGGACCAGGACTTAATAAGGACCCGAACTTCAAAGTGAACTCAGACAAAAACATGGAACCAGACTAGGGGCAAAGAACTAGGGTCGGGACTTTGAACCGCACCCCAATCTCGATCCCGAACCTAAACTCAGAAATGGGAATTGGGACCTGAACCATAACCAGACCGAGACCTGTGACAGTGATCCAGATCTTGACTCGGGATTCATGTAACGGGGCCTGGAACAGACCAGTAGTCGAGGTCTAGATCTGGGACTCAGATTAGGACCAGAACCTAGACAAAGAACCAAACCCGAACCTAAACCTACACTTGGGACCCAAAATTAGAACCTGAACAAGAATTGCCGAACTAGGACCATAAAACAAGACTAGGACTGTGACTAGGACCCAGACCCAGACCTAGCCTTAGACCCAAACTGAGACTGGAACTCGAGCCTGGACACGATCGTGTACCCATACCGAAATTGAGACCCAGACCTGGTTCTTAATTTAGGACCCAATCCCAAACACAGACTTGGACCTAGATAGGGATCTGGGTACGAACCTGGACTCGGACCAAGAGCCAGACTGGGATCGAAATGTTGGACCTAGATCTGGACCGACATCTTGACCCGGACCCAAACTTGCACCCGCACTCGAGACCTTAACTTGGACCTGGACCCGAAGTTAGACCCAGATCAGGGTCCAGACCTAGACACAAACCCGGACACAGACTCGGACCTGAACACAAACACCGACACCTAGACTCAGACCCAAAGCTAGATCCAGACCCAGACCTAAACTCGAACCCACACGAGGATCAGATCCATGGACTTAGACCCAGAATTTAATCTAGACTCAGATTGGGATTGGAACTTGAGACTCGGACCCAACCTAGACCAAGACCAAGGACGCGAACCCACACCCGGAGCCTGATTTGGACTTAGATTGAAATTCGGACCCGAACCCAAACTCATACCAGGACTAGAACTCCGACCCGAACTAAAACCCAAACTCGAACTCAGCATCGCAAATGGAACTAGAACCGAACTAGGACTAGGACCAGGACAGTGACCTAAACCCGAACCCGAACCCAGATCAAAACCCAGACAGAGACGTAAACCCGAACCGAGACTAGGACTCGAACCCGAACACACAAAATAACCGGGACCTGGACCCATAATAAGGATAGGGACTTGGGAAACAGAACTAGGACAGGGACCTAGTTTCCAACCCATTCCCGAACTTGAACCTAGGACCCAGCTCGTGACCCGGCACAAGAAATGGAACCAGATTGGGAACCGAGATTGGGATCTAGATCTAGACCCATGGCTTTGACAAAACCCGTAGTCGGTGTCAGGATTTGGGACACAGCCCTTGACCCTAACCCTAACAAGGACCCGAACTCGTACCCTGTGACCTAAAATTGGAACAAAAACCGGAAGTTGACCGGGACTGGAACGAGGACTTGGACTTGGAATCATAACAGAAATTGGACTTAGATCTAGAACCATAACCGAACCAGGACCCGAACTCCAAATCAGACCTAGACTGGAATTGGGAGCCGGACCCAAATCTCAACCCAAACCTGGTCTCGGGACCCGAACTTGATCTTGAACTCAGACCCAAACATGGAACCAGACAGGGGACGCAGAATCAGGGTCGGTCCTAGAACCGCACCCCAATCTCGATCCCGAACCCAAACTCAAAAATTAGACTTGGGACCTGAACTTGAACCAGACTGAGACCCGTGACAGTGATCCAGATCTTGACTCAGGATTCGGGTAACGGGGCCTGGAACAGACCAGTAGTCGGTGTCTAGTTCTGGGACTCAGATTAGGGCCAGAACCTAGACGAAGAACCAAACCTGAACCCAGACCTAGACCTGGGACCCAAAATTAGAACATGAACAAGAATCGCCGAACCAGGACCCTAAACCAAGACTAGGACCGCGACTAGGACCAAGACCCAGACCTAGAACCGAACACAGACCTAGCCTTAGACCCAAATTGAGACTGGAACTCGAGCCCGGACACGGTCGTGTACCCAGACTGAAACTGAGACCCGAACGTGGACTTAAATCTGGGACCAGATCCCAAACACAGACTTCGACCTAGATAGGGATCCGGATACGAACTTGGACTCAGACCAAGACCCAAACTGGGATCGAAATGTTGGACATTGATCTGGTTCGAGATCCTGACCCAGACGCAAACTTGGACTCGCACTCGGGACCTGAACTTGCACCTGGGCCCAAACCTAGACCCAGATCGCGGTCAAGACCTGGACACAAACCCGGACACAGAGTCAGACCCGAACTCAAACACCCACACCTAGAATCAAACCCAAAGCTAGACCCGGACCCGGACCCAAACTCGAACCCAGACCAGGATAAAAAACAAGGACATAGACCCAGAACTTAATCCAAACTCAGATCAGGATTGGAACTTGGGACTCGGACCCAACCTAGACCAAGACCCAAGACGCGAACCCACACCTAGAGCTTGATCTGGACCTAGACTGAAATCCAGACTTGAACCCAAACTCTGACCGGGACTCAAACTCCGACCCGAACTCAAACTGAAACTCGAACTCAGAATTGCTAATGGAACTAGAACCGAACTAGAACTAGGACCAGGACCAGGACCAGGACTTAATCCCAAACCCGAACCAAGATCGGGACCCAAACCCACACAATAACCGGGACCTAGACCCAGAATCAGGATAGAGACCTGGGAAACAGAACAAGGACCGGGACCTAGTACCCGACCAAGACCCGATCTTTAACCTAGGACCCAGCTTGTGACCCTACACCAGAAATGGAACCAGACTGGGACCCGAGATTGGGATCCAGATCTGGACAGGTGGTTGGACAAAACCCGTAGTCGGTGCCAGGATTTGGGACAAAGCCCTAGAACCGAACCCTGACAAGGACCCGACCCCACACCTGGACCTGAACCCAGTCCCAAACCCAAAAGTAGACCCGAACCCGTACCCTGTGACCCAAAATTGGAACCAAAATCGGAAGTTGACCGGGACTTGAGCTAGGACTTGGACTTGGAATCATAACTTGATGCAAACCAAGAAGCGTCTAGACTTGCCGATCACGAACATGGGAATGGAGTTAAATTTGCACAAGACCATTTGTCACTTCCTAGTTGCCAAATTACAAGACTTAGAGCCAAAAATTTCAAGGAAGCACTAAATGGGCTAATCCAAGATAATTGGGCTGATTCTAAAAAGACCAAAATGGGTTCAAATAATAATCAAGGCTTAGTCCATGTCATCAAAGCCATTGAAGAGACTAATAAGCATACAAAAACGTGGTCAACATGGTTTGACCATTAAAGGGCATGAATCTGTTGAATTTCAAAAGATATTAGGTGGGGGAATAATAATGGCCTTGGTTGGTTATGTTAAATACATTGAATTTAGTCATCTAAATAATTTTGGCAGCCTTAAGAAGTCCAAAAGGCTAAAAACGCGGGACTTGTTTGTATTAATGTTTGTGTTGCTTTTATAGCTATAGTTTTGACTTTTCCTATTCTTGGAGGGTTGTTCCAAGTATAAAAAGGGGGTACTACGAATTGTAAGGGCGGATTATGTTTTCAGAAATATTATTGTGAGGTGTGTTTCTCTTTGTTCTTAAAAGAACTCTTGAACTTATCAAGTTAATCTTGTGGTGTTCAAACAACCAAACTTATCACCTTGATTCTTGAGAGATTCTTAAGTTTCTAGGTGTGGCGTTTCAATCCTTTGTAGTCTTGGTTTTCATCTAGTTAGGTGACGGGTCAAGGCTCAACAAATCTTGTCTACATGATCTTGGGGCTCCAAGCCATCGTTGTTATTGGGTTTCATCACAATTGTTGGTGGAGTTCATATCATAACGGAAATTGGACTTCGATCTAGAACCGTAACCGGACCAGGACCGGACTCAAAATCTGACTTAGACCCGAATTGGGAGCCGGACCCGGATCCCAACCAAAACCTAGACTCGGGACCCGAACTTCAACGTGAACTCAGACACAAACATGGAACCAGACTAGGGACACAGAACCAGGGTCGCGACCCAGAACTGCACCCCAATCTCGATCCCGAACCCAAACTCAGAAATGGGACCTGGGACCTGAACCAAAACCAGACCGAGAACTATGACAGTGATCCAGATCTTGACTCGGGATTCGCGTAACGGGGCCTGGAACAGACCTGTAGTTGGTGTCTAGATCTGGGACTCAAACTAGGACCAGAACCCAGACGAAGAACCAAACCTGAACCCAGACCTACACCTGGGACCCAAAATTAGAACCTGAATAAGAATTGTCGAACTAGGACCCTAAAACAAGACTAGGACCGTGTCTAGGACCCGGACCCAGACCTAGCCTCAAACCCAAACTGAGACTGGAACTCGAGCCCCGACACGGTCGTGTACCCGTAAGGAAATTAAGACCTGAACCTGGTTCTTAATTTAGGACCCGATCCCAAACACAGACTCGGACAAAGACCTAGACTGGGATCAAAATGCTGTACCTAGATTTGGACCGACATCCTGACCCAGACCCAAACATGGACCCGCACTCGAGACCTTAACTTGGTTCCCTAGTCTAGGTCTGAGTTTGGGTTTGGTTCTTCGTCATGGTTTTAGTCCTAGTGTGAGTCCTAGATCTAAACATCGACTACTGGTCTGTTCCAAGCCCCGTTACCCGAATACCGAGTTAAGATCTGGATCACTGTCACGGGTCTCAGTCTGGTTCTGGTTCAGGTCCCATTTCTTATTTTGGATTTGGGATCGAGACTGGGGTGCAGTTCTAGGTCCTGACCCAGGTTTTGTGTCCCTAGTCTTGTTCCATGTTTGGGTCTGAGTTTAGGTTCATGTTCAAGTCCCGAGTCAAGGTTTGGGTTCGGGTTCGGGTTCGGGTCCGGCTCCCAATTTGGGTCTAGGTCTTATTTGGACTTCAGGTCCTCGTCCGGTTACGGTTCTGGATCTATATCCAATTTTAGTTATGATTCCAAGTCCAAGTCCTAGTTCCAGTCCCGGTCAACTTCAAGTTTTGGTTCAAATTTTGGGTCACAGTGTACGGGTTCGGGTCCACTTTTGGGTTTAGGACTAAGTTTAGGTCCGGGTGTTGGTTTGGGTCCTTGTTAGGGTTCGGCTGCAGGGCTTGGTCCCAAATCCAGACACCGACTATGGGTTTTGTCCAAGCCCTGGGTCAAGGTCCAGACCCCAATCTCGTGTCCTAGTCTGGTTCCATTACTGGTGCCGGGTCACGAGTTGGGACCTAAGTTCAAGTTCGAGGCTGGGTCGAGTACTAGGGCCCAGTCCTAGTTCTGTTTCCCATGTCCTTATCCTGGTTCTTGGTTCAGGTCCCGGTTATTGCGTGGGTTTGGGTCACAGTCTAGGTTCAGGTTCTAGCCGTAACCTCGGTTCTGGTTTCGGTCTATATCTGGGTTTTGATCTGGTTCGGGTTTGGGTTTAGGTCCTGGTTCGGTCCTAGTCCTAGTTCGGTTCAAGTTCCATTTGCGATTCTAAGTTCGAGTTTAGGTTTGAGTTCGGGTCGGAGTTCGAGTCCTGGTCTGAGTTTGGGTTTTGGTCTTGATTTCAGTCTAGGTCCAGATCAGGCTTTGGATGTCAGTTCGCGTCCTATGTCTTTGTCTAGGTTGGGTCCGAGTCCCAAGTTCCAATCCCGATCTGACTCTGGATTCAGTTCTGGGTCTAAGTCCTTGGCTCTGATCCTGGTCTGGGTTTGAGTTTGGGTCCGGGTCCGGATTCAGCTTTGGGTTTGATTCAAGGTGTGGGTGTTTGAGTTCGGGTCCGAGACTGTGTCCAGGTTTGTGTCCAGGTCTAAATCCCGATCTAGGTCTAGGTTCGAGACGAGGTCCAAGTTTGGGTCGCAAGTACGGTTCCAAGTTTAGGTCTGGGTCAGGATCTCAATCCAGATCTAGGTCCAGCATTTCCATCCCAGTTTGGGTCTTGGTCTGAGTCCAGGTTCATATTTGAATCCCTATCTAGGTCCAAGTCTGTGTTTGGGACCGGGTTCAAAATCTTGGTCCAGGTCTGTGTCTCAGTTCCGGTCTGGGTACACGACCGTGTCCAGGTTTGAGTTCCAGTTTCAGTTTGGGTGTGAGGCTAGGTGTGTGTTCGGCACTAGGTCTGGGTCTGGGTCCTGGTCACGGTCCTAGTCTTGTTCTAGGGTCCTGATTCAGAGATTCTTGTTCAGGTTTTAATTTTGGGTCCCAGGTTTAGGTCTGGGTTCGGGTTTGGTTCTTCGTCTAGGTTCTGGTCCTAGTCTGAGTCCCAAGTCTAAACACCGACTAATGATCTGTTCCAGGCCCCGTTACCCGAATCCCGAGTCAAGATCTCGATCACTGTCACGGGTCTCAGTCTGGTTCTGGTTCAGGTCCCATTTTTTATTTTGGGTTTCGGATCGAGACTAGCGTGCGGTTCTAGGTCCCGACCCTGGTTTTGTATCCCTAGTCTGGTTCCATGTTTGGGTCTGAGTTCAGGTTCAAGTTCAGGTCCCGAGTCCAGGTTTGGGTTGGGGTCCAGGTCCGGCTCCCAATTTGGGTCTAGGTCTGATTTGGACTTCAGGTCCTCGTCCGGTTACGGTTGTGGATCTATGTCCAATTTTAGTTATGATTCCAAGTCAAAGTCCTAGTTCCTGTCGCGGTTAACTTCCAGTTTTGGTTCCAATTTTTGGTCACAATGTACGGGTTTGGGTCAACTTTTGGGTTTGGGACTAGGTTCAGGTCCGGGTGTGGGTTCGAATCCTTGTTAGGGTTCAAGTTTAGGGCTGGGTCCCAAATCCAGACACCGACTATGGGTTTTGTCCAAGCCCTGAGTCAAGGTCTGGATCCCCATCTCGGGTCCCAGTCTGGTTCCCTTTCTAGTGCCGGGTCACGAGCTGGGTCCTCGGTTCAAGTTCGGGTCTGGGTCAGGTACTAGGTCCCGGTCCTAGTTTTGTTTCCCATGTCCTTATCCTGATTCTAGGTTCAGGTCCCGGTTATTGTGTGGGTTTGGGTCCCAATCTAGGTTCAGGTTCGAGCCCTAGCCTCGGGTCGGGTTTAGGTCTCTGTCTGGGTTTTGATCAGGTTCAGGTTTGGGTTTAGGTCCGGGTTTGGTCCTAGTACTAGTTCGGTCTAGTTCCATTTGCGATTCTGAGTTCGAGTTTAGGTTTGAGTTTGGGTCGGAGTTCGAGTCCTGGTCTGTGTTTGGGTTTTGGTCCGGATTTCAGTCTAGGTCCAGCTAAGGATTTTGATGTGGGTTCGCGTCCTATCTCTTTGTCTAGGTTGGGTCCGAGTCCCAAGTTCCAATCCCGATCTGAGTTTGGATTCAGTTCTGGGTCTAAGTCCTTGGCTCTGATCCTGGTATGGGTTTGAGTTTGGGTCCGGGTCCGAGTCTAGCTTTGGGTCTGATTCATGGTGTGGGTGTTTGAGTTCGGGTCCAAGACTGTGTCCAGGTTTGTGTCCAGGTCTGAATCCCGATCTGGGTCTAGGTTCGGGTCGAGGTCTAATTTTGGGTCGCGAGTACGGGTCCAAGTTTGGGTCTGGGTCAGGATCTCAATCCAGATCTAGGTCCAGCCTTTCCATCCCAGTTTGGGTCTTGGTCTGAGTCCAAGTTCATATCTGAATCCCTATCGAGGTCCAAGTCTGTGTTTGGGACCGGGTTCCAAATCTAGGTCCAGGTCCGTGTCTCAGTTCCGGTCTGGGTACACGATCGTGTCCGGGTTTGAGTTCCAGTTTTAGTTTGGGTTTGAGGCTAGGTGTGTGTTCGGCACTAGGTCTGGGTCTGGGTCCTGGTCACGGTCCTAGTCTTGTTCTAGGGTCCTGATTCAGAGATTCTTGTTCATGTTTTAATTTTGGGTCCCAGGTTTAGGTCTGGGTTCAGGTTTGGTTCTTCGTCTAGGTTCTGGTCCTAGTCTGAGTCCCTGATCTAAACACCGACTAATGGTCTGTTCCAGGCCCCGATACGCGAATCCCGAGTCAAGATCTCGATCACTGTCACGGGTCTCGGCCTGGTTCTGGTTCAGGTCCCATTTTTTATTTTGGGTTTCGGATCGAGACTAGGGTGCGGTTCTAGGTCATGACCCTGGTTTTGTATTCCTAGTCTGGTTACATGTTTGGGTCTGAGATCAGGTTCAAGTTCAGGTCCCGAGTCCAGGTTTGGGTTGGGGTTCGGGTCCGGCTCCCAATTTGGGTCTAGGTCTGATTTGGACTTCAGGTGCTCGTCCGGTTACGGTTGTGGATCTATGTCCAATTTTAGTTATGATTCCAAGTCCAAGTCCTAGTTCCTGTCGCGGTTAACTTCCAGTTTTGGTTCCAATTTTGGGTCACAATGTACGGGTTTGGGTCAACTTTTGGGTTTGGGACTAGGTTCAGGTCCGGGTGTGGGTTCGGGTCCTTGTTAGGGTTCGGGTTTAGGGCTGGGTCCGAAATCCAGACACCGACTATGGGTTTTGTCCAAGCCAGGGTCAAGGTCCGGATCCCCATCTCGGGTCCCAGTCTGGTTCCATTTCTGGTGCCGGGTCACGAGCTGGGTCCTCGGTTCAAGTTCAGGTCTGGGTCGGGTACTAGGTCCCGGTCCTAGTTCTGTTTCCCATGTCCTTATCCTGATTCTAGGTTCAGGTCCCGGTTATTGCGTGGGTTTGGGTCCCGATCTAGGTTTAGGTTCGAGCCCTAGCCTCGGGTCGGGTTTAGATCTCTGTCTGGGTTTTGATCAGGTTCAGGTTTGGGTTTAGGTCCGGGTTTGGTCCTAGTACTAGTTCGGTTCTAGTTCCATTTGCGATTCTGAGTTCGAGTTTAGGTTTGAGTTCAGGTCGGAGTTCGAGTCCTGGTCTGTGTTTGGGTTCTGGTCCGAATTTCAGTCTAGGTCCAGAT
This sequence comes from Cannabis sativa, assembly GCF_029168945.1. Classification (NCBI taxonomy): domain Eukaryota; kingdom Viridiplantae; phylum Streptophyta; class Magnoliopsida; order Rosales; family Cannabaceae; genus Cannabis; species Cannabis sativa. The sequence goes on along the minus strand of NC_083607.1, from coordinate 26,909,878 downwards.
AAGGACTTTGATGTGGGTTCGCGTCCTATGTCTTTGTCTAGGTTGGGTTCGAGTCCCAAGTTCCAATCCCGATCTGAGTTTGGATTCAGTTCTGGGTCTAAGTCCTTGGCTCTGATCCTGGTCTGGTTTTTAGTTTTGATCTGGGTCCGAGTCTAGCTTTGGGTCTGATTCATGGTGTGGGTGTTTGAGTTCGGGTCCGAGACTGTGTCCGGGTTTGTGTCAAGGTCTTGATCCGGATCTAGGTCTAGGTTCGGGTCCAGGTCCAACTTTGGGTCGCGAGTGCGGGTCCAAGTTTCGGTCTGGGTCAGGATCTCAGTCCAGATCTAGGTCAAGCATTTCCATCCCATTTTGGGTCTTGGTCTGAGTCCAGGTTCGTATCTGGATCCCAGTCTAGATCTAGGTCCAAGTCTGTGTTTGGGATCGGGTTCCAAATTTAGGTCCAGGTCCGGGTCTCAGTTCCGGTCTGGGTACACGACCGTGTCTGGGTTCGAGTTCTAGTTTCAGTTTGGGTCTGAGGCTAGGGGTGTGTTCGGCTCTAGGTCCGGGTCCGGGTCCGGGTCCTTGTCACGGTCCTAGACTTGTTCTAGGGTCCTGGTTCGTAGATTCTTGTTCAGGTTCTAATTTTGGGTCCCAGGTCTAGGTCAGGGTTCGGGTTTGGTTCTTCGTCTGGTTTCTGGTCCTAGTCTGAGTCCCAGATTTAGACATCGACTATTTGTCTATTCCAGGACCTGTTACCTGAATCCCGAGTCAAGATCTGGATCACTGTCACGGGTCTCGGTCTGGTTCTGGTTCAGGTCCCATTTCTGAGTTTGGGTTCGGGATCGAGACTGGGGTGTGGTTATAGGTCTCGGCCTTTGTTCTGTGTCCCTAGTCTGGTTCCATGTTTGGGTCTGAGTTCAGGTTGATGTTTAGGTCTCGAGTCCAGGTTATGGTTGGGATGCGGGTTCCGCTCCCAATTCGGGTCTAGGTCTGATTTGGAGTTCCGGTCCTGGTCCCGTTACGGTTCTGGATCTATGTCCAATTTCAGTTATGATTCCAAGTTTAAGTCCTAGTTCCAGTCCCTGTCAACTTCCAATTTTGGTTCCAATTTGGGGTCACCGGGTACGGGTTCGGGTCCATATTTGGGTTTGGGACTGGGTTTAGGTCTCGGTGAGGGTTCGGGTCCTTGTTAGGGGTCAGGTTAAGGGCTGGGTCCCAAATCTAGACACCGGCTACGAGTTTTGTCAAAGCCCTTGGTCAAGGTCTGGATCCCAACCTCGGTTCCCTATTCAGGTCCATTTCTGGTGCCGGGTGACGAGCTCGGTCCTATGTTGAAGTTTGGGTGTGGGTCGGGTACTAGGTCCCGGTCCTAGTTCTGTTTCCCAGGTCAATATCATGATTCTAGGACTAGGTCCTGGTTATTGTGTGGGTTTGGGTCCCGGTGTAGGTTCGGGTTTGAGTCCTAGCGTCGGTTCGGGTTTAGGTCTCTATCTGGGTTTTGATCTAGGTTCGGATTTGGCTTTGGGTCTGATTCTAGGTGTGGGTGTTTGATTTTGGGTTCGAGTCTTTGTCCGGGTTTGTGTCTAGGACTGGACCCCGATATGGGTCTAGGTTCGAGTCTAGGTCCAAGCTCGGGTCCCGAGTGGGGATCCAAGTTTTGTTTTCGGTTAGGATCTCGATCCAGATCTAGGTCCATCATTTCGATCCCAGACTGGGTCTTGGTCCGAGTCCAAGTTTGTATTCGGATCCCTATCTCGGTCCAAGTCTGTGTTTTGGATCGGGTCCAAGATTTAGGTCTAGGTTCGGGTCTCAGTTCTGGTCTGGGTACACGACAGGTTCGGGCGCGAGTTCCAGTCTTTGTTTAGGTCTAAGGCTAAGTCTGTGTTCAATTCTAGGTCTGTGTTCGGGTCCTGGTCACGGTCCTAGTCTTGTTCTAGGGTCCTGGCTCGACGATTCTTGTTCAGGTTCTAATTTTGTGTCCCAGGTCTAGGTCTGGGTTCGGGTTAGGTTCTTTGTCTGGGTTCTGTTCCTAGTCTGAGTCCCAGATCTTCACACCGACTACTGGTATCTTCCAGGCACTGTTACCCGAATACCGAGTCAAGATCTGGATCACTGTCACGGGTCTCGGTCTAGTTCTTGTTTAGGTCCCAAGTCCCATTTCTGAGTTTTGGTTCGGGATCGAGACTTGGGTGCGGTTCTAGGTCTCGACCTTGGTTCTGTGTCCCTTGTCTGGTTCCATGTTTGGGTCTGAGTTTAGGTTAAAGTTCAAGTCCCGAGTCAAGGTTTGGGTTGAGATCCGGTTCTGGCTCCCAATTCGGGTCTAGGTCTGATTTGGAGTCCGGGTCCTGGTCTGGTTACGGTTCTGGATCTAGGTCCAATTTCAGTTATGATTCCAAGTCCAAGCCTAGTTCCAGTCTGGGTCAACTTCTTGTTTTGGTTCCAATTTTGGGTCACAGGGTACTAGTTCGGGTCCAATTTTTCGTTTGGGACTGGGTTCAGGTCTGGGTGTGGGTTCGGGTCCTTGTGAGGGTTTGGGTCAATGGCTAGGTCCCAAATCCAGACACCGACTAAGGGTTTTGTTCAAGCCCTAGGTCCAGATTCGAATCCCAATCTCAGGTCCCAGTCTAGTTAAATTTTTGGTGCGAAGTCACGAGCTGGGTCCTAGGTTCATGTTCGGGTCCGGGTTGGTTACTAGGTCCCGTTCCTAGTTCTGTTTCCCAGGTCCCTATCCTGATTATGGGTCAAGGTCCTGGTTATTGTGTTGGTTTGGTTTTCGATCTACGTTCAGGTTCGAGTCCAAGTCTCAGTTCGGGATTAGGTCTCTGTCTTGGTTTTGATCAGGGTTCGGGTTTGGGTTTAGGTCTTGGTCCTAGTCCTAGTCCTAGTTCGATTCTAGTTCCATTTGAGATTCTGAGTTCGAGTTTGCGTTTGAGTTGGGGTCGGAGATCGAGTCCTGGTCTAAGTTTGGGTTCGGGTCCGGATTTCAGTCTAGGTCCAAATCAGGCTTCGGGTGTGGGTTCGCGTCCTGGGTCGTTGTCTATGTTGGGTCCTAGTCCAGGGTTCCAATCCCGATATGTGTCTTGATTCTGTTATGAATCTAATCCCTTGTTCTGATCCTGGTCTGGGTTCGGGTTTGGTTCATCGTCTGGGTTTTGGTCCTAGTTTGAGTCCCAGATCTAAACACCCACTACTTGTCTATTCTAGGCCCCGTTACCGAATCCCGAGTCAACATCTAGATCACTGTCACGGGTCTCGGTCTGGTTCTGGTTCAGTTCCCATTTTTGAGTTTGGGTTCGGGATCGAGACTCGGGTGCGGTGCTTGGTCCCGACTATGGTTTTATGTCCCTAGTCTTGTTCCATGTTTGTGTCTAAGTTTAGGTTCGGGTCCAGAGTCTAGGTTTGGGTAGGTGTCCGGGTCCGGCTGCCAATTCGGGTCCAGGTCTGATTTGGAGTCCGGGCTCTTGTCCGGTTACGGTTCTGGATCTATGTCCAATTTCAGTTCTGATTCCAAGTCAGAGTCCTAACTCCAGTCCTGGTCAACTTGCAGTTTTTATTCCAAGTTTGTGTCACAGAGTACGGGTTCGGGTCCACTTTTGGGTTTGGGAATGGGTTCAGGTCCGGGTGTGGGTTTCGATCCTTGTCAGGGTTCGGCTCGAGCGCTGTGTCCCAAATCCAAACACCGACTATGGGTTTTGTTCAAGCGCCGGGTCTAGATCTGGATCCCAATCTCAGGTCCCCATCTGGTTCCATTTCTTGTGACGGGTCACAAGCTGGGTCCTAGGTTTATGTTCGGGTCTGGGTCGGGTTTTAGGTCTCGGTCCTAGTTCTGTTTCCCAGGTCCCTATCCGGATTCTTGGTCTAGGTCCTGGTTATTGTGTTGGTTTGGGTCCCGGGGTAGATTCGGGTTCGAATCCTAGTCTCGGATTGGGTTTAGGTCTCTGTCTGGGTTTTGATGTGGGTTCGGGTTTGGGTTTAGGTCCTGGTCCTAGTCCTAGTCCTAGTTCAGTTTTAGTTCCATTTGCGATTCTGAGTTCGAGTTTGGGTTTGAGTTCAAGTCCTGGTCAGATCTAGGCACCAACTACTGTTCTGTTCCAGGCCCCGTTACCCGAGTCCCGAGTCATCATCTGGATCACTATCACGGGTGCAGGTCCCATTTCTGAGTTTGGGTACGGGATCGAGACTGTGGTGCGATTCTAGGTCCCGACCCTGGTTCTGTGTCCCTATCTGGTTCCATGTTGGGTCTGAGTTCAGGTTTGGGTTCGGGTCCTGAGTCCAGGTTTCGTTGAGATCCCGGTCCGGCTCCCAATTGGGGTGTAGGTCTAATTTGGAGTCCAGGTCTTGGTCCGGTTATGGTTTTGGTTCAAGTCCCGGTCAACGTCGAGTTTTGGTTAAATTTTAGGTCGCAGGGTACGGCTTCGGTTCCACTTTTGGGTTTGGGACTGGGTTCAAGTTCGGGTGATGCTTCGGGTCCTTATTAGGGTGAGGTTCAATGGCTAGGTCCCAAATCCGACACCGACTACGGGTTTTGTCCAAGCCCTTGGTCGAGATCCGAATCCCAATCTCGGGTCCCAGTTTGGTTCCATTTCTGGTGTCGGGCACGAGCGTGGTCCTAGGTTCAAGTTCGGGTCTGGGTCGGGTACTAGGTCTCGGTCCTAGTTCTGTTTCCCTGGTCCCTATCCTAATTCTAGGTCCAAGTCCCGGTTATTATGTGGGTTCGAGTCCCAGTTTAGGTTCGGGTTCGAGTCCTAGTCTCGGTTCGTGTTTAGGTCTCTGTCAGGTTTTGTATCTGGGTTCTGGTTTGGGTTTAGTTCCTGGTCTTGGTCCTAGTCCTAGTTCGGTTCTAGTTCCATTTTCGATTCTCAGTTCTAGTTTGGGTTTGAGTTCGGGTCGGAGTTCGAGTCATGGTCTGAGTTTGGGTTCGTGTCCGGATTTTAGTCTAGGTCCAGATCAAGCTTCGGGTGTGGGTTCGCGTCCTGTGTCTTGGTCTAGGTTGTGTCCCTAGTCTGGTTCCATGTTAGGGTCTGAGTTCAGGTTCGGGTACGGGTCCTGAGTCCAGGTTTGGGTGGGGATCCGGATCTGGCTCCTAATTCGGGTCTAGGTCATATTTGGAGTCCGGGTCCTGGTCTAGTTACGGTTCTGGATCTATGTCCAATTTCAGTGATGATTCCAAGTCCAAGTCCTAGTTCCAGTCCCGGTCAACTTCCGGTTTTGGTTCCAGTTTTTGGTCACAGAGTACGGGTTCGCGTCCACTTTTGGGTTTATGACTGGGTTCAGGTCTTGGTGTGGGTTCAGGTCCTTGTCAGGGTTCGGGTCCAGGGCTGGGTCCCAAATCCAGACACCGACTACGGGTTTTTTCCAAGCCCTAGGTCCAGATCTGGATCCCAATCTCGTGTCCACGTCAAGTTCCATTTCTGGTGTCGGGTCATGAGCTGGGTCCTAGGTTCAAGTTCGGTTCTGGGTCGGGTATTACGTCCCAGTCCTAGTTCTATTTCCCAGGTCCCTATCCTTGTTCTTGGTCCAGGTCATGGTTATTGTGTGGGTTTGGGTCCCGATATAAGTTTGGCTTCGACTCCAAGTCTCGGTTCGGGTTTAGGTCTCTGTCTGGGTTTTGATCTGGGTTCGGGTTTGGGTTTAGGTCCTGGTCCTGGTCCTAGTCCTAGTTCGGTTCTAGTTCCATTTGCTATTCTGAGTTTATGTTTGGGTCAGAGTTCGAGTCTTGGTCTGAGTTTGGGTTCGGGTACGGATTTCACTCTTGGTCCAGATCAGGCTTCGGGTGTGGGTTCGCCTCCTAGGTGTTGTTCTAGGTTGGGTCCAAGTCCCAAGTTCTAATCCTGATCTGAGTCTTGATTAAGTTCTGGGTCCAAGTCCTTGGTTCTAATCCTGGTCTGGGTTCAAGTTTTGGTCCGGGTCCGGGTCCAGCATTTCGATCCCAGTGTGGGTCTTGGTCTGAGTCCAAGTTCGTATCCGGATCCCAATCTAGTAACAAGTCTTTGTTTGGGATCGGGTCCCAAATTTAGGTCCAAGTCCGGGTCTCAGTTCCGGTCTGGGTACACGACTGTGTCCTGGCCTGAGTTCCAGTCTCAGTTTGGGTCTGAGGCTAGGTCTGTGTTCGGTTCTAGGTCTGGGTCCAGGTCCTGATCACGGTCCTAGTCTTGTTCTAGGGTCCTGGCTCGGTGATTCTTCTTCAGATTCTAATTTTGGGTGCCACGTCAAGGTCTGGGTTCGGGTTTGGTACTTCGACTGGGTTCTGGTCATTGTCTGAGTCCCAGATCTTCACAGCCACTACTACTTGTTCAAGGCCCCGTTACCCGAATCCCGAGTCAAGATCTGGATCACTGTCACGGGTCTTGGTCTGGTTCTGGTTCAGTACAAGGGTCCCAATTCTGAGTTTTTGTTCGGGATCGAAATGGGGATGCGGTTCTAGGTCCCGACCATGGTTCTGTGTCCCTAGTCTGGTTCCATGTTTGGGTCTGAGTTCAGGTTCGGGTTTGGGTCCCGAGTCCAGGTTTGGGTTGGGATTCGGGTTCGGCTCCCGATTCGGGTCTAGGTCTGATTTGGAGTCCTGGTCCTGGTCCAGTTAGGGTTCTGGATTTAGGTCCAATTTCAGTTATGATTCCTAGTCCAAGTCCTAGTTCCAGTCCTGGTCAACTTCCGGATTTGGTTCCAATTTTGGGTCACAGGGTACAGGTTCGGGTCCACTTTTTGGTTTGGGACTTGGTTCAGGTCCTGGTGTGGGTTTCGGTCCTTGTCATGGTTCGGGTCTAGGGCTGGGTCCCAAATCCAGACACCAACTACAGGTTTTTTCCAAGCCCTGGGTTTAGATTCGAAACCCAATCTCGGGTCCCAGTCTTGTTACATTTCTGGTGCCGGGTCACGAGCTGGGTCGTAGGTTCAAGTTCGGGTCTGGGTCGGGTACTAGGTCTAGGTCCTAGTTCTGTTTCCTAGGTCCCTATCTTGATTCTTGGTCTAGGTGTCGGTTATTGTGTGGGTTTTGGTCCCTGTCTAGGTTCGGGTTCGAGTCCTAGTCTTGGTTCGGGTTTAGGTCTCTGTCTGGGTTTTGATTTGGGTTCGGGTTGGGTTTAGGTCCTGGTCCTGGTCCTAGTCCTAGTTCCATTTGCGATTCTGAGTTCGAGTTTAAGTTTGAGTTCGAGTCGGAGTTCAAGTCATTGTTTGAGTTTGGGTTCCGGTCCGGATTGAAGTCTAGGTCTAGATTAGGCTCCGGGTGCGGGTTCGCATCCTGGGTCTTGGTCTAGGTTGTGTCGCGTCCCAAGTTTCAATCATGATATGAGTCTGGATTAAGTTCTAAGTCTATGTCAATGGGTCTAATCCTTGTCTGGGTTCGAGTTTGGCTCCGGGTCGAGGTCTAGCTTTGGATCCGATTCTAGGTTTGGGTGTTTGAGTTCGGTTCCCAGTCTGTGTCCGAGTTTGTGTCAAGGTCTGGACCCCGATTTGGGTCTAGGTTCGGGTCCAGGTCCAAGTTTGGGTCCCGAGTGCGGGTCCAAGTTTGCGTCTGGGTCAGGATATCGGTCCTGATCTAGGTCCAGCTTTTCGATCCCAGTCTCGGTCTTGATCACAGTCCAGGTTCGTATCCGGATCCCTATCTAGGTCCAAGTCTGTGTTTGGGATCGGGTCCCAAATTTTGGTCCAGGTCCGGGTCTAAGTTCCGGTCTGGGTACACGACTGGGTACGGGCCAGAGTTCCTGTTTCAGTTTGGGTTGGAGGCTAGGTCTGTGTTCGGTTCTAGGTCTAAGTTTGGGTCCTTGTCACGGTCCTAGTCTTATTCTAGTTTCCTGGTTCTGCGATTCTTGTTCAGGTTCTAATTTTGGGTCCCAAGTCAAGGTCTGGGTTCGGTTTTTGGTTCTTCGTCTGAGTTCTGGTCCTAGTCTGAGTCCTAGATCTAGGCACCGACTACTGGTCTGTTCGAGGCCACATTACCCGAATCTCGAGTCAAGATCTGGATCACTGTCACGGGTCTCGGTCTGGTTCTGGTTATCATGTGGGTTTGGTTCCAATTTTGGGTCACAGGGTACGGGTTTGGGTCCACTTTTGGGTTTGTTACTCGATTCAGGTCCGGGTCCTTGTCAAGGTTCGAGTCCAGGCCTGGGTCCCAAAACCAGACACCGACTACGGGGTTTTGTCCAAGCCCTGGGTCCAGATGCGGATCCCAATCTCGGGTTCCAGTCTAGTTCCATTTCTGGTGCAGTGTCACGAGCTTGGTCCTAGGTTCAAGTTCGGGTCTAGGTCGGGTACTAGGTCTCGGTCCTAGTTCTATTTCCCAAGTCCCTATCCTGATTCTGGGTCCAGGTTTGGTTAGCATGTGGGTTTGGGTCCCGGTCTAGGTTTGGGTTCAAGTCCTAGTCTCGGTTTGTGTTTAAGTCTCTGTCTGGGTTTTGATTTGGGTTCGGGTTTGGTTTAGGTCCTAGTCCTGGTCCTAGTCCTAGTTCCATTTGCGATTCTGAGTCCGAGTTTAGGTTTGACTTCGAGTCAGAGTTCGAGTCATGGTTTGAGTTTGGGTTCGAGTCCAGATTGAAGTCTAGGTCTAGATCAGGCTCCGGGTGTCGGTTCGCATCCTGGGTCGTTGTCTAGGTTGGGTCGAGTCCAGAGTTCCAATCATGATATGAGTCTGGATTAAGTTCTGGTTCTATGTCAATGGTTCTAATCCTTGTCTGGGTTCGAGTTTGGGTCCGGGTCCAGGTCCAAGTTCGGGTCCCTAGTGCGGGTCCAAGTTTGCGTCTGGGTCAGGATCTCGGTCTTGATGTAGGTCCAGCATTTCGATCCCAGTCTTGGTCTTGATCAGAGTCCAGGTTCGTATCCGGATCCCTATCTAGGTCCAAGTGTGTGTTTGGGATCGTGTCCCAGATTTAGGTCCAGGTCCGGGTCTCAGTTCCGGTCTAGGTAGACGACCGGATACGGGGGCCAGAATTCCTGTCTCAGTTTGGGTCGGAGGCTAGGTCTGTGTTCGGTTCTAGGTCTAAGTTTGGGTCCTTGCCACGGTCCTAGTCTTGTTCTAGTGTCCTGGTTCTGCGATTCTTGTTCAGGTTCTAATTTTGGGTCCCAAGTCTAGGTCTGGGTTCAGTTTTTGGTTCTTCATCTTGGTTCTGGTCCTAGTCTGAGTCCCAAATCTAGACACCGACTACTGGTCTGTTCCACGCCCCATTACCCGAATCCCAAGTCAAGATCTGGATCACTGTCACGGGTCTCGGTCTGGTTCTGGTTATCATGTGGGTTTGGTTCCAATTTTGGATCACAGGGTACGGGTTCGGGTCCACTTCTGGGTTTGGTACTCGATTCAGGTCCGGGTCCTTGTCAAGGTTCGGGTCCAGGGCTGGGTCCCAAAACCAGACACCGACTACGGGGTTTTGTCCAAGCCCTGGGTCCAGATACGGATCCCAATCTCGGGTTCCAGTCTAGTTCCATTTCTTGTGCAGTGTCACGAGCTTGGTCCTAGTTCTATTTCCCAAGTCCCTATCCTGATTCTGGGTCCAGGTTTGGTGAGCATGTGGGTTTGGGTCCCGGTAAGTCCTACTCTCGGTTCGGGTTTAGGTCTCTATCTTTGTTTTGATCTGCGACCGGGTTTGGGTTTAGGTCCTGATCCTGGTCCTAGTCCTAGTTCGATTCTAGGTCCATTTGCGATTCTGAGTTCGAGTTTGGGTTTGAGTTCGGGTCTGAGTTCGAGTCATGGTCTGAGTTTGGGTTCGTGTCCGAATTTTAGTCTAGGTCCAGCTCAGGCTCTGGGTGTGGGTTCGCGTCCTGGGTCTTGGTCTAGGTTGGGTCCGAGTCCCAGTTCCAATCACTATCTGAGTCTTTATTCAGTTATAGGTCTTAGTCCTTGGTTCTGATCCTAGTCTAGGTTCGAGTTTGGGTTCGGGTCCGGGTATAGCATTGGGTCTGATTCCAGGTGTGGATTTGAGTTTGGATCTGAGTCTTTGTCTGGGTTTGTGTCCAGGTCTTGACCCCGATCTGGGTCTAGGTTCGGGTCCATGTCCATGTCCAAGTTTGTGTCCTGAATACGGGTCAAAGTTTGGGTCTGGGTCAGGATCTTCGTCCATATCTAGGTCCATCAATTTTATCCCACTCTGGGTCTTGGTCCGAGTCCATGTTCGTATCCGGATCCCTATTTAGGTCAAAGTCTTTGATTGGGATCGGGTCCCAGATTTAGGTCTAGGTTCTTGTTTGGCTCTAGGTCTAGGTCCGGGTCCTGGTCACGGTCCTAGTCTTGTTCTAGGGTCCTGCTTCGGCAATTCTTTTTCAGGTTCTAATTTTGGCTCCCAGGTCTAGGTCTGGGTTCGGGTTTGGTTCTTCGTCTGGGTTTTTCTCCTAGTCTGGGTCCCAGATGTAGACACCGACTACTGGTCTGTTGCAGGCCCAGTTACTCGAATCCTAAGTCAAGATCTGGATCACTGTCACGGGTCTCGGTCTTGTTCTGTTTCAGGTCTCAGGTCCAATTTCTGAGTTTGGGTTCGGGATCGAGACTAGGGTGCGGTTCTATGTCCTGACCCTAGTTCTGTGTCCCTTGACTGGTTCCATGTTTGGGTTTGAGTTCAAGTTCGGGTTGGGGTCCGAAGTCCAGGTTTGGGTTGGCATCCGGGTCCGGCTCCCAATTCGGGTATAGGTCTTATTTGGAGTTTGTGTCCTTGTCTGGTTACGGTTCTGGATCTAGGTCGAATTTCAGTTATTATTCCAAGTCCAAGTCCTAGTTCCAGTACTGGTCAACTTCCCGTTTTGGTTCCAATTTTGGGTCACACGGTACGGGTTCGAGTCCACTTTCGGGTTTGGGACTGGGTTCAGTTCCGGGTGTTGGTTCGAGTCCTTGTCAGTGTTCGGGGCCAAGGCTGGGTCACAAATCCTGACACCGACTACGGGTTTTGTCCAAGCCCTGGGTCCAGATCCCGACCCCAATCTCGGGTCCCAGTCTTGTTCCATTTCTGGTGTCGGGTCACGAGCTAGGTCCTAGGTTCAAGTTCGGGTCTAGGTCGCGTACTAGCTCTAGACCTCGATATGGGTCTAGATTCGGCTCAAGGTCCAAGTTTGGGTTGGGTCAGGATCTCCGTAAAGATCTAGGTCCATCATTTCGATCTTAGTCTGCGTCATGGTGCGAGTCCAGGTTCGTATCCGGATCCTTATCTAGGTCCAAGTCTGTGTTTGGGATCGGGTCCCAGATTTAGGTCCAGGTCTGGGTCTCAGTTCAGGTTTGGGTACACGACTGGGTTTGGGACCGAGTTCCAGTCTCAGTTTGGGTCTAAGGCTAGGTCTGTGTTCGGTTCTAGGTCTGGGTCCGGGTCCTAGTCACGGTCCTACTCTTGTTCTAGGGTCTAGGTTTGGTGATTCTTGTTCAAGTTCTAATTTTGGGTCGCAGGTCTAGGTCTGGGTTCGGGTTTGGTTCTTCGTCTGGGTTCTAGTCCTAGTCTGAGTCCAAGATCTAGATACCGACTACTGGTCTGTTCCAGGCCCCGTTACCCAAGTCCCGAGTCACGACCTGGATCACTGTGACGGGTCTCGGTCGGGTTCTGGATCACGTTTCAGGTCCCATTTCTAAGTTTGGGTTCGGGATCGAGATTGGGGTGCGGTTCTAAGTCCCGACCCTTGTTCCGTGTCCCTAGTCTGGCTCCATGTTTGGGTTTGGGATCCAGTTCCGTCTCTCAATTCGCGTCTAGGTCTGATTTGGAGTTCGGGTCATGGTTTGATTACGGTTCTGGATCTAGGTCCAATTTCAATTTTTATGCCAAGTCCAAGTCCTAGTTCCAGTCTCGGTCAACTTCCGGTGTTAGCTGTGGGTTTGGGTTTGGGTGTTAGCTGTGGGTTTGAGTTCGGGTTCGAGTTTGTGTCCGGGTTTGTGCCGAGTCGTGTCTTGGTCCGAGTCCAGGTTCTTATTCAGATCCCTATCTATCTCCAAGTCTGTGTAGGGATCGGGTCCCAAATTTAGGTCTAGGTCCTGGTCTCAGTTTCGGTCTGGCTACACGACCGTGTCCAGGTACACGACCGTGTTTGGGTACACAACCGTGTCCGGGCCTGAGTTCGAGTCTCAGTTTGTGTCTGAGGCTAGGTCTGTGTTCGGTTATAGGTCTGGGTCCGGTTCCTGGTCATAGTCCTAGTCTTGTTCTACTGTCTTGGTTTGGCGATTCTTGTTCAGGTTCTAATTTTTTGTCCCAGGTCCTGGTCTAGGTTTAGGTTTAGTTCTTCGTCTGGGTTCTGGTCCTAGACATAGTCCCAGATCTAGACACCGACTACTGGTTCTAGATCTAGGTCCAATTTCAGTTATGATTCCTAGTCCAAGTCCTAGTTCCAGTCCCGGTCAACTTCTGGTTTATGTTCCAATTTTGGGTCACTAGGTACGGGTTCGGGTCCACTTTTGGGTTTGGGACTGGGTTCAGGTCCTTGTCAGGGTTCGCGTAGAGGGTTGGGTTCCATTTCTGAGTTTGGGTTCGGGATCGATACTGGGGTGCGGTTTTAGGTCCCGACCTTGGTTCTGTGTCCCTAGTCTGGTTCCACATTTGGGTCTGAGTTCAGGTTCGGGTTCGAGTCCCGAGTCCAGGTTTGGGTTGGGATGGACTGCCTCCCAATTCGGGTCTAGGTCTGATTTGGAGTTTGGGTCCTGGTCCGGTTAAGGTTCTTCATCTAAGTCCGATTTCAGTTATGATTCGAACTCCAAGTCCTAATTCTAGTCCCGGTCAACTTCCGTTTTTGGTTCCAATTTTGGGTCATAGGTTACGGGCTCGTGTCCACTTTTGGGTTTGGGACTCTGGGTGTGGCTTCGGGTCCTTGTCAGGGTTCGGGTCCAGGGCTGGGTCCCAAATCCAGACATAGACTACGAGTTTTGTCCAAGCCCTAGGTCCAGATCCGGATCCCAATCTCGGGTCCAAGTCTGGTTCCATTTTTGGTACCGGGTCATGAGCTGGGTCCTATGTTAAAGTTCGGGTCTGGATCGGGTACTAGGTCCCGGTCCTAATTATGTTTCCTAGGTCCCTATCCTGATTCTTGGTCCAGGTCCCGATTATTGTGTGGGTTTGGGTCCTCGTCTAGGTTCAGGTTCGAGTCCTAGTCTCGGTTCGGGTTTAGGACTTTGTCTCTATTTTGATCTTGGTTTGGGTTTGGGTTTAGGTCCTGGTCCTAGTGCTCGTTCGGTTCTAGTACCATTTGAGATTTTGAGTTCGAGTTTGGGTTTATGTTTTGGTCGGGAGCTAGGTCTGTGTTCGGTTGTAGGTCTGTGTATGGGTCCTGGTCACGATCCTAGTCTTGTTCTAGGGTCCTGGTTCGCCGATTCATGTTCAGGTTCTAATTTTGGGTCCCAAGTCTAGGCCTGGGTTCGGGTTTGGTTCTTCGTCTGGGTTCTGGTCCTAGTCTGAGTCCCAATTCTAGACAACGACTACTGGTCTGTTCCAGGCCCTGTTGACCGAATCCCGAGTAAAGATCTGGATCACTTTCAAGGGTCTCGGTCTGGTTCTGGTTTATGTCCCAAGTCCCATTTGTGAGTTTGGGTTCGGGAGCGAGACTGGGGTGCGGTTCTAAGTCCCAACCCTGGTTCTATGTCCCTAGTCTTGTTCCATGTTTGGGTCTAAGTTCAGGTTCGGGTTTGGGTCCCGAGTCCAAGATTAGGTTTAGATGGTCCGGCTCCCAATTCGAGTTTAGGTCTGATTTGGAATCCAAGTCCTTGTCAGTTACTGTTCTGGATCTAGGTCCAATTTCAGTTATGATTCTAAGTCCAAGTCCTTGTTCCAGTCCCGGTCAACTTCCTGTTTTGGTTACAATTTTGGGTCACAGGTTTCGGGTTTGGGTCCACTTTTGGGTTTGGGACTGGGTTCAGGTCCGGGTGTTGGTTCGGGTCCTTGTCATGGTTTGGGTTCAAGGCTGGGTCCCAAATCCAAACACAGACTACAGGTTTTGTCCAAGCCCGGGGTCCAAATCCAGATCCCGATCTCGGGTCTAAGTCTAGTTCCATTTCTGCTGCCGGGTCACGAGCTGGGTCCTAGGTTCAAGTTCGGGTCTGGGTCGAGTACTAGGTCCGGGTCCAAGTCTGTGACCGCAATTGTGCCCAGGTCTGGACCCCGATATGGGTCTAGGTTCGGCTCAAGGTCCTAGTTTGGGTCTGGGTCAGGATCTCCGTCAAGATCTAGGTCCAGCATTTCAATTCCAGTCTGGGTCATGGTCCGAGTGCAGATTCGTATCTGGATCCCTATCTAGGTCCAAGTCTGTGTTTGGGATCGGGTCCCAGATTTAGGTCCAGGTCTGGGTCTCAGTTCCGGTCTGGGTTCACGACCGTGTGTGAGACCGAGTTCCAGTCTCAGTTTGGGTCTAAGGCTAGGTCTGTGTTCGGTTCTAGGTTTGGGTCCGGGTCCTGGTCATGGTCCTACTCTTGTTCTAGGGTCCAAGTTTGGCGATTCTTGTTTAGGCTCTATTTTTGGGTCCCAGGTCTAAGTCTGGGTTCGGGTTTGGTTCTTCGTTTGGGTTCTGGTCCTATTCTGATACCAAGATCTAGACACCGACTACTGGTCTGTTCCAAGCCCCATTACGCGAGTCTCGAGTCATGACCAGGATCACTGTCACAACTCTAGGTCTGGTTCTTGTTCACGTCCAAAGTCCCATTTCTGAGTTTGGGTTCGGGATCGAGACTGGGGTGCGATTTTAGGTCCCGACCCTGGTTCCGTGTCCCTAGTCTGGTTCCATGTTTAGGTTTGAGTTCAGGTTTGGGTTCGGGTCCTGTGTCCAGGTTTGGGTTGCGATCTGGGTCTGGCTCCCAATTCGGGTCTAGGACTGATTTGGAGTCCGGGTCCTGGTTTGGTTACGGTTCTGGATCTAGGTCCAATTTCAGTTATGATTCCAAGTCCAAGTCCTAGTTCCAGTCCTGGTCAACTTCCGGTTTTGGTTCGAATTTTGGGTTTGAGTTCTAGGTGTGGGTTTGAGTTCGAGTTCGAGTCTGTGTCTGGGTTTGTGCCCAGTCTTGGTCTTGGTCCGACTCCAGGTTCGTATTCGGATCCCTATCTAGGTCAAAGTCTGTGTAGGGATCGAGTCCCAGATTTAGGTCCAGGTCCAGGTCTCAGTTCTGGTTTTTGTATACGATCGTGTCTGGGCCTGAGGCTAGGTCTGTGTTCGGTTCTAGGTCTTGGTTCAGTTCCTTGTCACAGTCCTAGTCTTGTTCTAGGGTCCTGGTTTGGCGATTCTTGTTTAGGTTCTAATTTTGGGTCCCAGGTCTAGGTCTGGGTTCGGGTTTGGTTCTTCGTCTAGGTTCTGGTCCTAGTCTAAGTCCCACATCTAGACACCAACTATTGGTTCTAGATCTAGGTCCAATTTCAGTTATGATTCCAACTCCAAGTCCTAGTTCCATTCCCAGTCAACTTTTGGTTTATGTTCCAATTTTGGGTCACTAGGTACTGGTTCGAGTCCTTGTCAGGGTTCGGGTCCAGGCTGGGTCCCAAATCCAGACACCGACTACGGGTTTTGTCCAAGCACTGGGTCCAGATCCGGATCCCAATCTCGGGTCCCAGTTTGGTACCATTTTTGGTGCCGGGTCACGAGCTGGGTCCTAGGTTCAAGTTCGGGTACTAGGTCCTGTTCCTAGTTCTGTTTCCCAGGTTTGTATCCTTATTCTGGGTCCATGTCTCTGTTATTGTGTGGAGTTGGGTCTCGGTCTAGCTTCGGGTTCGAGTCATATTCTCTAGTCGGGTTTAGGTCTGTGTCTGGGTTTTGATTTGGTTTGGGGATTGGGTTTAGGTCCTAGTCCTGGTCCTAGCCTGAGTTCTGTTGTAGTTCCATTTGTGATTCTGAGTTCGAGTTTGGGTTTGAGTTCGTGTCGGAGTTTGAGTCCTGGTCTGAGTTTGGGTTCGATTCTGAATTTCAGTCTAGGTCCAGATCAGGCTCTGGGTGTGGGTTCACGTCCTGGGTCTGGATTCAGTTCTCGGTCTAAGTCCTTGGTTCTTATCCTGGTCTGGGTTCGAGTTTGGGTCCGGGTGTAGCATTGGGTCTGATTCTAGGTGTGGGTGTTTGATTTCGGGTCCTTGTCTTTGTTTGGGTTTGTGTCCATGTTTGGACCCCGATTTGAGTCTAGGTTTGGCTCTAGGTCGAAGTTCGGGTCCCGATTGCGTGTCCATGATTGGTTCTGTGTGAGGATCTCCGTCCAAATCTAGGTCGAGCATTTCGATCCCAGTCTGGGTCTTGGTCCGAGGCCAGGTTCGTATCCACATCCCTATCTAGGTCCGAGTCCATGATTTGGGTCCAAGTCCGGGTCTTTGTTCCGGTCTGGGTACACGACCGTGTCCGGGCCAGAGTCCCAGTCTCAGTTCAGGTCTGAGGCTAGCTCTGTGTTCGGTTCTAGGTCTTGGTCCGGGTCCTGGTCAGGGTCCTAGTCTTGTCCTAGGGTTCTTAATTCGGCAATTCTTGTTCAAGTTCTAATTTTGGGTCCCAGGTCTAGGTCTGGGTTTGGGTTTGGTTCTTCGTCTGGGTTCTGGCCCTAGTCTGAGTCCCAGATCTAGACACCGACTACTGGTTTGTTCTAGAACCCGTTACCCGAATCCTGAGTCAAGATCTGGATCACTGTCACGGCTCTCGGTCTTGTTCTGGTTCATGTCCCAGGTTCCATTTCTGAGTTTCGATTCGGGATCAAGACTAGGGTGCAGTTCTAGGTCTCGACCCTGGTTTTGTGTCCCTTGTCTAGTTCAATGTTTGGGTCTGAGTTCAGGTTCCGATTCGGATACCGAGTCTAGGTTTGGGTTGGGATCCGGGTCCGGCTCCAAATTCGGGTCTAGGTAGGATTTGGAGTTCGGGTCCTGCCTCGCTTACGGTTCTCGATAGAGGTCCGATTTCAGTTATGATTCCAAGTCCAAGTCCTAGTTCCAGTCCTGGTCAACTTCCAGTTTATGTTCCAATTTTGGGTCACTAGGTACATGTTCAGATCCACTTTTGGGTTTGACACTGGGTTCATGTCCAGGTGTGGGTTCGGGTCCTTGTCAGGGTTCGGGCCCAGGGCTAGATCCCAAATCCACACCACGACTACGGGTTTTGTCCAAACCCTGGGTCCAGATCTGGATCCCAATCTCGGGTCCCTGTCTAGTTCCATTTCAGGTGCAGGGTCACGAGCTCAGTCCTAGGTTGAAGTTCGGGTCTGGGTCGGGTACTAGGTCCCGGTCCTAGTTCTGTTTCCCAGGTCCCTATCCTTATTAAGGGTCCAAATCCCAGTTATTGTGTTGGTTTGGGTCCCGCTCTAGGTTCGGGTTCGAGACCTAGTCTCGGTTCGGGTTTAGGTCTCTTTCTGGGTTTTGATCTAGGTTCGGGTTTGGGTTTATGTCCTGGTCCTTATCCTCGTCCTAGTTCGGTTCTAGTTCCATTTGCGATTCTGAGTTCAAGTTTGGGTTTGAGTTCGAGTCTTGGTCTGAGTTTGGGTTCGATGCTTGATTTCAGTCTAGGTCCAGATCAGGTTCCAGGTGTGGGTTCGCGTCCTGGGTCTTGGTCTAGGTTTGGTCCGAGTCTCAAGTTCCAATCGCGATCTGATTCTGGATTCAATTCTGGGTCTAAGTCCATGGTTCTGATCCTAGTTTGGGTTCGAGTTTTGGTCCGGGTTCGGGTCTAGCTTTGGTGTGAGTTTTTTAGTTCGCTTCCGAGTCTGTGTCCGGGTTTGTGTCCAGCTCTGGACCTCGATCTGGGTCTAGGTTCGGGTACATGTCCAAGTTCGGGTCCCGAGTGCGGGTAAAAGTTTGGGTCTTGGTGAAGATCTCCGTCTTGATCTAGGTCCAATATTTCGATCCCATTCTGGGTCTTGGTCCGAGTCCAGGTTCGTATCGGGAGCACTATCTAGGTCCAAGTCTGTGTTTGGGAATGGGTCCCAGATTTAGGTCAAGGTCTGGGTCTCAGTTCTTGTCTGGATCTCAGTTTCGGTCTGGGTACACGACCGTGTCTAGGCCCGAGTTCTAGCCTCAGTTTGGGTCTGAGGCTAGGTCTGTGTTCGGGTCTAGGTCATATTTGGAGACCGGGTCCTGCTCCGGTTACGGTTCGGGATCTAGGTCCAATTTAATTTATGATTCCAAGTACAAGTCCTAGTTCCAGTCGCGATCAACTTCCGATTTTAATTCCAATTTTGGTTCACAGAGTACGGGTTCGGGCCACTTTTGGGTTTGGGACTGAGTTCAGGTCCGGGAGTGGGTTCGCGTGCTTGTCAGGGTTCGGGTCCAGGGCTGGGTCCCAAATCCAGACACCGACTACGGGTTTTCTCCAAGCCCTTGGTCCAAATCTGAATCCCAATCTCGGGTCTCTGTCCGGCTCCATTTCTGGTGCCGGGTCACGAGCTGGGTCCTAGGTTCAAGTTGGGTCTGGGTCGGGTTCTAGGTCCCGGTCCTAGTTCTGTGTTCCAGGTCCCTATCTTAATTCTAGGTCAAGGTACCGATTATTGTATGGGTTTGGGTCCTGGTCTAGGTTCAGGTTCGAGTCCTAGTCTCAGTTCGGGTTTGAGTCCTTGTCTCGGTTCAGGTTTTGGTCTCTATCTAGGTTTTCATCAGGGTTCATGTTTGAGTTTAGGTCCAGGTCCTTGTCCTAGTCCTAGTTCGGTTCTACTTCAATTTGCGATTCTGAGTTCGTGTTAAGGTTTGAGTTTGGGTCGGAGTTCGAGTCATGGTCTGAGTTTGGGTTTGGGTTCGGATTTCAGTCTAGGTCTAGATCAGGCTCCGAGTGTGGTTTCGAGTCCTAGGTCTTGGTCTACGTGTGGTTCGAGTGCCAAGTTCCAATCCCGATCTGAGTTTGGATTCAGTTCTGGCTCTAAGTCCTTTGTTCTTATCCTGGTCTTGGTTCGAGTTTGAGTCCGGGTCCGATCCTAGCTTTGTGTCTTATTCTAGGTGTGGGTTTGAGTTCGGGTCTGATTCTGTGTCCGGGTTTGTGTCCAGGTCTGGACCCCTATCTGGGTCGAGGTTTGGGTCCAGGTCCAAGTTCGGGTCCTGAATGCGGGTCCAAGATTGGGTCTGGGTCAGGATCTCGCTCCAGATCTAGGTCCAACATTTCGATCCTAGTCTGCGTCTTGGTCCGAGTCCAGGTTCGTATCAAATCCCTATCTAGGTCCAAGTCTGTGTTCGGGATCGAGTCAAGGCCCGAGTTCCTGTCTCAGTTTGGGTCTAAGGCTAGGTTTGTGTTCGGTTCTATGTCTGTGTCCTGGTCCTGGTCACGGTCCTACTCTTATTCTAGGTTCCTGGTTCGGCTATTCTTGTTCAGGTTCTAATTTGAGTTCCAGGCCCTGTTAGCCGAATCTCGAGTCAAGATCTGGATCACTGTCACGGGTCTCGGTCTAGTTATGGTTCAGGTCCTAGGTCCCATTTCTAAGTTTGGGTTCGAGATCGAGACTGGGGTAGGATTCTATGTCCCCACCCTTGTTTTATGTCCCTAGTCTGGTTCCATGTTTGGGTCTGAGTTCAGGTTCGGGTTCCGTGTCAAGGGTTGGGTTGGGATCCGGGTGCGGCTCCCGATTCGGGTCTAGGTCTGATTTGGAGTCCGGGTCTTGGTCCGATTACGGTTCTGGATCTAGTTCCAATAATAGTTATGATGCCAAGTCCAAGTCCTAGTTCCAGTCCTGGTCAACTTCCGGTTTATGTTCCAATTTTGGGTCACTAGGTACGGGTTCGGGTCCACTTTTGGATTTTGGACTGGGTTCAGGTCCGGGTGTGGGTTTGGGTCCAGGGCTGGGTCCCAAATCCAGACACCGACTACGTGTTTTATCCAAGCCTTGGGTCCAGATCTGGATCCCAATCTCGGGTCCCAATCTGGTTCCATTACTACTGCCGGGTATCAAGTTGGGTCTTATGGGTCGGGTACTAGGTCCTGGTCCTAGTTCTGTTTCCCAGGTCCCTATCCTTTTTCTTGGTCGAGGTCCCATTAATTATGTGGGTTTGGGTCCAGATCTAGGTTCGAGTTCGAGTCCTAGTCTTTGTTCGGGTTTAGGTCTCTGTCTGGGTTTTGATCTGGGTTCGTGTTTGGGTTTCGGTCCTTGTCTTGGTCCTAGTCCTAGTTCGGTTCTAGTTCCATTTGCAATTCTGAGTTCGAGTTTGGGTTTGAATTTGGGTCGGAGTTCAAGTCATGGTATGAGTTAAGGTTCGGGTCTGGATTTCAGTCTAGGTCCACATCAGGCTCCGGGTGCGGGATCGCGTCCTGGGTCTGGATCCCAATCTCGGGTCCCAATCTGGTTCCATTACTGCTGTCGGGTAACAAGTTGGGTCTTATGGGTCGGGTACTAGGTCCCGGTCCTAGTTCTATTTCCTAGATCCCTATCCTGATTCCGGGTCAAGGTCCCGGTCTAGGTTCGGGTTTGAGTCCTAGTCTCGGTTTGGGTTTAGGTCTCTGTCTGGGTTTTGATCTGGGTTCGGGTTTGGATTTAGGTCCTGGTCCTTGTCCTAGTCCTAGTTCGGTTCTAGTTCCATTTGCGATTATGGGTTCAGCTTTGGGTTTGAGTTCGGGTCGGAGTTTGAGTCCTTTTTTGAGTTTGGGTTCGGGTCCGAATTTCAGCCAACGTTCAGATCAGGCTTGGGTTCGCGTCCTGGGTCTTATTCTAGGTTGGGTCCGAGTCCCAAGTTCCAATCCCGATCTGAGTCTGGATTTAGTTCTGGGTCTATGTCCTTGGTTCAGATCCTACTCTGGTTTCGAGTTTGGGTCCGGGTGAAGGTCTAGTTTTGGGTCTAATTCTAGGTGTGGGTTTGAGTTCAGCTCTCGAGTTCCAGTCCAATTCTGGATTTGGTTTCAGGTTCAGTTTTGGTCCTTGTTCGTGACTAGGTTCCTATCCTAGTTTGGGTTCGGGGTAGGTTTTTGGTCCGGGTCTGGGTCCAACGTCGAATTTCCAGGTCAAGGGCAGGTCCTGGTTCCAGTTTGAGTCCCGAATTCTAATTTGTATTTGGGCTCTCGAGCCTAGGTCCATGGTCTTGGTCCCCTATCTAAGTCCGATTCCTAGGTCCTAGTCTTTGTCAAGGTTCGGGTTTGGGTCCCACAGTCTTGGTTTGAGTCCAGGTCCCGGTTCAGGTTTTGGTCCAGGTTTCGGCCCCAGTCTTCGGCCGAGTTCAGGTTCGGTTCCTTGTTAGGGTCTAGATGCTGGTTTGGGTCCCAGTGAGGGTTTAGGACCAGGCCAGGTCCATGTCCCGATCCAGGTTCAGGCCCTAGGTCTCAGGTCCCAGACCTAGTCAAGGTCTTGGTTGAGGTTCTTGTCTGAGTTTGGGTTATGGTTTGGGTTCTGTTTTGGTCTCACGTTTGGGTCCTAAACACAGTTCCAATTCTTATTCTTGGTCCGGCATCGATTCCGAGTCAAGGTCAGAGTCTAGGTTGGGGTTGGGGTCCGAGTCTTAGTCTGAGTCCGGGTACGGGTTTTTCGGATCTCGGACTGGGTCTAGGTCTGAGTAAAGCTCCCATGATCGGGTCTAGGTCTTCGTCTGGGTCTGCGTCTGAGTCCTGGTCCCATGTTTCGATCCCTATTTTGGTCTGGGTTAGTATTCGGTTTCGGCTTTGGGTTCGTGTCCATGACCAGGTCTGAATCCTAGTCTCGGTCAAAGGCTTATTCTGGGTCTGGGATCGAGTCCCGTGTTCAGGTTAGGGTTCGTGTTCAAGTTGGGGTTCGTGTTCGAGTCTCAGTCCTAGTGTGGATCTGGGACCGGACTAGGTCCGAGCTCAAGTTTCAAGGCTTGGTTATGGTCTAGTTCGGGTTCGAGTCCTGAGTTCGGATCTAGGTCTGGGTTCCGACGCCAAGGTCTAAGTCCCCCATCAAGGTCCGGGTCCTAGATCCCAGTCTGGGTCCATGTTCGGGTTTGGGTCCAAGTCCAAGTTTCGATTTTGATTCAGTGTCTAGGTTCGGGTTTGGGTCTGAGTCTGGGTTGCGGTTTGAGTCCTGATTTGACTCTGGGTTCGGGTCTAGGTCTAGGTCCAAATCTCGGTCTGGGTCTGGGTTCAGGTCCTGGTCCGACTTTGGGTCCCGAGTGCGGGTCCATGTTTGGGCATGGGTCAGGGTCTCGATCAGGATCTAGGTCCTGAGTTTTGATCCCGATCTGGGTCCAGATCTGGGTTCGAGTCCAAGTTGTATTTGAATCCCTATGTAGGTCCGAGTTTGGGTCTGGGATTGGGTCCCAGCTCTAGGTCCAGGTCCGGGTTTAGGTTCGGATCTTTGTCCCAGTCTGGGTACACGACCATGTCTCGGCCCTAGTTCCGGTCTCGGTTTGGGTCTTGGGCAAGGTCCGAGTTCGGTTTTAGGTCTGGGTCCGGGTCCTGGTCATAGTCCTAGTCTTGTTAGAAGGTCTTGGTCTGCCGGTTCTTGTTCAGGTTCAAGTTTCGGGTTCTAGGTTTAGTTCAGGGTCCGAGTTTGGGTCCTGGTCTGAGTCTCAGATCTGGATCCCTATCACGTGTCCCAGTCTTGTTCTGGTTCAGGTCCTGGGTCCAAGGTCCGAGTTTGGTTTCGGGGCCTTGATTGGGGTGCAGTTCTAGGTCCCGGACCCAGTTCTGTGTCTTGAGTCTGGTTCAATGTTTGGGTCTGAGTTCGGGTCCCGAGTCTAGGTTTGGGTTGGGATCCTGGTTAGGGTCTAGGTCTAGGTTGGAGTTCGAGTCCTGGTCCATTTACGGTTCTGGGTCTAGGTCCAGGTCCGGCTACGGTTCCTTGTCTAACTCCAAGTCCTAGTTCCGCTCCCGTTCTCGGGTCCTAGTCTACTTCCAGTTTCGGTTCCAATTTCAGGTCACAAGGTCCGGGTTCAGGTCCAAGTTTTGGTCTGGGACTGGGTTCGGGTGGAGGTGTAGGTTTGGGTCTGATTCTGGGCCTTGGGCTAAGTTCGAGCTCCCTGTTTGGGTTCGGGTTCGTGTTCGGGTTTTGTCCTGGTGTGGGTGCGGGTTTAGGTTACTAACCTGGTTTGGGTCCTGGGAAGGTTTCGGGTTTAGGTTACTGTCCTTGGTCCAGGTCAGGTCGTAGTTCGGGTTCTAGTCCTGGATTCAGATCTGGGTCTGGATTTTGGGGTCTAGGTTCCCTATCCATGTCCCGTTCCTAGGTCCTAGTCGGGGGGTCCAGATTCGGGTTTGGATCCTGAGTCTTGGTTTTAGTGCATGTCCCAGTCCGGATTTGGGTCCAAGTCTCGATCTCAGTCTTGGTTCGGGTTCGGGGTCGGGTCCTTGTCAGGGTATGGATCCTGGTTTGGGTCGCGGGTCTCAGCTCTCGGTGAGGGTTTAGGACCAAGTCAGGTCCCAGTCTCGGTTTAAGTCTGGATCCAAGGTCTCAGGTCCCAGTCCTAGTCAAGATCTCAGTCTAGGTTCTGGTCTGAGTTAGGGTTACGGTTTGGGTTCGGTTCTGGTCTTAGGTTCGGGTCCTAGTCATAGTTCCAGTGCTAATTTTGGGTCTGAGTTTGGTTCTGGGTTCGGGTCTGGGTCAAGGTTGGGGTCAGGGTTTGGGTCTTAGTTCGAGTTCGGGTACGGGTTTTTCGGATCCCAGTCTGGGTCCAAGTTAGAGTTCGGGTCCAAGTTCAGGTCCTAGGTATGGGTCTTAGGTTCAGATCAGGGTCTGCATTTGGGTCCGGGTCCAAGTCCCGTGTTTCGATTCCGGTCTGCGTCTGGGTCGGTATTCGGGTCCGGGTCTAGGTTCATGTCCATGTCAAGGTCTAAATCCCAGTTTAGGTCAGGGGATTTGTCTGGGTGCGGGATCAAGTCCCGAGTTCGGGTTTGGGTTCACGTTCGAGTTTCAGTCCTACTCTCGGTCTGGAACCGGGTCCAGGACTAGGTTTGAGCCTTAGTTCCGTGGTTGGGTTCTGGTCTAGGTCGTTCTCCCGGTCCCGATCCTGTTATATGGTCTTGGTCACGTTCTGGTTCAAGTTTCGGTTTAGGGTTCAAGGCTTAAGGTTTAGGGGTATGTATAAAGAGTTTAGGATTTAGGGTTTAAGGTTTAGGGTTCGGGTCACAGGGTACGATTTAAGGTTCGGGTGTGGGTCTGGGTCTGAGTCTTGGTCTGTGTCTAGGTCCGTGTTTGTGTTCAGGTCCGAGTAATGTTCCCAAATCCAAACACCAGCCACATGTCGAGTCTTATTCGAGTTCTGGTACAAGTTCAGTTTCTGATTCGGGTCTAGGTCTGGGTCTAGGTCCAATTCAATGATTTAGACATTGACTATGGGTCGGGTCCGAGCCTCGGGTCTTGGGTCCCATGTTGGAAATTATTTTACCAGGATCTAGATTTACTAACAAGTATGTTGGATTAACAACCTAATATGAATTCTAAAACAATGAAAATAAACAAATATAAAGTTAGAAAACCTTACAGTGGGTGCAGCGGAATAATATGACTCCTTCCGTTCAGATCTCTAGCCCTTGATTCCTTTCTGTAGCAGAGCATCACCAAGATCTGAACCTGGATCTTCTTTTCTCCTTCTTTGATGCAGAAATTCCGTAGTCTTCCATACTATGATTGAGATACCACTTGATGTGTGTGGGCACTACTCATCTCACAAGGATTTCGAAAATTCTCTCTCTTTTCTCTCTTAATTTCGTGGCTTTTCATCCATATAAGAGAAGAGAGCAAGGTTTCTTTATATAGGAAAAAGGGAGAGCACAACTTTCCAAATAAAACAGTTTCCTTAATTACTGTGTAATCAATTAACTGTCTTATTTAGTGTGATCTACCACTTTCCTATTTTTGCTAGGCTTTGATTAGCAATTACATGGCAATTAAAAAATAAAAATAATAATTGGGAAACACAAAGGGAGTGCTCGGCCATAGAGGGAAATGGGTCTCACTTGGATTTTGCAGTTTCCTCAATTTTATTTCTATTTCTCCAAAAATGCCACTTTTCCAATTCTAATCATTTAAATGCCAAAACTAATTATTTAATAACTAAAATAGATTATTAAATAATATTGTCATTTAAAATAATTATTAATTAGACATACAAAGTCTCTTAATTAATAATTAAACCTAGAAACCCTTTTCTTTACGATTTCATCCTTAAACTCTGAGAATTGATAAAGTAGACATAGTCTAACTTTTAGAATTATAATTGAATAATTAAAATCAATTAACTGAGTCTTACAAGCAGTATGGTCTCAACTAGTATGGGGACCATGGGTCTATATAACCGAGCTTCCAATAAGTCGAACCGAATTTACCAAGTAAATTCCCTAACTTATTAATTCCTCATTGAATCCACACTTTGAACTTGGAATTGCACTCTCAGTCATATAGAAACGCTCTATATGTTCCACGATATAGAAACGTCATTAGTTATCCATTGTTATAACCCTAATGTGATCAATGATCCTCTATATAGATAATTTACACTGTACAGGATTAAATTACCGTAACACCCTACAATGTATTTTATCCTTAAAACACTTAACCCTGTATAAATGATATTTCACCTAAGTGAAATGAGATCTCCACCATTTATCTTCGTTTGGTTAAGCTCGAAGGAAATCATCCTTTACTTCTATTTGCCACATAGAAGCTATAGATTCCATATTTATGTTAGCCCTCCCACTCAATTGCATTACCGTGTTCCCAAAATGTACGTATCACCCTGATACAAAACTAGGCTTAACTAACAAATCAAAGAACACGAATAATACTCTTGAAATTGAGCCTAACCATATCAGGATTTCGATCATGTGATCTAGGATCAACTTATGATATTGAATTGAATAGATGTTTACGGTAAGTTTCAAAATCTAATTCAAAGTTCAATATCGGTCCATTCCAATGCATACTCCATGCATCCGATACTGGTAAACTTTGCCAATGTCCTGGAAAGGACATAACACTTTTCGAAGGTGTAAGAATACCTATCGCTGATTATACCATGTCAGTCTAAATCCAGTGTTCTGACAAATCAGGGAATCAACTTTTGAACATATAATAAAGATTATATTCCACTATGCTGACAACACTATAATCTTTAAACCAACTCATATGTTCTGGACTTAAAAAGAATTCATACATTATATACATATAATCATGAAATAAATCATGTGAACCATGCAACATAAAATGTTATTTCTGATCTTTATTAATAAGTAAATCTGATTATATGAAATCAGTTTTATTTAGGGCATAAAACCCAACATCCCAGGTCCAAATCAAGATCATGGTCCATTTTCTAGCTGATGTCTTGGGTCTTGGTTCAGGTCTAAGGTCTAGGTTTGGGTCTAAGTTTGCGTCTTGGATCCTGAGTCATGGGTCTGAGTTCCTGATTCAGGTCATGGCCCTAGGTCCCTGTCTAGGTTAGGGTCCCAGTCTGCGTGTAGGTCTCGGTCTGTGTTCGGTACTGATGCTTGTCTCGGGTCTTGGCCTGGTTTGGGTTTGGGTCTCGGTTCGTTTCTTAGGTCCCGGTCCTGGGTCTCGCTCTCAGTCCCGGGTCCTGGTCTCTGTCCTAGTCCGAGTTCTCGTCCCAATCCAGGTTTAGGTCTCGATCCTAGTTCGGGTCTAGGTCTCAATCCTAATCTCGGTCCGTGTTCGAGTCCTGTGTTTGAGTCCGAGTTCTAGTACGAGTCTGGGTCTAGGTCTGGGTCTGGGTCCTGGTTTCAGTCTGTGTCTGGTTATGGGTCTTGGTCTGGGTTTGGGTTTGGGTTTGGGTTCTGGTACGGGTCTCGGTTCTGGTCCAAGTCTTGGGTAACGAGTCCTGGGTTCTGGGTTCTTGGTCGTAGGTCCTCGCAAAATTCTGGGTCTGGGTGCGGGTATCGATCCCGGTCTAGGTCCAGTTCCGTGTTTGGTTTTGCATTTAGATCTTGTTTTGGGACAGGTCCAATTCCTGTTCTAGGGTCTTGATTCTGGTTCTTGTTCGTATTTTAGGTCTCGGGTCCAAGTCTGGGTTTGGGTCCTGGCCTAGAAATTGTTCCAAGTTCAGGTCCAAGATCTAGACACCGACTACTGGTTGGGTCCAAGGCCCGGGTCGTGGGTCAAGATCTAGATCCCAATCTTGGGTCTCGATCTCATTTCAATTCGGATCTTGGGTCACAGTCCGTGTTCCTGTCCGGGTTCGGGTCTGCGACCGAGACTGGGTCGGGTCTTGGGTCCCAGTCCCATTATTAGGTCTCGATTCTACTTCTAATTTTTAGTTTGGGTCCTCAATTTAGGTCAGGGTCCTGGGTTCAGGTCTGAGTCTCTAATCCCTGTTTGGGTCCTAGGTTCGAGTATGGGTCCAAGTCCGTGTCTTGGTTTGGGTACGTGCCCCGAGTCCCGATCTGAGTTTTTATTCGGGTCCGCATCTCGGTCCGGGTCTAGGTCTGTGTCCTGTCAGATTCCAGTTCTCGACTCAAACCTAGACTCGGACTGGGACCTAGGTTTGGGGTACGGGTTTGGGTCTGGGTCTGGGTCTTGGTCCGAGTCTGGGTCTGGGTTTGAGTCCGGATATGGGTCCCAGATCCAAACACCGACAACAGGTTATGTCCAAGCCTCGGGTCTAGATCTGGATAACAGTCTCGGGTCCCAATCTAGTTCCAGTTTGGGTACCCAGGTCCTAGTCTAGGTCCTAGGTGTTGGGAATATTTTACTAAGATCTAGATTTACTACCATGTATGTTTCATTAACATCCTAATATGAATTCTAAAACAATGAAATAAACACATATAAAGTTTAGGAAACCTTACATTGGGTGCAGCGGAATATAATGACTCCTTTCGTTCAGATCTCTAGCCCTTCGTTCCTTTCTGTAGCAGAACATAATCAAGATCTGAACTTGGATCTCTTTTTCTCCTTCCTTTGATGCTGATTCTCCTTCTTGTTGTTTGGAATCTCCTACAGTCTTACACAATATGATTGAGATACCACTTGATGTGTGTGGGCACTACTCATTCACTAATGGCTGAAATTATTTAGTGTGAAGATAGGCTTAGTGTTTCGAATTGAAGAAGAAAGAAGAAGGAAGAGGTCTCATCTAGGTTTTTAGCTTTGGAGGCATTAGTTGGATAATGAGACCATAACCTTCCTTTTATACTATTCTTCAATAGGGTTAGGATTGAATTAAATGGATTTAAAAAGAATAAAATATTAGGCAATAAATCACACTTGGCCGTACACTTAAGTGAGCCAATCTCTAGTTACAATTTTGCCACTTTATTTCAACCACTTATTCTTCTTTTCAATAATACCATATTTTCCAATTCAACCTTATAAATGCCAAACTATTTATTTAATAATTAAAATAACTATCAAATAAAATTGTCATTAATAATATTTATTAATTAGACTTCATAAAGTCTCTTAATTAACAAATAAATCCCAAAACACTATTTCTTCACAATAAAGCCATAACATAGTAAAAATTCATAAACTAGACATAGTCTAACTTTAGAATTATAATTGATTAATCAAAATCAATTAACTGAGTCTTACAAGCAGTATCGTCTCAACTAGTAAGGGGACCATAGGCCTATATAACCGAGCTTCTAATAAGCCGAACCGAATTTACCAAATAAATTCCCTAACTTATTAATTCCTTATTGAATCCACACTTAGAACTTGGAATTGCACTCTCAGCTATATAGAACGCTCTATATGTTCCACGATATAGATATGCTATTAATTATCCATTGTTATAATCCTAATTTGATCAATGACCCTCTAATAGATGATCTACATTGAATAGGAACTAAATTACCGTTACACCTTCAATGTATTTTATCCTTAAAACACTTAGCTCCGTATAAATGATATTTCAACGAAGTGAAATGAGATCTCCACCATTTATCTCTGTTTAGCCAAGCTCGAAGGATATTATCGTTTCACTTCTAAATTCCTATAGAAGTTATAGAGTCCATATTTATGTTAGCGCTCCCACTCAATTATACTATAATGTTCCCAAAATGTACGTATCACCCTGACCCAAAAGTAGGCTTAACCAACAAATCAAAGAACATGTATAATACTCTTGATATTGAACCTAACCATATAAGGATTAAGATCATTTGATCTAGGATCAACGGGTGATATTGAATTGAATAGATATTACGGTAAATTTTAATATATCTAATCAAAGTTCAATATCGGTCACTTCCGATGTATACTCCATATATCCGATAATGGTAAACTTTGATAATGCCGTGGAAAGGACATACCACTTATCCAAGGTGTAAGAATACCTATCGCTGATTATACCATGCCAGTCTAAATCCAGTGTTCTGACAAATAATCAGGGAATAAACTTTCAAACATATAACTAAGATTATATTCCACTGTGCTGCAACACTATAATCATTAACAAATTCATATGTTCTGGACTTAAATAGAATTCATACATTATATATATATAATCATGAAATAAATCATGTGAACCATGCAACATAAAATGTTATTTCTGATCTTTATTAATAAGTAAATATGATTATATTGAAATGAGTTTTATTTAGGGCATAAAACCCAACACTAGGTCATGGTCTGGGCCCGGGGTCCGGTCCGGGGTCTCGATCCTAGTTCTGATGCCCGTGTCTCGAGTCGAGGTCCCCCATCTAGCTCCGAGCCCTAGGTCTCGATCCGAGTACAAGACCCAGTCAGGGTTCAAGTCCTTGTCCGAGTTTGGGTTCGGGTTCTAATCTCGGTCTGGGTGTAGATCTGGGTTCTAGTCTGGGTCCACGTTCGGGTCTGAGTCTCGAGTTCCGATCTGGGTCTGGGTTTCGAGGCCCAAGTCTAGGTCCCCCATCCAAGTTTGGGTCGTAGGTCTCGGGCTGGGTCCATGTTCGGGTTTGGGTCCTAGTCCTAATATCGATTTCGATTTAGTGTCTGGGTTTGAGTTTGGGTCTGGGTCTGGGTTGGAGTCTGAGTCCTGGTTTGACTATGGGTATGGGTCTGGATCCAGGTCTAGATTCTTGTTTGGGTCTGGATTCAAGTCCAGGTACGAGCTCAGGTCTCAGGTGCGGGTCTAGGTCTGTGTATGGGTCACGGTCTCGGTCAGGATCTAGGTCGCGAGTTCTGATCCCAGTCTGGGTCCAGGTCTCGGTTTGAGTCCAAGTTAGTATCCAGATCCCTATCTAGGTCTGAGTCTGGGTTTGGGATTGCGTCCCAAGTCTAGGTTCAGAGCCGGGTCCAGGTTCGGGTCCGAGTCCGAGTCCGAGTTCAGGTTCGAGTCTCGATCCCGGTCTGGGTACACGACCGTGTATGGGCCCAAGTTCCGCTCTCGGTTTGGGTCTAGGGCTAGGTCCAAGTTCGGTTCTAGGTCTGGGTCCGGGTCCTGGTCACAGTCCTTGTCTTGTTCGAGGGGCCTAGTCTTGCGATTCTTATTCAGGTTCCAATTTTGGGTCCCGAGTTTGGGTCAGGGTCTGGGTTTGGGTCCTAGTTTGAGTCCCGAATCTCGATCCCTGTCATGTGTCCTGGTCTAGTTCTGGTTCAAGTCCCGAGTCCTTGGTCTGAGTTTATGTTCGGGAACGAGACGGGGTGCGGTTCTAGGTCTCGACCCCAATTCTGTCCCAAATCTGGTTCCATGTTTGGGCCTAAGTTCGAGTCCAGGTTCGACACAGAGTCTAGGTCTAGGTTGGGATCTGGGTCCAGGTCCAAGTTCGAGTCTAGGTTTGGGTTAGAGTCATGGTCCTGGTCCGATTACGATTCCGGGTCTACGTGCAGGTCTTGTTACGATTTCAGGTCCAGGTCAAAGTTCTCGTTCTGGTCCCGTTCCCTGGTCCTGGTCTACTTCTAATTTGAGTTCCAATTTTGGGTCTCAGGGTACGCGTTTCAGTCTAGGTTTTGGTTGGGACTGGGTTTGAGTTCAGGTCTGGGTTCCAGACCTGGTCTGGGTCGAGGTCTGGGCTGGCTGCCAAATCAAAACACCGATCTCGAGTCCTAGTCTGGTTCCATTTCGTGTGTCAGATCACGAGCTTGGTCCTAGTTTCAAGTCCGGGTTTGGGGTCGGGTCTTGGGTATCGGTCCTTGTTCAAATGCCCAGGTCCCTATCCCGATTCCGGTTCCAAGTCCCAGTTCTAGTCTGGGTTTGGCTCCCGGTCTAGGTTCGGGTTTGGGTCCTAGTCGCGGTTCGGGTTTGGGTCTCGGTCTGGTTTTTTATTTGGGTTTGAATTCGGGTCTAGGTCCTGGTCCTGGTCTTGGTCCTAGTCCTAGTCCCATTCCAACTCCAGTTTTAATTCTGAATTCGAGTTTGGGTTCGAGTTCGGGTTGGGGCTCCAGTCTTGGTCAGAGTGTTGGTTCGGGTCTGGATCTCGGTCTAGGTTCAAATCGGGCTCCAGGTGTGGAATAGGGTCCTCGGTCTGGGTCCAGGTTTGGGTCCGAGTCCCAGGTTTCAATCTCGATCTGAGTCTGGGTTTAGTTCCGGGTCTAAGTCTTTGCTTCCAATCCCAGTCTGGGTTCGAGTTCGAGTGCGGGTGCAGGTCTAGGTTTGGGTCTAGGTCTGAGTTTGGGTTTGGTCCTGGTATGGGTTCATGTCTAGGTTCCTTTCCTAGTTTCGGTCCGGGGAACGTTTTGGGTCCGGGTCTGGATCCGACTTCGGATTCCTGGGTCCAGGTTTGGTCATGGTTGAGGTTCGAGTCCTAGATTTAGATCGAGGTCTGGTTCCAAGACCTAGGTCCCTTGTCTAGGTCCCCCATCCTAGTCCGGCTCATAGATCCTAGTTCGGGTTCGCGTCTCGAGTCTAGGTCCAAGTCTGCGTCCATGTCCCAAGTTCTGATCTTTGTCTAGGTTCTAAGGCCCAAGTCCAGGTCCCCCATCCAAGTCCGGGTCCTAGGTCCCGGTCTGGGTCCATGTTCGGGTTAAGGTCCTAGTCCCAGTTTTGATTTCGATTGAGTGTTTGGGTTCGGGTTTGGGTCAAGGTTTAGGTCAAGGACTGAGTCCTAGTCCGAGTCTGGGTCTGGGTTTTGGTTTGGGTCCAGGTACGGATCCCGGTCTGGGTTGAAGTCCAGGTCCAAGTTCGGGTCCCAAGTGCGGCTCCAGGTTTGGGTCTGCGTTAGGGTCTCGGTCCGGATCTAGGTCCCAAATTTCGATCCCAGTCTGGGTCCAAGTCTTGGTCCAAGTCCAGGTTCGTACCCGAATCCCTATCTAAGTCCGAGTCTGGGTCTTGGATCAGGTCCCATGTCTAGGTCTGGGTCTAGGTTTGGGTCTCCTTCTCGGTCCCAGTCTGGGTACACAACCGTGTCTGGGCCCGAGTTCCGGTCTCTGTTTGGGTCTGGGGCTTGGTCCGAGTTCGGTTCTAGGTCTGGGTCCTAGTCCAGGTCACGGTCCTAGTCTTTTTCGAGGGTCCTAGTCTAGCAGTTCTTGTTCTGGTTCCAGTTTTAGGTCCCGGGTCTGGGTCAGGGTCTGGGTTTGGGTGCTTGTCTGGGTTCGGGTCCTGGTCTAAGTCCCAGATTTGGATCCCTATTGTTATCCCAATTTTTGCACTCTAACGTGGCCTCACATGATGGTGACACGTGGAATCGACTCTGAGTATATGCTGGCAGGATATAGTCTAAACAGGATACCTCATATGCATGCTCGAAGCAAAGCGATCAACTATCTGCATAGCGCGATCAACACTTACCGAATTTAGCTTTCGCATCGTGAGTCATCAAAGAAATCCCTATAACTTGGGGATCAGATTGCAGAGATATGGCAAGCTGTCCAAATCCCACGATCAGTGTATTCTGTATTTACTATGCAATCTTTCTGCTTATATCCATTGTAACGAGAAGGGAAATACTTCCTCTCCAAGCCCATAGCCCTATAAATAGTGATGCATGTTTAGGTCTCTGTCTGGGTTTTGATCTGGGTTCGGGTTTGGCTTTGGGTCTGATTCTAGGTGTCGGTGTTTGAGTTTGGGTCCAAGTCTTTGTCCGGGTTTGTGTCCAGGTATGGACCCCGATCTGGGTCTAGGTTCGGGTCTAGGTCAAAGCTCGGGTCCCGATTGCGGGTCCAAGTTTTGGTTTCGGTCGGGATCTCGGTCCAGATCTAGGTCCAGCATTTTGATCCCAGTCTAGGTCTTGGTCCGAGTCCAGTTTCGTATCCGGATCCCTATCTAGGTCCAATTCTGTGTATTGGATCGGGTCCTAGATTTAGGTCCAGGTCCGGGTCTCAATTCCGGTCTGGGTACAAGACAGGTTCGGGACCGAGTTCCTGTCTCAGTTTGGGTCTGAGGCTAGGTCTGTGTTCGGTTCTAGGACACGGTCCTAGTCTTGTTCTATGGTCCTGGTTCGGCGATTCTTGTTCAGGTTCTAACTTTAGGTCCCATGTCTAGGTCTGGGTTCTGGTCCTAGTCTGAGTCCCAGATCTAGACATCAACTATTGGTCTGTTCCAGGCCCCGTTACCCGAATCTCGAGTCAAGATCTGGATCACTGTCGCCGGTCTCGGTCTGGTTCTCGTTCAGGTCACAGGTCCCATTTCAGAGTTTGGGTTCCTGATCGAGATTGGGGTGCGGTTCTATGTCCCGACCCTGGTGTCGTGTCCCTAGTCGGGTTCCATGTTTTGGTCTGGTTCATGTTCGGGTTCGGGTCCCGAGTCCAGGTTTTTGTTGGGATCCGGGTCCAGCTCCTAATTAGGGTCTAGGTCTGATTTGGAGTCCGGGCTTTTGTCCAGTTACAGTTCTAGATCTAGGTCCAATTTTGGTTATGATTCCAAGTACAAGTCCTGGTTCCAGTCCCGCTCAACTTGGGCTTTTGGTTCAAATTTTTGGTCATAGGGTACGGGTTCGGGTCCACATTTGGGTTTGGGACTGTGTTCAGGTCCGGGTGTGGGTTGGGGTCATTGTCAGTGTTCGGGTTCAGGGCTGGGCCCCAAATCCAAACACCGACTATGGTGTTTTGTCCAAGCCCTGGGTCCAGATGCGGATCCCAATCTCGGGTCCCAGTCTGGTGCCATTTTTGGTGTCGGGTCACGAGCTGGGTCCTAGGTTCAAGTTCGTGTCTAGGTTGGGTACTAGGTCCCGGTCATAGTTCTGTTTCCCAAGTTCCTATCCAGATTCTGGGTCCAGGTCCCGGTTATCAGGTGGGTTTGGGTCCCGCTCTAGGTTCCGGTTCAAGTCCTAGTCTCGGTTCGGGTTTAGGTCTCTGTCTGAGTTTTGATCTTGGTTCGGGTTTGGGTGTAGGTCTTGGTCCTGGTCCTAGTCCTAATTATGTTGTAGTTCCATTTGCAATTCTGAGTTCGAGTTTCGGTTTCAGTTCGGGTCGAGTTCGAGTTCTGGTCTGAGTTTAGGTTCGGGTCCGGATTTAAGTCTAGGTCAAGATCAGGCTCTGGGTGTGGTTTCGCGTCCTGAGTCTTGGTCTAGGTTGGGTCCCAGTCCCAAGTTCCAACCCCGATCTGAGTCTGGATTCAATTTCGGGTCTAAGTCCTTGGTTCTGATGCTGGTCTGGGTTCGAGTTTGGGTCTTTGTCCGGGTCCGGGTCTAGCTTTGGGTCTGATTCTAGGTGTGGGTTTGAGTTTGGGTCCTAGTCTGTGTCCGTGTTTGTGTTCAGTCCTTGACCCCGTTCTAGGTCTAGGTTTAGGTCCAGGTCCTAGTTCGGGTCCCGAATGCGGGTCCAAGTTTTTGTCTGGGTCCAGCATTTCGATCCCAGTTTGGGTCTTGGTCCGAGTCCAGGTTCTTATCTGGATCCCTATCTAGGTCCAAGTCTGGGTTTGGGATCGGGTCCCAGATTTAGGTCCAGGTCCAACTCTCATTTCCGGTCTGGGTACACGACCGTGTCCGGGCCCGAATTCCAATCTCAATTTAGGTCTGAGGCTAGGTTTGTGTTTGATTCTAGGTCTGTGTTCGGTTCTGGGTCTGGGTCCGAGTCCCGATCGCGGTCCTAGTCTTGTTCTAGGGTCCTGGTTCGACGATTCTTGTTCAAGTTCTAATTCTGGGATCGGGTTTGGTTCTTCGTCTTGGTTCTGGTCCTAGTATGAGTGCCAGATCTAGACACCAACTACTGGTCTGTTCCAGGCCCCGTTACCAGAATCACGAGTCAAGATCTGGATCACTGTCACGGGTCTCGGTGTGGTTCTGATTCAGGTCCTATGTCCCATTTCTAAGTTTGGGTCCGGGATCGAGACTAAGGTACGGTTCTATGTCCCGACCGTGGTTATGTGTCCCTAGTCTTGTTCCATGTTTGGGTATGAGTTCAGGTTCAAGTTCGGGTCTCGAGTCTGGTTACTGTTCTGGATCTAGGTCCGATTTCAGTTGTGACTCCAAATCCAAGTCCTAGTTCCAGTCCCAGTCAGCTTTCACTTTTGGTTCCTGTTGCCCCTGATTTCGCCCAATATACGTGGACCAACCGGACAGGGACACGTGGATCAAATAATTTATAAATATTCGCTAAGTCTTTGTATGCCGCTAGGAAACATCCTGGGCATAGGTCCCGGAGGATGCACCTGGAGGGCAAGGTGCTCCCGGAAGCTCGCATAGCATAAAGCCTCTACGCGAGGTGTCAGGCTTCTCCTGAGCCATCAATTCGCATTTAATGCTGCATGGGAGGAAGCGTGTTGGGACTGCAACACGCAATAAAGTCTGACGGCACAACCTCCAACCAGCAGCGCCACAGTAATGATCATTTAAGTCTAGCGACGGCTACACTGCGAAGAGTCACATCAATCACAAGGCAAAAAGGACATTCTTCATAAAAACCCTACAGCGCCTAGGGATTTGACCATGCATTACTCATGGTATATTCATTGGGAATACCCAACTTTATGGATACTTACAGATACACTTGTAAGAACAATTCTAGGGATTACCCCACCAAAACACTATAAATACCCCCTTAAAGCTCATTAAATGGGATCGAGAATCTTGGGCTGCATATGAGCAAGAAGAGTAAATACTCACCAAGAACATTCTCTGTATTTATAAGGGTGACATTCTCCCAAGTATAAAATTTGTATTAAATACATCCATAAATAACAAAGACTCGTGGACTAAGGCTCATTAACGCCCCAACCACGTAAAAATCCTTCTCTTACTTTCTTACAGCTCAATAGTATAATCATATTTTATTAGTTGCCGAAAACCTCGGTCAACATTTTGGTGCTTTCATTGAGAGCTGAAGAAAGCTGCTACAAAACAAGCATTTGACTTCACAAAAATGGTGGAGACAAGAAGAAATACTCGTCAGCCTCGCCCTCTGGAAGACGCTCAAGACCCAAACGAGGAAGATGTAGCCTCAAGAGCAGCAGAGGAGTCCGAGGAAGAAGAAATAGTCCCCGACGATGACTACGAGGGAAACCTCAACGAGTACGCCTATGACGAAGGTAGTTACTCAGAACTGGTGCTTCTTAGACAAAAAGCTATCGATCACGAAGCCGAGATCGAAGATCAGAAAGCGCAAAACCACAAAATGCAGGAAGTGATGCTGGCCATGCAAAAAGCCATGGAAGCAGCTGGCATTCACGTGCACCCCAAGGCAATGACCGCTGGACTCAACAAGGAGCCAGCGACATCTTCGCCTAATTCCCAGCAGCAGAAATCTAGGGAGCCTAGCTCTATAAGATATCCTGCTGAGGGGAATCAAACAAAAAACCCTACTTCTACCCCTGGGCGAAAGAAAAAGGTGCAGGATCCGCGAAAGGTCTGCTCAGATTTCCCTAAAGGGAAAGGTCCGCAGAGGGGCAAGCCCCAAAAAGGGAGTCTTGGTCCTCAGGATCGAGGGGACCGAAAAAGCGTTTCTGTACACCAGAAACCCGGGGGTAGAGGGAGAAGAGGACAGAGATGTCCTCCCGTTGATCTGAGAAATCAAATCAATGGGAACCAAGGTGACCTTCGGGATCACCTTGACCAAAAAAGATACGGACCCGTGGTTTCCTCGGGTACGTTGAATGAAGGAATTATGGCGGAACTCGCCATACTCTGAAAAGACATTGCCCGAGTCTCCCGGAGGCAGAAGGGAGACGACTCCGATTCGGACAGCGAGGATCAAGAGCCATGTGTCAAGCACATCCTGGAGGCGGAGCTCCCTAAAAACTTTAAGATGCCCGAAATGGCAGCATATACCGGGAACTCCGATCCCAGCGACCACCTGTCACGGTTCAACCGTGTCATGAAGGTCATGAGGGTCAGCAATGACGCCAAGTGTCTGTGCTTCCCACTCACTCTAAGTGGGTCCGCGGAGGAATGGTTCAAAAAACTTGAACCAGGATCCGTGGGCTGTTGGAACAAGCTACAGACCAACTTTCGGAGACAGTTTGTCGCCGCAAGAAAGGTCAACCTGGAGGTCAGTGCCTTGACTAATATCAAGCAACTGCCCACCGAGACCTTGAAAAATTACATCAAGAGGTTCCAAGAGGAAGCCTCGAAAACCAAGAAGGTTGATGACGGACAACAACTTGCACTTCTCCAAGCAGGAATCCGTACTGGGACTCCTTTCTGGAATGAGTTGCAGTAAGAGGGGGCTGCTAGCCTCCAGGACTTCCAGAAGAGAGTGCAAAAATATATCAACCTCGAAGAAGCCCAAATCGTGGCTTATGGGGGCTACTACCCCACCAGAATAGCATGGTTTATGCCCAGAGTATCGCCCTCGGGTACTGCCCCGACTGCGACCCCACAAACAAGTGGTATACAGTTCTCTGCTACCCCCGGGTATAGCCAGGGCCAAGCTTTGGCACCAGCATCTTCTCATTTTGGCAACCCGTCCGGAGCAAATGGGCAAGCTCCTTCACACTCTACTCCGGCTGCTAGCTTAACAGGCCCTTCCCAGGGATCAAGGAGTAAAAGGTCCTCCAAAGGCAGCACCCGGACGGGAGAGAAGCGCCAGAAAAAGGGGTACACCCCCCAATATACTCAATACACGGAACTATCGGACTCCCAAGAACGTGTGTACTTCGCCACTAGGAAAAATACACACTACCGGAGACCACAGCCGTTGTACAAAGACAGCTCCCGGAGAGATCTGAGCAAAAGATGCGAGTACCACAACGACATTGGTCACAGCACCAATGAATGTAAGAATCTCAAGGACGAGATCGAAAATCTAATCCGATTGGGCCACCTCTATGAGTGGATCAAGAATAGGTTGCCCCACCTCAGTCCGGGTCAGGTGGCTGGGGGTATGCCTCCGGGAACACCAGGGGGTACAGCAGGAGTATTGGCTCCAGCTGCTCCCGCAGGTGACGCCCAGCATATCCCCGGACTGTCGCCCCGGCCTAATGGACGGGTAGCCATGATCTCCGGAGGTCCCCATATCGGAGGGAATACTCGCAAGGAGCGAAAGCCATACGCTGGGGCCGCAAAACACAATGAGATATGGGAAGTTACTCAACTCCCAGCTCAAAGGCCTCGCCTGATGGAAGAAGACGCCAAGACGGTGCGCTTCCCTAATCACGACACGTTGGTCATAGAGACCCCCATCGCGAATAAAGTGGTGGCCAAAGTCTTAATTGACAATGGGAGTTCCGTGAACTTGCTCTTCAAAGAAGCCTTCACCGCGATAGGCTTGACAGACCGTGACCTCTCGCCTAGTGGATCCAAGCTCACAGGGTTTAACGGGACGACACTTATCCCAATGGGAAAAGTGAGGCTCCCGGTCACGCTGTGCCCGGACACTCCCCAGAGCACATTTAAATACTGCACCTTCGTGGTGGTGGACTGTCCGACAGCCTACAATGCGATCCTCGGCCGACCGGCCCTAGTGGACTTTGGCGCAGTCACTTCAATCTGACATCTGTGCCTAAAGTTCCCTACCCAGGAGGCCGGAGTCGGGATTGTAAGGGGAAATCAGGGGGAAGCAAGGCAATGTTATAATGTCGCAACCCACCTGCCCGTACTTATGGTCCGGGAGTCCGCTGAGCCAGAAATGGCTGAAGAGGATGAGTTGGACCCTCGTGTAGGGTCCGAAAGAATCGTTGAACCAATGGAGGACGTCGAAGAAATATCAGTGTGCGACGACGACTCCACCAAAGTACTCCGGTTAGGGAAAAACCTTGACCAAGAGGAAAAAGACAAAATAATAAAAACACTGAAGGGCGCCATCGACATCTTTGCATGGCGCCAAGACGACATGACTGGCATAAGCCCTCATGTCATCACACATGTACTCAATGTCAACACGGACATGCCTCCTGTCTAGCAAAAGAGACGCCCGCTCGACTCGGTGAAAGCCGAAGCTCTAGAGAAAGAGGTGGACAAACTTCTGACTAACGACATGATCCGCGACGTGTACTATCCGGAGTGGCTGGCCAATCCGGTCCTGGTGCCCAAGCCGAAGGGAACTTGGCGAGTTTGTATAGACTTCACCGATCTAAACAAAGCTTGTCCAAAGGACTGTTTCCCGCTGCCCAGGATCGACCAAATGGTAGATGCCACTTCCGGATTCAAGTTGTTATCCTTCATGGATGCCTATGCTGGGTACAATCAAATAAAAATGCATACGGCAGACCAGGAGTGCACTAGCTCCAGGACCGATAAGGGGGTATACTGCTACGTAGTCATGCCTTTCAGACTGAAAAACGCCGGAGCGACCTATCAAAGAATGGTTAACCGGATGTTTAAAGGCCTCCTGGGGCGAAACATGGAGGTGTACGTGGACGACATGCTCGTCAAATCAAATGCAAGAGACTTAGAAGAATGCTTTGAAGTTGTCCGGAGATACGGCATGAAACTCAACCCAAAGAAATGCACCTTTGGGGTCAAATCAGGAAAGTTCCTGGGTTTCATAGTCAGCCAAAGGGGGATTGAAGCAAATCCGGAAAAAATCCAGACTCTCCTGAATATGCCATCCCCCAAGAAGTATAAAGATGTGCAGAGCTTGACCGGAAAGGTAGCTGCATTGAGCCGTTTTATCTGACGGTCCACGGACAAGTGCATACCCTTCTTCAACGTGCTAAAGAAATGCCAGAAGTTCGAATGGTCGGACGAGTGCGAGGAGGCATTCAGAAAGCTAAAAGACCACATGGCCAAGCCTCCTATCCTATCAAAACCCGTCCTCGGAGAAGACTTATTTCTTTATTTGGCCGTCTCCGAACACGCGGTCAGCGCTGCCCTGGTCCGGGAAGAAGAAAAAACTCAGCATCCCGTGTATTATGTCAGTAAGCGCATGATAGGGGCCGAAACGAGATGCCCAGTCATTGAAAAACTGGTATTTTGTCTCCTGATGGCGTCAAGGAAGTTTAGGCCATATTTCCAAGCCCATCCGATCAAGATTCTGACCAATCACCCGCTCCGACAAGTTCTCCATAAGCCTGAAGCGTCTGGAAGGCTCCTCAAGTGGGCAATGGAACTAAGTCAATTCGACTTGCACTACGTCCCCCGGATCTCTATAAAAGGCCAAGCCTTGGCAGACTTCATTACTGAATGCAACGAAGCCGAGGCAACAGCAAATACGCCGGTACCGCCAATCCCCACGTGGAGGGAGCTTCTAATGAGAACGGTTCTGGATTCGGAGTGGCCATGATATCACCAACTGGACTGCGACTCCAGGCGGCCCTCCGATTCGACTTCGCCGCTTCAAACAATGAGGTCGAATATGAAGCCCTGATAGCAGGGCTGAAATTGGCAAAAGTTGTAGGAGCCAAAAGAGTGGAAGTCTACAGTGACTCCCAAATGGTCGTAAACTAGGTATCCAGAGAATACCAAACCCGCGGCGAGCGGATGGCCGCGTACGTAACAAT
Organism: Cannabis sativa; assembly: GCF_029168945.1. Lineage (NCBI taxonomy): Eukaryota > Viridiplantae > Streptophyta > Magnoliopsida > Rosales > Cannabaceae > Cannabis > Cannabis sativa. Next base: position 26,869,469 of record NC_083607.1, on the reverse strand, counting down.
AGTCCGAGAACTGCTCCACGAGTTCGCGGACTACAAAATAGAAAGAATCCCCCGAGAAAAGAACGCTCACGCAGACTGTCTGGCTAAGTTAGCCTCGAATAGCGAAATCGAAGAGCTGGGGGTAGTACCAGTGGAACGCGTGGCAAAGCCAAGCATCAAAATAGAAGAGACCACACTAACGGTTGGTCAAGAACCCAGCTGGATGGTCCCCATCATAAAATACATAACAACAGGTGAGTTGCCCCAAGAAAGGGCACTGTCTCGGAAGATTCAGTATCAGGCTCATCGTTATGTGATGATGGATCAAATTCTCTACCGGAGAGGACTCAGCATGCCTTATTTAAGGTGTGTATCGGACCCTGAAGCTAGAAAAATCATGCTAGAGGTCCACGAAGGGTTCTGTGGAGATCATACGGGAGGACCCAGCCTCTCAAAGAAAATATTGAGGCAAGGGTACTTCTGGCCAACAATGAAAAAAGATTGTATAGACTATGTCCAAAAGTGTGACTCGTGCCAAAGGGACGCGAACATACCGAGAGCTCCTCCAAATGAAATCACCCTGATGACTAGTCCTTGGCCCTTCGCGGTTTGGGGAATAGATCTCATCGGGTCCCTACCAACAGGAAAAGGAGGGGTAAAGTATCCAATAGTAGCAGTAGACTACTTCACCAAATGGACAGAGGCTGAGCCTATGAAGACAATAACTGCCAAGAAAGCATTGGACTTTGTTATCAAAAACATAGTGTGTCGATATGGCTTGCCTCCCAAAATAGTCTCTGACAATGGAAAGCAATTTGATTGCGAGGAATTTACTGACTTCTGTAACCAACACGGAGTAGTGAAAAGCTTCTCCGCGGTAGCCAGGCCTCAAACAAACGGCCAGGCGGAAGCAGTCAATAAAATCCTGAAGGTCACCTTGAAGAAGAAGCTGCTGGCCTGCAAAAACAACTGGCCTGAAGAATTGCCAAGGGTATTATGGGCCTACCGAACGACCCCCAGAACCACGACCGGCCACTCGCCTTTTTCAATGGCGTACGGTTGTGAAGCGATGGTCCCGGTAGAAACATTATTCCCATCCCACAGGAGGACGACTTACGATCCTGCCACGAATCAAGCTCTGCTTCAAGAGGCTTTGGATCAAGTCGAAGAACTCCGGGATGAGTCTCAAATACGGATGGCTGCTTATCAAAAGAAGGTGACCAACTATTTTAACTCTAAGGTTAAAAACAGAAAATTTGCTATTGGGGATATGGTACTAAGAAGAGTCTTCCCTGCCACCCAGGAACCCGGAGTAGGGGTACTTGGGCCAAATTGGGAAGGACCATATGAAATCGAGGACGAAATCGGCTCCGGCACTTACAAGATAAAAAGAATGGATGGAACCATTGTGCCAAGAGCCTGAAATGCCGATCACCTCAGAAAATATTACCAATAGCAAAAATATAACTTTGATTTTGTTCAAAGAGTTTGTACCGTCCAAATGTATACCTCCTCTACATGTTGAATAAAACTGAGTGCCTTAAAAACAAAAGTTTCTATGCCACTCAGGGGGGTACTAGGGTATACCGCACGGACAGACAGAAAAACAAACTAAGTAAAATATCCTGACCCAAAGGGCAGGTCAAAAAGTGTGCACAAAAATAAAAAGCATAAGTATAAAAATCCTGATCCAAAGGACAGGTTAAAAAGAGAAATATGTGGCAAAAGAAAGATCACATATAAATATCCTGACCCAAAGGGCAGGTCATATACATACAGACGGCCCGTGGATAGGCCTTAAAAAATTGTCTCCCCTTCGAATAAAAACTGCTACCTAAATATATTGTTCCAAGGCAGCAGCAAATATGTACAAAGAAAAAAAAAGAGATAATAATAATAAAAGAAGCGGGTGGAATCTTGGTTGCACTGGGTCAATCTCAAAGCAGCTCAGTCAATGCGCGGAGGAAGGCGAGGTCCAATACGCGCCTCTACCATGGCATCAAGCTTCTTCTTCTTCTCTCGAAATTTGGCAATCATTTCCTCAGGTTTGGGATAGAAGGTAAGCTTGATATTTTGGTCGTTGGTAGACCAAGGCATGTAGACTCCATCGTCGAAGCGCTTTGGGCACCGGCCGCAGGAAACAGGAGAAAGGAGCTCAGCTCTTTTGCCTTCTTGATGGTTTGCTCCTTGAAGTCCCTGAGCTCCTTCAACTTCGCGGCTAGAGCGGCCTTGGACTCTAAGTTCGCCTGGTGAGTTTCCTCTAAGGATCTCACCTTGGCAACCATTTTGTCCAAAGCTTCCCTGGCCTCCCGGAGCTCCCGCTTGTGCTTATCCGCAGCCTCGCTTTGTGCCCTCAGCTCCTCCTGATGCTGGCCCTCCAGCCTGTCCCTCCGCTGGGCCTCTTCCCAGATCATGGCCTCCGCTTGGGCCTCCCTCCGTTTGGCCTCCTCCTCATTGGCCTTGGCAGCCGCCTCCCGGCTCTCAGCAGCCTCCTGGTAGAGCTGCCTCTCCGCAGTGAGGTCCTGAAGGACCTTCCTGACGTCGTTCGTGTCCCCAAAATCAGACAGAACGAAGCAATGATTAATGATGTTCTTGGAGAGGCGGCCAGCCTCAGCAGCAAGCTGAAAAACAATACAAGTGTAAGAAAGAATCCCCAAAAGAAAAAGAAAAATAAAGGGAAAAGCAAAATTACAAAGCACTTACCACAGTGAGGGAGTGGTAGAGGTCCTGGACCTGGAAGATAGAGTTCAGGGAGGCACAAGTTGCGAACCGCTTGGGCACGCACCGGGTAAGCTGAGAAGCAAACTCACCAGTCATCTCCGCGGCGAAGGGAGCCAAGGTGGGCCCAAGGAAGCGACGGAACCAATCCGACAGAGGGTCCAAGTTTAGGTCCCACGGATCCTGGTACTCCGGGTTGTTGATGGTTTCGTGCATCTCAACCCGCAGAACCCTCCTAAGGGCTTCCACCTCGGCAAACCCCCGGGAGTATTCGTCCATGGCATAGTTATGCTTGGCTATCCGGAGCTCTTGCCTCACCTCATCCCCAGGAACTGGAGTCAGCACAATGTTGGGAGGAGCAGGATGTTCTCCCATGGGGGAGACCCCACCGTCTAGACCATGGGCAGGAGTGTCAGCTCTCCGAGGCCGCTTGGGCTCGTCCTGGGCAACCATCTTGCCCTTGCGCTTGCGAATCAGAGCAACCTCAGGCTCCTCTTCACCTTCTTCAGCGTCTCGAAGAAGAGCCTGGAGCTCTCCCGCACCTTCTGCGACTTCCTCAGAAAAGCCCCGGTGCTTTTCTTGACCTTCTCCCGGTAGCACCTCCTCGTCATCCACTAAGTCAATAGTGTCAGGGGGAGCGCTGGAAGAGGCCTTTAGGGCAGGGGCTATTGGGGAAGAAGTAAAGGCCGGAGGAGCCTCAGGAGTATGAACTCCGGCAAGCTGGTCCAAGATGGCATCCATGGAGGTACCTGTTTAACAAAAATAGGCAAGTGTTAGACATCCGTGGGAAACCACTTACACAAGATATGGCAAATAAGCTACTCCGACCCGGACTTCCTAATTCAGCCCTAGCAAAGTCCTGAACTTTAATGCTGGCAGTGTCATCTCCAAGATAGCTGTCTGAAGGCCGGAACCAGCTGGATGTAATGTAAGCTGAAGGACCTAAGGGAACAGGTTTCGGAGGACCAGAACCCATCCGGGACTGACCTAGAAAATCTCCTAAGTTTGAAAAATAGAACTCCTTCAAACGATCCCCCCACCGGGTCGAGGGCATCCTAAACCTATATAGACGCTCGTCGAACCCTACGGGCCTACGACTGGCATATTCGCCAACGGAAGGAACATAATGAATTGTCAAAGGAGACTTACCGCCAGCACCGGAAGTGCTGGCACCAGGAGCCCCTGAGTTTGGCTCTGGAACCGAAGGCTGTGGCCTGGGAGCCCTTCTCTCCGGAGAATCCTCAATGCGAAGGGGCCTCCCGGCGCGACGATCTCCAATCTCTTCTTGAAGAATCTTGTCAAAAAATTTAGCCTCGAACTTCCCGGCAATCGCCTGGCTTCTTCTTACCACCGGACTCCCCACACGAAGTCCCCTCCCGGAGGCCGCCTGGGCCTGAGAGTATGCCTTCTCCTGGGCCTTCCGGTAGAGATAGTCCTGGTATTTCTTCTCCGCCGTGGCGATAATCTCGTCCCGGAAGGTCTTCTCCGCGACCGACGCCCTTACATTGGGACAGATGACCCGGGAGAGGTTTGAGTCCTCCACGGATTGATGCGGAAGGATAAGTTTGGCCTTCCTGCAGTATTCCGTAGTGACCAAACCCCCGACGTTAAGGTCGACTCGGTCATAGGAGGCAAAGGCCTGGGCCCTCCGGAGGAAGGTCTGTGTAGGGGCCGTCCGCTAATAGGGAGGGATCCTCACCCACTCGGTAAGGAGCTCCGGGTGGTCCATTACCCTGAACTCGGAGGAAAAGAAAAAGCGATGGCGATACTCCTTGACGTGAGTCTGCCTATTATACGAAACCACCCCTTCGTTAGCAGGATGGATCCAGAACCAATAAAAACCGTCCTTAAGTTTGTCCCCCTTCTTGGGGACGGATACAAGTTCATAAAAATACAAAATTTCCACCGGGCGGGGAGATCCCATCCGCGGGCGGCATAAAAAATAAATAAGCCTGAGAGTAGGCGATAAGCTTAGGGAATGAGTTGGTAGGGCGCAAGGCCGACAAAAACAAGAAAATTAACAAAATAGTCCTGAAGAGGAGGCATGGCACCGGCCATCAGGTGCGTCTGGCTCCAGGCTCCAAAGCCGCCATAATTATGGTTGGGCGTCTCCGAGTCGCGAGGTGGCCGATGGTAGGTTCCTGATGTGGAAGGCTTGATCCCAGCAACTTCCACAATATTATCCAGTTGATGGGGACAAGTTAAGGTGGAATGAAGCTCGGCCGCTTCCCATCCGGTTGCCCGGGACTTATACCCCTCCTGGGCAACGGGTCCCAAGGAGACCTCCTCTAGAGTAGCCATGCGTTTTCGAAATAAGATATTTTCTAGATAATTATTTCTAGACTACTTATTATTTCTAATATTAAATAGGAAAATATTATACATTGTGAAATTAATTATTTAAATAATTAATTTTGGTACAATTTATTTTTTCCTAATATTAAACTAGAAATTAATAATTAAGCCTTCTCTACACTTCATTATTTATTTCTTGAAGTTAATACATTTAATTAATTTGAAAATTAAATATCTAAGTTGATTTTCATCATGATACTTAAATATTTCTTTTTCATGACACTTAATTAAATAGAAAATTATTTTTAGTTGAAATTTATTTTTTCAACTAAATTTAAATAATTTTCAAAATATATTTTTTTTTATTTTATTAATCAAATTTCGAAATTACATTTCTTAAATGCTGGAATTTCAAATTTTATTTGAAAAATAGATTAAAGTTGTAAATTTTTTATTTTAATTTTGGACCAACTTAAATCAATGATTTTTTCATTTATTGATTAATTTAAAATAAATTGAATTAAAGTATATTATTAGAAATTGAATTAATTAGTCAAAGAAAAATCTAGATAGATGATATTTTTGCTTGAAGTATTTTTCTAGTGTATTTAATTAAATAGAAAATTAATATTTAAGTTGATTTTCATCATCATACTTAAATATTTGAAATTTTTATTATATATTTAATTAAATAGGAAAATTATATTTTTTGTTGTAAATTAATTTTATTAATTAATTTTGGGCCAACATTAAATTAGAATAATTTTTTCAGGATTAATTTTTTATTTTAACATGCATTTTTTTCGAAAATTGTATTCTTAAATACTTTAATTTTTCGAAATGCAATATATATATTTATAAAAAATAAAATTTGAGTTGTAAATTAATTTAAATTAATTTTGTAACAACTTAAATTGAATATTTTTCTAAATATTTATTGGAAATTATTACTAAGATGGAAAGAATTCATGTTATTTTCATATCCATCTAAGTAAAATTTATAAATATTAAATTAAAATTTACATTTAGAATTTTTCATTCTAAATTGGAAATTTTAAATAAATATATATTTAAAATAAATAGAATAAATAAAGAGAATCGAAGAAAATACAACTCTTTTTAAATAATGAGCTTTATTATTAAGATATTCGATCTCCATTGTGTGTTTTACATCGCGTTTGTTTTAGTGAGTAATCCTCCCTAATGGAGGAACGTTCATTAGCAATTTCGCACCGTTTAACCTAGCATGATAAGTAGTTTGTAAGTGTTTTGTATGGTATGGATCACCCTAATGGTGGCGACCATACTTGACTTGCAAATTATGAAACAATGGTGGAAGCTCATAAGATAGAATTGCCTTGACTCTCGCCTAAACGGGACAACGCTGAATTCCAATCTTGATCGAATAAAAGGTTGCTAGAATGGTTATCATTTTAGATGAGCTGACAACTCTATTCAATGGATGATGCTTTGACTCTCGCCTAAACGGGACACTGTATCAGTTTGTTGAAAAACCGTGGAAATTATTTAGGATTTATGTTTTAGTATTTTCACTTGTCATTCCTACTTGCTATATGCTTATAATTTCTAAATTGTGTATGACTTTATATTGAACCATGTTATTTTCTGTTATTAAGTTGTAGTTTAATTTTGAATCTTCGTTGTTGGTCTAACATGTTTGTTTTTCTAATGAGATAAATCCCTAATGGATTTTCACCATTAGACACACATAATAGTGTAAGATCTTGAAAGATAAATATTGTATATGCAACATCTAGCTGTTCATCAATTGATGACACCTTATACTAGTATTTTTACAATATGAAACAAGAAGATTACATAAATAAGATTACTTTGTCTTTCGCTAATCGAAGCATCGTTGGATTCTTATTTATAAACGAAATTATCCTAATTCCTCTAAGTTTATTCATTTCGAATTAGCTCAATAATATATCATTGGATGAATGGTCTATAAATCATCTCATGTCATTATATTTTCTCTTAAGAAATTAAATGACGCATATGATTATAATCCCGAAATTCTATTCCCAATTGATATAAATCCTCAATCTTAGAAATCTCCTACTTGTATGGGCAAATCACTTAGAGTTAAATTAGTAGTGTTGGTCCAAGATAAAATTACTCATTATATTTGGTATAAATTTAAGTCTTTGACTTTAATTTTAGATTCCAAATAGAAATTTTCTTATATTTCTAATTCCAGAATACAATACAGTTACACTTTCTCAAGTGTTTAATATCCATCTTCTATTAATGGATTAAAACTGTATGGAATATGAGTTAGGTATTCTGTGACCAGGATCCACTTGCACTATTCTAAGAACTATTTGATGTAACTATACCTAAATCATCAAAAGAATCAACCACATTTTTCATTAATCTATGGCATTTGTATCTTGTTCATAGTGGATTTGACAAGATCAATCTCTGCAAAGAGTTAATATGCCTACATCCACTGAAAGTAGTTCATCTCAGTCGTAGATGGATGTACATTCAGGGGTGGATATGAGCTTTTCGTTGTATTCTTAAAACGATAACTCTAGATTATACCTTTTAGCCAAGAAATTTGAAATGTTTGAAAAATTTCATTAATTTCTAGCAATGGTTAAAACCATTAAGGTAAGTGGTTGAAGATCTTGCGAACTGATAGGGGTGGAGAAAAAGTTAGTAGATATGCAGTTCAAAGATCATTAAATTGATTTTTGAATTATATCCAAACTTACCTCCTCAGAAATTTCGACTTGCATGTTGATGATTAGTTACTAGTCGTTGCCTAATTCCTTCAATGGTAATACAATTTCAGAATGATGTACTTGTTGTATACTTAATGTAAATCATTACTAGATTCATGGATGACCTAATCAAAATCTTAAGAAAAGCTAGAACTGTTAACCATGGTTTGTTAGCTATTCTAAGTGATTAGGGGTGGACCATCCCATTGTCAATAGATAAGAAAGTGTTTGATCAAACAAATACTACTTTTCTAAGAAAATGACTAAGTCTGAAAATAAAGTAGCAAATAAAGGAGATATTTAATTCTTGATTCCAAAAGTGTTCTATCATCTTATATAACATATGATGATCCCACTGCCTCTGTTGTCTTGTCACAACCGAAGAGATTTATACCATTTAGTTTTCTTCGACATAATTCACGGTACCTTCTCATAGTGGGAGAGTTTCTAGGAGCTCACCTTCTTATGACTTGGGAGACACTAGTGATTAAAATCCATTGTGAGTTTAAACAAGTAATGGATTGTGAAGATAAGAAACTAAGAAGAAAGCCAATACAACTATGGTTTAATCCATTCACATGGAGTAACCTAAAGTTTTCTATTACAAGGACATAAAAAAAAATTTAGTTAATAAGTCTATTCTATGGACTTAACAAAACTTCCTGTTCATAATAATATAGGTTTGAGTTTATCTAAACCTATGGCTTGTACCTGGTAATTACTTACTCTAATGCAAGCAACTTACTTTAGTAAGATGCTGAAACATTTTCTTTCTAATGGCAATCTATAGAAGCTTTGCAACTTCTTAGGCATAGATTTTATTTATCTAAGGAAAAGTCTCAACTATTCCAGAAAAGATAAAGCCATGAAAGAATTTCTTAAATCAACAGTGAGAGGTCTTAGATATGCTTTTGTATGCCTTAGACCAGACACCTGTTGTTGAGTGGGAGTAATGAGTAGGTATCAGATTAATCCAGGAGAAGAACATTGGAAGACAATAAAGTAAATCTTAAGATTAAGAAGAGGAACTGTATGTTAGTCTATAAGGGTGTGTTTAAAACTCTTAGACTACACCATATCAGATTTCGAAATTTGCCTTTGTGCTAGTAAATCTTTCTGATAAGATGGTGATTACTCTGGGGGTGGAATAGTGATTTTGGAGAAGTGTAAAAACCTATCTGAAGTCTCTAGGTCTACCAAAGAGAGACTGAATGTTAAAGTTGCAGGAAAGGTACTTATTCAGTCTAAGGAAAGTTCTATACATCTTTGGCACCATTCCGAATTGCCTTAAACTACTAGTGTTAATTTCCTGATTAACCAAAAGTAGTTGCCAAAGGTATAGAATCCAGTATCCCAAGAGAGTAGACATATAGAGAGGAATTTCACATTATCAATTATTTTGTGATTAAAGGAAGAGTAATAGTGGAGAAAAGGTTGTGTTTAATTCAACCTTTCAGATCCTATTACGAGGAGTTTACTACTACTACACTTGATTTGTATATCGAGGTGTTGAGATTATTTGAAACGCACTTTTTGTTTTATATTAGTGCAAGTGGGAGTTTGTTGGGTTTTATGCCCGAAATAAAACTCATTTCAATATAATCAGATTTACTTATTAATATAGATCAGAAATAACATTTAATGTTGCATGGTTCACATGATTTATTTCACATACTTGATCCTGTTTATTGTGCCGTCAACACATTGGAAAGTAAACATGACTATGTGAATAAAGTTTCCTAGATTTATCAGACATAGGGTTTTACTGATATGATAATCTACAACAGAGTTTACTTGCATTTGGAGAAGTGCTATGTTCTTTCCAGAGCATTGGTTAAAGTAAAGCTCAGGTTGGATGCATGGAGTACGCATCGGAAGGGACCGATATTGAACTTTGACTTAGATTTATTAAACTTACCGTAATATCTATTCAAGTCAATATCGCCTAGTTGATCCTAGATCAAATGATCTTAATCCTGATATGATTAGGCTCAATCTTGAAAGGCTATTCGTGTTCTTTGATTTGTTAGTTAAGCCAACATTTACGTCAGGGTGATACGTACATTTTGGGAACACGGTAGTGCAATTGAGTGGGAGCGCTAGCATAAACATGGAATGTATAGCTTCTATCTGGCGAATAGTAAGCAAAGGATGATCTCCTTCGAGCTTGACCAAACGAACATAAATGGTGGAGTACTCATTTCACATAAGCTAAAATATCATTTATACGGGGTCAAGTGTTTTAAGGAATAAATACATTGTAGGGTGTAACGGTAATTTAATCCCTTTACAGTGTAGATCATTCATATAGAGGATCATTGATAACATTAGGATTATAACAATGGATAACTAATGATGTGTCTATATGGTGGAACATATAGAGCATTCTATATACTGAGAGTGCAATTCTAAGTTCTATGCGTGGATTCAACAAAGAATTAATAAGTTAGTGAATTTTAGTAATAAATTCTTGATCTACTTATTGGAAGCTCGGTTATATAGACCCATGGTCCCCGCACTAGTTGAGATAATATTGCTTGTAAGACTCATATAATTGTTCTTGATTAATCAATTATAATTCTCAAATTAGACTATGTCTATTTGTGAATTTTTCAATAAGTAAGGGCGAAATTGTAAGAAAGAGTTTATAGGGGCATATTTGTTAATTATGATACTTTGTATGGTTCAATTAATAAATATGATAAATGACAATATTATTTAATAATTATTTATAGTTATTAAATAGTTAGAATTGGCATTTAAATGGTTGAATTAGAAAATTGGCGTTTTTGAGAAAATCGGATGCAGAAAAGATAAAACTGCAAAATTGCAAAAAGTGATGCCCAATAATTCAAACCTTACCCTAGTGGAATGCTATAAATAGATAGTGAAGGCTCCAGGAAAATTACACTTTTCTTCTGACACTTTCTGAATCAGAAAAAACTGAGCCTTCTCTCTCCCTATCTGGCTGACCACTCCCTCTCTTGTTTTCTTCCTTCAATTTCGAAATTCTTAGTGTATGAGTAGTGCCCACACACAGCAAGTGATACCTCAATCATAGTGAGGAAGATCGTGAAGAAAGACTTTCAGCATCAAAGATTCAGAGAAAAAGATCCAGGTTCAGATATTGATAATGCTCTGCTACAGAAAGGAATCAAGGGCTAGATATCTGAACAGAAGGAGTCATTATGTTCCGCTGCACCCAATGTAAGGTTTCCTAAACTTTATATGTGTTTATTTCATCGTTTTAGAAAGTTCATATTTAGGGTGTTAATCAACATACTTGTGAGTAGATCTAAGATCCTGGTAAAATAATTTCCAACAGTTCAGGTTTGGGTCGGGTACTAGGTCCCGATCTTAGTTTTGTTTCCCAGGTCCCTATCTTGTTTCTGGGTCCAGGTCCCGGTTATTGTGTGGGTTTATGTCCCGGTCTAGGTTTGGGTTTGAGTTTTAGTCTCAGTTCGGGTTTAGGTCTCTGTCTGCGTTTTAATCTTGGTTTGGGTTTGGGTTTAGGTTCTGGGTTTAGGTTCTGGGTTTAGGTCCAAGTTCGGGTTCCGAGTGCGGGTCCAAGTTTGGGTCTGTGACAGGATCTCGGTCAAGATCTAGGTCGAGCATTTCGATCCCAGTCTGGGTCTTGGTCAGAGTCCAAGTTCGTATCCGGATCCCTATCTAGGTCCAAGTCTGTGTTTGGGATCGGGTCCCAGATTTAGGTCCAGGTCCGTGTCTAAGTTCTGGTCTGGGTACACGATCGTGTCCGGGTACGATTTCCTATCTCAGTTTGGGTCTGAGGATAGGTCTGTGTTCAGTTCTAAGTCTGTTTCCGCATCGTGGTCACGGTCCTAGTCTTGTTCTAGGGTCCTAGTTCAACGATTTTTGTTCAGGTTCTAATTTTGGGCCCCAGGTCTAAGTCTGGGTTTGGGTTTGGTTCTTCGTCTCGGTTTTGGTCCTAGTCTGAGTCCCGGATCTGTACACCGACTTCTGGTCTGTTCCAGACCCCGTTTCCAGAATCCCGAGTCTAGATCTGGATCACTATCACAGGTCTCGGTCTGGTTCTTGTTCAGGTTCCAGGTCCCATTTCTGGGTTTGGGTTCGGGATCGAGACTCGGGTGCGGTTCTAGGTCCTGACCCTGGTTCCGTGTCCCTAGTGTGGTTCCATGTATGCGTCTAAGTTCGGGTTCGCGTTCAGTTCCCAAGTCCAGGTTTGGGTTGGGATGGTCCGGCTCCCAATTCGGGTCTAGGTCTGATTTGGAGTCCGGGTCCTGGTCTCGTTACAGTTCTTCATCTACGTCCAATTTCAGGTATGATTCCAAGTCCAAGTCCTAGTTCCAGTCCCGGTCAACTTCCGGTTTTGGTTCCAATTTTTGGTCACAGGGTACGGGTTCGGGTCCACTTTTGGGTTTGGGACTGGGTTCAGGTCCGGGACCTTATCAAGGTTTGGATCCAGGGCTGGGTCCCAAATCCAGACACAGACTATGGGTTTTGTCCAAGCCCTGGGTCCAGATCCAGATCCCAATCTCGGGTCCAATCTTGTTCCATTTTTGGTTCTGGGTCACGAGCTGGGTCCTATGTTAAAGTTCGAGTTTGGGTCGGGTACTAGGTCGCGGTCCTAATTATGTTTCCTAGGTCCCTATCTTGATTCTGGGTCCAGTTCCCAGTTATTGTGTGGGTTTGGGTTTGAGTCCTAGTCTCGGTTCGGGTTTAGGTCTTTCTCTCAGTTTTCATCTTGGTTTGGGTTTGGGTTTAGGTCCGGGTCCTGATCCTAGTCCTAGTTCAGGTCTAGTTCCATTTGCGATTCTGAGTTGGAGTTTGGGTTTGAGTTCGGGTCAGAGTTCAAGTCCTGTTCTGAGTTTGGGTTCGTGTCCGGATTTTAGTCTAGGTCCACATCAAGCTTCGGGTGTGGGTTCGCGTCCTGGGTCTTGGTCTAGGTTGGGTCCGAGTCCCAAGTTCCAATCCCGATCTGAGTGTGGATTCAATTCTGGGTCTAAGTCCTTGGTTCTGATCTTGGTCCGGGTTCGAGTTTTGGTTTGGGTCTGGGTCTAGCTTTGGCTCTGATTCTAGGTGTGGGTTTGAGTTCGGGTCCCAGTCTGTATTCGGGCTTGTGTCCAGTTCTAGACCCTGATCTGGGTCTAGGTTCGAGTCCAGGTCGAAGTTTGGGTCCCGAGTGCGGGTCCAAGTTTGGGTCTGGGTCAGGATCTCGGTCCAGATCTAGGTTCAACATTTCGCTCCCAGTCTGGGTCTTGGTCCGAGTCCAGGTTCGTATACGGATCCCTATGTAATTCCAAGTCTGTGTTTGGCATCGGGTCCAAGATTTAGGTCCAGGTCCGTGTCTCAGTTCCGGTCTGGGTACACGACCATGTCTGGGCCCGAGTTCCAGTCTCAGTTTTGTTCTTAGGCTAGGACTGTGTTCGGTTCTTAGTCTGGGTTCGGGCCCTGTTCGCGGTCCTAGTCTTTGTGTAGGGTCTTGGTTCGGCGATTCTTGTTCAGCTTCTAATTTTGCGTCGCAGGTCCCGGTCTGGGTTCAGCTTTGGTTCTTCGTCTGGGTTTTGGTCCTAGTTTGAGTCCCAGATCTAGACACCAACTACTGGTCTGTTCCAGGCCTCGTTACCTGAATCCCGAGTCAAGATCTGGATCACTGTCACGAGTCTCGGTCTGGTTCAGGTCCCAGGTCCCATTTCTGAGTTTGGGTTCGGGAGCGAGACTTGGGTGCGGTTCTAGGTCTGGACCTTGGATCTGTGTCCCTAGTCTTGTTCCATGTTTGGGTCTAAGTTCATGTTCGGGTTTGGGTCCCGAGTCCATATTTGGGTTGGGATAGTCCGGCTCCCAATTCGAGTTTAGGTCTGATTTGAAATCCAGGTCCTGGTCTGATTACTGTTCTGGATCTAGGTCCAATTTCAGTTATGATTCCAAGTCCAAGTCCTTATTCTAGTCACGGTCAACTTCCAGTTTTGGTTCCAATTTTCGGTCACAAGTTACGGGTTCGGGTCCGGGTGTGGGTTCGGGTCCTTGTCAGGGTTCGAGTTCAAGGCTGGGTCCCAAATCCAGACACAGACTACGGGTTTTGTCCAAGCCCAGGGTCCAGATCCGGATCCCAATCTCGGGTCCCAGTCTGGTTCCATTTCTAGTGCCGGGTCACGAGCTGGGTCCTATGTTCAAGTTCGGGTCTGGGTCGCGTACTAGGTCTGGACATTGATATGGGTCTAGGTTCGGGTCAAGGTCCAAGTTGGGGTCTGGGTCAAGATCTCCATCAAGATCTAGGTCCAGCATTTCGATCCCAGTCAGGGTCATGCTCCGAGTCCAGGTTCGTATCCGGATCCCTTTCTAGGTCCAAGTCTGTGTTTGGGATCGGGTCCCAGATTTAGGTCCAGGTCCGGGTCTCAGTTCAGGTCTGGGTACACGACCGTGTCCGGGACCGAGTTCCAGTCTCAGTTTGGGTCTAATGCTAGGTCTGTGTTCGGTTCTAGGTCTGGGTTTGGGTCCTGGTCACGGTCCTACTCTTGTTTTAGGGTCCAGGTTCGGCGATTCTTGTTCAGGTTCTAGTTTTGCATCCCAGGTCTCGGTCTGGGTTCGGGTTTGGTTCTTCGTCTGGGTTCTGGTCCTAGTCTGAGTCCTAGATCTAGACACCAACTACTGGTATGTTCCAGGCCTCGTTACCGAAATCCCGAGTAAAGATCAGGATCACTGTCACGGGTCTCGGTCTGGTTCTGGTTCAAGTCCCAGGTCCCATTTCTGAGTTTGGGTTAGGGAGCGAGACTTGGGTGCGGTTCTAGGTCTCGACCCTGGATCTATGTCCCTATTCTTGTTCAATGTTTGGGTCTAAGTACATGTTCGGGTTTGGGTCCCGAGTCCATATTTGGGTTGGGATAGTCCGGCTCCCAATTCGAGTTTAGGTCTGATTTGGAATCCGGGTCCTGGTCCAGTTACTGTTCTGGATCTAGGTCCAATTTCAGTTATGATTCCAAGTCCAAGTCCTTATTCTAGTCGCGGTCAACTTCTAGTTTTGGTTCCAATTTTCGGTTACATGTTACGAGTTCGGGTCCACTTTTGGGTTTTGGACTGGGTTCAAGTCTGGGTGTCGGTTCGGGTCCTTGTCAGGGTTCGGGTTCAAGGCTGGGTCCCAAATCCAGACAAAGACTACGGGTTTTGTCCATGCCCATGGTCCTGATCTGGATCCCAATCTGGGGTCCCAGTCTGGTTCCATTTCTGGTGCCGGGTCACGAGCTGGGTCCTATGTTCAATTTCGGGTCTAGGGTCGCGTACTAGGTCTGGACCTCGATATGGGTCTAGGTTCAGCTCAAGGTCCAAGTTGGGGTCTGGGTCAAGATCTCCATCAAGATCTAGGTCCAGCATTTCGATCCCAGTCTGGGTCATGGTCCGAGTCAAGGTTCATATTCGGATCCCTATATAGGTCTAGGTCTGTGTTTGGGATGGGGTTCCAGATTTAGGTCAAGGTCCGGGTCTCACTTCAGGTCTGTGTACACGACCGTGTCCGGGACCGAGTTCCTGTCTCAGTTTGGGTCTAATGCTAGGTCTGTGTTTGGTTCTAGGTCTGGGTCCAGGTCCTGGTCACGGTCTTACTCTTGTTCTAGGGTCCAGGTTCGGCGATTCTTGTTCAGGTTCTAATTTTGGGTCCCAGGTCTAGGTCTAGGTTCGGGCTTGGTTCTTCGTCTCGGTTCTAGTCCTAGTTTGAGTCTAAGATCTAGACACCGACTACTAGTCTATTCCAGGCCCCGTTACCCGAGTACCGAGTCATAACCTGGATCAGTGTCACGGGTCTCGGTCATGTTCTAGTTCACGTCCCATTTCCCATTTCTGAGTTTGGGTTCGGTATCGAGATTGGGGTGTGGTTCTAGGTCCCGAGCCTAGTGTCGTGTCCCTAGTCTGGCTCGATGTTTGGGTTTCAGTTCAGGTTCGGGTTCAGGTCCTTAGTCTAGATTTGGGTTGGGATCCATGTCTGGCTCCCAATTCGGGTCTAGGTCTGATTTGGAGTCCGGGTCCTGGTTCGGTTACGGTTCTGGATATAGGTCCAATTTCAGTTATTATTCAAAGTCCAAGTCCTAGTTCCAGTCCCAAATTTAGGTCCAGGTCTGTGTCTGAATTCCGGTTTGGGTACACGACCATGTCCAAGCCTGAGTTCCAGTCTCAGTTTGGGTTTGAGACTAGGTCTGTGTTCGGTTCTAGGTCTGGGTCGGGTTCCTAGTCATAGTCCTAGTCTTGTTCTACGGTCCTTGTTCGGCGATTCTTATTCAGGTTCTAATTTTGGTTCCCATGTCTATGTCTGGGTTCGGGTTTGGTTCTTCGTCGGGGTTCTGGTCCTAGTCATAGTCCCAGATCTGCACACCGACTACTTGTTCTGGATCTAGGTCCAATTTCAGTTCTGATTCCAAGTTCAAGTCCTAGTTCAAGTCCCGATCAACTTGGTTGGGGCGTTAATGAGCCTTAGTCCACGAGTCTTTGTTATTTATGGATGTATTTAATACAGATTTTATACTTGGGAGAATGTCACCCTTATAAATAAAGAGAATGTTCTTGGTGAGTATATACTCTTCTTGCTCATATGCAGCCCAAGATTCTCGATCCCATTTAATGAGCTTTGAGGGGGTATTTATAGTGTTTTGGTGGGGTAATCCCTAGAATTGTTCTTACAAGTGTATTTGTAAGTATCCATAAAGTTTGGTATTCCCAATGAATATACCATGAGTAATGCATGGTCAAATCCCTAGGTGCTGTAGGGTTTTTATGAAGAATGTCCTTTTTGCCTTGTGATTGATGTTACTCTTCGCAGCGTAGCCGTCGCTAGACTTAAATGATCATTACTGTGGCGCTGCTGGTTGGAGGTTGTGCCGTCAGACTTTATTGCGTGTTGCAGTCCCAACACACTTCCTCCCATGCAGTATTAAATGAGACTTGATGGCTCAGGAGAGGCCTGACACCTCGCGGAGAGGCTTTATGCTATGCGAGCCTCCGGGAGCACCTTGCACTCCGGGTGCCTCCTCCGGCACCTATGCCCAGGGTTTTTCCTAGCGGCATACAAAGACTTAGCGAATATTTATAAATTATCTGATCCACGTGTCCCTGTCCGGTTGGTCCACGTATATTGGGCGAAATCAGGGGCAACAATTACCCCCCAAGCCTTGTTTACTTGAAAAATAAACCAAGGCTTGCTCAGGTGTTTTCGGTTGACTCCTCGGTTTTGTCGGCACGAGCTTAGAGCGCGTGAGGGTGTATTTAATGATGGCATTAAATGCACCGGTTCGCTTTTTCCAGAGGTCGATTCGTTTCACGCCCATTGATTGATACGGCGCATTAATGGTGTCAGGCGGATACTCAAACGTTTCCACCGCCTTTACTGCAAATCAATCTGGCCCGTTAATCTTTGGGTATTCGAATCGTGCGTTTCCCCCACCGTTTGATTGGTAGGTGGTGACGCCTGTTCCTCATGCACTTTTGCCTATAAAAGCCACCATCTTTCCTTCATTTCGGTTACTTCCCATTTCTTGCCAACTTTGTTTGAATTTCCTAGAGAGAAAGTTCTCAAACCCAGCACGAAACCTTTGAACACTTTGCAATTTTCCCAGTTCTCCCTTGCTCGCTGCTATCAGTCCTTCTCGTCTTTACTCGACTCACATCAGGACCCCCAGTTCAACACTTCATTGTAAGTTTCTTGCATCCTTTGGTAGTGACATGCTTTTACTTGTTCTGTTTGTTCTTTTCTGGGTTCGCATTTGAGATTTCTGGGCATGCAAGTGTTTAAGTCCTTCATGCATTTTGTTATGCATTTACTGCTTTAGTTGTAGGATTGCCATTATTATGCCTCTGTTATTATTGTGCATTTTAATTGTAGAAGACCATACGCTCTTCGTTCAATGGTTGTTTAGGGCATAGAATAGGGTCTTTTCTTTTTGTTCCCCTTATTGTGTAAAACCACCTTCTGCGATTTTACTGCACCCGACACTTGTTCAGGGAATCTTTCTAGGGTTTCCCGTGTGACACGTGTCCGGAGGGGGCCTCTTTCCAGCGGTTAGGGGACCCCCATTCCCGTTTTCTTGACTTAGGGTTTGGTACGGGGCCTAACTGTTGGAATTTTCTCTTTCTTTTTTTTTTCACAGAATAGACAATGTCTGCCTCTGGTTCGAAGTCCTCAAAGGCAAGCGGGAAACGCATGGCTACTCTAGAGGAGGTCTCCCTGGGACCCGTTGCCCAAGAGGGGTATATGTCCCGGGCAACCGGATGGGAAGCGGCCGAGCTTCATTCCACCTTAACCTGTCCCCATCAACTGGAGAATATTGTGGAAGTTGCTGGGATCAAGCCTTCCACATCAGGAACCTACCATCGGCCACCTAGCGACTCGGAGACGCCCAACCATAATTATGACGGCTTTTGGAGCCTGCAGCCAGACGCACCTGATGGCCGGTGCCATGCTTCCTCTTCAGGACTATTTTGTTAATTTCCTTGTTTTTGTCAACCTTGCGCCATACCAACTCATTCCCCAAGCTTATCGCTTGCTCTCAGGCTTATTTATTTTTTATGCCGCCCGCAGATGGGGATCTCCACGCCCGGCAGAAATTTTGTATTTTTATGAACTTGTATCCGTCCCCAAGAAGGGGGACAAACTTAAGGACGGTTTTTATGGGTTCCGAATCCATCCTGCTAACGAAGGGGTGGTTCCGTATAATAGGCAGACTCACGTCAAGGAGTATCGCCATCGCTTTTTCTTTTCCTCCGGGTTCAGGGCAGTGGACCACCCGGAGCTCCTTACCGAGTGGGTGAGGATCCCTCCCTATCAGCGGGCGTCCCCTACACAGACCTTCCTCCGGAGGGCCCAGGCCTTTGCCTCCTATGACCGAGCCGATCTTGACGTCGGGGGTTTGGTCAATACGGAAAACTGCAGGAAGGCCAAACTTATCCTTCCGCATCAATCCGTGGAGGACTCTAACCTCTCCCGGGTCATCTGTCCCAATGTAAGGGTGCCAGTCGCGGAGAAGACCTTCCGGGACGAGATTATCACCACGACAGAGAAGAAATACCAGGACTATCTCTACCGGAAGACCCAGGAGAAGGCATACTCTCAGGCCCAGGCGGCCTCCGGGAGGGGACTTCATGTGGGGAGTCCAGTGGTAAGAAGAAGCCAGGCGATTGCCGAGAAGTCCGAGGCTAGATTTTTTGACAAGATTCTTCAAGAAGAGATTGGAGATCGTCCCGCCGGGAGGCCCCTTCGCATTGAGGATTCTTCGGAGAGAAGGGATCCCAGGCCACAGCCTTCGGTCCCAGAGCCAAACTCAGGGGCTCCTAGTGCCAGCATTTCCGGTGCCGGCGGTAAGTCTCCTTTGATAATTCATTATGTTCCTTCCGTTGGCGAATATGCCAGTCGTAGGCCCGTAGGGTTCGACGAGCGTCTATATAGGTTTAGGATGCCCTCGACCCGGTGGGGGATCGTTTGAAGGAGTTCTACTTTTCAAACTTAGGAGATTTTCTAGGTCGGTCCCGGATGGGTTTTGGCCCTCCGGAACCTGTTCCCTTAGGTCCTTCAGCTTACATCACATCCAGCTGGTTCCGGCCTTCGGACAGCTATCTCAGAGATGATGCTGCCAGCATTAAAGTTCAGGACTTTGCTAGGGCCTAATTAGGAAGTCCGGGTAGGAGTAGCTTATTTGCCATATCTTGCGTAAGTGGTTTCCCATGGATGTCTAACACTTGCCTATTTTTGTTAAACAGGTACCTCCATGGACGCCATCTTGGACCAGCTTGCCGGAGTTCACACTCCTGAGGCTCCTCCAGCCTTCACTTCTTCCCAAATACCCCTGCCCTAAAGGCCTCTTCCAGCGCTCCCCCTGACACTATTGACTTAGTGGATGACGAGGAGGTGTTGCTGGGAGAAGGTCAAGAAAAGCAATGGGGCTTTTCTGAGGAAGTAGCAGAAGGTGCGGGAGAGCTCCGGGCTCTTCCTGAGGAAGCTGAAGAGGGTGAAGAAGAGCCTGAGATTGCTCTGATTTGCAAGCGCAAGGGCAAGATGGTTGCCCAGGACGAGCCCAAGCGTCCTCGGAGAGCTGACACTCCTGCCCATGGTCTCGACGGTGGGGTCTCCCCCATGGAAGAACATCCTTCTCCTCCCAACATTGTGCTGACTCCAGTTCCTGGGGATGAGGTGAGGCAAGAGCTCCGGATAGCCAAGCATAACTAGGCCATGGACGAATACTCCTGGGGGTTTGCCGACGTGGAAGCCCTTAGGAGGGTTCTGCGGGTTGAGATGCATGAAACCATCAACAATCCGGAGTACCAGGATCCGTGGGACCTAAACTTGGACCCTCTGTCAGACTGGTTCCGTCGCTTCCTTGGGCCCACCTTGGCTCCCTTCGCCGCGGAGATGACTGGTGAGTTCACTTCTCAGCTTACCCGGTGCGCGCCTAAGGGGTTTGCAACTTGCGCCTCCCTGAACTCTATCTTCCAGGTCCAGGACCTCTGCCACTCCCTCACTGTGGTAAGTGCTTTGTAATTTTGCTTTTCCCTTTATTTTCTTTTTTGGGGATTCTTTCTTACACTTGTATTATTTTTCAGCTTGCTGCTGAGGTTGGCCGCCTCTCCAAGAACATCATTAATCATGGCTTCGTTCTGTCTGATTTTGGGGACATGAACGACGTCAGAAACGTCCTTCAGGACCTCACTGCGGAGAGGCAGCTCTACCAGGAGGCTGCTGAGCGTCGGGAGGCGGCTGCCAAGGCCAATGAGAAGGAGGCCAAACGGAGGGAGGCCCAAGCGGAGGCCATGATCCGGGACGAGGCCCAGCGGAGGGACAGGCTGGAGGCCCAGCATCAGGAGGAGCTGAGGGCACAAAGCGAGGCTGCTGATAAGGCCAAGCGGGAGCTCCGGGAGGCCAGGGAAGCTTTGGACGAAATGGTTGCCAAGGTGAGATCCTTAGAGGACACTCACCAGGCGAACTTAGAGTCCAAGGCCACTCTAGCCGCGGAGTTGAAGGAGCTCAGGGACTTCAAGGAGCAATCCATCAAGAAGGCAAAAAGAGCCGAGCTCCTTTCTCCTGTTTCCTGCGGCCGGTGCCCAAAGCGCTTCGACGATGGAGTCTACATGGCTTGGTCTACCAACGACCAAAATATCAAGCTTACCTTCTATCCCAAACCTGAGGAAATGATTGCCAAATTTCGGGAGAAGAAGAAGAAGCTTGATGCCATGGTAGAGGCGCGTATTGGCCCTCGCCTTCCTCCACGCATTGACTGAGCTGCTTTGAGATTGACCCAGTACAACCAAGATTCCACCCGCTTCTTTTATTATTATTATCTCTTTTTTTTTTCTTTGTACATATTTGCTGCTGCCTTGGAACAATATATTTATGTAGCAGTTTTTATTCGAAGGGGAGACAATTTTTTAAGGCCTATCCCCGGGCCGTTTGTATGTATATGACCTGCCCTTTGGGTCAGGATATTTATATGTGATCTTTCTTTTGCCACATATTCCTCTTTTTAACCTACCCCTTGGATCAGGATTTTTATACTTGTGCTTTTTATTTTTGTGCACACTTTTTGACCTGCCCTTTGGGTCAGGATATTTTACTTAGTTTGTTTTTCTGTCTGTCCGCGCGGTATACCCTAGTACCCCCCTGAGTGGCATAGAAACTTTTGTTTTTAAGGCACTCAGTTTTATTAAACATGTAGAGGAGGTATACATTTGGACGGTACAAACTCTTTGAACAAATTCTAAGTTATATTTTTGGTATTGGTAATATTTTCTAAGGTGATCGGCATTCCAGGCTCTTGGCACAATGGTTCCATCCATTCTTGTTAGCTTGTAAGTGCCGGAGCCGATTTCATCATCGATTTCATATGGTCCTTCCCAATTTGGCCCAAGTACCCCTACTTCGGGTTCCTGGGTGGCTGGGAAGACTCTTCTTAGGACCATATCCCCAATAGCAAATTTTCTGTTTTTAACCTTAGAGTTAAAATAGTTGGTCACCTTCTTTTGATAAGCGGCCATCCTTATTTCAGACTCATCCCGGAGTTCTTCGACTTGATCCAAAGCCTCTTGAAGCAGAGCTTGATTCGTGGCAGGATCGTAAGTCGTCCTCTTGTGGGATGGGAATAATGTTTCTACCGGGACCATCGCTTCACAACCGTACGCCATTGAAAAAGGCGAGTGGCCGGTCGTGGTTCTGGGGGTCGTCCGGTAGGCCCATAATACCCTTGGCAATTCTTCAGGCCAGTTGTTTTTGCAGGCCAGTAGCTTCTTCTTCAAGGTGACCTTGAGGATTTTATTGACTGCTTCCGCCTGGCCGTTTGTTTGAGGCTTGGCTACCGCAGAGAAGCTTTTCACTACTCCGTGTTGGTTACAGAAGTCAGTAAATTCCTCGCAATCTAATTGCTTTCCATTGTCACAGACTATTTTGTGAGGCAGGCCATATCGACACACTATGTTTTTGATAACAAAGTCGAATGCTTTCTTGGCAGTTATTGTCTTCATAGGCTCAGCCTCTGTCCATTTGGTGAAGTAGTCTACTGCTACTATTGCATACTTTACCCCTCCTTTTCCTGTTGGTAGGGACCCGATGAGATCTATTCCCCAAACCGCGAAGGGCCAAGGACTAGTCATCAGGGTGATTTCATTTGGAGGAGCTCTCGGTATGTTCGCGTGCCTTTGGCATGAGTCATACTTTTGGACATAGTCTATACAATCTTTTTTCATTGTTGGCCAGAAGTACCCTTGCCTCAATATTTTCTTTGAGAGGCTGGGTCCTCCCGTATGATCTCCACAGAACCCTTCGTGGACCTCTACCATGATTTGTCTAGCTTTAGGGTCCGATACACACCTTAAATAAGGAATGCTGAGTCCTCTCCGGTAGAGAATTTGATCCACCATCACATAACGATGAGCCTAATACTGAATCTTCCAAGACAGTGCCCTTTCTTGGGGCAACTCACTTGTTGTTATGTATTTTATGATGGGGACCATCCAGCTGGGTTCTTGCCCAACCGTTAGTGTGGTCTCTTTTATTTTGATGCTTGGCTCTGCCAAGCGTTCCACTGGTACTATCCCCAGCTCTTCGATTTCGCTGTCCGAGGCTAACTTAGCCAGACAGTCCGCGTGAGCGTTCTTTTCTCGGGGGATTCTTTCTATTTTGTAGTCCGCGAACTCGTGGAGCAGTTCTCGGACTATTGTTACGTATGCGGCCATCCGCTCGCCGCGGGTTTGGTATTCTCCGGATACCTGGTTTACGACCAGTTGGGAGTCATTGTAGACTTCCACTCTTTTGGCTCCTACAGCTTTTCCCAGTTTCAGCCCTGCTATCAGGGCTTCATATTCGGCCTCATTGTTTGAAGCTGCGAAGTCGAATCGGAGGGCCGCCTGGAGTCGCAGTCCAGTAGGTGATATCATAGCCACTCCGGCTCCAGAACCGTTCTCATTAGAAGCTCCGTCCACAAATACCATCCACGTGGGGATTGGTGGTACCGGCGTATTTGCTCTTGCCTCGGCTTCGTTGCATTCAGTAATGAAGTCTGCCAAGGCTTGGCCTTTTATAGAAATCCAGGGGACGTAGTGCAAGTCGAATTGACTTAGTTCCATTGCCCACTTGAGGAGCCTTCCAGACGCTTCAGGCTTTTGGAGAACTTGCCGGAGCGGGTGATTTGTCAGAATCTTGATCGGATGGGCTTGGAAGTATGGCCTTAACTTCCTTGACGCCATCAGGAGGCAAAATACCAATTTTTCAATGACCGGGTATCTCGTTTCGGCCCCTATCATGCGCTTACTGACATAGTACACGGGATGCTAAGTTTATTCTTCTTCCCGGACCAGGGCAGCGCTGACCGCGTGTTCGGAGACGGCCAAATAAAGAAATAAGTCTTCTCCGAGGACGAGTTTTGATAGGATAGGAGGCTTGGCCATGTGGTCTTTTAGCTTTCTGAATGCCTCCTCGCACTCGTCCGACCATTCAAACTTTTGGCATTTCTTTAGCACGTTGAAGAAGGGTATGCACTTGTCCGTGGATCGTGAGATAAAACGGCTCAATGCAGCTACCTTTCTGGTTAAGCTCTGCACATCTTTATACTTCTTGGGGGATGGCATATTCAGGAGAGCCTGGATTTTTTCCGGATTTGCTTCAATCCCCCTTTGGCTGACTATGAAACCCAGGAACTTTCCTGATTTGACCCCGAAGGTGCATTTCTTTGGGTTGAGTTTCATGCCGTATCTCCTGACAACTTCAAAGCATTCTTCTAAGTCGCTTGCATGGTTGTTGCATGCTTTTGATTTGACGAGCATGTCGTCCACGTACACCTCCATGTTTCGCCCCAGGAGGCCTTTAAACATCCGGTTAACCATTCTTTGATAGGTTGCTCCGGCGTTTTTCAGTCCGAAAGGCATGACTAGGTAGCAGTATACCCCCTTATCGGTCCTGAAGCTAGTGCACTCCTGGTCTGCATTTTTATTTGATTGTACCCAGCATAGGCATCCATGAAGGATAACAGCTTGAATCCGGAAGTGGCATCTACCATTTGGTCGATCCTGGGCATCGGGAAACAGTCCTTTGGACAAGCTTTGTTTAGATCGGTGAAGTCTATACAAACTCGCCAAGTTCCGTTCGGCTTGGGCACCAGGACCGGATTGGCCAGCCACTCCGGATAGTACACGTCGCGGATCATGCCGTTAGTCAAAAGTTTGTCAACCTCTTTCTCTAGAGCTTCGGCTTTAACCGAGTCGAGCGGGCGTCTCTTTTGCTGGACAGGAGGCATGTCCGGGTTGACATTGAGTACATGTGTGATGACATGAGGGCTTATGCCAGTCATGTCGTCTTGGCGGCATGCAAAGATGTCGATGGCGCCCTTCAGTGTTTTTATTATTTTGTCTTTTTCCTCCTGGTCAAGGTTTTTCCCTAACCGGAGTACTTTGGTGGAGTCGACGTCGCACACTGATATTTCTTCGACGTCCTCCATTCGTTCCACCATTCTTTCGGACCCGACATGAGGGTCCAACTCATCCTCTTCAGCCATTTCTGGCTCAGCAGACTCCCGGACCATAAGTACGGGCAGGTGGGTTGCGACATTATAACATTGCCTGGCTTCCCCCTGATTTCCCCTTACAGTCCCGACTCCAGCCTCCTGGGTGGGGAACTTTAGGCACAGATGTCGGATTGAAGTGACTGCGCCAAAGTCCACTAGGGCCGGTCGGCCGAGGATCGCATTTTAGGCTGTCGGACAGTCCACCACCACGAATGTGCAGTATTTAAATGTGCTCTGGGGAGTGTTCGGGCACAGCGTGACCGGGAGCCTCACTTTTCCCATTGGGATAAGTGTCGTCCCGTTAAACCTGTGAGCTGGGATCTACTAGGTGAGAGGTCACGATCTGTCAAGCCTATCGCGGTGAAGGCTTCTTTGAATAGCAAGTTCACGGAACTCCCATTGTCAATTAAGACTCTGGCCACCACTTTATTCGCAATAGGGGTCTCTATGACCAACGGGTCGTGATGAGGGAAGCGCACCGTCTTGGCGTCTTCTTCCGTGAATGTGATGGGTTGGTCCATCAGCCGGGGCCTTTGAGCTGGGAGTTGAGTAACTTCCCATATCTCATTGTGTTTTGCGGCCCCGGCATATTGCTTTCGCTCCTTGCGAGTATTCCCTCCGATATGGGGACCTCCGAAGATCATGGCTACCCGTCCATTAGGCCGGGGCGGCAGTCCAGGGATATGCTGGGCATCACCTGCGGGAGCAGCTAGAGCCAATACTCCTGCTGTACCCCCTGGTGTTCCTGGAGGCATACCCCCAGCCACCTGACCCGGATTGAGGTGGGGCAACCTATTCTTGATCCACTCATAGAGGTGGCCCAATCGGATTAGATTTTCGATCTCGTCCTTGAGATTCTTACATTCATTGGTGCTGTGACCAATGTCGTTGTGGTACTTGCATCTTTTGCTCGGATCTCTACGGGAGCTGTCTTTGTACAACGGCTGTGGTCTCCGGTAGTGTGTATTTTGCCTAGTGGCGAAGTACACACGTTCTTGGGAGTCCGATAGTTCCGTGTATTGAGTATATTGAGGGGTGTACCCCTTTTTCTGGCGCTTCTCTCCCGTCCGGGTGCTGCCTTTGGAGGATCTTTTACTCCTTGATCCCTGGGAAGGGCCTGTTAAGCTAGCAGCCGGAGCAGAGTGTGAAGGAGCTTGCCCATTTGCTCCGGACGGGTTGCCAAAATGAGAAGATGCTGGTGCCAAAGCTTGGCCCTGGCTATACCCGGGGGTAGCAGAGAACTGTATACCACTTGTTTGTGGGGTCGCAGTCGGGGCAGTACCCGAGGGCGATACTCCGGGCATAAACCCTGCTATTCCGGTGGGGTAGTAGCCTCCATAAGCCACGATTTGGGCTTCTTCGAGGTTGATATATTTTTGGACTCTCTTCTGGAAGTCCTAGAGGCTAGCAGCCCCCTCTTGCTGCAACTCATTCCAGAAAGGGGTCCCAGTACGGATTCCTGCTTGGAGAAGTGCAAGCTGTTGTCCATCATCAACCTTCTTGGTTTTCGAGGCTTCCTCTTGGAACCTCTTGATGTAATTTTTCAAGGTCTCAGTGGGCAGTTGCTTGATATTAGTCAAGGCACAGACCTCCAGGTTGACCTTTCTTGCGGCGACAAACTGTCTCCGGAAGTTGGTCTGTAGCTTGTGCCAACAGCCCACGAATCCTGGTTCCAGTTTTTTGAACCATTCCTCCGCGGACCCACTTAGAGTGAGTGGGAAGCACAGACACTTGGCGTCATTGTTGACCCTCATGACCGTCATGACACGGTTGAACCGTGATAGGTGGTCGCTGGGATCGGAGTTCTCGGTATACGCTGCCATTTCGGGCATCTTGAACTTTTTAGGGAGCTCCGCCTCCAGGATGTGCTTGGCACATGGCTCTCGATCCTCGCTGTCCGAATCGGAGTCGTCTCCCTTCTGCCTCCGGGAGACTCGGGCAATGTCTTTTCGGAGTATGGCGAGTTCCGCCATAATTCCTTCATTCAACGTACCCGAGGAAACCACGGGTCCGTATCTTTTTTGGTCAAGGTGATCCCGAAGGTCACCTTGGTTCCCATTTATTTGATTTCTCAGATCAACGGGAGGACATCTCTGTCCTCTTCTCCCTCTACCCCAAGGTTCCTGGGGTACAGAAACGCTTTTTCGGTCCCCTCGATCCTGAGGCCAAGACTCCCTTTTTGGGGCTTGCCCCTCTGCGGACCTTTCCCTTTAGGGCAATCTGAGCGGACCTTTCGCGGATCCTGCACCTTTTTCTTTCGCCCAGGGGTAGAAGTAGGGGTTTTTGTTTGATTCCCCTCAGCAGGATATCTTATAGGGCTAGGCTCCCTAGATTTCTGCTGCTGGGAATTAGGGGAAGATGTCGCTGGCTCCTTGTCGAGTCCAGCGGTCATTGCCTTGGGGTGCACGTGAATGCCAGCTGCTTCCATGGCTTTTTGCATGGCCAGCATCACTTCCTGCATTTTCTGGTTTTGCGTTTTGTGAGCTTCGATCTCGGCTTCGTGATCGATAGCTTTTTGTCTAAGAAGCACCAGTTCTGAGTAACTACCTTCGTCATAGGCGTACTCGTCGAGGTTTCCCTTGTAGTCATCGTCGGGGACTATTTCTTCTTCCTCGGACTCCTCTGCTGCTCTTGAGGCTACATCTTCCTCGTTTGGGTCTTGAGCGTCTTCCAGAGGGCGAGGCTGACGAGTATTTCTTCTTGTCTCCACCATTTTTGTGAAGTCAAATGCTTGCTTTGTAGCAGCTTTCTTCAGCTCTCAATGAAAGCACCAAACTGTTGACCGAGGTTTTCGGCAACTAATAAAATATGATTATACTATTGAGCTGTAAGAAAGTGAGAGAAGGATTTTTACGTGGTTGGGGCGTTAATGAGCCTTAGTCCACGAGTCTTTGTTATTTATGGATGTATTTAATACAGATTTTATACTTGGGAGAATGTCACCCTTATAAATACAGAGAATGTTCTTGGTGAGTATTTACTCTTCTTGCTCATATGCAGCCCAAGATTCTTGATCCCATTTAATGAGCTTTGAGGGGGTATTTATAGTGTTTTGGTGGGGTAATCCCTAGAATTGTTCTTACAAGTTTATTTGTAAGTATCCATAAAGTTTGGTATTCCCAATGAATATACCATGAGTAATGCATTGTCAAATCCCTAGGTGCTGTAGGGTTTTTATGAAGAATGTCCTTTTTGCCTTGTGATTGATGTGACTCTTCGCAGCGTAGCCGTCGCTAGACTTAAATGATCATTACTGTGGCGCTGCTGGTTGGAGGTTGTGCCGTCAGACTTTATTGCGTCTTGCAGTCCGAACACGCTTCCTCCCATGCACCATTAAATGCGACTTGATGGCTCAGGAGAAGCCTGACACCTTGCGGAGAGGCTTTATGCTATGCGAGCTTCCGGGAGCACCTTGCACTCCGGGTGCCTCCTCTGGGACCTATGCCCAGGGTGTTTCCTAGCGTCATACAAAGACTTAGCGAATATTTATAAATTATCTTATCCACGTGTCCCTGTCCAGTTGGTCCACGTATATTGGGCAAAATCAGGGGCAACACTTACATTGGGTGCAGCAGAATAATATGACTCCTTCCGTTCAGATCTCTAACCCTTGTATCCTTTCTGTCGCAGAGTATTATCAAGATCTGAACCTGGATCTCTTTCTCTGATTCTTTAGTGCTGAAACTCCCTTTTGCTGATAGTCTTTCTTCACGATCTTCCTCACTATGATTGAGGTATCACTTGCTGTGTGCGGGCAGTACTCTAATCATTAAGTATTTCGAAATCTTAAGGAAGAAGAGAGAGACAGAGTGGGCGGCCAAGTATAGAGAGAGAAGGCTCAGGTTTTTCTGAATGAAAAGTGTAAAAGTTAAGTGTAAATTTCCTGAAGCCTTCACCATCTATTTATAGCATTCCACTAGGGTTAGGTTTAAATTATTTGGCATTAAAATAATGAAAATATCAGATGAAAAACCCTATAAAAGTTGTCGGCCCTATACAATATGGATTTGGGCCTCACTTTTTGCAATTTTGCAGTTTTATCATTTCTGCATCTGATTTTCTCAAAAACGCCAATTTTCAAATTCAACCATTTACATGCCAATTCTAATTATTTAATAACTATAAATAATTATTAAATAATATAGTCATTTATCATATTTATTAATTGAACCATACAAAGTATCATAATTAACATATATGCCCCTAAAACTCTTTCTTTACAATTTCACCCTTACTTAGTGAAAATTTCACAAATAGACATAGTCTAATTTGAGAATTATAATTGATTAATCAAAACCAATTATATGAGTCTTACAAGCAATATTATCTCAACTAGTGGGGGGACCATGGGTCTATATAACCAAGCTTCCAATAAGTAGATCAAGAATTTATAACTTAATTCATTGACTTATTAATTCTTCGCTGAATCCACCCATAGAACTTAGAATTGCACTCTCAGTATATAGAATGCGCTATATGTTCCACAATATAGACACATCATTAGTTATCCAATGTTGTAATCCTAATTTGATCAATGATCCTCTATATGAATGATCTACACTATAAAGGGATTAGATTACCGTTACACCCTACTATGTATTTTATCCTTAAAACACTTGACCCCGTATAAATGATATTTCAGCTTATGTGAAATGAGTACTCCACCATTTATTTTTGTTTGGTCAAGCTCGAAGGAGATCATCCTTTGCTTACGATTCGCCAGATGGAAGCTATAGATTCCATGTTTATGTTAGCGCTCCCAGTCAATTGCACTACCGTGTTCCCAAAATGTAGGTATCACACTGACCTAAAAGTAGGCTTAACTAACAAATCAAAGAACACGAATAGCCTCTCGAGATTGAGCCTAATCCTAACAGGATTAAGATCATTTGATCTAGGATCAACTAGGAGATATTGACTTGAATAGATAATACAGTAAGTTTAATAAATCTAAGTGAAAGTTCAATATCGGTCCCTTCCGATGCATACTCCATGCACCCAACCTGAGCTTTACTTTAACCAATGCTCTGGAAAGAACATAGCATTTCTCCAAATGCAAGTAAACTTTGTTGTAGATTATCATATCAATAAAACCCTGTGTCTGATAAATCTAGGAAACTTTATTCACATAGTCATGCTTACTTTCCAATATGTTGACAACACAATAAACAGGATCAAGTATGTGAAAAGGGTTTCAGATGAATTCATACATTATGTACACATAATCATGAAATGAATCATGTGAACCATGCAACATTAAATGTTATTTCTGATCTATATTAATAAGTAAATCTGATTATATTGAAATGAATTTTATTTAGGGCATAAAACCCAACACGGGTCGGGGTCTAGCTTTGGGTATAATTCTATGTGTGGTTTGAGTTCGGGTCCGACTCTGTGTCCATGTTTGTGTCCAGATTTGGACCCCGATCTGGGTTTAGGTTCGGGTACAGGTCCAAGTTCGGGTCCTGAGTGCGGGTCCAAGTTTGGGTCCGGGTCAGGATCTCGGTCGAGATCTACGGCCAGCATTTCGATCCCCGTCTGGGTCTTGGTTCGAGTCCAGGTTCGTATCCGGATCCCTATCTAGGTCCAAGTCTGTGTTTGGGATCAGGTCCCAGATTTAGGTCCAGGTCCGAGTCTTAGTTCCGGTCTGGGTACACGATCGTGTCTGGGCCCAAGTTCCAGTCTCAGTTTGGGTCTGAGGCTAGGTCTGTGTTCGGTTCTAGGTCTGGGTCCAGGTCCTGATCCTGGTCCTAGTCTTGTTCTAGGGTCCTGGTTCAGCGATTCTTGTTTAGGTTCCAATTTTGGGTCCCTCGTCTAGGTCTGGGTTCGAGTTTGGTTCTTCGTCTGGGTTCTAGTCCTAGTATGAGGCCCAGATCTGGCCACCGACTAGTGGTCTGTTTCAGGACCCGTTACCGTAATCCCGAGTCAACATCAGGATCACTGTTACGGTTCTCGGTCTTATTCTAGTTCAGTTCCCATGTCCCATTTTTGAGTTTGAGTTTGGGGTCGGGACTGGGGTGCGATTCTAGGTCCCGACCCTAGTTCAGTGTCCCTAGTCTGGTTCCATGTTTGGGTCTAAGTTCAGGTTCGGGTTCGGGTCCCCAGTCCCGGTTTGGGTTGGGATCCAGGTTCGACTCCCAAATCGGGTCTAGGTCTGATTTGGAGTCCGAGTCCTAGTCTTGTTACGGTGCTGGGTCTAGGTCCAATTTCTGTTATGATTTCATGTCCATGTCCTTGATCTAGTCCCGGTCGACTTTCGGTTTTGGTTCCAATTTTGGGACACACGGTATGGGTTCGGGACCAACTTTGGGTTTGGGACTGGGTTCAGGTCCGAGTGTTGGTTCAGGTCCTTGTTAGCGTTTGGGTCCAGGGCTGGGTCCCAAATCCAAACACCGACAACGGTTTTTGTCCAAGCTCTCAGTCCGGATCCGGATCCCAATCTTGGGTCCCAGTCTGGTTCGATTTCTGGTGCCGGGTCATGAGCTGGGTCCTAGGTTCAAGTTCGGGTCTGGGTCGGGTAATAGGTCTCGGTACTAGTTCTATTTCCTAGGTCCCTATCCTTATTCTGCGTCCATGTCCCAGTTATTTTGTGGGTTTGGGTCCCGATCTTGGTTCGGGTTCGAGTCCTAGTCTCGGTTTGGGTTTAGGTCTCTGTCTGGGTTTTGATTTGGGTTCAGGTTTGTGTTTAGGTCCTGCACCTTGTCCTAGTCCTAGTTCGATTCTAGTTCCATTTGCGATTCTGAGTTCGAGTTTGGGTTTGAGTTCAACTCGGAGTTCGAGTCCTTGTCTGAGTTTGGGTTCGGGTCCGGATTTCAGTCTAGGTCTAGATAATCCTTTGCTTACGATTCGCCAGATGGAAGCTATAGATACCATGTTTATGTTAGCGCTCCCACTCAATTGCACTACCGTGTTCCCAAAATGTAGGTATCACCCTGACCTAAAAGTAGGCTTAACTAACAAATCAAAGAACACGAATAGCCTCTCGAGACTGAGCCTAATCATAACAGGATTAAGATCATTTGATCTAGGATCAACTAGGCGATATTGAGTTGAATAAATATTACAGTAATTTTAATAAATCTAAGTCAAAGTTCAATATCGGTCCCTTCCGATGCATACTCAATGCACCCAACCTGAGCTTTACTTTAACCAATGCTCTGGAAAGAACATAGCATTTCTCCAAATGCAAGTAAACTTTGTTGTAGATTATCATATCAATAAAACCCTGTGTCTGATAAATCTAGGAAACTTTATTCACGTAGTCATCCTTACTTTCCAATATGTTGACAACACAATAAACAGGATCAAGTATGTGAAAAGGGTTTCAGATGAATTCATACATTATGTACACATAATCATGAAATGAATCATGTGACCCATGCAACATTAAATGTTATTTCTGATCTATATTAATAAGTAAATCTGATTATATTGAAATGAATTTTATTAGGGCATAAAACCCAACACGGGTGCGGGTCTAGATTTGGGTATAATTCTAGGTGTGGTTTGAGTTTGGGTCCGACTTTGTGTCCGTGTTTGTGTCAAGGTTTGGACCCCGATCTGGGTTTAGGTTCGGGTACAGGTCCAAGTTCGGTTCCCGAGTGCGGGTCCAAGTTTGGGACTGGGTCAGGATCTCGATCCAGATCTACGGCCAGCATTTCGATCCCTGTCTGGGTCTTTGTTCGAGTCCAGGTTCGTATCCGGATCCCTATCTAGGTCCAAGTCTGTGTTTGGGATCAGGTCCCAGATTTAGGTCCAGGTCCGGGTCTCAGTTCCGGTCTGGGTACACGACCGTGTCCGGGCCCAAGTTCCAGTCTCAGTTTGGGTCTGAGGCTAGGTCTGTGTTCGGTTCTAGGTCTGGGTCCGGGTCCTGATCCTGGTCCTAGTCTTGTTCTAGGGTCCTGGTTCGGCGATTCTTTTTCAGGTTCAAATTTTGGGTCCCTCGTCTAGGTCTAGGTTTGAGTTTGGTACTTCGTCTGGGTTCTGGTCCTAGTCTGAGGCCCAGATCAGGCCACCGACTAGTGGTCTGTTTCAGGACCCGTTACCGGAATCCCGAGTCAACATCAGGATCACTGTCACGGTTCTCGGTCTTGTTCTAGTTCAGGTCCCATGTCCCATTTCTGAGTTTGAGTTCGGGGTCGGGACTGGGGTGCGATTCTAGGTCCCGACCCTAGTTCAGTGTCCCTAGTCTGGTTCCATGTTTCGGTCTAAGTTCAGGTTCGGGTTCCGGTCCCCAGTCCCGGTTTGGGTTGGGATCCAGGTTCGGCTTCCAAATCGGGTCTAGGTCTGATTTGGAGTCCGGGTGCTGGTCTTGTTACGGTGCTGGATCTAGGTCCAATTTCAGTTATGATTTCAAGTCCAAGTCGTTGTTCCAGTCCCGGTCGACTTCCGGTTTGGTTCCAATTTTGGGACACAGGGTATGGGTTCGGGACCACTTTTGGGTTTGGGACTGGGTTCAAGTCCGAGTGTGGGTTCAGGTCCTTGTTAGCGTTTGGGTCTAGGGCTGGGTCTCAAATCCAAACACGGACAACGGTTTTTGTCCAAGCTCTCAGTCCGAATCTGGATCCCAATCTTGGGACCCAGTCTAACTCGATTTCTGGTGCCGGGTCATGAACTAGGTCCTAGGTTCAAGTTCGGGTCTGGGTCGGGTAATAGGTCTCGGTACTAATTCTGTTTCCTCAGTCCCGATCCTTATTCTGCGTCCATGTCCCAGTTATTTTGTGGGTTTGGGTCCCGGTCTTGGTTCGGGTTTGAGTCCTAGTCTCGTTTTTGGTTTAGGTCTCTGTCTGGGTTTTGATCTGGGTTCAGGTTTGTGTTTAGGTCCTGCACCTTGTCCTAGTCCTAGTTCGGTTCTAGTTCCATTTGCGATTCTGAGTTCGAGTTTGGGTTCGAGTCCTGGTCTGAGTTTGGGTTCGGGTCCGGATTTCAGTCTAGGTCTAGATCATCCTTTGCTTACGATTCGCCAGATGGAAGCTATAGATTCCATGTTTATGTTAGCGCTCCCACTCAATTGCACTACCGTGTTCCCAAAATGTAGGTATCACCCTGACCTAAAAGTAGGCTTAACTAACAAATCAAAGAACACGAATAGCCTCTCGAGATTGAGCCTAATCATAGCAGGATTAAGATTATTTGATCTAGGATCAACTAGGCGATATTGACTTGAATAGATATTACAGTAAGTTTAATAAATCTAAGTCAAAATTCAATATCGGGCCCTTCCGATGCATACTCCATGCACCCAACCTGAGCTTTACTTTAACCAATGCTCTGGAAAGAACATAGCACTTCTCCAAATGCAAGTAAACTTTGTTGTAGATTATCATATCAATAAAACCCTGTGTCTGATAAATCTAGGAAACTTTATTCACATAGTCATGCTTACTTTCCAATATGTTGACAACACAAAAAACAGGATCAAGTATGTGAAAAGGGTTTCAGATGAATTCATACATTATGTACACATAATCATGAAATGAATAATGTGAACCATGCAACACTAAATGTTATTTCTGATCTATATTAATAAGTAAATCTGATTATATTGAAATGAATTTTATTTAGGGCATAAAACCCAACACGTGTCCGGGTCTAGCTTTGGGTATAATTCTAGGTGTGGTTTGAGTTCGGGTCCGACTCTGTGTCCTTGTTTGTGTCCAGGTTTGGACCCCGATCTGGGTTTAGGTTCGGGTACAGGTCCAAGTTCGGTTCCCGAGTGCGGTTCCAAGTTGTGGTCTGGGTCAGGATCTCGGTCCAAATCTACGGCGAGCATTTCGATCCCTGTTTGGGTCTTGGTTCGAGTCCAGGTTCGTATCTGGATCCCTATCTAGGTCCAAGTCTGTGTTTGGGATCGGGTCCCTGATTTTGGTCCAGGTCCGGGTCTCAGTTCCAGTCTGGGTA
The DNA here is from genome assembly GCF_029168945.1 of Cannabis sativa. Taxonomy (NCBI): domain Eukaryota; kingdom Viridiplantae; phylum Streptophyta; class Magnoliopsida; order Rosales; family Cannabaceae; genus Cannabis; species Cannabis sativa. The sequence continues at coordinate 26,834,824 of NC_083607.1, read as the reverse complement.
CACGACCGTGTCCGGGCCAAAAATCCAGTCTCAGTTTGGGTCTGAGGCTAGGTCTGTGTTCGGTTCTAGGTCAAGGTCCGGGTCCTGATCCTGGTCCATGTATTGTTCTAGGGTCCTGGTTCGGCGATTCTTGTTCAGGTTCCAATTTTGGGTCCCTCGTCTAAGTCTGGGTTCGAGTTTGGTTCTTCGTCTGGGTTCTGGTCCTAGTCTGAGGCGCAGATCTAGCCACCGACTAGTGGTCTGTTTCAGGACCCGTTACCGGAATCCCGAGTCAACATCAGGATCACTGTCACGGTTCTCGGTCTTGTTCTAGTTCAGGTCCCATGTCCCATTTCTGAGTTTGAGTTCGGGGTCGGGACTGGGGTGCAGTTCTAGGTCCCGACCCTAGTTCAGTCTCCCTAGTCTGGTTCCATGTTTGGGTCTAAGTTCTGGTTCAGGTTCGGGTCCCCAGTCTCGATTTGGGTTGGGAGCCAGGTTCGGCTCCCAAATCGGGTCTAGGTCTGATTTGGAGTCCGGGTCCTGGTCTTGTTACGGTTCTTGATCTAGGTCCAATTTCAATTATGATTTCAAGTCCAAGTCGTTGTTCCAGTCCCGGTCGACTTCCAGTTTTGGTTCTAATTTTGGGACACAGGGTATGGGTTCGGGACGACTTTTGGGTTTGGGACCGGGTTTAGGTCCGAGTGTGGGTTCGGGTCCTTGTTAGCGTTTGGGTCCAGGGCTGGGTCCCAAATCCAAACACCGACTACGGTTTTTGTCCAAGCTCTCAGTTCGGATCCGGATCCCAATCTTGGGTCCGAGTCTGGTTCGATTTCTGGTGTCAGGTCATGAGCTGGGTCCAAGGTTCAAGTTCTAGTCTGGGTCGGGTAATAGGTCTCGGTACTTGTTCTGTTTCCTAGGTCACTATCCTTATTCTGCGTCCATGTCCCAGTTATTTTGTGGGTTTGGGTCCCGGTCTTGGTTCGGGTTCGAGTCCTAGTCTCGGTTTGGGTTTAGGTCTTTGTCTGGGTTTTGATCTGGGTTCAGGTTTGTGTTTAGGTCCTGCACCTTGTCCTAGTCCTAGTTCGGTTCTAGTTCCATTTGCGATTCTGAGTTCGAGTTTGGGTTTGAGTTCAGGTCGGAGTTCGAGTCCTGGTCTGAGTTTGGGTTCGGGTTCGGATTTTAGTCTAGGTCAAGATCAAGCTCCGGGTGTGGGTTCGCGTCCTGGGTCTTCGTCTAGGTTGGGTCCGAGTCTGGATTCTGTTCTTGGTCTAAGTCCTTGGTTCTGATCCTGGTCTGGGTTCAAGTTTGAATCCAATTCAGCGTCTAGATTTTGGTCTCATTCAAGGTGTGGGTTTGAGTTCGGGTCCGAGTCTGTGTCCGTGTTTGTCTCTAGGTCTGGACCCCGATCTGGGTTTAAGTTCGGGTCCAGGTCCAAGTTCATTTCCCGAGTGCGGGTCCAAGTTTGGGTCTGGGTCCTGAATGCGGGTCCAAGTTTGGGTCTGGGTGAAGATGTCAGTCCAGATCTAGGTCCATCATTTCGATCCCAGTCTGGGTCTTGGTCTGAGTCCAGGTTCGTATTCCGATTCCTATATAGGTCAAAGTCTGTTTTTGGAATCGGGTCCCCCATTTAGGTGCAGGTCCGGTTCTCAGTTTCGATCTGGCTACACGACCGTGTCCGTGCCCGAGTTCTAGTCTAAGTTTGGGTCTGATGCTAGGTCTGTGTTCGGTTCTAGGTTTGTGTCCGGGTCTTGTCACGGTCCTAGTCTTGTTCTAGGGTCCTGGTTCGCCGTTTCATGTTTAGGTTCTAATTTTAGGTCCCAGGTCTAGGTCTAGGTTTGTGTGGTTCTTCGTCTGGGTTCTGGTCCTAGTCTGAGTCCCAGTTCTAATTTGGAGTCTGGGTCCTGGTCCCGTTACGGTTCTGGATCTAGGTCCGATTTCAGTTATGATTCCAAGTTCAAGTCCTAGTTCTAGTCCCGATCAACTTCCGGTTTATGTTCCAATTTTGGGTCACTGGGTACGGGTTCGGCTCCACTTTTTGGGTTTGGGACTGGGTTCAAGTCCGGGTGTGGGTTCGGGTCCTTGTTAGGGTTTGGGTCCAGGGCTAGGTCCCAAATCCAGACACCAACTACGGGTTTTGTCCAAGCCCCGTGTCCAGATCCAGATCCCAATCTGTGGTCCAAGTCTGGTTCCAATTCTGGTGCTCGGTCACGAGCTAGGTCATAGGTTCAAGTTCGGGTATGGGTCGGGTACTATGTCCCGGTCCTTGTTCTGTTTCACAGGTCCCTATCCTGATTTTGGGTCCAGGTCCCGGTTATTGTGTGGGTTTGGGTCCCGGTCTTGGTTCGGGTTCGAGCCGTAGTCTCAGTTCGGGTTTAGGTCTCTGTCATGGTTTTTGATCTAGTTTTGAGTTTGGGTTTAGGTCCTGCACCTGGTCCTAGTCCTAGTTCGGTTCTAGTTCCATTTGCGATTCTGAGTTCGAGTTTGGGTCCGGATTTTAGTCTATGTCTAGATCAGGCTCTGGGTGTGGGTTCGCGTCCTGGGTCTTAGTCTAGGTTGGGTCCGAGTCCAATGTTCCAATCCCGATCTGAGTCTGGATTCAGTTCTTGGTCTATGTCCTTGGTTCTGATCGTGGTCTGGGTTCGAGTTTGGGTCTGGGTCTGGGTCTACCTTTGGGTCTGAGTGTAGGTGTGTGTTTGAGTTCGGGTCCGAGTCTGTGTCCGGGTTTGTTTCCAGGTCTGGACCCCGATCTTGTTTAGGCTTGGGTCAAGTTCCAGGTTTGGGTTCCGAGTGCGGGTCCAAGTTTGGGTCTAGGTCAGGATCTCGGTCAAGATCTAGGTCCACCATTTAGATCCCAGTCTGGGTCTTGGTCCGAGTCCAGGTTCGTATCCGGATCCCTATCTAGGTCCAAGTCTGTGTTTGGGATCGGGTCCCAGATTTAGGTCCAGGTCCGGGTCTCAGTTCTGGTCAGGGTACACGACCCTGTCCAGGCCCGAGTTCCAGTCTCAGTTTGGGTCTGAGGCTAGGTCTGTGTTCGGTTATAGGTTTGGGTCCGGGTCTTGATCACGGTCCTAGTCTTGTTCTATGGTCCTGGTTCAGTGATTCTTGTTCAAGTTCTAATTTTTGGTCCCAGGTCTAGGTTTGGGTTCGGGTTTGGTTCTTCGGCTGTGTTCGAGTTTGGTTCTTCGTTTGGGTTCTGGTCCTACTTTGAGTCCCAGATCTGGACACCAACTACTGGTCTGTTCCAGGCCCCGTTAACCGAATCAAGAGTCAAGATTTGGATCACTGTCACGGGTCTCAGTCCGGTTCTAGTTCAGGTGACATGTCCCATTTCTGAGTTTTGGTTCGGGATCGAGACTGGGGTGCGATTCTAGGTCCCGACCCTGGTTCTATGTCCCTAGTCTGATTCCATGTTTGGGTCTGAGTTTAGGTTGGGTTTGGATCCTGAGTCCAGGTTTGGGTTGGGATCCGGGTCTGGCTCTCATTTCTGGTGTCTGTCTGATTTGGAGTCCGGTTACGATTCTGTATCTAGGTACAATTTCAGTTATGATTCCAAGTCCAAGTCCTAGTTCCAATCCCGGTCGACTTCAAGTTTTGGTTCCAATTTTGGGTCACAGGGTACGGTTCGAGTCTACTTTTGGGTTTGGGACTGGGTTTAGGTCCGGGTGTGGGTTTGGGTCCTTGTTAGGGTGCGGGTATAGGGCTGGGTCCCTAATCCAGACACTAACTACGGATTTTGTCCAAGCCCTGGGTCCAGATCCGGATCCTAATCTCGGGTCCCAGTCTGGTTCCATTTCTGGTGCCGAGTCACGAGCAGGGTCCTAGGTTCAAGTTCGGGTCAGGGTCGTGTACTAGGTCCCGGTCCTAGTTCTGTTTCCCAGGTCCGTATCCATATTCTTGGTCCAGGTCCCAATTATTGTGTGGATTTGGGTCCCGATCTTGGTTTGGGTTCGGGTCCTAGTCTTGGTTTGAATTTACGTCTCTGTCTAGGTTTTTATCTGGGTTCGGGTTTGGGTTTAGGTCCTGGTCCTGGTCCTAGTTCAGTTCCAATTCCATTTGCGATTCCAATTTCGACTTTGGGTTTGTGTTCGGGTCGGAGTTCGAGTCATGGTTTGAGTTTGGGTTCGGTTCCGGATTTCAGTCTAGGTCCAGATCAAGCTCCGGGTGTGGGTTCGCGTCCTAGGTCTTGGTCTAGATTTAGTTTTAGGTCTACGTCCTTGGTTCTGATCCTTGTCTGGGTTCGAGTTTGGGTCCGGGTCCAAGTCTAGCTTTGGGTCTGATATTAGGTGTGGGTTTGAGTTCGGGTCCTAGTCTGTGTCCGGGTTTGTGTCGAGGTCTGGACTTCGATCTGGGTCTGTGTTCGGGTCCAGGTCCATGTTCGGGTCCTGAGTGCGGGTCCAAGTTTGGGTCTCGGTCAGGATCTCGGTCCTGATCTAGGTCCAGCAGTTTGATCACAGTCTGGGTCTTGGTCCGAATCCAGGTTCGTATCCGGATCCCCATCTAGGTCTAAGTTTGTGTTTTGGATCGGGTCCCAAATTTAGGTCCAGGTCCGGGTCTCAGTTCCGGTCTGGGTTTGGGTCTAAGGGTAGGTTTGTGTTCGGTTCTAGGTCTGGGTCCGGGTCTTGATCACGGTCCTAGTCTTGTTCTAGGGTCATGGTTCTGCGATTCTTGTTCAGGTTCTAATTTTTAGTCCCTGATCTAGGTCTGGGTTCGAGTTTTGTTCTTCATCTGGGTTCGTGTTTGGTTCTTCGTCTAGGTTCTGCTCCTAGTCTGAGTCCCAGATCTAGACACCGACTATTGGTCTGTTCCAGGCCCCGTTACTCGAATCCCGAGTCAAGATCTGGATCACTGTCACGGTTCTCGGTCTGGTTCTTGTTCAGGTCCCATGTCCATTTCTGAGTTTGGGTTCGGGATAGAGACTGGGGTGCGATTCTAAGTCCTGACCCTGGTTCTGTGTCCCTAGTCTGGTTCCATGTTTGGGTTTGAGTTCAGGTTTAGGTTCGGGTCCCAACTCCAAGTTTGGGTTGGGATTAGGGTCCGGCTCCCAATTCGGGTCGAGGTCAGATTTTGAGTCCGGGTCCTGGTCCAGTTACGGTTCTGGATCTAGGTCCAATTTCTGTTATGATTCCAAGTCCAAGTCCTAGTTCTAGTCCCGATCCACTTCCGGTTTTGGTTCCAATTTTGGGTCATAGGGTACGGGTTTGGGTCCACTTTTGGGTTTGGGACTGGGTTCAGGTCCGGGTGTGGGTTCGGACCTTGTCGGGGTTTGGGTCCAAGGCTGGGTCCCTAATCCAAGCACTGACTACGGGTTTTGTCCAAGCCCTGGGTCCAGATCTGGATCCCAATCTCGGGTCCCTGTCTGGTTCCATTTCTGGTGCCGGGTCCTGACCTGGGTCCTAGGTTCATGTTCGGGTGTGGGTCGGGTACTAGGTCCCTGTCCTAGTTTTGTTTCCCAGGTCCCTATCCTGATTCTGGGTCCAGGTCCCTGTCTAGGTTCGGGTTCGAGTCCTAGTCTCGGTTCGGGTTTAGGTCTCTATTTGGGTTTTGATATGGGTTCAGTTTTGGGTTTAGGTCGTTGTCATGGTCCTAGTCGTAGTTCGGTTCTAGTTCCATTTGTGATTATATGTTCGAGTTTGGGTTTGAGTTCGGGTCAGAGTTCGAGTCCTGGTCTGAGTTTGGGTTCGGGTCCGGATTTCAGTCTAGGTCCAGATCAGGCTCGGGTTCGCGTCCTGGGTCTTGGTCTAGGTTGGGTCCTAGTCCAAAGTTCCAATCCCGATCTGAGTCTGGATTTAGTTTTGGGTCTAAGTCCTTGGTTCTGATCCTGTTCTGGTTTCGAGTTTGGGTCTGGGTCCAAGTCTAGTTTTGCATCTGATTCTAGGTGTGGGTTTGAGTTTGGGTCCCGAGTTCGAGTCCAATTTTGGATTCGGTTTCGGGTTTAGTTTTGGTCCTTGTTCGTGTCTAGGTTCCTGTCCTAGTTTGGGTTCGGGGTAGGTTTTTTGTCCGGGTTTTGGTCCAACGTCGAATTCCCAGGTCAAGGGCAGGTCCTGGTTCCGGTTTGAGTCCCGAATTCTGATTTTTATTTGGGCTCTCGGGCCTAGGTCCATTGTCTAGGTCCCCTATCTAAGTCCGATTCCTAGGTCCTAGTCTTGGTCAAGGTTCGGGTTTGGGTCCCACAGTCTTGGTTTGAGTCCAGGTCCCGGTCCTGGTTTTGGTCCAGGTTTCGGTCCCAGTCTTTGGCCGAGTTCGGGTTCGGTTCCTTGTTAGGGTGTAGATGCTGGTTTGGGTCCCAGTGAGGGTTTAGGACAAGGCCAGGTCCATGTCCCGATCCAGGTTCGGGTCCCAGGTCCAGGTCCCAAACCTAGTCAAGGTCTCGGTCCAAGTTCTTGTCCGAGTTTGGGCTATGGTTTGTGTTCAGTTTTGGTCTTAGGTTTGGGTCCTAAACACAGTTCCAATTCTTATTCTTGTCCGGCATCGATTCCGAGTCAGGGTCAAGTCTAGGTTGGGGTTGGGGTCCGAGTCTTAGTCTTAGTCCGGGTAGGGGTTTTTCGGTTCCCAGACTGGGTCTAGGTCTGAGTAAAGGTCCCATGATCGGGTCTAGGTCTTCGTCTGGGTCTGCGTCTGAGTCCAGGTCCCATGTTTCGATCCCTGTTTGGGTCTGGGTTGGTATTCGGTTTCGGGTTTGGGTTCGTGTCCATGACAAGGTCTGAATCCCAGTCTTGGTCAGGGGCTTATTCTGGGTCTGGGATCGAGTCCCGTGTTCAGGTTGGGGTTCGTGTTCGAGTCTCAGTCCTAGTGTGGATCCGGGGCCGGACTAGGTCCGAGCTTAAGTTTCAGGGCTTGGTTATGGTCTAGTTCGGGTTCGAGTCCTTAGTTCCGATCTAGGTCTGGGTTCCGACGCCGAGGTCTAAGTCCCCCATCAAGGTCCGGGTCCTAGATCCCAGTCTGGGTCCATGTTCGGGTTTTGGTCCAAGTCCAAGTTTCAATTTTGATTTAGTGTCTGGGTTCGGGTTTTGGTCTGAGTCTGGGTTGCGGTTTGGTTTGAGTCTGGGTCCGGGTCTTGGTCTAGGTCCAAATCTCAGTCTTGGTCTGGGTTTAGGTCCAGGTCCGAGTTTGGGTCCCGGGTGCAGTCCATGTTTGGGCATGGGTCAAGGTCTCGGTCAAAATCTAGGTCCTCAGATTTGATCCCGATCTGGGTCTAGATCTGGGTTCGAGTCCAAGTTGTATCCAAGTTGGATCGGGTCCCAGCTCTAGGTCTAGGTCCGGGTTTGGGTTCAGATCTTGGTCCAAGTCTAGGTACACGATCGTGTCTCGGCCCGAGTTCCAATCTCGATTCGGGTCTTGGGCAAGGTCCGAGTTCGGTTTTAGGTCTGGGTCCGGGTCCTGGTCACAGTCCTAGTCTTGTTCGAGGGTCCTGGTCTGCCAGTTCTTGTTCAGGTTCAAGTTTTGGTTTCTAGGTTTAGGTCAGGGTCCGAGTTTGGGTCCTGGTCTAAGTCTCAGATCTAGATCCCTATCACGTTTCCCTGTCTAGTTCTGGTTCAGGTCCTGGGTCCCAGGTCCGAGTTTGGTTTCGGGGCCTTGATTGGGGTGCGGTTCTAGGTCCCGGCCCTAGTTCTGTGTCCTGAGTCTGGTTCCATGTTTCGGTCTGAGTTCGGGTCCTGAGTCAAGGTTTGGCTTGGGATACTGGTTGGGGTCTAGGTCGGGGTTGGAGTCCGGGTCCTGGTCCGTTTACGGTTCTAGGTCAAGCCTACTTCCAGTTTCGGTTCCAATTTCGGGTCACAAGGTACGGGTTCGGGTACAAGTTTTGGTCTGGGACTGGGTTCGGGTCCTGGTCTGGGTTTGGGTACGGGGCTGGGTCCCAGATCCAGGCATTGACTACGGGTTCAATCCAAGCCCCGGGTCCAGATCTAGATCCTGATCTTGGGTCCCAGCGTGGTTCCATTTCGGGTGCTGGGTCACGAGATGGGTACTAGGTTCAAGTTCAAGTCAAGTTCGGGTCTTAGATCGCAGTCCTAGTTCCGTTGCACAGGTCCCTATCCTGATTTTGGGTCCAGGTCCTTGGTCTCGTCAGGGTTTGGGTCCCAATCTAGGTTCGGGTTTTTGTCCTAGTCGGAATTTTGGTTTGGTTCTCGGTCTGTGTTTTTATTTGGGTTTGGGTTCAGGTCTGGGTCCTGGTTTTGGTCCTGGTCCTAGTCCTTGTCCGGTTCTAATTTTAGTTGCAATTATGAGTTGGAGTTTAGGTTCGAGACTGTGTCTGAGTTTGGGTTCGGGTCTGAATCTAAGTTTAGGTCTGGATCGGGCTCTGGGTGTGGGTTAGTGTCTTGGGTGTGGGTCCAGGTTCGGGTCTGAGTACCAGGTTTCGATCTCGATCTGAGTCCGCATTTATTTTCGAGTCTAAGTCCTGGTTTCTGATCCCGATTTGGGTTCGGGTGCAGGTCTAGGTTTGGGTCTGATTCTTGGCCTCGGTCTGAGTTCGGGTCCCCAGTTTCGGTTCGGGTCCGAGTTCGGGTTTTATCCTGGTGTGGGTGCGTGTCTACGTTACTGTCCTGGTTTGGGTCCAAGGAAGGTTTTGGGTCTGGGTCTGGGTCAAACTTTGGATTCCTTGGTCCAGTTCAGCTCCTAGTTCGGGTTCTAGTCCTTGATTCAGATCTGGGTCTCGGTTTCGGGGTCGAGGTCCCTGGTCTAGGTCCCCTATCCATGTCCTGCTCCTAGGTCCTGGTCGGGGGGTCCAGGTTCGGGTTTGGGTCCTGAGTCTTGGTTTTAGTCCATGTCCCAGTCCATATTTGGGTCCATGTCTCGATCTCAGTCTTGGTTCGGGTTCAGGTTCGGGTCCTTGTCTGGGTCTGGATCTTGGTTTGCATCTCGGGTCTCAGGTCTCGGTGAGGGTTTAGGACAAAGTCAGGTCCTAGTCCCGGTTTAAGTCTGGGTCCAAGGTCTCATGTCCCAGTCCTAGTCAAGGTCTCAGTCCAGGTTCTGGTCTGAGTTACGGTTACGGTTTGGGTTCGGTTCTAGTCTTAGGTTCGGGTCCTAGTCATAGTTCTAGTGCTAATTTTGGGTCTGAGTTTGGTTCTTGGTTTGGGTCTGGGTCCAAGTTGGGGTCGGGGTCTGAGTCTTAGTTCGAGTCCGGGTAAGGGTTTTTCGTATCCCTGTCTGGGTGCAAGTTAGAGTTCGGGTCCAGGTTCGGGTCCTGGGTCTTGGTCCTAGGTTCATATTAGGGTCTGCGTCTGGGTCCGGGTCTAGGTCCTGTGTTTCGATCCCGGTCTGGGTGTGGGTCGGTATTCGGGTCCGGGTCTAGGTTCATGTCCATGTCAAGGTCTAAATCCCAGTTTAGGTCAGGGGATTGGTCTGGGTGCGGGATCAAGTCCCGAGTTCTGGTTTGGGTTCACGTTCGAGTTTCAATCCTACTCTCGGTTTGGAACCGGGTCCAGGACTAGGTTTGAGCCTTAGCTCCGGGGTTGGGTTCTGGTCTAGTTCCGGTTCCTGGTAAAGGTCCAGGTCGTGCTCCTGGTCACATTCTAGTTCAAGTTTCGGTTTAGGGTTCAAGGCTTAAGGTTTAGGGGTAAGTATAAAGAGTTAAGGATTTAGGGTTTAAGGTTTAGGGTTCGGGTCACAGGGTACGATTTAAGGTTCGGGTGTGGGTCTGGGTCCGAGTCCTAGTTTGTGTCTAGGTCCGTGTTTGTGTTCAGGTCCGAGTCATGTTCCCAAATCCAAACACCCACCACATGTCGAGTCTTGTTCGAGTTCTGGTACAAGTTCGGTTTCTGGTTCGGGTCTAGGTCGGGGTCTAGGTCCAATTCAATAATTTAGACACTGACTATGGGTCGGGTCCAAGCCTCGGGTCTAAGGGCGAGGTTTGGGTCTAAGTTTTGGTCTTGGGTCCTGAGTCATGGGTCCGAGTTCCTGATTCCAGTTAGGGCCCTAGGTCCCGGTCTAGGTTAGGGTCCTAGTCTGAGTGTAGGTCTCGGTCTGTGTTCGGTACTGATGTTTGTCTCGGGTCTTGGCCTGGTTTGGGTCTGGGTCTCGATTTTTTTCTTAGGTCCCGGTCCTAAGTCTCGCTCCCAGTCCCGGGTCCTGGTCTCTGTCCTAGTCTGAGTTCTCGTCCCAATCCAGGTTCAGGTCTCAGTCCTAGTCCGGGTCTAGGTCCCAATCCTAATCTCGGTCCGAGTTCGAGTCCTGTGTTTGAGTCCGAGTTCTAGTACGAGTCCGGGTCTAGGTCTAGGTTTGGGTCCGGGTTTCAGTCTGTGTCTGGTTCCGGGTCTTGGTTTGGGTTTGGGTTCAGGTACGGGTCTCGGTTCTGGTCCAGGTCTTGGGTAATGAGTCCTGGGTTCTGGGTTCTTGGTCGTAGGTCCTGGCGAAATTCTGGGTCTGGGTGTGGGTATCGATCCCGGTCTAGGTCCAGCTCCGTGTTTGGTTTCGCGTTTAGATCTTGTTTTGGGACAGGTCCAATTCCTTTTCCAGGGTCTTGATTCCGGTTCTTTTTCTGATTTTGGGTCTCGGGTCCAAGTTTGGGTTTGGGTCCTGGTCTAGAAATTGTTCCAAGTTCAGGTCTTGGTACAGTTCCAAGATCTAGACACCGACTACTGGTTGGGTCCAATGCCCGGGTCGTGGGTCAAGATCTAGATCCCGATCATGGGTCTCCAACTCATTTCAATTCGGATCTTGGGTCACAGTCCGTGTTCCTGTCAGGGTTCGGGTCTTCGACCGAGACTAGGTCGGGTCTTGGGTCCCAGTCCCAGTATTAGGTCTCGATTCTACTTCTAATTTTGAGTTTGGGTGCTCAACCTAGGTCCGACTATGGGTCCAAGCGCGTGTCTGGGTTTAGGAACGTGTCCCGAGTCCCGATCTGAGTTTTGATTCGGGTCCGCATCTTGGTCTGGGTCTAGGTCTGTGTCCTAGTCAGATTCCAGTTCTCGACTCAAACCTAGACTCGGACATGGACCCAGGTTTGGGGTACGGGTTTGGGTCTGGGTCTGGGTCTAGGTCAGAGTTCGGGTCTGGGTTTGAGTCCGGGTATGGTCCCAGATCCAAACACTGACAACAGGTTAGGTCCAAGCCTCGGGTCTAGATCTGGATAACAATCTCGGGTCCCAATCTAGTTCAAGTTTGGGTACCCAGGTCCTAGTCTAGGTCCTAGGTATTGGGAATATTTTTCCAGGATCTAGATTTACTACCATGTATGTTTGATTAACATCCTAATATGAATTCGAAAATAATGAAATAAACACATATAAAGTTTAGGAAACCTTACATTGGGTGCAGCGGAATATAATGACTCCTTTCGTTCAGATCTGTAGCCCTTGATTCCTTTCTGTAGCAGAACATAATCAAGATCTGAACCTGGATCTCTTTCTCTCCTTCCTTTGATGCTGATTCTCCTTCTAGTTGTTTGGAATCTCCTACAGTCTTACACACTATGATTGAGATACCACTTGATGTGTGTGGGCACTACTCATTCACTAATGGCTGAAATTATTTAGTGTGAAGATAGGCTTAGTGTTTCGAATTGAAGAAGAAAGAAGAAGGAAGAGGTCTCATCTAGGTTTTTAGCTTTGGAGGCATTAGTTGGATAATGAGACCATAACCTTCCTTTTATACTATTCTTCAATAGGGTTAGGATTGAATTAAATGGATTTAAAAAGAATAAAATATTAGGCAATAAAGCACACTTGGCCGTACACTTAAGTGAGCCAATCTCTAGTTACAATTTTGCCACTTTATTTCAACCACCTATTCTTCTTTTCAATAATACCATATTTTCCAATTCAACCTTATAAATGCCAAACTATTTATTTAATAATTAAAATAACTATCAAATAAAATTGTCATTTATAATATTTATTAATTAGACTCCATAAAGTCTCTTAATTAACAAATAAACCCCAAAACACTATTTCTTCACAATCAAGCCATAACATAGTGTAAATTCATAAACTAGACATAGTCTAACTTTAGAATTATAATTGATTAATCAAAATCAATTAACTGAGTCTTACAAGCAGTATGATCTCAACTAGTGTGGGGACCATGGGCCTATATAATCGAGCTTCTAATAAGCTCACTACTACAAACCAAGCTTTTAGAGGCATTTTTTTTCAGCAAATATTAAAGAACCGACGTCATAGGGTTGGAATTTTTTGGAAGGGATTTTGACACCACCTACGGCGTCGGTTTTTTGGAAATAACCGACGCCATAGGGTGTCCCCCCTATGGCGTCGGTTATTTCTAAAAAAACCGACGCCTAAAGGGTTTATATTTTTTTAGTAGCTAGTAGATAGTTAATTACAACTACTTAACAAGTTACTAATTTTCATTCTATTCATGTATTTTTAACTAGTTAGTAATAAATTAACTAGTTAGTAACTAAATACTCATAAATTATATAACTAGTAAGTAGCTAAATAAAAAAATTTGTAATTTTGTAGTATTTCTTTATGTTGTAGGTTGTGAGGTCAATTTGCAAGGATCTGACTTATTTGGTATTGATCGGTTTCTAGATAGCTCGAGGTATACACTCACTAAATTTTATTATAAATTAATTATGAATGCTTAGTAGAGTTTGAATATCTTAAATATTCATCTGTAGTGAAGTAGGTTCTGTAATATATTGTAATGCGCCGGATCGATGGGTGAAATAATATGCATGTTAGATGAGTTTGAATATCTTCAATATTCATCCTTAGTGAAGTAGGTTCTGTAGATACATGTACTGCAGTCGAATGGGTGGTAAATTTTTATATTGCTAAATGTTGTTGTGATTATTTCATATTGTTTTGAATTGTGTTTTGTTGTTATTAATAGGTTTGAAATTTTCGGAAACGTTCAATTATAGTCGTTATGCTGCCGAAATTTCAGTAAAATTAGGACAATATTTGATTTTAATTTCTCTTAAACTTGGTTGTTAGGATTTTATCGGAAGTGACTTTATCGGAAGACAAGTACATAATTTTTGGTATAAGGTATGCTTTCTTTAACGTACTTTTATAAGAATATTTTTCATATATATTTAGATAATCTTTAAATGCTTAGAGTAATTTTAGAATAATATTGATGTAATACATAGAATATATATTGTTGAGTGCTAAGAATAGATATAGTAAGCTATAAAAAAAATACAAAAAAGGTCTATATTGGGATTTGAACTTGTGACCAAAATGATAGATTGATAAGTTTTTACCAATATACCAAAACACAATAGAATTAACAAATACATTATAAACATTGATTCTAATACTTAAAATAAGAATTCTATTAGTTTATGTTAAGTAAAATAGCAAAATAAAACACAAAAAATACCCAAGTTCAAAAAAAAAAAATCGCCTCAAGCGAACAACTCGATCAAAAGTTATTAATAATGTTCAACATTTTCAAAAAATTTCATGCAAATTTTAACCCTTTATCTATAAAAAATACAATACTACAAAAATGATACTAATATATTAAAAAAAATTATAAAAATATACTAATATACTACAAAAATACAAACACATAATATAAAATATTATTAAAAAGATAGCTAATATACAAACACTTAGAGTAATGTAGATGTGTATTTATTCAACTTTTCAATTTAATTTGTATTTATGGTTATTATATATAATTTATACTTAATTTAATTATATTAATAATAAAATAATATATATATATATAAATTATGCTAAAATACAAAATTGGAAGCTGAAAAAAAAAACCATAGGAAGACCCTATGGCGTCGGTTATTATGAAATAACCGACGCCATAGGGGTCATATGGCGTCGGTTGTTTTTAACCCTTTAGCGTCACCCGGAACAGCGTCGGTAGCGAATTTTGCCAATACCGACGCTGAAAGCCCTTAAAAACCGCCTCTAAAACCCAATTTTGTAGTAGTGGCTGAACCGATTTTACCATGTAAATTCCTTAACTTATTAATTCCTTATTGAATAAACACTTAGAACTTGGAATTGCACTCTCAGCTATATAGAACGCTCTCTATGTTCCACGATATAGATACGCTATTAATTATCCATTAATCCTAATTTGATCAATGACCCTCTAATAGATGATCTACATTGAATAGGAACTAAATTACCGTTACACATTCAATGTATTTTATCCTTAAAACACTTAGCTCCGTATAAATGATATTTCAGCAAAGTGAAATGAGATCTCCACAATTTATCTCTGTTTAGCCAAGCTCGAAGGATATTATCGTTTCACTTCTAAATTCGTATAGAAGTTATAGACTCCATATTTATGTTAGCGCTCCCACTCAATTATACTATCATGTTCCCAAAATGTACGTATCACCCTGACCCAAAAGTATGCTTAACTAACAAATCAAAGAACATGTATAATACTCTTGAGATCGAACATAACCATATTAGGATTAAGATCATTTGATCTATGATCAACGGGTGATATTGAATTGAATAGATATTACGGTAAATTTTAATATATCTAATCAAAGTTCAATATCGGTCCCTTCCGATGTATACTCCATACATCCAATACTGGTAAACTTTGTTAATGTCGTGGAAAGGACATACCACTTATCCAAGGTGTAAGAATACCTATTGCTGATTATACCATGCCAGTCTAAATCCAGTGTTCTGACAAATAATAAGGGAATTAGCTTTCGAACATATAACTAAGATTATATTCCACTGTGCTGACAACACTATAATCATTAACAAATTCATATGTTCTGGACTTAAATAGTATTCATACATTATATATATAATCATGAAATAAATCATGTAAACCATGCAACATAAAATGTTATTTCTGATCTTTATTAATAAGTAAATATGATTATATTGAAATGAGTTTTATTTAGGGCATAAAACCCAACACTCGGTCAGGGTCTGGGCCCGGGGTCCGGTCCGGGGTCTCGGTCCTAATTCTGATGCCTGTGTCCTGAGTCTAGGTCCCCCATCTAGGTCCGAGCCCTAGGCCCCGATCTGAGTACAAGACCCAGTTGGGGTTCAAGTCCTTGTCCGAGTTTGGGTTCGGGTTCTAATCTCGGTATGGGTCCAGATTTGGGTTCCAGTCTAGGTCCACGTTCGGGTATGAGTCTCGAGTTCCGATCTGGGTTTGGGTTTTGAGGGCCAGGTTCAGGTTCCCCATCCAGGTTCGTGTCGTAGGTCTCGGGCTGGGTCCATGTTCGGGTTTGGGTCCTAGTCCCAATATCGATTTCGATATAGTGTCTGGGTTCGGTTTTTGGTTTGGGTCTGGCTTGGAGTCTGAGTCCCTGTTTGACTTTTGGTCTAGGTCTGGATCCAGGTCTAGATCCTGGTTTGGGTCTGGATTCAGGTCCAGGTCTGAGCTCAGGTCTCTGGTGCGGGTCTAGGTCTAGGTATGGGTCACGGTCTCGGTCCGGATCTAGGTCCCGTGTTTTGATCCTAGTCTGTGTCCAGGTCTCGGTTCGAGTCCAGGTTCGTATCCGGATCCCTATCTAGGTCTGAGTTTGGGGTTGGGATTGCGTCCCAGGTCTAGGTTCAGATCCGGGTCCAGGTTCGGGTCCGAGTCCGAGTCCTAGTTTGGGTTCGGGTCTCGATCCCGGTCTGGGTACACGACCGTGTATGGGCCCAAGTTCTGCTCTCGATTTGGGTCTAGGGCTAGGTCCGAGTTCGGTTCTAGGTCTGGGTCCGGGTCCTGGTCACGGTCCTTGTCTTGTTCGAGGGGCCTAGTCTTGCGATTCTTATTCAGGTTCCAATTTTGGGTCCCGAGTTTGGGTCAAGGTCTGGGTTTGGGTCCTGGTCTGAGTCCCAAATCTGGATCCCTGTCACGTGTCTTGGTCTAGTTCTGGTTCAAGTCCTGAGTCCCAGGTCCGAGTTTGGGTTCGGGACCGAGACTGGGGTGCGGTTCTAGCTCTCAACCCCAATTTTGTGTCCCGAATCTGGTTCCATGTTTGGGCCTGAGTTCGAGTCCAGGTTCGACACTGAGTCTAGGTCTAGGTTGGGATCTGGGTCTGGGTCCAAGTTCGAGTTTAGGTCTGGGTTAGAGTCGTGGTCCTGGTCCGATTACAGTTTCCGGTCTACATGCAGGTCTGGTTACGGTTTCAGGTCCAGGTCAAAGTTCTGGTTCTGGTCCCGTTCCCAGGTCTTGGTCTACTTCTAGTTTGAGTTCCAATTTTGGGTCACAGGGTACGCGTTCGGGTCTAGGTTTGGGTTTGAGTTCGGGTCTGGGTTCCGGACCTAGTCTGGGTCGAGGTCTGGGCTGGCTCCAAAATCAAGACACCGATCTCGAGTCCTGGTCTGGTTCCATTTTGGGTGTAATATCACGAGCTGGGTCCTAGTTTTAAGTCTGGGTCTGGGGTTGGGTCTTGGGTCTCGGTCCTTGTTCAAATGCCCAGTTCCCTATCCCGATTCTGGTTGCAAGTCCCGGTTCTAGTCTGGGTTTGGGTCCCGGTCTAGGTTCGGGTTTGGGTCCTAGTCGCGGTTCGGGTTTGGGTCTCGGTCTGGGTTTTTATTTGGGTTTGAGTTTGGGTCTAGGTCTTGGTCCTGGTCTTGGTCCTAGTCCTAGTCCCATTCCAGCTCCAGTTGCAATTCTGAATTCGAGTTTGGGTTCGAGTTCGGGTTGGGGCTCGAGTCCTGGTCCGAGTGTTGGTTCGGGTCCGGATCTCGGTCTAGGTTCAGATCGGGCTCCAGGTGTGCTTTAGGGTCCTGGGTTTGGGCCAGGTTTGGGTCCGAGTCCCAGGTTTCAATCTCGATCTGAGTCTGGGTTTAGTTCCTGGTC
This sequence comes from Cannabis sativa, assembly GCF_029168945.1. NCBI lineage: Eukaryota > Viridiplantae > Streptophyta > Magnoliopsida > Rosales > Cannabaceae > Cannabis > Cannabis sativa. The sequence goes on along the minus strand of NC_083607.1, from coordinate 26,818,138 downwards.
TAAGTCTTGGCTTCCAATCCCAGTCTGGGTTCGAGTTTGGGTCCGGGTGCAGGTCTAGGTTTTGGGTCTGGGTCTGAGTTTGGGTTTGGTTCTGGTTTGGGTTCATGTCTAGGTTCCTGTCCTAGTTTGGGTCTGGGGAAGGTTTTGGGTCCGGTTCTGGGTCTGACTTCGAATTCCCGGGTCCAGGTCAGGTCATGGTTAAGGTTCGAGTCCTAGATTTAGATATGGGTCTGGTTCCAAGGCCTAGGTCCCTGGTCTAGGTCCCCCATCCAAGTCCGGCTCCTAGATCCTAGTATAGGTCCTAGTTCGGGTTCGCGTCTCGAGTCTAGGTCCAAGTCTGCGTCCATGTCCCGAGTTCTAATATTGGTCTAGGTTCTAAGGCCTAAGTCCAGGTCCCCCATCCAAGTCCGAGTCCTAGGTCCCGGTCTGGGTCTATATTCGGGTTTGGGTCCTAGTCCCAGTTTTGATTTCGATTGAGTGTTTGGGTTCAGGTTTGGATCCAGGTTGGGGATGGGGTCTGAGTCCTAGTCCGAGTCTGGGTCCGGGTTTGGGTCTGGGTCCAGGTACAGATCCCGGTCTGGGTTCAAGTCTAGGTCCAAGTTTGGGTCCCAGGTGCGGGTCCAGGTTTGGGTCTGTGTTAGGGTCTCGGTCCGGATGTAGGTCTCAAATTTTTATCCCGGTGTGAATCCAAGTCTTGGTTCAAGTCCAAGTTCGTATCCAAATCCCTATCTAGGTTCGAGTCTGGGTTTGGGATCAGGTCCCATGTCTAGGTCTGAGTCTAGGTTTGGGTCTCCATCTCGGTGCCGGTCTGGGTACACGACCGTATTTGGGCCTGAGTTTCAGTCTTTGTTTGGGTCTGGGGCTAGGTCCGAGTTCGGTTCTAGGTCTGGGTCCTAGTCCAGGTCACGGTCCTAGTCTTTTTCGAGGGTCCTAGTCTAGAAGTTCTTGTTCTGGTTCCAGTTTTTGGTCCCGGGTCTAGGTTAGGGTCTGGGTTTGGGTGCTAGTCTGGGTTCGGGTCCTGGTCTAAGTCCCAGATTTGGATCCTTATTGTTATCCCAATTTTTGCACTCTAACGTGGCCTCACATGATGGTGACACGTGGAATCGACTCCGAGTATATGCTCGCAGGATATAGTCCGAACAGGATACCTCATATGCATGCTCGAAGCAAAGTGATCAACTATCCGCACATAGCGATCAACACTTAGCGAATTTAGCTTTCGCCTCGTGAGTCATCAAAGAAATCCCTATAACTTGGGGATCAGATTGCAGAGATATGTCAAGCTGTCCAAATCCCACGATCAGTGTATTCTGTATTTACTATGCAATCTTTCTGCTTATATCCATTGTAACGAGAAGGGAAATACTTTATCATTAAGCCATAGCCCTATAAATAGTGATGCATGTTCACTGGGCAAAGGGTCGATAGATTTTACTTGAGAGATATTGTCTAAGAATTCATATTCAGAGATATTGTCGTAATTGCTATAAGAAAAGGAACCTTTCTCCTTGTTCTTTAGTTAATACAACCGAACTGCTTGGGGCTGAACTACTTGTTGCTTACTAAATTAGACTCACTGTGTCTTCATATTGCTTTATTATATTTCAATAGTTATAAACTACTTGTTGCTTACTAAATTAGACTCACTGTCGTTGGCTAAAAGCGAGGTCAACATTGAGAGCAGAATCAAGAATCGCTCTTCATTCTAAGTTTAACCACAAGTGCGATGCTGGTACAGACTCGTAGGGGCCTTGTTGTTCTAACAAATCCACAGGCGGTGGATCATGCATTGCAGAAGCAAGGAAACACAAGGTTTTTGCCAACTGTTAATCCCGAGCAACCATCAAACGCAGGCCATGGGGGGATGACTCCTGTGGATGAAATCGCGCCTGGTGTGCAAGAGTGATGACCCAGTCAGGGCATTCATAACACAGTCGTTCCGCCTGCTACCAACGCTCGAACGACCATTAGAGATCATAGTGAGATCCGAAATCTCCGTGCTGCTGTTGGACTCATGCAGGGTCATACCAACACCAAACATCATGATCAAGAGGTACTTCCCGCTGCGATAAATCTCGCATTCGAAGAGCAGAGGCGCATGTTTGCAGAGTGGAGAGACAAAGAGATGGAAGCGTTAAGGGCTCATCATGCAGAGATTGACAATCGTAGTTGGAAGGCTACTGTGCTGATACAAAAAGCCTACCAAACTGTCTGGCAGCGACCCCCGAATGTCATCCCCCTGGGTGAAACAGAAGAAGATTCAGCGACGAATACTTCCCAGACTATAAATGGTCAGCTGCCAAATCTCCGGTCACAGGTTCCGCCTTTGGGCCAAGTAGTAGGTGGGCAGACCTTTTCTAGTAATTCATCAGGAGAAGTCATACCTGATAGTTCCAACCAGGCTTACGGTGCCATTCCACCTGTCAACCAAGCCAATCAATCACTGAGACAGCCAGGCGCTTCTGTATTCGATAGGTTGGGAAAGACTCATGATCTAAGAAACAATTTGAATAGAAGGAGAGGAGTAGATGATCAGCTTGGCACGACGATCGTCTCGCTCGGAACCCGTGCTCAAATTCCCACTCAGAAAGATATTGACGTGACTCAAATGGACCAGAATGCTGAGCAGGTTAGGCCAGATGTGCAGGCACAGCTAGAAAAAGTAAAGAGTATGTTCAAAGGCATGCCCAGACAGAGAAACAATGATCTCGAGTTGGACCGAGTACGTGGAACCCCTTTCTCTCCCGAGATCAATCTCCTAGCGTTGCCCCACAAGTTTAAAATGCCAACCTGGAAAATGTACACTGGAAGAGAAGATCCTCTTTCCCATCTCAAGTATTTCGAGATGCAAATGGATCTGCAAGGGACATGAGGGGATGTGTGCTGCCGAAGTTTTCCTGCTACCCTCTTGGAAGCCGCCCATCAATGGTATTTCAAGCTAGCTCCTTGAAAGTTCAACTCATGGAAAGCTTTCTCCTCGAAATTCAATGCACAATTCTCCTCCTCATGCCAACTTTTGTTGCATCTAGGAGACCTGGTCGAAGTCAAGCAAAGACCAAGCGAGCCTCTCCGACGGAACGACCAAGGTCTCACGGGTAACTGAAGATGGAAAGTTGTCCGCGATACTGGGGGGCATTGAAGTCCTCGGTGAACTTTGGAAGGATATAAGGAAGAACGACCCAGTTGACTCAATGAGTGATTTTCTTGACCGTGTTGAAGGCTTCATCAAACTTGAAGAGGCTATTCAGCAAGCGGAGGGTGAGCAAAAGCCTGGCAAGTCAAAAGTTGCTTCCACAAGAATGTTCGCCCAACTCCCCCATTACCCAAATAATTCTAGCTCAAATGGTAAACGTTCCAACAACAACAACAACAGGAAAGGGAATGGGAAGAAGGGAAACTTCACCAGCAAAACCGAGCAAGCTCCCTAGGAGAATCAAGCAAAGTACACTGCATTTACAATCTTGACTGAGGATATAGAAAGTGTTTACATGGCCACTCAGTCCCTAGCCCCGTATAAGAAACCCGCACCCATGAAGAAGGATGTGAGCAAGAGAGACATGACCAAGTTCTGTCGATTTCATGGAGATTACGGCCATGACACCAATGAATGCAACAATCTGAAGCAGGAAATTTAATTCCTGATAAAGACAAATAACCTGCATTTATAGAAGTATGTCAAGGCCGATCAGAGTCAGAGGAACGACAATAACCAAGACTTGCTACCTCCACCAGTAGATGGACATCTACAAGTCATCATTGGAGGCCCGCACATAGCTTGAGATTCAGGCAAAGCTCGGGAGAGGTATGGCCGAATAGCACAGCACGAGCAAGAAGAAGTAATCATGGCCGTAGAAGAAAAGAAGCCTAAAATATGACAAGCAGGAGGGCCTACCGTAACCTTCAACGATGAAGATGCTGTATAAATTAGGTTTTCGCACAATGACCTATTGATTGTAGAGGCCCAGATAGCTAATAAGATGGTGGCCAGAACCATGATTGATAATGGAGCCTCTTCCAATATCTTGTTGAAGACTGCCTATGAAAAGATGGGACTCCAGCTAAAGGATCTAACCCGATGTCTCTTGCATGTCTATGGTTTCTCTGGCCAAGGAGTCGCACCTCTAGGACAAATTCGCTTAACCCTCACTGTTGGGCAAGCTCCGACAAGCATGACTATCATGGCATATTTCCTGATATTAGATGTTCCTTCAGCCTTTAACGTAATGCTAGGTCGTCCAGCTTTGTAAGACTTAAAGGCTGTCACATCGATATTCCACTTGTGCCTGAAGTTTCCAACAAAGAATGGGGTAGGGTGTCTGAGAGGAAGCACAAACAAGGGAAAAAAATATTTCCAAGTAGGGAGCTTCCCAAGGCGGGGATGAAGATGTGGACCCAAGCACCAATGTTGGACCTATGGAAGAATAAGAAGAGATCGAGATCGATCCAGATATCCCGGCCATAAAGCTAAAGATCGGAAAAGGTATGTTGCCCGAAGTAAAATCAGCATTGATAAAATTTTTTAGAGCAAACCTAGACGTTTTTGCCTGGTCACATGCGGATATGGTCGGAATTCATCCTTCTATCATTTCACACGTCCTAAATATTGATCCCAACTTTCCGCCAGTTAAACAAAAACGAAGGCTATTGGACAAAGAGCGAGCACTAGCCCTAAAAGAAGAAGTAGAAAAGCTACGAAACAATGATTTCATAATTGAAGCTTTCTAGCCTGCTTGGGTTGCAAATCCCATACTGGTTCCCAAGCTGAACAAGAAATGGGAAGTGTGCATTGATTTCACTGACCTCAACAAAGCATGCCCCAAATACTGTTTTCCACTTCCAAGAATCGATCAACTCGTGGATGCAACAGCAGGGCATGAAATATTAAGCTTCATGGATGCATACTCAGGGTACAATCAGATCAAAATGCATCCACCAGACCAAGAACATACAATTTTTGAATAGATATAGGTCTATATTACTACAAAGTAATGTCGTTTGGTCTAAAAATGCTGGAGCAACATACCAAAGATTGGTAAACAAAATGTTTAAAGACCAGATCGGGCGAAATATGGAAGTGTATGTGGATGACATGCTCGTCAAATCGTGGAAGGCTGGGGGGCACATAGATGACCTGGACGAATGCTTCAAGGTCCTCAGGAAGTACAACTTGAAACTAAATCCCTTAAAGTGCTCCTTTGGAGTCAGCTCGGGAAAGTTTCTGGGCTTCATTGTCAATGCCCGAGGAATTGAAGCCAATCCAAAGAAGATTCAAGCCCTCCTGGATATGAAGTTGCCAACTAAAACCAGGGAAGTGCAAAGTTTGACTTGTTAGATCACCGCACTCAGCAGATTTGTTTCAAAATAAACAGACAAGTGTGTCCCATTCTTCAATATCCTGCGAGGAAACAAGCAATTTGAGTGGATGGAGGAATGTGAAAAAGCTTTTCATGAGCTAAAAGCACAACTCGCAAAACCTCCCGTACTCTCAAAACCTCTGGTCGGAGAAGAACTTGGAATATACTTAGCTATCACGGAGCATGCTATGAGTGTCGTGCTATTCAGAGAATAGAACAACATACGACACCCGGTCTATTACATCAGTAAAAGACTCATTGAGGCCGAAGGTCGATACCCATTAATAGAGAAACTTGCTTATTGCCTTATTCTAGCAACGAGAAAGTTAAGGCCCTATTTTAAAGCTCATCCTGTTCGGGTGTATACTGACCAACCATTATGCAAAATATTGCAAAAGCTAGACGCCTCTGGACGGCTACTCAAGTGGGTGGTGGAGTTGGGTCAATACGAGATTACTTTCCAACCCTGAACATCAATCAAAGGCCCGGCCTTAGCAGACTTTGTGGTAGAATGCACAAGCAAAGAAGAAAGCGTAGCACAAAGCAACCCCGAGTCGGTACAAACACCTCGGCCAAGTAACAGTGAAGATAATCCAACTTGGAAACTAAACGTAGATGGGTCAGCTACAGATCAGCTATCTGGTGCAGGAATTGCCCTTGTCACGCCTGGGGGGCAACACCTGCACGCTGTAATCAAGCTTGGATTCAAAGCATCTAACAACGAAGTCGAGTATGAAGCTCTAATCGCTGGCATAAAGTTAGCCCCAGAAATGAGAGTCGAGCACATTAAAATCTGCAGTGATTCACAGCTGGTGGTAAATCATGTATCCGGTTAATACAAAGCTCGGGGAGAAAAGATGATAGCGTATCTGAGGAAAATACATGACCCTGATCGCACAGTTCAAAAGCTAAGGTCTCAGGCAAATTCCAAGGGAACAAAACACAACCGCAGACGCGTTGGCTCGATTGACAAGTAGTAATGTAAGTGATAAGGCGAACTTGGTTCCTATCAAGTTCCTCGAAAAGCCTAGCGTCACTGACACGGAAGAGATCGAAGTGATTGATACTTCCCAAAACTGGATGACAGCGATAACCGCCTACCTCAACATTGGGGAACTCCACGATAATCGGAATGAAGCTCGAAAGATGAGATGGAAGGCTGCACGGTAAATCTAGTAGAGGGAATTATGTACATAAGAGGATTCTCTATGTCGTTGCTCAGATGTGTTACTCAAGAAGAAGCCGCACGACTCCTATCTGAGGTGCACGACGGATTCTGTGGAAATCATGCTGTCGAGTAGAGTTTATCTAAGAAAATTCTAAGGCAAGGTTCTGGCCAACAATGATTGAAGATTCAAAGGCCTATGTTAAGAAATGTGACAAATGCTAGAGATTTTTGAAGATACCTCAGGCTCCGCCCAACAAGTTAACTCAAATGCAAAGTCCGTGGCCCTTCGCCATTTGGGGAATTGACCTGATCGGAAAATTACCCAAAGGAAAAGGAGGAGTGCAGTATGCAGTGGTAGCTGTTGATTATTTCACTAGGTGGACGGAAGCCGAACCACTTACAACAATTACATCAAGGAAAGTTCAAGACTTTATTGTGAAGAACATAATCTGCCGGTTCGGATTGCCGTACCAAATAGTTTCGGATAATGTCACGCAGTTTTACAGCCAATCCTTCACTGATTTTTGTGCGAACCATGGTATAATCAAAAGTTTCTCTGCAGTGGCACATCCTCAAGCGAATGGTCAAGTTGAAGTACTCAACAAGACCTTGAAGGATACACTAAAGAATATACTCGAAGATGCCAAAGGAAATTGGCCGGAAGAACTTCCTGAAGTTTTATGGTCATATCGAACAACTGAGAAAACAGCAACTGGACAAACTCCATTTGCCATGGCTTTGACTGTAGAAGTCGAGCCAACATCCACATGAGATTGACGTACAACCATGATATCAATCACGTACTCCTGGCCGAATCACTTAATGAAATCGAAGAGAAGCGAACCACATCAAACTTAAAGTTGATAGCCCATCAACAAAAAGTAGCTCGGTATTTCAATAAACAAGTGAAGGCTCGAAAATTCTTTGTTCGAGATATGGTCCTAAGAAGGGTATTTCTAAACACCAAAGACAGTACAGCAGGTGTACTCAGACCACATCCAGTGCGTACAAAAGGTCTGGTCGAACGTAAGACCCCTAACAGATAAAAAAGTATACTTGTAAAAAAAAAAGTGACCAAGAGTCTTAAGTTTGCTCAGTCACATGGGGGCCACCTATACCTATACAAAGAATTTGGTAAAGATAAAACAAACACAATTTCTCGATGATTATAAACAGAGAATGAAATTAATTAAAGAAAACAAAAGCACGTAATACCGGGATTAAAAGCTGCCCGATCAGCCTGTTTTCTGTAAAATGAAAAATAATTCCAAGTTTAAAGACCGCTTGGCCGGTCATGATGTCTTAAAAATAGGCCTTATGCCTGAAATTATTAAAAGAAGGATAAAGGAGAAGTATTTAAACAGCTGGAGTCCCAGGCTCTCGGTTCGGATCTTCTGGGCCGGTAGGAGCTGGAGGATCTGTTGTCTGAACGGGAGGTACATCAACATTCTGGCCAGAGGAAGAAGCAGTCGCATCCGGTTCACCATAAGCCACTTGAGAAGCACAGTACTTGAGATACGTGTCTTCGGCCTCGCCCAGGTAATTGAAATTTTCCTAGGGGTTAGCCTTCCAAAAGTCATAAAAAATGTTGAGACCAGCTGTCTCTAAGGCATGTACATTTTCTTCCTGCCTCGCCACTTCTGACTTGTAATACTCAATCTTAGTTGTAAGCTCCCCCTCCTTGGTCTTCTTCTCCTCTTCTAGCCGACGGAAGACAATCCGAAGAACTCCCCTTTCCTCTTTAAAGCTTCAATTATAAAGTTGTTGCAGCGCAACTTTTCAACTTCATCCAACAACCTTCGTTTTTGTTGAAATGGCCGAAAGTTGGGATCGATATTCAAAACATGTGAGATGATACAAGCATCGATTCTGACCATACAATTGCTGAGCGGCTTATTTGCTGAGCAATGGTATTTCAAGTTGGCCCCTAGAAAGTTTAGTTCGTGGAAAACCTTCTCTTCGAATTTCCATGCACAATTCTCCTCCTCACGCCAACTTCTACTGCATCTAGGAGACTTGGTCAAAGTTAAGCAAAGACCAGGCGAGCCTCTCCGGGCATATATCAGTAGATTCATGACAGAAGCGACCAAAGTTTTCTGAGAGCAAAGTAGACATTTTTGCTTGGTCACATGCGAATATGGTTGGAATTGATCCTTCTATTATTTCACATGTTCTGAATATCGATCCCAACTTTCGGCCAGTTCAACAAAAAGAAGGTTGTTGGACAAAGAACAAGCAGTAGCCCTGAAGGAAGAAGTTGAAACGCTACACAACAATAACTTTATAATTGAAGCTTTCTACTTGGCTAGGGTCGCGAATCCCGTATTAGTGCCCAACCCGAACAAGAAATGCCGAGTCTGTATTGATTTCACAGGCCTCAACAAAGCATGCCCTAAAGACTCTTTTCCACTACAAAGGATCGATCAGCTCGTAGATGCAACAACAGGGCATGAAATAGTAAGCTTCATGGATGTTTACTCAGGCTATAATCAAATCAAAATGCATCCACCAGACCAAGAACATACAAGTTTTCGAATAGATATGGGTCTATATTGCTACAAAGTAATGTCTTTTGGTATAAAAAACGCTGGAGCTACATACAGAAGATTGGTAAACAAAATGTTTAAAGACCAAATTACGCAAAATATGGAAGTGTACGTGGATTATATGCTCGTCAAATCCTGAAAGGCTGGGGGGCACATAGACGACCTGGACGAATGCTTCAAAGTCGTCAGAAAGTACAATATGAAACTAAATCCCTTAAAGTGTTCCTTTAGAGTCAGCTTGGGAAAGTTTCTAGGCTTCATCGTCAATGCCCATGGAATTGAAGCTAATCCACAGAAGATTCAAGCCCTCCAAGATATGAACTCGCCAACAAAAACCAAAGAAGTGCAAAGCTTGACTGGTTGGATAGCCGCGCTCAGCAGATTTGTTTCAAAATCAACAGATAAGTGCGTACCATTCTTCAACATCCTGGGAGGAAACAAGCAGTTCGAGTGGACGGAGGAGTGTGAAAAAGCTTTCCAAAAGGTAAAAGCAGAACTTGCAAAACCTCCTGTACTCTCAAAACTTCTGGACGGAGAAGAACTGGGAATATACTTAGTTGTCACGAAACATGCCGTGAGTGCAATGCTAATTAGAGAAGAGAACAGCGTACAACACCCACTCTATTACATCAGTAAAAGACTCATTGAGGCTGAGGGCCGATACCCATTGATAGAGAAACTCGCTTACTGCGTTATTCTAGCAACAAGGAAGTTGAGGCCTTATTTTCAAGCTCATACGGCTCAGGTATACACTGACCAGCCACTACGCGAAATACTGCAAAAGCAAGATGCTTCTAGATGGCTACTCAAGCGGGCAGTAAAGTTGGGACAGTATGAAATCACTTTCCAACCCCAAACAGTAATCAAAGGCAAAGCCTTAGCAGACTTTGTGGTAGAATGCACAGGCAAAAACCAAGCATACCAGAAAGCAACCCCGAGTCGGTACAAACACCTCAGCTAAGTAATAATGAAGATAAAGCAACTTGGAAACTACATGTACATGGGTCAGCAACAGATCAGCTATCTGGTGTAGAAATTGCCCTTGTCACGCCTAGGGGGCAACACCTGCACAGTGCAATCTAGTTCAGATTCAAAGCATCTAACAACGAAGCCGAGTACGAGGCTCTAATTGGTGGGCTAAAGCTAGTCCAGGAAATGAAGGCCGGACACATTGACATCTGCAGTGATACACAACTAGTGGTAAATCATGTATCTGGAGAATACGAGGCTCAAGGAGAAAAGATGAGAGCATATCTGAGCAAAATACATGATCTGCTCGCACAATTCAAAAGCTACAGTCTCAGACACATTCCAAGAGAAGAAAATACAATGGCGAACGCGTTAACTCGATTGGCAAGCAGCAATGTAAGTAACAAGGTGCACTTGGTTCCTATCTAGTTCCTCGAAGAGCCTAACATCACTGGCACGAAAGAAATTGCATTATTGGTACATCCCCAAACTGGATGACACCAATAGCAGCCTACCTCGACTCTAGGAAACACCCATATAATTGGAAAGAAGCTCGAAAAATGAGAAGGAAAGTTGCACAGTATATCATAGTAGAGGGAATTATGTACAGAAGAGGATTCTCAATGCCATTGCTCAGATGTGTTACTCAATAAGAAGCTGCACGACCCCTATCTGAGGTGCACGACAGATTCTGTGGAAATCATGCTGCCGGGCAAAGCTTATCTAAGAAAATTCTAAGGCAAGGATACTTCTTACCAACGATGATTGAAGATTCAAAAGTCTATGTTAAGAAGTGTGACAAATGCCAGATATTTTTAAAGATACCTCGAGCTCCACCTAATGAGTTAACTCAGCTGTAGAGTCCATGGCCCTTTGCCATTTGGGGAATTGACTTGATCGGACAATTACCCAAAGGTAAAGGAGGAGTGCCATATGCAGTGGTAGCAGTTGATTACTCTACTAAGTGGGTGGAAGCCAAACCACTTGCAACCATTACATCAAAGAAAGTTCAAGACTTTATTGTGAAGATAATCTGCCGGTTCGGACTGCCGTACAAAATAGTTTCAGATAATGGCAAGCAGTTCGACAACCAATCCTTCACTGACTTTTGTGCGAACCATGGTATCATCAAAAGTTTCCTTGCTGTGTCGCATCCTCAAGTGAATGATCAAGTTAAAGCAGTCAACAAGACCTTGAAGGATACACTAAAGAAAAAACTCAAAGATGCCAAAGGAAATTGGCAAGAAGAGCTTCCTGAAGCAGTCAACTGAGAAAACAGCAACTGGATAGACACCATTCGCTATGGCGTACGGATATGGAGCTATGCTAATGGTAGAACTCGAGCCACCTTCCCACAAAAGATTGATGTATAATCAAGATACCAATAACGTACTCCTAGCAGAATCACTTGATGAAATCGAAGAAAGAAGAGCCATTGCAAACATGAAGTTGATGGCCCATCAACAAAAGTTAGGTCGATATTTCAAGGTCCCGACCCTGGTTCTGTGTCCCTAGTCCGATTCCATGTTTGGGTCTGAGTTCAGGTTCAGGTTCGGGTCCTGAGTAACATCACTGGCACGGAAGAAATCGAAATGATTCGTACATCCCCAAACTCGATGACACCAATAGCAGCCTACTTCGACTCTGGGAAACACCCATATAATTTGAATGAAGCTCGAAAAATGAGAAGGAAAGCTGCACGACATATCATAGTAGAGGGAATTATTTACAGAAGAGCATTCTCAATGCCATTGCTTAGATGTGTTACTCAACAAGAAGCTGCACGACCCCTATCTGAGTTGCACGACGGATTCTGTGGAAATCATGCCGCCGGGCAAAGCTTATCTAAGAAAATTCTAAGGCAAGGTTACTTCTGGCCAACGATGATTGAAGATTCAAAAGCCTATGTTAAGAAGTGTGACAAATGCCAGAGATTTTCAAAGATACCTCGAGCTCCACCTAATGAGTTAACTCAGATGTAGAGTCCGTGGACCTTTGCCATTTGGGGAATTGTCTTGATCGGACAATTACCCAAAGGTAAAGGAGGAGTGCAATATGCAGTGGTAGCAGTTGATTACTCTACTAAGTGGATGGAAGCCAAACCACTCGCAACCATTAAATCAAAGAAAGTTCAAGACTTCATTGTGAAGAACATAATCCGCCGGTTCGGAATGCCGTACAAAATAGTTCAGATAATGGCAAGCAGTTCGACAGCCAATCCTTCACTGACTTTTGTGCAAACCATGGTATAATCAAAAGTTTCCTTCCAGTGTCGCCTCCTCAAGCGAATGGTCAAGTTGAAGCATTCAACGAGACCTTGAAGGATACACTAAAGAAAAAACTCGAAGATGCCAAAGGAAATTAGTCAGAAGAGCTTCCTGAAGCAGTAAACTGAGAAAACAGGAACCGGACAAACACCATTCGCTATGGCGTACGAATATGAAGCTATGCTACCTGTAGAACTCGAGCCACCTTCCCACAGAAGATTGATGTACAATCAAGATACAAATAACGTACTCCAGGCAGAATCACTTGATGAAATCGAAGAAAGACGAGCCATTTTAAACTTGAAGTTGATGGCCCATCAACAAAAGTTAGCTCGATATTTCAAGGTCCGACCCTGGTTCTGTGTCCCTAGTCTGGTTCCATGTTTGGGTCTGAGTTCAGGTTCGGGTTCGGGTCCCGAGTCTAGGTTTGGGTTGGGATCCCGGTCTGGCTCACAATTGGGGTCTAGGTCTGATTTGGAGTCCGGGTCCTGGTCCGGTTATGGTTCTCGATCTAGGTCCAATTTCAGTTATGATTCCAAGTCCAAGTCCTAGTTCCAGTCCCGGTCAACTTCCGATTTTGGATCCAATTTTGGGTCACAGGGTACGAATTCGGGTCAACTTTTAGGTTTGGGACTCGGTTATGGTTCGGGTGTTGGTTCGGGTCATTGTCAGGGTTCGGATCCATGGTTGGGTCCCAAATCCAGACACCGACTACGGGTTTTGTCCAAGCCCTGGGTCCAGATCTGGATCCCAATCTCGGGTACCAGTCTGGTTCCATTTCTGCTACCGGGTCAAAAGTTGGGTCCTAAGTTCAATTTCGGGTCTGGGTCGAGTACTAGGTCCCGGTCCTAGTTCTGTTTCCCATGTCCCTATCCTGATTCTTGGTCCAAGTCCTGGATATTGTGTAGGTTTGGGTCCCGGTCTAGGTTCAGGTTCGAGTCGTAGTCTCGGTTCGAGTTTAGGTCTTTGTTTAGGTTTGGATTTTGGTTCGGATTTGTGTTTAGGTCCTTGTCCTGGTCCTATTCCTAGTTCGGTTCTAGTTCCATTTGCGATTCTGAGTTCGAGTTTGGGTTTGAGTTTGGGTCGGAGTTCGAGTCCTGGTCTGAGTTTGGGTTCGGGTCTGGATTTCAGTCTAGGTCCAGATCAGGCTCCGGGTGTGGATTCGCGTCTTGGTTCTTGGTCTAGTTTGGGTCTGAGTCCCAAATTCCAATCCCGATCTGAGTCTGGATTCAGTTCTTGGTCTAAGTCCTTGGTTCTGATCCTGGTTTGGGTTCAAGTTTTTATCCTAGTCCGAGTCTAGCTTTGGGTCTGATTCTAGGTGTGGGTGTTTGAGTTCGGGTCTGAGTCTGTGTCTAGGTCTTGACCCCGATCTGGTCTAGGTTCGGGTCCAGGTCCAAGTTCGGGTCCCGAGTGCGAACCAAGTTTGGGTCTCGGTCAGGATCTCGTTCCAGATCTAGGTCCAGCATTTCCATCCCAGTCTGGGTCTTGGTCCGAGTCCAGGTTCGTATCTGGATCCCTATCTAGGTCCAAGTCTGTATTTGGGATCGCTTTCCAGATTTAGGTCCAGGTCTGCGTCTCAGTTCCAGTCTGGGTACACGACTGTGTCCAGGCCCGAGTTCCAGTCTCAGTTTGGGTCTGAGGCTAGGTCTGTGTTTGGTTCTACGTCTTGGTCCGGGTCCTGGTCACGGTCCTAGTCTTGTTCTAGGGTCCTTGTTCGGAGATTCTTGTTCGGGTTCTAATTTTGTGTCCCAGGTCTAAGTCTGGGTTCGGGTTTGGTTCTTCGTCTGGGTTCTAGTCCTAGTTTGAGTCCCAGATCAAGACACCGACTACTGGTCTGTTCCAGGCCCTGTTACCCGAATCCTGAGCAAGATCTGGATCACTGTCACGGGTCTCGGTGTGATCTGGTTCAGGTCCCTGGTCCCACTTCTGATTTTGGGTTCGGGATCAAGACTGGGGTGCGGTTCTAGGTCCCGGCCATAGTTTTGTGTCCCTAGTCTGGTTCCATGTTTGGGTCTGAGTTCAGGTTCGGGTTCATATGCCAATTCCAAGTTTGGGTTGGGATCCGGGTCCGGCTCCCAATTCGGGTCTAGGTCTAATTTAGAGTCCCGATCCTGGTCCGGTTTTGGTTCTGGATCTAGGTCCAATTTCAGCTATGATTCCAAGTCCAAGTCCTAGTTCCAGTCCCGGTCAACGTTTGGTTTTGGTTCCAATTTTGGGTCACAGTGTACGGGTTCGGGTCCACTTTTGGGTTTGGGACTGGGTTCAGGTCCGAGTGTGTGTTCGGGTCCAGGGCTGGGTCCCAAATCTAGACACCGACTACGGGTCTTGTCCAAGCCCTAGGTCCAGATCCAGATCCTAATCTCCGGTCCCAGTCTGGTTCCATTTTTTGCGTCGGGTCACGATCTGGGTCCTAGGTTCAAGTTCGAGTTCTGGTCGGGTACTAGGTCTCAGTCCTAGTTCTGTTTCCCAGGTCCCTATTTTATTATGTGTCCAGGTCTTGGTTATTGTGTGGGTTTGGGTCCCGGTCTAGGTTCGGGTTCGAGTCCTAGTCTCAGTTCGGGTTTAGGTCTCTGTTTGGGTTTTGATCTGGGTTCGGGTTTGGGTTTAGGTCCTTGTCCTAGTCCTAGTCCTAGTTCGGTTCTAGTTCCATTTGCCATTCTCAGTTCGAGTTTGGGTTTGAGTTCGCGGGTAGCAGTTCAAGTCCTTGTCTGAGTTAGGGTTCAGGTCCAGATCAGGTTCCGAGTGTGGGTTCGTGTCCTGGGTCTTGGTCTAGGTTGGGTCCGAGTCCCAAGTTCCAATCCCGATCTCAGTCTGGATTAAGTTTTTGGTCTAAGTCCTTGGTTCATATCCTAGTCTGGGTTCGAGTTTGGGTCCAGGTTCGAGTTTAGCTTTGGGTCTGATTCTAGGTGTGGGTGTTTGAGTTTGGGTCCGAGTCTGTGTCCAGGTTTGTGTCCAGGTATGGACCCCGATCTGGGTCTTGGTTCGGGTTCAGGTCCAAGTTCAGGGCCCGAGTGCGGCTCCAAGTTTGGGTCTTGGTCAGGATCTCGGTCCAATCTAGGTCCAGCATTTCGATCCCAGTCTGTGTTTGGGATCGGGTCCAGATTTAGGTCCAAGTCTGCGTCTCATTTCCGGTCTGGGTACACGTCCGTGTCCGGGCCCGAGTTCCAGTCTCAGTTTAGGTCTGAGGCTAGGTCTGTGTTCGGTTCTTGGTCTAGGTCCGGGTCCTGGTCACGGTCCTAGTCTTGTTCTAGGGTCCTGGTTCGGCGATTCTTGTTCAGGTTCTAATTTTGGGTCCTAAGTCTAGGTCTGGGTTCGGGTTTGGTTCTTTGTCAGGGTTCTGGTACTAGTCGGAGTCCCAAATGTAGACATCGACTACTGGTCTGTTCCAAGCCTCGTTTCCCGAATCCCGAGTAAAGATCTTCTTGTTCAGGTCCCAGGTCCCATTTTTGAGTTTGGGTTCGTGATCGAGACTGGGGTGCGGTTCTAGGTCCCGACCCTAGTTTTGTGTCCCTAGTCTGGTTCCATGTTTGGGTCTGAGTTCAGGTTCGGGTTCAGGTCCCGATCCAAGTTTGGGTTGGGATCCAGGCTTGGCTCCCAATTCGGGTCTAGGTCAGATTTGGATGCTGGGTCCTGGTCCGGTTACAGTTCTGGATCTACGTCCAATTTAAGTTATGATTCCAAGTCCAAGTCCTAGTTCTAGTCCCGGTCAACTTTCGATTTTGGTTCCAATTTTGGGTCATAGGGTACGAGTTCGGGTCCACTTTTGGGTTTGGGACTGGATTCAGGTCCAAGTGTGGGTTCGGGTCCTTGTTAGGGCTCGAGTCCAAGGCTTGGTCCCAAATCCAGACACGGACTACGGGTTATGTCCAAGCCTCGGTCCAGATACGGATCCCAATCTCGGGTCCCAATTTGGCTCCATTTCTGGTGCCGAGTCACGAGCTCGGTCCCAGGTTCAAGTTCAGGTCTGGGTCGAGTACTAGGTCTCGGTCCTAGTTCTGTTTCCCAGGTCCCTATCCTGATTCTGGGTCCAGGTCCCGATTATTGTGTGGGTTTGGGTCCTGGTCTAGGTTCGTGTTGGAGTCCTAGTCTCTGTTCGGGTGTAGGTCTCTGTCTGGGTTTTGATCTGGGTTCAGGCTTGGGTTTAGGTCCTTGTCCTGGTCCTAGTCCTAGTTCGTTTCTAGTTCCATTTGCGATTCTGAGTTTGAGTTTGGGTTTGAGTTCGGTTCAGGGTTCGAGTCCTGGTCTGAGTTAGGGTTCGGGTCCGGATTTCAGTCTAGGTCCAGATCAGGTTCCGGGTGTGGGTTCGCGTCCTGGGTCTTGGTCTAGGTTGGGTCAGACTCCAAAGTTCCAATCCCGATCTGAGTCTGGATTCAGTTCTGGGTCTAAGTCCTTCGTTCTGATCCTGGTCTGAGTTCGAGTTTGGGTCCGGGTCTGAGTCTAGCTTTGGGTCTGATTCTAGGTGTAGGTGTTTGAGTTCGGGTCCGAGTCTGTGTCTAGGTTTGTGTCCACGTCTGGACCCCAATCTGAGCCTAGGTTCGGGTCTAGGTCCAAGTTCAGGTCCCGAGTGCGTGTCCAAGTTTGGGGCTGGGTCAGGATCTCGGTCCAAATCTAGGTCCAGCATTTCCATCCTAGTCTGGGTCTTGGTCTGAGTCCAGGTTCGTATGCGGATCCCTATCTAGGTCCAAGTCTGTGTTTGAGATCGGGTCCTAGATTTAGGTCCAGGTGTGGGTCTCAGTTCCGGTCTTTGTACACGACCGTGCTCGGGCATGAGTTCCAGTCACAGTTTGGGTCTGAGGCTAGATCTATGTTCGGTTCTAGGTCTGGGTCTTGGTCCTAGTCACGGTCCTAGTCTTGTTCTAGGGTCCTGGTTCCGCGATTCTTTTTCATGTTCTAATTTGGGTCCTAGGTCTAGGTCTGGGTTCGGGTTTGGTTCTTCGTCTGGATTCTGGTCCTAGTCTGAGTCCCAAATCTAGACACCGACTACTGGTCTGTTCCAGGCCTCGTTACTCGAATCTCAAGTCAAGATCTGGATCACTGTCACGGGTCTCGGTCTTGTTCTCGTTCAGGTCCCAGATCCCATTTCTGAGTTTGGGTTCACGATCAAGCCTTGGGTGCGGTTCTAGGTCCCGACCCGGGTTCTGTGTCCCTAGTCTGGTTCCATGTTTGGGTCTTAGTTCAGGTTCGGGTTCGCGTCCCGAGTCTAGGTTTGGGTTGTGATCTGGGTCCGGCTCCCAGTTCGGGTCTAGGGCTTATTTGGAGTCCGGGTCCTGGTCCAGTTACGGTTCTCGATCTAGGTCCAATTTCAGTTATGATTCCAAGTCCAAGTCCTAGTTCCAGTCCCAGTCAACTTCCGATTTTGGATCCAATTTTGGGTCACAGGGTACGGGTTCGGGTCCACTTTTGGGTTTGGGACTGGGTTCAGGTTTGGGTGTGGGTTCGGGTCATTGTTAAGGTTCGGGTCCAGGGCTGGGTCACAAATCTAGACACCGACTACGAGTTTTGTACAAGCCCATGGTTGAGATCCGGATCCCAATCTCGGGTGCAAGTGTGGTTCCATTTCTGGTGCTGGGTCACGAGCTGGGTCCTAGGTTCAAGTTCGGGTGTGGGTCGGGTACTTGGTCATTTTTCCTAGTTCTGTTTCCCAGGTCCCTATCTTGATTCTCGGTCCAAGTCCCGGTTATTGTGTGGGTTTGGGTCCCGGTCTAGGTCTTGGAAATTATTTTACCAGGATCTTAGATCTACTCACAAGTATGTTGATTAACACCCTAAATATGAACTTCTAAAACGATGAAATAAACACATATAAAGTTTAGTAAACCTTACATTGGGTGCAGCGGAATAATATGACTCCTTCCGTTCAGATATCTAGCCCTTGATTCCTTTCTGTAGCAGAGCATTATCAATATCTGAACCTGGATCTCTTTCTCTGATTCTTTAGTGCTGAAACTCCTTCTTGCTGAAAGTCTTTCTTCACGATCTTCCTCACTATGATTGAGGTATCACTTGCTGTGTGTGGGCACTACTCTAACACTAAGAGGTTCGAAATTATTCAAGGAAGAAGAAGAGTATGAAGGTTGCGGCTAGGGTTTAGAAAGAGAAGGCTCAGGTTTTTCTCTGAAGGAAACCAGAAGTAAAAGTGTAAATTTCGTGAAAGGCTCAGTTTTTCTAAATTAAAAAGTAGAAAATTTAAGTGTGATTTTCCTGAAGCATTCACTATCTATTTATAGCATTCCACTAGGGTTAGGTTTGAATTATTTGGCATTTAAAATAATGAAAATATCAGAGGGAAAACCCTACAAAAGTTGCCGGCCATGCAATGTGGATTTGGGCCTCACTTTTTGCAATTTTGCAGTTTTATCTTTTCTGCATCTGATTTTCTCAAAAATGCCAATTTTCAAATTCAACCATTTAAATGTCAATTCTTATTATTTAATAACTATAAATAATTTTTAAATAATATTTTCATTTATCATATTTATTAATCGAACCATACAAAGTATCATAATTAACAAATATGCCCCTAAAATTCTTTCTTTACAATTTCGCCCTTACTTAGTGAAAAATTCACAAATAGACATAGTCTAATTTGAGAATTATAATTGATTAATCAAAACTAATTATATGAGTCTTACAAGCAATATTATCTCAACTAGTGCGGGGACCATGGGTCTATATAACCGAGCTTCCAATAAGTAGATCAAGAATTTATTACTAAAATTCACTAACTTATTAATTCTTCGTTGAACCCACGCATAGAACTTAGAATTGCACTCTCAGTATATAGAATGCTCTATATGTTCCACCATATAGACACATCAATAGTTATCCATTGTTATAATCCTAATTTGATCAATGATCCTCTATATGAATGATCTACACTATAAAGGGATTAGATTACCGTTACACCCTACAATGTATTTAATCCTTAAAACACTTAACCCCGTATAAATGATATTTCAGCTTATGTGAAATGAGATCTCCACAATTTATTTTCGTTTGGTCAAGCTCGAAGGAGATCATCCTTTACTTACTATTCGCCAGATAGAAGCTATAGATTCCATGTTTATGTTAGCGCTCCCACTCAATTGCACTACCGTGTTCCCAAAATGTACGTATCACCCTGACCTAAAAGTAGGCTTAACTAACAAATCAAAGAACACGAATAGCCTCTCGACATCGAGCCTAATCATAACAGGATTAAGATCATTAGATCTAGGATCAACTAGGCGATATTGACTTGAATAGATATTACGGTAAGTTTAATAAATCTAAGTTAAAGTTCAATATCGATCCCTTCCGATGCATACTCCATGCATCCAACCTGAGCTTTACTTTAACCAATGCTCTAGAAAGAACATAGCATTTCTCCAAATGCAAGTAAACTCTGTTGTAGATTATCATATCAGTAAAACCCTATGTCTGATAAATCTAGGAAACTTTATTCACATAGTCATGTTTACTTTCCAATTTGTTGACAGCACAATAAACAGGATCAAGTATGTGAAAAGGGTTTCAGATGAATTTATACATTATGTACACATAATTATGAAATAAATCATGTGAACCATGCAACATTAAATGTTATTTCTGATCTATATTATTAAGTAAATCTGATTATATTGAAATGAGTTTTATTTCGGGCATAAAACCCAACAAACTCCCACTTGCACTAATATAAAACAAAATGTGCATTTCAAATAATCTCAACACCTGTATATACAAATCAAGTGTAGTAGTAGTAAACTCCTCGTAATAGGATCTGAAAGGTTGAATTAACCACAACCTTTCCTCCACTATTACTCTTCCTTAATCACAAAATTATTGACAATGTGAAATTCCTCTCTATATGTCTACTCTCTTGGGATACTGGATTCTATACCTTTGGCAACTACTTCTTGGTTAATCAGGAAATAACACTAGTAGTTAAGGCAATTTGGAATGGTGCCAAAGATGTATAGAACTTTCCTTAGACTGAATAAGTACCTTTCCTGCAACTTTAACATTCAGTCCCTTTCTGGTAGACCTAGAGACTTTAGATAGGTTTTTGCACTTCTCCAAAATCACTATTCCACCCCTAGAGTAATCACCATCTTATCAGAAGGATTTTCTAGCACAAAGGCAAATTTCGAAATCTGATATGGTGTAGTCTAAGAGTTTTAAACACACCCTTATAGACTAACACATAGTTCCTCTTCTTTATCTTAAGATTTACTTGATTGTCTTCCAATATTCTTCTCCTGGATTAATCTGATACCTACTCATTACTCCCACTCAACAGCAAGTGTCTGGTCTAAGGCGTACAAAAGCATATATAAGACATCTCACTGTTGATTTAAGAATTCTTTCATGGCTTTATCTTTTCTGGAATAGTTGAGACTTTTCCTTAGATAAATAAAATATATGCCTAGAAGTCGAGAAGCTTCTATAGATTGCCATTAGAAAGAAAATGCTTCAGCATCTTACTAAAGTAAGTTGCTTGCATTAGAGTAAGTAATTGCCATGTATACCACAAGCCATAGGTTTAGATAAACTCAAACCGATAATACTAGGAACAGGAAGTTTTGTTAAGTCCATTGAATAGACTTATAAACGAAAATTTCCTTTTATGTCCTTGTAATAGAAAACTTAAGGTTACTCCATGTGAATGGATTAAACCATAGTTCTATTGGTTTTTCTTCTTAGTTTCTTATCTTGACAAACCATTACTTGTTTAAACTCACAATGGATTTTAATCACTAGTGTCTCCCCAGTCATAAGAAGGTGAGTTCCTAGAAACTCTCCCACTACGACAAGGTACCGTGAATTATGTCGAAGAAAACTAAATGATATTAACCTCTTTGGTTGTGGCAAGACAACAGAGGCAGTGGGATCATCGTATGTCAAATAAGATGATAGAACACTTTTGGAACCAAGAAATAAATATCTCCTTTATTTGCTACTTTATTTTCAAACTTAGTCATTATCTTAGAAAAGTAGTATTTATTTGAACAAACACTTTCTTATCTATTGACTATGGGATGGTCCACCTCTAATCACTTAGAATAGCTAACAAACCATGGTTAACAGTTCAAGCTTTTCTTAAGATTTTGATTAGGTCATCCATGAATCTAGTAATGATTTACATGAAGTATACAACCATTACATCATTCTAAAATTGTATTACCATAGAAGGATTTAGGCAACGACTAGTAACTAATCATCAATATGCACATCGAAATTTCTGGGGAGGTAAGTTTGGATATAATTCAAAAATCAATTTAATGATCTTTGAACTGCATATCTACTAACTATTTTTCCACCCGTATCAGTTCGCAAGATCTTTATTACTTACCTTAATGGTATTAACTATTGCTAGAAATTAATGAAATTTTTAAACATTTCAAATTTCTTTGCATAAGGTATAATCTAGAATTATCGTTTTAAGAATACAACGAAAAACTAATATCCACCCCTAAATGTACATCCATCTGCGAATGAGATGAACTACTTTCAGTGGATATAGGCATATTAACTCTTTGGAGAGATTGATCTTGTCAAATCCACTATGATCAACATACAAATGCCATAGATTAATAAAAAATGTGGTTGAGTCTTTTGATGACTTAGGTATAGTTACATCAAAGAGTTCTTAGAATAGTGCAAGTGGATCCTGGTCACAGAATACTAAACTCATATTCCATACAGTTTGAAACCATTAATAGAAGATGGATATTAAACACTTGAGAAAGTGTAACTGTATTGTATTCTGGAATTAGAAATATAAGAGAATTTCTGTTTGGATTCTAAAATTAAAGTCAAAGACTTAATTTATACCAATTAAAATGAGTAATTCTATCTTGGACCACCACTACTAATTTAACTCTAAGTCTGATTTGCCCTTACAAGTAGGAGATTTCTAAGATTGAGGATTTATATCAATTGGGAATAGAATTTTGGGCTTATAATCATATGCGTCATTTACTTTATTAAGAAAAAATATAATGACATTAAATGATATATAGACCATTCATCCAATGATATGTTATTGAGCTAATTCGAAATAAATAAGCTAAGAGGAATTAGGATAATTTCGTTGGTAAATAAGAATCCAACGATGCTTCGATTAGCGAAAGTCAAAGTAATCTTATTTATTCAATCTTCTTGTTTCATATTGTAAAAATACTAGTCTAAGGTGTCATCAATTGATGAACAGCTAGATGTTGCATATATAATATTTATCTTTCGAGATCTAACACTATTATGTATGTCTAATGGTTAAAATCCACTAGGGATTTATCTCATTAGATAAACAAACCAAGTTAGACCAACAATGAAGATTTGAAATTAAACTACAACTTAATAACAGAAAATAACATGGTTCAATATAAATTCATACACAATTCAGAAATTATTAAACATATAGCAAGTAGGAATGACAAGTGAAAATACTAAAACATACAATCCAAAATAATTTCCAAGGTTTTCAACAAACTGATATCAGTGTCCCGTTTAGGCAAGAGTCAAAGCTACCATCCATTGAATAGAGTTTTCAGCTCATCTAAAATGTTAATCATTCTAGTAACCTTTTCTTCGATCAAGATTGGAATTCAGCGTTGTCCCGTTTAGGCGAGAGTCAAGGCAATTCTATCTTATGAGCTTCCACCATTGTTTCATAATTTGCAAGTCAAATATGGTCGCCACCATTAGGGTGATCCATACCATATAAAACACTTACAAACTACTTATCTTTCGAGATTAAACAGTGCGAAATTGCTAATGAACGTTCCTCCATTAGGGAGGATTACTCACTAAAACAAACGCCATGTAAAACCAACAATGGAGATCGAATATCTTAATAATAAAGCTCATTATTTAAAGAGAGACGTATTTTATTTGATTCTCTTTATTTAATCTATTTATTTTAAATATATATTTATTTAATTAAAATTTCCAATTGAGAATGAAAAATTCTAAATATAAATTTTAATTTAATATTTATAAATTTTACTTAGATGGATATGAAAATAACATGAATTATTTCCATCTTAGTAATAATTTCCAATAAATATTTAGAAAAATATTCAATTTAAGTTGTTACAAAATTAATTTAAATTAATATACAACTCAAATTTAATTTTCTATAAATATAGCATTTCGAAAAATTAAAGTATTTAAGGATACAATTTTCGAAAATGCATGTTAAAATAAAAAATAAATCCTGGAAAAATTATTCTAATTTAATGTTGGCCCAAAATTAATTAATAAAATTAATTTACAACAAAAAATATAATTTTCCTATTTAATTAAATATATATAAGAAAAATTTCAAATATTTAAGTATGATGATGAAAATCAACATAAATATTAATTTTCTATTTAAGTAAATACACTAGAAAAATACTTCAAGCAAAAATATCACCTATCTAGATTTTCCTTTGACTAATTAATTAAATTTCTAATAAAATATATTTTACTTCATTTATTTTAATTAATCATTAAATGAAGAAATCATTGATTTAAGTTTGTCCAAAATTAAAATAAATAATTGACAACTTTAATCTATTTTTCAAATAAAATTTGAAATTCCAGCATTTGAGAAATGCAATTTCGAAACTTGATTAATAAAATAAGAAAAAATATATTATGAAAATTATTTAAATTTAAGTTGAAAAAATAAATTTCAACTTAAAATGATTTTCTATTTAATTAAATGTCATGAAAAAGAAATATTTAAGTATCATGATGAAAATCAACTTAGATATTTAATTTTAAATTTAATTAAATGTATTAAATTCAAGAAATAAATAATTAAGTGTAGAGAAGGCTTAATTATTAATCTCTAGTTTAATACTAGGAAAAATATACTTAAAATTAATTGTACCAAAATTAATTATATAAATAATTAATTTCACAATGTATAATATTTTCCTATTTAATATTAGAAATAATAAGTAGTCTAGAAATAACTATCTAGAAAATATCTTATTTGACTAAGTATCTATTCCACAAAATTTGAAAAAATATCTAATTTAAGTTGTATTAGAAAAAAAAAATCTAGAACTTAAATATTTTCAAATTTAAATTTAATTAAATATCAAAAATTAAGTTGTTACCACTTATTTTAAAAATATTCTATTTTAAGTTAATATTCGAAAAGATATCAACTTAAAAAATATCTAAAGAATCTTAATAACCAATTCTTAAAATTCCTCAACTTAATTTTGAAATTTTAAATCCAAAAGATATTCAGGTTTAAGTTGATTAGTTAGAGATAACTAAATGTCAACTTAAATAGGAATATTTAATGAGAAATTTAAATTAAGCTTCAGAAAGAATCTAGATGGTTATAATTCTATATTTAATTAAATACAAGAAAATACATATAGTTTAGCTTAGAATAAAATTCTTTAAACTATGATTTTCTTAAATTAATTTCAAAATAAATGAAATTAATTATGTTGCTAATCAATTTTATTAGGTTAAACTAGTTTAATTAACCTAGTACAGTTATTCAAATCAGGCAAATGGGCCTTCACAATTGGGGTAGTTCATGTGAGGAGGTGTTGGGTTTAGTATGTGGTACCCACTACTATGGCTCCCAACTCTCACACAAGGCCCAAAAGAGAGGAATTTAACCTTAAAATGAACAACTGTTATTAAACACATAGGCTGACACAAGCACACTTTGGATGGGTCCTATCATGTTGCTAGGTCATACACAGATGAAAGAAGATTGTAAATATACCTGTTACAAATTATTTACTTGACCAAGGGAGCCATGAGTTAAAATCAGATCATTGGATCTGTCAACAAGTTAACCATGGCTATTTGCAATCAAGCAATAATAGGTTTTGAAAACTTACAAACAAGCTAAAACACATACTCCTGCAACAAGGTTAGCTGGATAGTTGGATGTAGGATTTATTTAATTTTAAATAAATAATTTCGAAAAATAATTAATTAAATAAAAAAAATTATTTTCGAAAATTTAAAAAAAAAATTAAAATATTTCGAAATTTTAAAAAAAATATTTAAAATTAAACCTACAATTTTGAAAAATTAGGTTTCAACCAACCTAAATATCATTTCAAAATTTGCTAAAGATAAATAAATATCTTTTTTAGATTTTGAAAGTAATTTAAATAAATAAAATAACAAAATTTTAAAGTTAGCAAAATATCTTACATCTATTTAAAATTACATGATTATAGTTATCTTATTTTAAATTTAAATAAGGTCAAATTATTTTTTTGAAAAAAAAAATAATTTAAAAAATTTAATATCTGACCTTAAATTTAAAAATAAAATATGATATAATCAAATTTAAAAATAAGATAGATAATTAAGCAAAAAAAGATAGATATTTACTATTTTCAAATTCAAATTACACTAATATCATGAATTAAATTTAAAAAATATTAATTAAATTACTTATGATAATTGGAATTGAATTAGGAATAGTAAATGTATAAATACAGAACTACACAAAAAATCGGAAGTTAAATCCATGAAATAGCATGAAAAAACGAAGAAAAACGAAAAATTTGCAAGCTGTACGGACAGTATGCTGAGCATACATGTCCGCGCGCGCATGGGGGGTGTTTGGGCGTGAAAACTCGGCGCATGGGGAGGTTGCATGATTTCCGCGTGCGCACGAGGTGCAGCGACACCACCCCGATTTTTCGAAACTTCAAAAAATCATAACTAATTCAAATTAAATTGAAATTGAGTTCTGTAAAAAAAGTAACTTGCTTCATGTTTTCCATACTATCCAATAAAAATAATTCCAGAGACAGATATTCAATTATTTTTCACGAAAATTCACAAACATCAATCAATCATCAAATAACACTCAATACAACATGATACCATCCAAAACATCAAACAATCGTTTTAACGTCCAAATTTCTTGCAAGCAAATCAATTACCATGGCTCTGAGGCCAGTTTTTTCTGAATGAAAAGTCAGGAGAAAAGTGTGATTTTCCTGAAGCCTTCACTATCTATTTATAGCATTCCACTAGAATTAGGTTTGAATTATTTGGCATTTAAAATAATGAAAATATCAGAGGGAAAACCCTACAAAAGTGGTCGGCCATGCAATGTGGATTTGGGCCTCACTTTTTGCAATTTTGCAGTTTTATCTTTTCTGCATCTGATTTTCTCAAAAACGCAAATTTTCAAATTCAACAATTTAAATGTCAATTCTAATTATTTAATAACTATAAATAACTATTAAATAATATTGTCATTTATCATATTTATTAATTGAACCATACAAAGTATCATAATTAACAAATATGCCCCTAAAACTCTTTCTTTACAATTTCGCCCTTACTTAGTGAAAAATTCACAAATCGACAAAGTCTAATTTGAGAATTATAATTGATTAATCAAAACAAGTTATATGAGTCTTACAAGCAATATTATCTCAACTAGTACGGGGACCATGGGTCTATATAACCGAGCTTCCAATAAGTAGATCAAGAATTTATTACTAAAATTCACTAACTTATTAATTCTTCGTTGAACCCACGCATAGAACTTAGAATTGCACTCTCAGTATATAGAATGCTCTATATGTTCCACCATATAGACACATCAATAGTTATCCATTGTTATAATCCTAATTTGATCAATGATCCCCTATATGAATGATCTACACTATAAAGGGATTAGATTACCGTTACACCCTACAATGTATTTAATCCTTAAAACACTTAACCCCGTATAAATGATATTTTAACTTATGTGAAATGAGATCTCCACCATTTATTTTCGTTTGGTCAAGCTCGAAGGAGATCATCCTTTACTTACTATTCGCCAGATAGAAGCTAAAGATTCCATGTTTATGTTAGCGCTCCCACTCAATTGCACTACTGTGTTCCCAAAATGTACGTATCACCCTGACCTAAAAGTAGGCTTAACTAACAAATCAAAGAACACGAATAGCCTCTCGAGATCGAGCCTAATCATAACAGGATTAAGATCATTTGATCTAGGATCAACTAGGCGATATTGACTTGAATAGATATTACGGTAAGTTTAATAAATCTAAGTCAAAGTTCAATATCGGTCCCTTCCGATGCATACTCCATGCATCCAACCTGAGCTTTACTTTAACCAATGCTCTGGAAAGAACATAGCATTTCTCCAAATGCAAGTAAACTCTGTTGTAGATTATCATATCAGTAAAACCCTATGTCTGATAAATCTAGGAAACTTTATTCACATAGTCGTGTTTACTTTCCAATGTGTAGACAGCACAATAAACACGATCAAGTATGTGAAAAGGGTTTCAGATGAATTTATACATTATGTACACATAATCATGAAATAAATCATGTGAACCATGCAACATTAAATGTTATTTCTGATCTATATTAATAAGTAAATCTGATTATATTGAAATGAGTTTTATTTAGGGCATAAAACCCAACAGTAGGTTCGGGTTCGAGTCCTTCTCTCGGTTCGGGTTTAGGTCTCTTTCTGGGTTTTATCTGGGTTCGGGTTTTGGTTTATGTCCTTGTCCTAGTCCTAGTCCTAGTTCTGTTCTAGTTCCATTTGCGATTCTGAGTTCGAGTTTGGGTTTGAATTCGGGTCAGAGTTCGAGTCCTGGTCTGAGTTTGGGTTCTGGTCCCGATTTTAGTCTAGATCGAGATCAGGCTCCGGGTGTGGGTTCGCGTCCTTGGTCTTGGTCTAGGTTGGGTCCGTGTCCCATGTTCCAATCCCGATCTAAGTCTGGATTCAGTTCTTGGTCTAAGTCCTTGGTTCTAATCCTGGTCTGGGTTCGAGTTTGGGTCCTGGTCTGAGTCTAGCTTTGTGTCTAATTCTAGGTGTGGGTGCTTGAGTTCGGGTTCGAGTCTGTGTCCGGGTTTGTCTCCAGGTCTGGAACCCGATCTGGGTCTTGGTTCGGGTCCAGGTCCAAGTTCGGGTCCCGAGTGCGGTTCCAAGTTTGGGTGTTAGTCAGGATCTCGGTCCTAGATCTATGTCCAGAATTTCGATCCCAGTCTAGGTCTTGGTCCGAGTCGAGGTTCGTATCCGGATCCCTATCTAGGTCTAAGTTTGTGTTTCGGATCGAGTCCGGAATTTAGGTCCAGGTCCGCGTCTCAGTTCCGGTGTGGGTACATAACCGTGTCGGGGCCCGAGTTCCAGTCTCAGTTTGGGTCTGAGGCTATAGGTCTGTGTTCGGTTCTAAGTCTTGGTCCGGGTCCTGGTCACGGTCCTAGTCTTGTTCTAGAGTCCTGGTTTGGCGATTCTTGTTCAGGTTATAATTTTGGGTCCCATGTCTAGGTCTGGGTTCGGGTTTGGTTCTTTGTTTGGGTTCTGGTCCTAGTCCGAGTCCCAGATCTAGAAATTGACTACTGGTCTGTTCCAAGCCCCGTTACCCGAATCACGAGTCAAGATCTGGATAATTGTCATGGGTCTCGGTCTAGTTCTAGTTCAGGTCCCTGGTCCCATTTCTTAGTTTGGGTTCGGGATCGAGACTGGGGTGCAGTTCTAGGTCCCGACCCTGGTTCTTTGTCCCTAGTCTAGTTCCATGTTTGGGTCTGAGCTCAGGTTCGGGTTTGGGTCCCAAGTCCAGGTTTCGGTTGGGATCCAGGTCCAACTCCCAATTTGGGTCTAGGTCTGATTTGGAGTCCGGGTCCTGGTCTGGTTACAGTTCTGGAACTAGGTCCAGTTTCAGTTATGATTCCAAGTCCAAGTCCTAGTTCCAGTCCTGGTCAACTTCCGGTTTTGGTTCCAATTTTGGGTCATAGGGTACGGGTTCGGGTCCACTTTTGGGTTTGGGACTGGGTTCAGGTCCGGGTGTGGGTTCGGGTCCTTGTCAGGGTTCGGGTCAAGGGTTGGGTCCCAGATCCAGACACCGACTACGGGTTTTGTCCAAGCCCTGGGTCCTGATCCGGATCCCAATCTCGGGTTCCAGTCTGGTTCCATTTCTGGTGCCGCGCCACGAGCTGGGTCCTAGGTTCAAGTTCAGGTCTGGGTCGTGTACTAGGTCCCAGTCCTAGTTTTGTTTCCCAGGTCCCTATCCTGATTCTTGGTCCAGGTCCCGGTTATTGTGTGGGTTTGGGTCCCGGTCTAGGTTTGGGTTCGAGTCCTTGTCTCGGTTCGGGTTTATGTCTCTGTCTAGGTTTTGATCTGGGTTCCGGTTTGGGTTTAGGTCCTTGTCCTTGTCCTAGTCCTAGTTCGGTTCTAGTTCCATTTGCGATTGTGAGTTAAAGTTTGGGTTTGAGTTCGGGTCGGAGTTTAGGCGCCGGGTGTGGATTCGCGACCTGGCTCTTGGTCTAGGTTGGGTCCGAGTCCCAAGTTCCAATCCCGATCTGAGTCTGGATTTAGTTCTGGGTCTAAGTCCTTGGTTTTGATCCTTCTCTGGGTTCGAGTTTGGGTCTGATTCTAGGTATGGGTGTTTGAGTTCGGGTCCAAGTCTGTGTCTGGGTTTCTATCCAGGTCTGGACCCCGATCTGCGTCTAGGTTCGGGTCCAGGTCCATGTTTGGGTCCCGAGTGCAAGTCCAAGTTTGGGTCTGGGTCAGGATCTCGGTCCAGATCTAGGTCCAACATTTCAATCCCAGTCTGGATCTTTATCCAAGTTTGTGTTTAGGATCTCACTTTCGATATGGGTACACGACCGTGTCCGGACCCGAGTTCTAGTCTCAGTTTCGGTCTGAGGCTAGGTCTGTGTTCGGTTCTAGGTCTGGGTCTGGGTCATGGTCATGGTCCTCGTCTTGTTCTAGGGTCCTAGTTCGGCGATTCTTGTTCAGGTTCTGATTTTGGGTCCCAGGTCTAGGTCTGGGTTCGGGTTTGGTTCTTTGTCTGGGTTCTGGTCCTAGTCTGAGTCCCAGATCTAGACACTGACTACTGGTCTGTTCCAGGCCCCGTTACCCGAATCTTGAGTCAAGATCTAGATCACTTTCACAGGTCTTAGTTTGGTTCTATTTTAGGTCTCAGGTCCCATTTCTGAGTTAGGATTGGGGATCAAGACTGCGGTGCGGTTCTAGGTCCCGACCCTGGTTCTGTGTCCCTAGTCTGGCTCCTTATTTGGGTCTGAGTTGAGGTTTGGGTTCGGGTCCAGAGTCCAAGTTTGGGTTGGGATTCGGGTCTGGCTCCCAATTTGGGTCTAGGTCTGATTTGGAGTCTGGGACCTGGTCCGGTAACGGTTCTGGATCTATGTCCAATTTCAGTTATGATTCCAAGTCGAAGTCCTAGTTCCAGTCCCGGTCAACTTTTTGGTTCCAATTTTGGGTCAGAGGGTACGGGTTCGGGTCCACTATTGGGTTTGGGACTGGGTTCAGGTCCGGGTGTGGGTTCGTGTCCTTGTCAGGGTTCCGGTCCAGGGCTGGGTCCCAAATCCAGACACCGACTATGGGTTTTGTCCTAGCCCTGCGTCCAGATCCGGATCCCAATCTCGGGTCCCAGTTTTGTTCCATTTCTTGTGACCGGTCACGAGCTAGGTCCTAGGTTCAAGTTCGGGTCTGGGTCAGGTACTAGGTCCCGGTCCTCATTCTGTTTCCAGGGTCCCTATCCTGATTCTGGGTCCAGGTCCTGGTTATTTGTGGGTTTGGGTCCCGGTCTAGGTTCAGGTTTGACTCCTAGTCTCGGTTCGGGTTGAGGTCTCTGTTTCAGTTTTGATCTGGGTTCAGGTTTGGGTTTAGGCCTTGTCCTGGTCCTAGTCCTAGTTCAGTTCTAGTTCCATTTGCGATTTCGAGTTCTAGTTTGGGTTTGAGTTCGGGTCGGAGTTCGAGTCCTAGTCTGAGTTATGGTTCGGGTCCGAATTTCAGTCTAGGTCCAGATCATGTTCCGGGTGTGGGTTCGCGTCCTGGGTTTTGGTCTAGGTTTGGTCCGAGTCCCAACTTCCAAACCTGATCTGAGTCTAGATTCAGTTCTGGGTCTAAGTCCTTGGTTATGATCCTGGTCTGTGTTCGATTTTGGGTCCGGGTCCGGGTCTAGCTTTGGGTCTGATTCAAGGTGTGGGTGTTTGAGTTTGGGTCCGAGTCTGTATTTGGGTTTGTGTCTAGGTCTTGACCCCGATCTGAGTCTAGGTTCGTGTCCAGGTCCAAGTTCGGGTCTTGAGTGCGGGTCCAATATTGGGTCTGAGTCAGGATCTCGGTCCAAATCTAGGTCTAGTATTTCCATCCCTGTTTGGGTCTTGGTCCGAGTCCAGGTTCGTATGCGGACCCCTATCTAGGTCCAAGTTTGTGTTTGGGATCGGGTCCCAGATTTATGTCCTGGTCCGAGTCTCTGTTCCGGTATGTGTACACGACCGTGTCCGGGCACGTGTTCCACTCTCAGTTTGGGTATGAGGCTAGGTCTATGTTCGGTTCTAGGTCTGGGTCTAGGGTCCTTGTTCTGCGATTCTTGTTCAGGTTCTAATTTTGGGTCCCAGGTCTAAGCCTGGGTTCGAGTTTGGTTCTTCGTCTGGGTTCTGGTCCTAGTCTGAGTCCTAGATCTAGACACCGACGACTGGTCTGTTCAAGGCCCCGTTACCCGAATCCCGAGTCAAGATCTGGATCACTATCACGGGTCTCGATCTAGTTCTGGTTCAGGTCCCAGGTCCCATTTCTGAGTTTGGGTTCGGGATCGAGACTGGGGTGCGGTTCTAGGTTTGGCTCCCAATTCGTGTCTAGGTCTGATTTGGAGTCCAGGTCCTTGTCCGTTTACGGTTTTGGATCTAGGTCTATTGTGGACATTGTCCCACATAGAATAAATGGTAGAGAAGTGAGCCATATATAAGAACATGGGCTACTCCACTCATTGCAAATTGGTTTTGAGATGGAACCCCATGATTCTCAACATGGTATTAGACCCATATCCCTTGCGGGCAAGTGATCATATCCGATCTTAACGTATACAGATAGTGACCATGTCCACTCTGATACGGTTCAAGATTAGTGAGCAAAAAATAGCCACCATCTTGAGGGGGAATATTGTGGACAATGTCCCACATAGAATAAATGGTAGAGAAGTGAGCCATATATAAGAAAATGGGCTACTCCACTCATTGGCAATTGATTTTGAGATGGAACCTCATGATTCTCAAAAAGGTCCGATTTCAGTTATGATTCCAAGTCCAACTCCTAGTTCATGTCCCGGTCAACTTCCGGTTTTGGTTACAAATTTTGGGTCACAGGGTATGGGTTCAGGTCCACTTTTGGGTTTGGGACTGGGTTCAGGTCTGGGTGTGGGTTCGAGTCCTTGTCAGCGTTGAGTCCAGGGCTGGGTCCCAAATCCAGACACCGACTACAGGTTTTGTCCAAGCCTTGGATCAAGATCCGGATCCCAATCTTGGGTCTCAGTCTGGTTCCATTTCTGGTGCCGGGTCATGAGCTGGGTCTTAGGTTCAAGTTTGGGTCTGGGTCGGGTACTAGGTCCCGGTCCTAGTTCTGTTTCCCAGGTCCCTATCCTGATTCTTGGTCCAGGTTCCGATTATTGGGTGGGTTTGGGTCCCGGTCTAGGTTCGGGTTAGAGTCCTAGTCTAGGTTCGGGTTTAGGTCTCTGTCTGGGTTTTGATCTGGGTTCGGGTTTTGGTTTAGGTCCTTGTCCTGGTCCAAGTCCTAGTTCGGTTCATGTTCCATTTGCGATTCTGAGTTCGAGTTTGGGTTTGAGTTTGGGTGGGAGTTTGAGTCCTGGTTTGAGTTTGGGTTCGGGTCCGGATTTAAGTCTAGTTCCAGATGAGGCTCCGGGTGTGGGTTCGTGTCCCAAGTTCCAATCCCGATCTGAGTCTGGATTTAGTTCTGGGTTCGAGTTTGGGTTCGGGTCCTGGTCTAGCTTTGGGTCTGATTCTAGGTGTGGGTGTTTGAGTTCCGGTTCGAGTCTGTGTTCGGGTTTGTGTCTAGGTCTGGACCCCGATCTGGGTCTAGGTTCGGGTCTAGGTCCAAGTTCGGGTCCAAAGTGCGGGTCCAAGTTTGGGTCTAAGTCAGGATCTCGGTCCAGATCTAGGACAAGCATTTTGATCCCAGTCAGGGTCTTCGTCCTAGTCCAGGTTCGTATCTAGATCCCTATCTAAGTCCAAGTCTGTGTTTGGGATCGAGTCCCAGATTTAGGTCCAGGTCCGGGTCTCAGTTTCGGTCTGGGTACACGACTATGTCCAGGCACGAGTACCAGTCTCATTTTGGGTCTGAGGCTAGGTCTGTGTTCGGTTCTAGGTCTGGGTCCGGGTCAGGGTCTTGGTCACAATCCTAGTCTTGTTCTAGGGTCCTCGTTCGACGATTCTTATTCAGGTTCTAATTTTGGATCCCAGGTCTAGGTCTAGGTTCGGGTTTAGTTCTTCGTCTTGGTTCTGTTCTTATTCTGAGTCCTAGATCTAGACACCGGCTACTATTCTGTTCCAGGCCCCGTTACCTGAATCCCCAGTCAAGATCTGAATCACTGTCACGGGTCTCGGTCTAGTTCTGGTTCAGGTCCCAGGTCCCATTTCTGAGTATTGGTTCGGGATCGAGATTGGAGTGCAGTTCTATGTCTTGACCCTGGTATCGTGTCCCTAGTCTGGTTCCATGTTTTGGTCTGAGTTCAGGTTCGTGTTCGAGTCCCGAGTCCAGGTTTTGGTTGGGATCCGGGTGCGGCTCCCAATTCGGGTCTAGGTCTGATTTGTAGTCCGGGTCCTTGTCCGGTTACGGTTCTCGATCTAGGTCCAGTTTCAGTTTTGATTCCAAGTCCAAAACCTCGTTCCAGTCCTGGTCAACTTCTGGTTTTGGTTCCAATTTTTGGTCGCAGGGTACGGGTTTGGGTCCACTTTTGGGTTTGGGACTGGGTTCAGGGCCGTGTGTGGGTTCGGGTCCTTATCAGGCTTCGTGTCAGGGGCTAGGTCCCAAATAATGACACCGACTAAGGGTTTTGTCCAAGCCCTGGATCAAGATCCGAATCCAATCTCGGGTGCCATTCTAGTTCCATTTCTAGTGCCAGGTCATGAGCTGGGTCCTATGTTCAAGTTCGGGTCTGGGTCGTATACTATGTCCCGGTCCTAGTTCTGTTTCCCAGGTCTCTATCATGATTCTTGGTCCATGTCCCGATTATTGTGTGGGTTTTTATCCCGGTCTAGGTTCCGGTTCGAGTCCTAGTCTCAGTTCGGGTTTAGGTCTTTGTCGGGGTTTTGATCTAGGTTCGGGTTTGGGTTTAAGTCCTCGCTGTAGTCCTAGTCCTAGTTCGGTTCTAGTTCCATTTGCGATTCTGATTCGAGTTTGGGTTTGAGTTCGGGTCGTAGTTTGAGTCCTTGTTTTAGTTTGGGTTTGGGTCCGGATTTTAGCCTAGGTCTAGATCAGGCTCTGGGTGTGGGTTCGCGTCCTGGGTCTTGGTCTAGGTTGGGTCCGAGTCCCAAGTTCCAATCCCATCTGAGTCTGGATTTAGTTATGGATCTAAGTCCCTTGTTCTGATCCTTGTCTGGGTTCGAGTTTGGGTTCGGGTCTTGGTCTAGCTTTTGGTTTGATTTTGGACAGGATCTCGGTTTATATCAAGGTCCAGCATTTCGATCCCACTCTGGGTCTTGGTCCGAGTCGAGGTTCCTATCCGGATCCCTATCTAGGTCCAAGTTTGTGTTTTCGATGGGGTCGCGGATTTAGGTCCAGGTCTGCGCCTCAGTTGCGGTTTGGGTACACGACCGTGAGTGGGCACGAGTTCCTGTCCAATGTTGGGTCTGAGTCTAGGTCTGTGCTCGGTTCTAGGTCTGGGTTCGGGTCCTGGTCACGGTCCTAGTCTTGTTCTAGGGTCCTGGTTCGTCGATTCTTGTTCAGGTTCTAATTTTGGGTCCCAGGTCTAGGTCTGGGTTCAGGTTTGGTTCTTTGTCTGGGTTCTGGTCCTAGTCTGACTCCCAGATCAAGACACTGACTACTGGTCTGTTCTAGGCCCCGTTACCCGAATCCCGAGTCAAGATTTGGATCACTGTCAAGAGTCTCGGTCTGGTTCTGGTTCAGGTCCCATGTCCCATTTCTAAGGTTGGGTTTGGGATCGAGACTCAAGTGTGGTTCTAGTCTGGTTCCATGTTTGGGTCTGAGTTTAGGTTTGGGTTCGGGCCCCGAGTCTGGGTTTGGATTGGGATCCGGGTCCTGCTCCCAATTCGGGTCTAGGTTTGATTTTGAGTCCGAGTCCTGGTCTGGTTACGGTTCTGGATGTAGGTCCAATTTCAGTTATGATTCCAAGTGCAAGTCCAAGTTCCAGTCCCGGTCAACTTCAAGTTTTTGTTCTAATTTTGGGTCACAGGATACGGGTTCGGGTCCACTTTTGGGTTTGGGACTGGGTTCAGGTTCGGCAGTGGATTCAGGTCCTTGTCACGGTTCGCGTCCAGGACAGGGTCCCAAATCCAGACACCGACTACGGGTTTTGTCCAAGCCTTAGATCCAGATTCGGATCCTAATCTCTGGTCCCTGTTTGGTTCCATTTCTCGTGTCGGGTCACGAGCTGGGTCCTAGGTTCAAGTTCGGGTTTGGGTCGCGTACTAGGTCACGGTCCTAGTTCTGTTTCCCAGGTCCCTATCCTGATTCTGAGTCCAGGTCTCGGTTATTGTGTTGATTTGGGTCCCGGTGTATGCTTGGCTTCGAGTCCTAGTCTCGGTTCGGGTTTAGGTCTCTGTTTGGGTTTTGATCTCGGTTCGGGTTTGGGTTCAGGTGCTTGCCCTGGTCCTAGTCCGATTTCGGTTTTAAAACCATTTGCGATTTGGAGTTTGAGTTTGGGTTTGAGTTCAGGTCGGAGTTCGAGTCCTGGTCTGAGTTTGGGTTCGGGTCTGGATTTCAGTCTATGTCCAGATCAGGCCCCGAGTGTGGGTTCGCGTCTTGGGTCTTGGTCTAGGTTTGGTCCGAGTCCCAAGTTCCAATCCGATCTGAGTCTGTATGAAGTCCTTGGTTCTGATCCTTGTCTGGGTTCGAGTTTGGGTCCAGGTCCGAGTCTGGCTTTGTCTCTGATTCTAGGTTTGGGTGTTTGAGTTCGGGTTCGAGTCTGTGTCTGGGTTTGTGTCTAGGTCTGGACCCCGATCTGGGTCTAGGTTCGGATCCAGGTCCAAGTTTGGGTGCCGAGTGCGGGTCCGAGTGCGGGTCCGAGTTTGGGTCTGGGTTAGGATCTCGGTCCAGTTCTAGGTCCAGCATTTCGATCTCAGTTGGGGACTTTGTCCGAGTCCAGGTTCGTATCCGGATCCCTATCTAGGCCCAAGTCTTTGTTTGGGATCGGGTACCAGATTTAGGTCCAGGTCCGCGTCTCAGCTCCAGTCTGGGTACACGACCGTGTCCGGGCTTGAGTTCCAGTCTCAGTTTAGGTCTGACGCTAGGTCTCTCTTCGGTTCTAGGTCTGGGTCCGGGTAGTGGTCACGGTCCTAGTCTTGTTCTAGGGTCCTAGTTCAGCGATTCTTGTTCAGGTTCTAATTTTGGGTCCAGGTCTAAGTCTGCGTTTGGGTTTTGTTCTTCGCCTTGGTTCTGGTCCTAGTCTGCGTCCCAGATCTGGACACCGACTACTTGTCTGTTCCAGGCCCCGTTACCCAAATCCCGAGTCAATATCTGGATCAGTTTCATGGGTCTCGGTCTGGTTCTGGTTCCGGTCCCAGGTCCCATTTCTGAGTTTGGGTTCGGGATCGAGACTGGGGTGCGATTCTAGGTCCCTACCTTGGTTGTGTATCCCTAGCCTAGTTCCATGTTTCGGTTCGCGTCCCATGTATAGGTTTTGGTTGGGATCCCAGTTTGGCTCGCAATTCGGGTGTAGGTCTGATTTGGAGTCTGGGTCCTAGTCCGGTTACGGTTATGGATCTACGTCTAATTTCAGTTATGATTCCAAGTCCAAGTTCTAGTCCCAGTCCCGGTCAACTTCCGGTTTTCGTTCCCATTTTGGGTCACACGGTAGGGTTCAGGTCCACTTTTGGGTTTGGGACTGGGTTTAGGTCCGGGTGTGGGTTCGGGTCCTTGTTAGGGTTCGAGTCAAGGGCTGGGTCCCAAATCCAGACACCGACTACTTGTTTTGTCCAAGCCCTGGGTCCAGATCCGAATCCCAATCTCAGGTCCCAGTCTGGTTCCATTTCTGGTGCCGCGTCACGAGCTGGGTCCTAGGTCCAAGTTCGGGTATGGGTCGGGTACTAGGTCCAGGTCCTAGTTATTGTGTGGGTTTGGGTCCCGGTCTAGGTTTGGGTTCAAGTCCTAGTCTCGGTTCGGGTTTAGGTCTCTGTCTGGGTTTTTATCTGGGGTCGGGTTTTGGTTTAGGTCCTGGTCCTGGTCCTGGTGCTAGTCCTAGTTCGGTTCTAGTTCCATTTGCGATTCTGAGTTCGAGTTAGGGTTTGAGTTCAGGTGGGAGTTCGAGTCCTGGTCTGAGTTTGGGTTCGGGTCCGGATTTAAGTCTAGGTCCAAATCAGGCTCCGGGTGTGGGTTCGCATCCTGGGTCTTGGTCTAGGTTTTGTCCGAGTCCTAAGTTCCAATCTCGATCTGAGTCTGGATTCAGTTCTTGGTCTAAGTCCTTGGTTCTGATCCTGGTCTGGGTTCGAGTTTGGGTCCGGGTCTGAGTCTAGCTCTATGTCTGATTCTAGGTGTTGGTGTTTGAGTTCAGCTCTGAGTCTATGTCCAGGTTTGTGTACAGGTCTAGACCCCGATCTGGGTCTAGGTTCGAGTCCAGGTCCAAGTTTTTAACACGCGTGCGGGTCCAAGTTTGGGTCTGGGTCAGGATCTGGGTACAGATCTAGGTGCAGCATTTCGATCCTAGTCTGGGTCTTGGTCTGAGTCCAGGTTCGTATCCGGATCCCTATCTAGGTCCAAGTCTGTGTTTGGGATCAGGTCCCAGATTTAGGATCAGGTCCGCGTCTCAGTTCCCGTCTGGGTACACGACCTTGTCCGGGCCCGAGCTCCAGTCTCAGTTTGGGTCTGAGGCTAGGTCTGGGTTCGGGTCCTAGTCGTGGCCCTAGTCTTTTTCTAGGGTCCTAGTTAGGCGATTCTTGTTCAGGTTCTAATTTTGGGTCCCAGGTCTTGGTCTGGGTTCGGGTTTGGTTCTTCGTCTGCGTTTCGGTCCTAGTTTGAGTCCCAGATCTAGACACGAACTATTGGTCTGTTCCAGGCCCCGTCACCCGAATCCCGAGTCAAGATCTGGATCACTGTCACGGGTCTCGGTCTTGTTCTGGTTCAGGTCCCAGGTCAAATTTCTGAGTTTGGGTTTGGGATCGAGGCTGTGGTGCGGTTCTAAGTCCCGATACTTGTTCTGTGTCCCTAGTCTTATTCCATGTTTGGGTCTGAGTTCAGGTTCGTGTTCGGGTCCCGAGTCCAGGTTTTGGTTGGGATCCGGGTGCGGCTCCCAATTCGGGTCTAGGTCCGATTTGGAGTCCGGGTCCTTGTCCGGTTACAGTTATCGATCTTTGTCCAATTTCAGTTTTGATTCCAAGTCCAAAACCTCGTTCCAGTCCCGGTCAACTTCCGGTTTTGGTTCCAATTTTGGGTCACAGGGTACAGGTTCAGGTCCACTTTTGGGTTTTGGACTGGGTTCAAGTCCGGGTGTGGGTTCGGGTCCTTGTTAGGGTTCGAGTCCAGGGTTTGGTCCCAAATCTAAACACCGACTACGGGTTTTGTCCAAGCCCTGGGTCCAGATCCGGATCCCAATCTCGTGTCCCCGTCTGGTTCCATTTCTGGTGCCGGGTCACGAGCTGGGTCCTAGGTTCAAGTTCGGGTCTGGGTTGGGTAGGTCCTAGTTCTGTCTCCCAGATCCCTCTCCTGATTCTGGGTCCACGTCCCGGTTATTGTGTGGGTTAGGGTCCCGGTCGAGGTTCAAGTTTCAGTCCTATTCTCGGTTCGGGTTTAGGTCTCTATCTGGGTTTTGATCTGAGTTTGGGTTTGGGTTTAGGTCCTTGTCCTGGTCCTAGTCCTAGCTTGGTTCTAGTTCCATTTGCGATTCTGAGTTTGAGTTTGGGTTCAAGTTCGGGTCGGAGTTCGTGTCTTGGTCTGAGTTAGGGTTCGTGTCCGGATTTCAGTCTAGGTCCAGATCAGGCGCTGGGTGTGCGTTCACATCCAGGGTCCTTGTCTAGGTTTGATCCGAGTCCCAAGTTCCAATCCCGATCTGAGTGTGGATTCACTTCTGGGTATAAGTCCTTGGTTTTGTTCCTGGTCTGGGTTCGACTTTGGGTCCGGGTCCTAGTCTATCTTTGGGTCTGATTCTAGGTGTGGGTGTTTGAGTTCGGGTCTGAGTCTGTGTCCGGGTTTGTGTCTAGGTCTGGACCCCGATTTGGGTCTAGGTTCGGGTCCAAGTCCAAGTTTGGGTCCCGAGTGTACGTCCAAGTTTGGGTCTGGGTCAAGATCTCGGTCCAGATCTAGGTCCAGCATTTCCATCCCTGTCTGGGTCTTGGTCCGAGTCTAGGTTCGTATCCGGATGCCTATCTAGGTCCAAGCCTATGTTTGGGATCGACTTCCAGATTTTGGTCCAGGTCCGG
Organism: Cannabis sativa; assembly: GCF_029168945.1. Lineage (NCBI taxonomy): Eukaryota > Viridiplantae > Streptophyta > Magnoliopsida > Rosales > Cannabaceae > Cannabis > Cannabis sativa. Next base: position 26,778,489 of record NC_083607.1, on the reverse strand, counting down.
GTCTCAATTCCGGTCTGGGTACACGACCGTGTCTGGGCCCGAGTTCGAGTCTCAGTTTGGGTCTGAAGCTAGGTCTGTGTTCAGTTCTAGGTCTGGGTCTTGGTCCTGGTCACGGTCCTAGTCTTGTTGTAGGGTCCTGGTTTGGCGATTCTTGCTCAGGTTCTAATTTTGGGTCCCAGGTCTAGGTCTGGGTTTGGGTTTTGTTCTTCGTCTGGGTTGTGGTCCTAGTCTGAGTCCCAGATCTAGACACCGACTACTGGTCTGTTCCAGGCAGCGTTACCCGAAACCCGAGTCAAGATTTGGATCTTTGTCACGGGTCTCGGTCTGGTTCTTGTTTAGGTCCCCGGTGCCATTACTGAGTTTTGGTTCGGGATCAAAACTAGGGTGCGGTTCTAACTCCCGATCCTGGTTCTGTGTCCCTAGTCTCGTTCCATGTTTGTGTTTAAGTTCAGGTTTGGGTTCGGGTCCCGAGTCCAAGTTTTGGTTGGGATCCGGGTCTAGCTCCCAATTCAGGTCTAGGTCTTATTTTTACTCCGGGTCCTGGTACGATTACGGTTCTGGATCTAGGTCCAATTTCAGTTATGGTTCCAAGTCAAAGTCCTAGTTCCTGTCCAGGTCAACTTTCCGTTTTGCTTCCAATTTTGGGTCACAGGGTACGGGTTCGGGTCCACTTTTGGGTTTGGGACTGGGTTCAGGTCCGGGTGTGGGTTTGGGTCCTTGTCAGGGTTCAGGTCAAGGGCTGGTTCCTAAATCCAAGCACCGACTACGGGTTGTTTCCAAGCCCTAGGTCTAGATTCGGATCCTACTTTCGGGTCTGTAGTCTAGTTCCATTTCTGGTGCCGAGTCACGAGCTGGGTCCTATGTTCAAGTTTGGGTCTGGGTCGGCTACTAGGTCCCGGTCCTAGTTCTGTGTCCCTGGTCCGTATCCTGATTCTGGGTCCAGGTCCCAGTTTTTGTGTGGGTTTGGGTCCCGGTCTAGGTTTGGGTTCGAGTCCTAGTCTCGGTTAGGGTTTAGGTCTCTATCTGGATTTTTATCTGGGTTCGAGTTTTTGTTTAGGTCCTGTTCCTTGTCCTAGTTCTAGTTCGGTTCTAGTTCCATTTGCGATTTTGAGTTCGAGTTTGGCTTTGAGTTTGGGTCGGAGTTCAAGTCCTGCTTTGAGTTTGTGTTCGAGTCTAGATTTCAGTCTAGGTCCAGATCAGGCTTCGGGTGTGGGTTCGCTTCCTGGGTCTTAGTCTAGGTTGGGTCCGAGTTCCAAGTTCCAATCCTCATCTGAGTTTGGAGTTAGTTCTGGGTCTAAGTCCTTGGTTCTGATCCTTGTCTGGGTTCCAGTTAGAGTCCGGGTCCTGGTCTATCTTTGGGTTTGATTCTAGGTGCGGGTGTTTGAGTTCGGGTCCGAGTATGTGTCCGGGTTTGTGTCCAGGTCTGGACCCTGATCTGGGTCTAAGTTCGGGTCCAAGTCCAAGTTCGGGTCCCGAGTGCGGGTCCATGTTTGGGTCTGGGTTAGGATCTCGGTGAAGATCTAGGTCAAGCATTTCGATCCCAGTCTGGGTCTTGGTCCGAGTCTAGGTTCGTATCCAGATCCCTATCTAGGTGCAAGTCTGTGTTTGGGATCGGGTCCCAGATTTAGAGCCAGGTCCGCGTCTCAGTTCTGGTCTGGGTACACCACTGCGTCCGGGCCCGAGTTCTAGTCTTAGTTTCGCTTAATATGTTTAGATAAACTCAAACCTATAATACTAGGAACAAGAAGTTTTGTTAAGTCCATTGGATAGACTTATAAACGAAAATTTCCTTTTATGTCCTTGTAATAGAAAACTTTAGGTTACTCCATGTGAATGCATTAGACTATAGTTCTTTTGGCTTTCTTCTTAATTTCTTATCTTGACAATCCATAATTACTTGTTTAAACTCACAATGGATTTTAATCACTAGTGTCTCCCAAGTCATAAGAAGGTGAGTTCCTAGATAACTCTCCCACTACGACAAGGTACCGTGAATTATGTCTAAGAAAACTAAATGGTATTGACCTCTTTGATTGTGACAAGACAACAGAGGCAGTGGGATCATCATATGTCAAATAAGATGATAGAATACTTTTGGAATCAAGAATTAAATATCTCCTTTATTTTTCTGACTTAGTCATTATCTTAGAAAAGTAGTATTTGTTTAAATAAATACTTTCTTATCCATTGACTATGGAATGGTCCAACCCTAATCACTTAGAATAGCTAACAAACCATGGTTAACAGTTCTAGCTTTTCTTAAGATTTTGATTAGGTCATCCATGAATCTAGTAATGATTTTCATTATGAAATTGTATTACCATAGACGGAATTAGGCAACGACTAGTAACTAATCATCAATATGCAACTTGAAATTTCTGGTGAGGTAAGTTTGGATATAATTCAAAATCAATTTAATGATCTTTGAACTGCATAACTACTAACTATTTTTCCACCCCTATCAGTTCGCAAGATCTTTAACCACTTACCTTAATGGTGTTTCACCATTGCTAGAAATTAATGAAATTTTTCAAACATTTAAAATTTCTTTGCATAAGGTATAATCTAGAGTGATCGTTTTAAGAATACAACGAAAAACTCATATCCACCCCTGAATGTGCATCCATCTGCGAATGAGATGAACTACTTTCAGTGGATAGAGGCATATTAACTCTTTGCAGAGATTGATCTTGTCAAAACCACTATGAACAAGATACAAATGCCATAGATTAAAAAAAATATGGTTGCGTCGTTTTGATGACTTAGGTTTAGTTACATCAAAGAGTTCTTAGAATACTGCAAGTGGATCCTGGTCACAGAATACTAAACTCATATTCCATACAGTTTGAATCCATTAATAGAAGATGGATATTAAACACTTGAGAAAGTGTAACTGTATTGTATTCTGGAATTAGAAATATAAGAAAATTTCTATTTGGAATCTAAAATTAAAGTCAAAGAATTAAATTTATACCAAATATTATGAGTAATTCTATCTTGGACCACCACTACTAATTTAACTCTAAGTCTAATTTGCCCATACAATAGGAGATTTCTAAGATTGAGGATTTATATCAATTGGGAATAAAATTTCGGGATTATAATCATATGCGTCATTTAATTTCTTAAGAGAAAATACAGAATGACATGAAATGATTTATAGACCATTCATCCAATGATATGTTATTGAGCTAATTCGAAATGAATATGCTAAGAGGAATTAAAATAATTTTGCTTATAAATAAGAATCCAACGATGCTTCGATTAGCGAAAGTCAAAGTAATCTTATTATACAATCTTCTTGTTTCATATCGTAAAAATACTAGTCTAAGGTGTCATCAATTGATGAACAGCTAGATGTCGCATATACAATATTTATCTTTCGAGATCTAACACTATTATGTATGTCTAATGGTGAAAATCCACTAGGGATTTATCTCATTAGATAAACAAACCAAGTTAGACCAACAATGAAGATTCGAAATTAAACTACAACTTAATAACAGAAAATAACATGGTTCAATATAAATTCATACACAATTCAGAAATTATTAAACATATAGCAAGTAGGAATGATAAGTGAAAATACTAAAACATACAATCCTAAATAATTTCCAAGGTTTTTCAACAAACTGATACCAGTGTCCCGTTTAGGCGAGAGTCAAAGCTATCATTCATTGAATACAGTTGTCAGCTCATCTAAAATGTTAGCCATTCTAGCAACCTTTTATTGGATCAAGATTGGAATTCAGCGTTGTCCAGTTTAGGCGAAAGTCAAGGCAATTCTATCTAATGAGCTTCCACCGTTGTTTCGCAATTTGCAAGTCAAATATGGTCGCCACCATCAGGGTGATCCATACCATATAAAACACTTACAAACTACTTATCTTTCGAGATTAAACGGTGCGAAATTGCTAATGAACGTTCCTCCATTAGGGAGGATTACTCACTAAAACAAACGCGATGTAAAACCAACAATGGAGATCGAATATCTTAATAATAAAGCTCATTATTTAAAGAGAGTTGTACTTTCTTTGATTCTCTTTATTTAATCTATTTATTTTAAATATATATTTATTTAATTAAAATTTCCAATTTAGAATGAAAAATTCTAAATATAAATTTTAATTTAATATTTATAAATTTTACTTAGATGGATATGAAAATAACATGAATTATGTCCATCTTAGTAATAATTTCCAATAAATATTTAGAAAAATATTCAATTTAAGTTGTTACAAAATTAATTTAAATTAATTTACAACTCAAATTTAATTTTCTATAAATATATATTGCATTTCGAAAAATTAAAGTATTCAAGGATACAATTTTCGAAAATGCATGTTAAAATAAAAAATTAATCCTGGAAAAATTATTCTAATTTAATGTTCGCCCAAAATTAATTGATAAAATTAATTTACAACAAAAAAAAAAATAATTTTCCTATTTAATTAAATATATATAAGAAAAATTTCAAATATTTAAGTATGATGATGAAAATCAACTTAAATATTAATTTTCTATTTAATTAAATACACTAGAAAAATACTTCAAGTAAAAATATAACCTATCTAGATTTTCCTTTGACTAATTAATTAAATTTCTAATAAAATATATTTTACTTCATTTATTTCAATTAATCATTAAATGAAAAAATCATTGATTTAAGTTGGTCCAAAATTAAAATAAATAATTTACAACTTTAATCTATTTTTCAAATAAAATTCGAAATTCCAGCATTTAAGAAATGCAATTTCAAAATTTGATTAATAAAATAAAGAAAAAATATAATTTGAAAATTATTTAAATTTAGTTGAAAAAATAAATTTCAACTAAAAATAATTTTTCTATTAAGTGTCATGAAAAAGAAATATTTAAGTATCATGATGAAAATCAACTTAGATATTTAATTTTCAAATTAATTAAATGTATTAAATTCAAGAAATAAATAATTAAATGTAGAGAAGGCTTAATTATTGATCTCTAGTTTAATAGTAGGAAAAATATACTTAAAATAAATTGTACCAAAATTAATTATATAAATAATTAATTTCACAATGTATAATATGTTCCTATTTAATATTAGAAATAATAAGTAGTCTAGAAATAACTATCTAGAAAATATCTTATTTCACTAAGTATCTTTTCCGCAAAATTTAAAAAAATATCTAATTTAAGTTGTATTAGAAAAAAAAAATTTAGAACTTAAATATTTTCAAATTTGAATTTAATTAAATATCAAAAATTAAGTTGTAACCACTTAATTTGAAAATATTCCATTTTAAGTTAATATTCGAAAAGATATCAACTTAAAAAATATCTAAAATATTCCATTTTAAGTTAATATTCGAAAAGATATTAACTTAAAAAATATCTAAAGAATCTTAATAACCAATGTCTAAAATTCCTCAACTTAATTTTGAAATTGTAAATCCAAAAGATAATCAGATTTAAGCTGGTTAGTTATAGATAACTAAATGTCAACTTAAATAGGAATATTTAATGAAAAATTTAAATGAAGCTTGAGAAAAAATCTAGATGGTTATAATTCTATATTTAATTAAATAGAAGAAAATACATATAGTTTAGCTTAGAATATAAAATTCTTTAAACTATGGTTTTCTTAAATTAATTTCAAAATAAATGAAATTAATTATGTTGCTAATCAATTTTATTAAGTTAAACTAGTTTAATTAACCTAGTACAGTTATTCAAATCAGGCAAATGGGCCTTCACAATTGGGGTGGTTCATGTGAGGGGGTGTTGGGTTCAGTATGTCGTACCCACTACTATGGCTACCAACTCTCACACAAGGCCCAAAAGAGAAGAATTTAACCATAAAATGAACAACGGTTATTAATTGAATAGACCCAAAAACTAAATGGGCCTAAATAAAATTTATCAAGAACTATGATATTTTATTTAGCAAGAACAACCTATATGCATCTATAATGAAATTAAACACATAGGCTCACATAGGCACACAATTTGGATGGATCCTATCATGTTGCTAGGTCATACACAGATGAAAGAAGATTGTAAATATACCTGTTACAAATTATTTACTTGACCAAGGGAGCCATGAGTTAAAATCAAATCATTGGATCTGTCAACAAGTTAACCATGGCTATTTGCAATCAAGCAATAATAGGTTTTAAAAACTTACAAACAAGCTAAAACACATACTCCTGTAACAAGGTTAGCTTGATAGTTGGATGTAGGATTTATTTAATTTTAAATAAATAAATTTCGAAAAATAATTAATTAAAGGGTAAATACCATTTTGGACCCTCTGTTTTACAAAAGTTACCAATTGGACCCTGTGTTTTGTTATATGACAAAATAGACCCTGTATTTTCTAAAATAGTACAAATAGGACCGTGAATTGATTTTTTGTCAAAATAAAGTTTAATTATAATCCGATCTGAAAGTGCTATAACAAAACTGTTTACATTTTTTGTATCTGTCCGTATTAACCATTGTCTTCAAGTTGATTGTATTAAAAAAAAAGTTGTCAAAAATTAAGCTCAGGGTCCTATTTTTACTATTTTAAAAAATAAAGGGTCCATTTTGTCATTTAACAAAATACACGGTCCAATCTGTAACTTTTGCAAAACACAGTGTCCAAAATTGTATTTACCTTTAATTAAATAAAAAAATATTTTTGAAAAAATTTAAAAAATTAAAAAAAATTTCGAAATATTTAAAAAAAATTTAAAAATAAATCTACAATTTTGAAAAATTAGGTTTCAACCAACCTAAATATCATTTTAACATTTGCTAACTACTTTTAAAAATTAAATATTATTTTATAAATAAAAATTAAATAAAAAATTAAAAAAGATAAATGAATATCTTTTTCAGATTTTAAATGTAATTTAAATAAATAAAATAACAAAATTTAAAAATTAGCAAAATATCTTACATCTATTTAAAATTACATGATTATAGTTATCTTATTTTAAATTTAAATAAGGTCAAATTATTTAAAAAAAAAAAATTAATTTAAAAAATTTAAAATCTGACCTTAAATTTACAAATAAGATAAGATATAATCAAATTTAAAAATAAGATAGATAATTAAGCAAAAAAGATAGATATTGACTATTTCAAATTCAAATTACACTAATATCATGAATTAAATTTAAAAAATATTAAATAAATTAATTATGATGATTAGAATTGAATTAGGAATAGTAAATGTATCAATACAGAACTACACAAAAAATCGGAAGTTAATTCCATGAAAAAACGAAGAAAAACGAAAAAATTGCAAGCTGTACGGATAGTATGCCAAGCATACTGTCCATGGGCTTGCAAGGGGCTGCATGGGCGTGTAACCTCGGCGCAGGGGGCTGCTAGCAGCCTCTCCGCGCGCGCACGTGCCCTCTTGCTCAACCCCGATTTTTCCGAAAATTCAAAAAATCATAACTAATTCAAATTAAATCGAAATTGAGTTCTGTAAAAAAGTAACTTGCTTAATTTTTTCCATAATATCCAATAAAAATAATTCCACAAACAGATATTCAATTATTATTCACGAAAATTCACAAACATCAATCAATCATCAAATAACACTCAATACAACATGATACCATCCAAAAAATCAAGCAATCATTTTAAAGTCCAAATTTCTTGCAAGCAAATCAATTACCATGGCTCTGAGGCCAGTTGTTTGAAATTATTTTACTAGGATCTTAGATCTAGTCACAAGTATGTTGATTAACACCCTAAATATGAACTTTCTAAAACGATGAAATAAACACATATAAAGTTTAGTAAACCTTACATTGGTCGCAGCGGAATAATATGACTCCTTCCGTTCAGATATCTAGCCCTTGATTCCTTTCTGGAGCAGAGCATTATCAATATCAGAACCTGGATCTCTTTCTCGAATTCTTTAGTGCTGAAACTCCTTCTTGCTGAAAGTCTTTCTTCACGATCTTCCTCACTATGGTTGAGGTATCACTTGCTCTGTGTGGGCACTACTCTCACACTAAGAATTTAAAAATTTCAATGAAGAAGAAAGAGGAGAAGAGGTCGGCCAAAGATAGGGAGAGAGAGAGGCTCAGTTTTTTTCTGAATCAGAAGTGTATTTTTCCTGAAACCTTCACTATCTATTTATAGCATTCCACTAGGGTTAGGTTTTAATTATTTGGCATGAAAATAATAAAAATATCAGTTTAAATTCCCTAAAAAAGTGGCCGGCCATACATAGTGGATTTGGGCCTCACTTTTTGCAATTTTGCAGTTTTCTCTCATCTGCATCTGATTTTCTCAAAAACGCCAATTTTCTAATTCAACCATTTAAATGACAATTATAACTATTTAATAACTATAAATAATTATTAAATAATATTGTCATTTATCATATTTATTAATTGAACCATACAAAGTATCATAATTAACAAATATGCCCCTAAAACTCTTTCTTTACAATTTCGCCCTTACTTAGTGAAAGAAATTCACAAATAGACATAGTCTAATTTGAGAATTATAATTGATTAATCAAAACCAATTATATGAGTCTTAAAAGCAATATTATCTCAACTAGTGCGGGGACCATGGGTCTATATAACCGAGCTTCCAATAAGTAGATCAAGAATTTATGACTAAAATTCACTGACTTATTAATTCTTCATTGAATCCACGCATAGAACTTAGAATTGCACTCTCAATATATAGAATGCTCTATATGTTCCACCATATAGACACATCATTAGTTATCCATTGTTATAATCCTAATTTGATCAATGATCCTCTATATGAATGATCTACACTGTAAAGGGATTAGATTACCGTTACACCCTACAATGTATTTAATCCTTAAAACACTTAACCCCGTATAAATGATATTTTAGCTTATGTGAAATGAGATCTCCACCATTTATTTTCGTTTAGTCAGGCTCGAAGGAGATCATCCTTTACTTACTATTCGCCAGATAGAAGCTATAGATTCCATGTTTATGTTAGCGCTCCCACTCAATTGCACTACCGTGTTCCCAAATGTACGTATCACCCTGACCCAAAAGTAGGCTTAACTAACAAATCAAAGAACACGAATAGCCTCTCGAGATTGAGCCTAATCATAACATGATTAAGATCATTTGATCTAGGATCAACTAGGCGATATTGACTTGAATAGATATTACGGTAAGTTTAATAAATCTAAGTTAAAGTTCAATATCGATCCCTTCCGATGCATACTCCATGCATCCAACCTGAGCTTTACTTTAACCAATGGTCCTGAAAGAACATAGCACTTCTCCAAATGCAAGTAAACTCTGTTGTAGATTATCATATCAGTAAAACCCTGTGTCTGATAAATCTAGGAAACTTTATGCACATAGTCATGTTTACTTTCCAATGTGTTGACAGCACAATAAACAGGATCAAGTATGTGAAAAGGGTTTCAGATGAATTCATACATTATATACATATAATCATCAAATAAATCATGTGAACCATGCAACATTAAATGTTATTTCTGTTCTATATTAATAAGTAAATCTGATTATATTGAAATGAGTTTTATTTAGGGCATAAAACCCAACAGTTCTAAGTTTGGGTCCCAGGTCTAGGTCTGGGTTCGGGTTTGGTTCTTCGTCTGGGTTCTAGTCCTAGTTTGAGTCCCATATCTAGATACCGACTACTGGTCTGTTCCAGGCCCCATTACCCGAATCCCGAGTCAAGATCTGGATCACTGTCACGGGTCTCGGTCTAGTTCTAGTTCAGGTTCCAGGTCCCATTTTTGAGTTTGGGTTCGGGATCGAGGCTGGGTTGCGGTTCTAGGTCACGACCCTGGTTCTGTGTCCCTAGTCTGGTTCCCTGATTGGGTGTGAGTTCAGGTTCGGGTTCGGGTCCCGTGTCCAGGTTTGGGTTGGGATCCGGGTCTGGCTCCCAATTTGGGTCTAGGTCTGATTTGCAGTTCGAGTCCTAGTCCGGTTACCGTTCTTCGTCTAGGTCCAATTTAAGTTATGATTCTAAGTACATGTCCTAGTTCTAGTCCCGGTCAACTTCCAGTTTTTGTCCCAATTTTTGGTCAGAGGGTACGGGTTCGGGCAACTTTTAGGTTTGGGACTGGGTTCAAGTCTGAGTGTGGGTTTGGGTCCCTGTCAGGGTTCGGGTCCCAGGCTGGGTCCCAAATCTAAACACCCACTACAGGTTTTGTCCAAGCCCTGGGTCCAGATCCAGATCCAAATCTCGGGTCCCAGTTTGGTTCCATTTTTGGTACCGGGTCACGAGCTGGGTCCCAGGTTCAAGTTCGGGTCTGGGTCAGGTACTAGGTCCCAATCCTAGTTCTTTTCCCCAGGTACCTATCATGATTCTGGGTCAAGTTCCCGGTTATTGTGTGGGTTTGGGTCCCTATCTAGGTTCGGTTTCGAGTCCTTGTCAGGTTCGGGTTTAGGTCTCTGTCTAATTTTTATCTGGGTTCGGGTTTGGGTTTAGGTCCTTGTCCTGGTCCTGGTCCTACGCCTAGTTCAGTTCTAGTTCCATTTGTGATTCTGAGTTCGAGTTTTGCTTTTTGTTTAGGTTGGAGTTTGAGTCCTGGTTTGAGTTTTTGTTCGGGTTCAGATTTCAGTCTAGGTTCAGATCAGGCTTCAGGTGTGGGTTCGCGTCCTGGGTCTTGGTCAGGTTGGGTCCGAGTTCAAAATTCCAATCCCGATCTAAGTCTGGATCTAGTTTTGGATCTAAGTCCTTGGTGCTTGAGTTCGCATCCGAGTCTGTGTATGGGTTTTTGTCCAGGTCTGGACCCCGATCGGTATCTAGGTTCGAGTCTAGGTCCAAGTTCGGGTCCCGAGTGCGGGTCCAAGTTTGTGTCTGCGTCAGACACCGACTACGGGTTTTGTCCAAGCCCTGGGTCTAGATCTGGATCCAATTCTCCGATCCCAGTCTGGTTCCATTTCTGGTGCCGGGTCACGAGCTGGGTCCTAGGTTCAAGTTCGGGTCTGGGTCGGGTACTAGGTCCCAGTCCTAGTTCTGTTTCCCAGGTCCCTATCCTCATTCTGGGTCCAGCTCCCGGTTATTGTGTGGGTTTGGGTCCCAGTCTAGGTTCGGGTTCTAGTCCGAGTCTCGGTTCAGGTTTAGGTCTCTATCTGGGTTTTGATCTGGGTTCGGGTTTTGATTTATGTCCTTGTCTTGGTCCTAGTCCTAGTTCAGTTCTAGTTGCATTTGCGATTCTGCATTCGAGTTTGGGTTTGAGTTCGGGTTGGAGTTCGAGTCCTGGTCTGAGTTTGGGTTCGGGTCCGGATTTTAGTCTAGGTCCAGGTCAGGCTCCGGGTGTGGGTTCGCGTCCTGGGTCTTTGTCTAGGTTGGGTCTGCGTCCCAAGTTCCAAACCCGATCTGAGTTTGGATTCAATTCTTGCTCTAAGTCCTTGGATCTTACCCTTGTCTGGGTACGAGTTTGTGTCACGGTCCGAGTCTAGCTTTGGGTCTGATTCTAGGTGTGGGTGTTTGAGTTCGGGTTCGAGTCTGTGTTCGGGTTTGTGTTCAGGTCAAGACCCCGATATGGTTCTAGGTTCGGGTCCAGGTCCAAGTTTAGGTCCCGCGTGCGGTTCAAAGTTTGGGTCTCGGTCAGGATCTTTGTCCAGATCTAGGTCCAACATTTCGATTACAGTCTGGGTCTTGGTCCGAGTCCAGGTTCGTATCCAGATCCCTATCTAGGTTCAAGTCTGTGTTTGGGATCGGGTCCCAGATTTACGTCCAGGTCCGAGTCTCAGTTCCGGTTCGGGTACACGCCCGTGTCCGGGCCCGAGTTCCAGTCTCAGTTTGGGTTTGAGTCTAGGTTTGTGTTCGGTTCTTGGTCTTGGTCTGGGTCTTGGTCCCGGTCCTTGTCTTGCTCTATGGTCCGGGTACGACGATTCTTGTTCAGGTTCTAATTTTTGGTCCCAGGTCTGGGTCTGGGTTCGGGTTCAGTTTTTCATTTGGGCTCTGGTCCTAGTTTGAGTCCCAGATCTAGACACCGAATACTGGTCTGTTCCAAGCCCGGTTACCCGAATCCTGAGTAAAGATCTGGATTACTGTCACGGGTCTCAGTCTTGTTCTGGTTCAGGTCCCAGGTCCAATTTCTGAGTTTGGGTTCAGGAACGAGACTGGGGTGCGGTTCTAGGTCCCGACCTTGGTTCTATGTCCCTAGTCTGGTTCCATGTTTGGGTCTGAGTTCAGGTTCAGGTTATGGTCCCGAGTCCAGGTTTGGGTTGGGATACGGGTCCGGCTCCCAATTCTGGTGTAGGTCTGATTTGGAGTCCACGTCCAAGTCCTCGTTCTAGTCCCGGTCAACTTCCGGTTTTGGTTCCAATTTTGGTTCACAGGGTACGCGTTCGAGTCCACTTTTGGGTTTGGGACTGGGTTCACGTTCTGGTGTGGGTTTGGGTCCTGGTCAGGGTTCTAGTCCAGGGCTGGGTCCCAAATCCACACACCGACTACGGGTTTTGTCCATGCCCTGAGTCAAGATCTAGATCCCAATCTCGGGTCCTAATCTGGTTCCATTTATGGTGCCGGGTCACAAGCTGGGTCCTAGGTTCATGTTCGCGTCTGGGTCAGGTACTAGGTCTCGGTCCTAGTTCTGTTTACCAGGTCCCTATCCTGATTCGGGGTCCAGGTCTCGGTTATTGTGTGGGTTTGGGTCCCTGTCTAGGTTGGGGTTCGTGTCCTAGTATCGGTTCGAGTTTAGGTCTCTGTCTGGGTTTTGATCTGGGTTCGGTTGGGTTTAGGTCCTTATCCTTGTCCTAGTCCTAGTTTGGTTCTAGTTCCATTTGCGATTCTGAGTTCGAGGTTGGGTTTTAGTTCGGGTTAGAGTTCAAGTCCTGGTCTGAGTTTGGGTTCGGGTCCGGATTTCAATCAAGGTCTAGGACAGGCTCTGGGTGTGGTTTGTGTCCTGGGTCTTGGTCTAGGTTGGGTCCGAGTCCAAAGTTCCAATCCCAATCTAAGTCTGGATTTAGTTCTGGGTCTAAGTCTTGGTTCTGATCCTGGTCTAAGTTCGCGTTTGGGTCCGGGTCCTGGTCTAGCTTTGTGTCTGATTCTAGGTGTGGGTGTTTGAGTTCGGGTCTGAGTCTGTGTCAGGGATTGTGTCCAGGTTTGGTCTCTGATCTGGGTCTAGGTGCAAGTTTGGGTCCCGAGTGCGGGTCCAAGTTTGGGTCTGGGTCACGATCTCAGTCCAGATCTAGGTCTGGTATTTCGATCCTAGTCTGGGTCTTGTTCCGAGTCCAGGTTCGTATCTGGATTCCTATCTAGGTCCAAGTCAATGTTTGGGATAGTGTCCCAGATTTAGGTCCAGGTCCGGGTCTAAGTTCCGGTCTGGGTACACGACCGTGTCCGGGCACGAGTTCCAGTCTCAGTTTGAGTGTGAGGCTAGGTCTGTGTTCGATTCTAGGTCTGGGTCCGGGTCATGGTCACAGTCCTAGTCTTGTTCTAGGGTCCTGGTTCGGCGATTCTTATTTAGGTTCCAATTTTGGGTCCCAGGTCTAGGTCTGGGTTCGGGTTTGGTTCTTCGTTTGGGTTCTGCTCCTAGTCTGAGTCCCAAATCTAGACACCGACTACTGGTCTATTGCAGGCCCCGTTACCCGAATCCCGAGTCAAGATCCGGATCACTATCACGGGTCTCGGTCTAGTTCTAGTACAGGTCCAAGGTCCAATTTCTGAGTTTGGGTTCGGGATTGAGACTGGCGTGCGGTTCTAGGTCCCGACCCTAATTCTGTGTCCCTGGTCTGGTTCCATGTTTGGCTTTAAGTTCAGGTTCGGGTTCGGGTCTCGAGTCCAGGTTTGGGTTGGGATCCGGGTCCGGCTCCCGATTCGGGTCTAGGTCTGATTAGGATTCCGGGTCCTGGTCCAGTTACGGTTCGAGATCTAGGTCCAATTTTAGTTATGATTCCAAGTGCAAGTCCTACCGGTCAACTTCCGGTTCTGGTTCCAATTTTGGGTCACAGGGTACGGGTTCAGGTCCACTTTTGGGCTTGGGATTTGGTTCAGGTTCAGGTGTGGGTTCGGGTACTTATCAGGGTTCGGGAGCAGAACTGGGTCGCAAATCCAGACACCAACTACGGGTTTAGTCCAGGCCCTGGATCAAGATAAGGATCCCAATCTCGTGTCCCAATCTGGTTCCATTTCTTGTGCCGGGTCACGAGCTGGGTCCTAGGTTCAAGTTTGGGTCTGGGTCAGGTAGTAGGTCCCAGTCCTAATTATGTTTCCCAGGTCCCTATCCTGATTCTGGGTCCAAGTCCTGGTTATTGTGTGGGTTTGGGTCCCGGTCTAGGTTCGGGTTCGAGTCCTAGTCTCGATTCTGGTTTAGGTCTCTTTTTGGGTTTTGATCTTGGTTCGGGTTTGAATTTGGGTTTTGATCCTAGTCTGGATTTGAGTTTTGGTCCAGGTCTGGGTCTAGCTTTGGGTCTGATTCTAGGTGTGGGTTTGAGTTCGGGTCCGAGTCTGTGTCCAGGATTGTGTCAAGGTCTGGACCCCGATTTGGATCTAGGCTCAGCTCAAGGTCCAAGTTCGGGTCCCGAGTGCGTGTCCAAGTTTGGGTCTAGGTCAGGATCTCCGTCCAGATGTAGGTCCAGCATTTCGATCCCAGTTTGGGTCATGGTCCAAGTCCAAGTTCGTATCCGTATCCCTATCTACGTCCAAGTCTGTGTTTGGGATCGGGTTCCAGATTTAGGTCCAGGTCCGGGTCTCAGTTCCGGTGTGGGTACACGACCGTGTTCGGGACCGAGTTCCTGTATCAGTTTGGGTCTGAGGCTAGGTCTGTGTTGTTGGGTTTTATGCCCTAAATCAAACTCCATTTCAATGTAATCTATTTTATTCAACATCAATAAAGAAACAGAAGTATTTTTCATTCATTTGTGTATGTTTTGGTTCACTTTATCAATTGCTTGTCTATTTGATTTATAAATTCATCTTAAACCCTTTTCACATACTTGATCCTATTTATTGTGTTGTCATCACATTGGAAAGTAAACATGAATATGTGAATAAAGTTTCCTAGATTTATCAGACACAGGGTTTTACTGATATGATAATCTACAACAAGAGTTTACTTGCATTTGGAGAAATGCTATGTTCTTTCCAGAACATTGGTTAAAGTAAAGCTCAGGTTGGATGCATGGAGTATGCATCGGAAGGGACCGATATTGAACTTTGACTTAGATTTAATTAAACTTACCGTAAAATCTATTCAAGTCAATATCGCCTATTTGATCCTAGATGAAATGTTCTTAATCCTGTTATGATTAGGCTCAATCTCAGGAGGCTATTCGTGTTCTTTGATTTGTTAGTTAAGCCTACTTTTAGGTCAGGGTGATACGTACATTTTGGGAACACGGTAGTGCAATTGAGTGGGAGCGCTAACATAAACATGGAATCTATAGCTTCTATCTGTCGAATAGTAAGCAAATGATGATCTCCTTCGAGCTTGACCAAACGAACATAAATGGTGGAGTACTCATTTCACATAAGCTGAAATATCATTTATACGCGGTCAACTGTTTTAAGGATAAAATACATAGTAGGGTGTTACGGTAATCTAATCCCTTTACAGTGTAGATCATTCATATAGAGGATCATTGATCAAATTAGGATTATAACAATGGATAACTAATGATGTGTCTATATGGTGGAACATATAGAGCATTCTATATACTGAGAGTGCAATTCTAAGTTCTATGCGTGGATTCAACGAAGAATTAATAAGTTAGTGAATTTTAGTGATAAATTCTTGATCTACTTATTGGAAGCTCGGTTATATAGACCCGTGGTCCCCGCACTAGTTGAGATAATATTGCTTGTAAGACTCATGTAATTGGTTTTGGTTAATCAATTATAATTCTCAAATTAGACTATGTCTATTTGTGAAATTTTCACTAAGTAAGGACGAAAGTGTAAAGAAAGAGTTATTAGGGGCATATTTGTTAATTAAGATACTTTGTATGGTTCAATTAATAAATATGATAAATGACAATATTATTTAATAATTATTTATAGTTATTAAATAGTTAGAATTGGCATTTAAATGGTTGAATTAGAAAATAGGCGTTTTTGAGAAAATCAGATACAAAAGTGATAAAACTGCAAAATTGCAAAAAGTGAGGCCCAAATCCAATAAGCCTTGGCCGACCACTTTTATAGGCGTTTTACCTCTGATATTTTCATTATTTTAATGCCAAATAATTCAAACCTAACCCTAGTGGAATGCTATAAATAGGTAGTGAAGGCTTCAGGAAAATTACACACTTTTCATTCAGAAAAACCTGAGTCTCTCTCTCTACCTTTGGCCGCCACTCTCTCTCTCTCTCTTCTTCCTTCATATTTCGAAATCCCTTAGTGATTAGAGTAGTGCCCACACACAGCAAGCAATACCTCAATCATAGTGAGGAAGATCGTGAAGAAAGATCTTCAGCAAAAGGAGTTTCAGCTTCAAAGATTCAGAGAAAGAGATCCTGGTTCAGATCTTTATAATACTCTGCGACAGAAAGGATACAAGGGTTAGAGATCTGAACGGAAGGAGTCATTTAATTCCGCTGCACCCAATGTAAGGTTTCCTAAACTTTATATGTGTTTACTTCATCGTTTTAGAAAGTTCATATTTAGGGTGTTAATCAACATACTTGTGAGTATATCTAAGATCCTCGTAAAATAATTTCCAACAACTGGCCTCAGAGTCATGGTAATTGATTTGCTTGCAAGAAATTTGGACTTTAATACGATTGTTTGATGTTTTGGATGGTATCATGTTTTATTGAGTTTTATTTGATGATTGATTGATGTTTGTGAATTTTCGTGAAAAGTAATTGAATATCTGTTTCTGAAATTATTTTTATTGGATAGTATGGTAAAAATTAAGCAAGTTCCTTTTTTACAGAACTCAATTTCGATTTAATTTGAATTAGTTATGATTTTTTGAAGTTTCGAAAAAATCGGGGTTCAGCTGAAGGCCTCCTGCGCGCTCGGATTTCATGCAAATCCCTGTGCCGCCGAACTTTCTGGCCCAGATCACCCCAGCACGCGCGCGGTCGGGTATGCACAGCATCCCGTCCGTACAACTTGCAATTTTTTCGTTTTTCTTCGTTTTTTCATGCTTTTTCATGGAATTAACTTCCGATTGTTTGTGTAGTTCTGTATTTATACGTTTACTATTCCTAATTCAATTCTAATTATCATAATTAATTTAATTAATATTTTTTAAATTTAATTCATGATATTAGTGAAATTTGAATTTGAAATAGTCAATATCTATCTTTTTTGCTTAATTACCTATCTTATTTTTAAATTTGATTATATCTTTTTTTTTTTTTTAAATTTAAGGTCAGATTTTAAATTTTTAAATTAATTTTTTTTTAAAATAATTTGACCTTATTTAAATTTAAAATAAAAAAACTATAATCATGTAATTTTAAATAGATGTAAGATATTTTGCAAACTTTTAAATTTTGTTATTTTATTTATTTAAATTACATTTAAAATCTGAAAAAGATATTCATTTATCTTTTTTAATTTTTTATTTAATTTTTATTTATTAAATAACATTTAATTTTTAAAAGTAGTTAGCAAATTTTGAAATGATATTTAGGTTGGTTGAAACCTAATTTTTTAAAATTGTACGTTTAATTTTAAATATTTATTTTAAAATTTCGAATTTTTTTTTAATTTTTTTTTAAATTTGTGAAAATAAATTTTTATTTATTTAATTAATTATTTTTCGAAATTATTTATTTAAAATTAAATAAATCCTACATCCAACTATCCAGCTAACCTTGTTGCAGGAGTATGTGTTTTAGCTTGTTTGTAAGTTTTTCAAACCTATTATTACTTGATTGGAAGTAGTCATGGTTAACTTGTTGACAGATCCAATGATCTGATTTTAACCCATGGCTCCCTTGGTCAAGATAATAATTTGTAACAGGTATATTTACAATCTTCTTTCATCTGTGTATGACCTAGCAACATGATAGGACCCATCCAAAGTGTGCCTGTGTGAGCCTATGTGTTTAATTTCATTATAGATGCATATAGGTTGTTGTTGCTAAAATAAATTATCATAGTTCTTGATAGAATTTATTTAGGCTCATTTAGTTTTTGGGCCTATTCAATTAATAACAGTTGTTCTTATTAAG
Organism: Cannabis sativa; assembly: GCF_029168945.1. Lineage (NCBI taxonomy): Eukaryota > Viridiplantae > Streptophyta > Magnoliopsida > Rosales > Cannabaceae > Cannabis > Cannabis sativa. Next base: position 26,760,388 of record NC_083607.1, on the reverse strand, counting down.
GTTAAATTCCTCTCTTTTGTGCCTTGTGTGAGAGTTGGGAGCCATAGAAGTGGGTACGACATACTGAACCCAGAACCCCCTCACATGAACCACCCCAATTGTGAAGGCCCATTTGCCTGATTTGAATAACTGTACTAGGTTAATTACACTAGTTTAACCTAATAAAATTGATTAGCAACATAATTAATTTCATTTATTGTGAAATTAATTTAAGAAAATTATACTTTAAAGAATTTTTTATTCTAAGCTAAACTATATGTATTTTCTTGTATGTAATTAAATATAGAATTATAACCATCTAGATTCTTTCTCAAGCTTAATTTAAATTTTTCATTAAATATTCCTATTTAAGTTGATATTTAGTTATCTACAACTAACCAACTTAAATATGAATATCTTTTGGATTTAAAATTTCAAAATTAAGTTGAGGAATTTTAGGCATTGGTTATTAAGATTCTTTAGATATTTTTTAAGTCAAAATATTTTCGAATATTAACTTAAAATGGAATATTTTAGATATTTTTTAAGTTAATATCTTTTCGAATATTAACTTAAAATGGAATATTTTATATATTTTTTGAGTTAATATCTTTTCGAATATTAACTTAAAATGGAATATTTTCAAATTAAGTGGTTACAACTTAATTTTAATTTAATTAAATCTGATTTGAAAGATATTTAAGTTGATTTTTTTTTTTGGATTCTTCTAAAACAACTTAAACAAGATATTTTCAAATTTGTTCCATTATATTCGAATTTATTTTTCGAATTTAAATAATTGAAAATTAATTAAAGTTGATTTTTTATTTAAACCCACTTTGATTTGTAATTTTTCATTATTATAATATGGAACTTGTTCGATATTTATTCGAATTTATTTTTCGAATTAAATAATAATTGAAAATTAATTAAAGTTGATTTTTTATTTAAACCAACTTTAATTTGTAATTTTTAATTATTATAATATCGAATAAAATGATCATACAAAATACATATTTTTTTAAATAATGAGCTTTAATCAAAAGATATTCGATCTCCATTGTTGGTCTTACAATAGTTAAACTTTTTCAATATAACCTCGAGACGCTAGACTTCGTCCCCCTATGGATGGTTATTCGTTGAACACTTTTAACACCGTAAGATTTCATTTGATAAGTGTTTTGTGAGTTTTCGTCTCTATTAGACTCTCCCCTATGGTGACTACTTAGAGATAAACTCATAAAACATGAAACAATGGTGGAAGCTCATAAAATGAGAATAACCTTGACTCTCCCCTATCGGGACAACGTTGGATTCTCATTTTGATCGAATAAAAGGTTGCTAAAATGGTTTCATTTTAGATGAGCTGACTACTCTATTCAATTAATGTTATCTTTGACTCTCGCCTACCGGGACACTGTATTTCATTATGTTGGAAACCTTGGAAAATAAACTATGTTAGATTTAGTATTTTTATAACATATGTGATTATTTGTTATTTTCTGAGCTTGTGTATGAATTTTGAACCAAAACCTTACTTCTATTTTATTGATGTGTTGTAGTGCCAATAACCCTCTTCCCATTCCACTCCTAGTTAATATCTTAGCAATTGAACTTGAAGTTATAAACTCCTTGTCAGAGTAATACTTCACATATGCTCATGATGGACTTTAAATTCCAGAAAGCAGGTAAGCTAGGAATTGTTCACTCTGAACAACAAATAGTTCATAACTCCATAAATCCTACTACTTCAAGCTTAGTTGAGAAGATAAGAGAAAGTGATTCCACTTCCTCAAGTTATGCTTCACAACAAATTGTATAAGCAAGAACAACTATTAACAAACGAATAAGCAGTAATGCTTTAGTCTTCAAATCATGTGTGTTAGAGAATGATAAATCCATTTGGATTCTTGATTCTGGGTCTACAAACCCTGTAAGTTGTTCATTGCAATTGCTTGAGAATTAGAATTATTTGAAATTCGGAGAGTTGAAACTTAAAGTTTGTAATGGCGAAATGGTTTCGGTTAGAGCTAGAGCAAAAGCCAAACTCAAGTTTCAAAACAGAATTTTGGAATTAAACAATGTCTTATACATTCCAAATTTTAGTAGAAACTTGGTTTTTGTTTCATGATTACAATTGCAACAATACAAATTAGATTTTTTGAGTTCTGGTTCTACCATTTCTCGAAATGACATTCAGATTTGTGTTGCATCCATGGAACAGGGGTTTTATGTTCTTAGACCAGAAACACCATTTGCCCTACATAATGAACTTTTCAAAGTAGCTAAACCTAGAAACCACAAAAAGCAAAAGATCGTTGATGATAATGAAACATATCTATGGCATTTACGTTTAGGTCATATAGGCTTTGATAGACTCAATAGGCTAACCAAAGACGGTCCATTGAAAAATGTCGTCTTAGGTGAACTGCCAGTATACGAGTCCTGCCTAGAAGGAAAAATGACTAAACGTTCTTTCCCTGCAAAGGGAGAGCGTGCCAAACAACCCCTAGGGTTAGTGCATTCCGATGTCTGCGGACCTTTGAATGTAAAAGCCCGAGGTGGTTATGAGTAGTTTGTCACTTTCATTGACAATTACTCTAGATATGGACATATTTACCTTATGCATAAGAAATCTGAAACATTTGCAAAGTTTCAAGAATTTCACACATTGGGTCAAAACCAATTGGGTAAAACATTAAAGATCTTGCGAACTGATAGGGGTGGAGAATATATGGATATGCAGTTCAAAGATCATTTAATTGAACTTGGAATTGAATCCCAATTAACCGCCCCTAGCACTCCACAGCAAAATGGAGTTGCAGAAAGACGGAATCGCACGTTTTGGGAATGGTTAGGTCCATGCTTAGTTTCTCAACTCTACCTACGTCCTTCTGGGGATATGCAATTCAGATGGCAACCGACATTTTAAATGTTGTTCAATCTAAATCGATCCCTAAGACACCCTTAGAACTATGGATTGGTCGTACACCTAGTTTACGCCATTACAAAATCTGGGGGTGCCCTGCTCATGTCTTAAGAAAGAAAGACGGCAAACTTGAGTCACGAACTGAAGTTTGCATGTTTGTCGGTAATTCTAAAGAGACTAGGGGTGGACTATTTTATAGTCACAAGGATGATAAAGTGTTTGTTTCTACAAATGCAACTTTCCTTGAAGATGACTATATTAAAAATTTCAAATCGAAAAGTAAAGTTGTTCTAGAGGAATTGCTATCAGATATAAGTCCTTCCAATGTTCCGTCCTCCTCCACACGTGAAGAGGACAATACCACTCCCTCAGTTGAACCAACTGAGAAATCTACTACTAAAGTTTCTGTTCAGAAGATCACCGCACCTCGTCGTAGTGGGAGGGTTTCAACAAAACCAACTATTTATGGCTTTGATGGTGAAATCAATATGGTCGTAGGTGACGGTATTGATGACGATCCATTAACCTATAAACAGGCAATGGCTAGTCCAAAACGAAAACGATGGTCGGCTGGCATTGATTCAGAAATGGATTCCATGAAAAAGAACAAAGTCTGGGAATATGTAGACGCACCTGACGACTATCATCCGATAGGATGCAAGTGGGTTTACAAGAAGAAAAGAGGAGCTGGAGGCGAAGTGAAAACTTTTAAAGTTAGACTTGTAGCCAAGGGTTATACCCAAAGAGAAGGCATGGACTATGAGGAAACTTTTAGTCCTGTTGCCATGCTCAAATCCATCCGAATTCTTCTCTCCATTGCTGCTGCTTTCGATTATGAAATCTAGCAAATGGATGTCAAGACTGTCTTCCTTAATGGGGTTCTTGAAGAAACCATCTATATGGAGCAACCAGAAGGTTATTTTCTTTCTGGGCAGGAAAAGAAAGTTTGCAAATTAAATAGGTCTATCTATGGACCTAAGCAAGCTTCTCGCTCATGGAACAAAAGGTTTGATGAAATCATCAAGACCTACGGCTTTCTTCAGAATGAAGATGAACCTTGTGTTTACCAACTCAAGGAAGACCAAGTAGTAGTATTCCTGGTCCTTTATATTGATGACATTCTGATTATTGAAAACAATGTCAAGAAAATGACTCACATCAAGGAATGGCTCAACACTCAATTCGATATGAAAGATTTGGGTGAAGCAGCCTATGTTCTTGGTATTCAGATTATCAGAAACTGGAAGAACAGATCTCTTGCTCTCTCTCAAACAACCTACATAGACAAAGTCTTAGAGAGATTCTCCATAAACAACTTCAATGGGGCAAACATGCCTTCTTGATATGGTATTCGTCTATCTAAGGAACAGTCTCCGACTGATCCTCAAGAGATAGAGGACATGGCGAAAATTCCCTATGCTTCTGCAGTTTGAAGTCTAATGTATGCAATGTTATGCACTAGACCTGACATCTGCTATGCAGTTGGAATCGTGAGCAGGTATCTGTCAAATCCAGGACTACAACATTGGAATGCAATTAGGTATATTCTGAAATACTTAAAGAGTACAAGGAATCTTGTGTTAGTCTACAAGGGTGGTGCTTTAAATCCCATAGGCTACACTGATTCAGATTTCCAGGCAAGTCTTGAAGACAGGAAATCTACATCTTGGATGGTGTTTACTCTTGGGGGTGGAGCAGTGGTTTGGAGAAGTGCAAAACAAACTGCTATATCGAACTCAACTATGGAAGCTGAATACATAGCTGCAGCCGAAGCTGCTAAAGAACTTGTCTGGCTAAGAAATATCTTCACCAGTATAGGTGTTGTTCCTGGAATGGAAAAGCCTCTGGTCCTACTTTGTGATAACAATGGAGCAATAACAAACAATAAAGAACCTTGAAGCCACAAGAGAAGCAAACACATTGAAAGGAAGTATCACATTATCAGAGAATATGTGGCAAGAGGGGATGTACTAGTTGAGAAAGTTGACACAGAGGACAACCTAGCTGATCCATTTACCAAAGTCTCTATCGTGACAGCATTTGAAAAGCACCGTCAGAATTTAGGATTAATTGATATGTACTGATTAGTTTTATATTAGTGCAAGTGGGAGTTTGTTGGGTTTTATGCCCTAAATAAAACTCCATTTCAATGTAATATATTTTATTCAACATCAATAAAGAAACAGAAGTATTTTTCATTCATTTGTGTATGTTTTGGTTCACTTTATCAATTGCTTGTCTATGTGATTTATAAATTCATCTTAAACCCTTTTCACATACTTGATCTTGTTTATTGTGTTGTCATCACATTGGAAAGTAAACATGACTATGTGAATAAAGTTTCCTAGATTTATCAGACACGGGGTTTTACTGATATGATAATCTACAACAAGAGTTTACTTGCATTTGGAGAAATGCTATGTTCTTTCCAGAACATTGGTTAAAGTAAAGCTCAGGTTGGATGCATGGAGTATGCATCGGAAGGGACCGATATTGAACTTTGACTTAGATTTAATTAAACTTACCGTAAAATCTATTCAAGTCAATATTCCCTAGTGGATCCTAGATGAAATGTTCTTAATCCTTTTATGATTAGGCTCAATCTCAGGAGGCTATTCGTGTTCTTTGATTTGTTAGTTAAGCCTACTTTTAGGTCAGGGTGATACGTACATTTTGGGAACACGATAGTGCAATTGAGTGGGAGCGCTAACATAAACATGGAATCTATAGCTTCTATCTGTCGAATAGTAAGCAAAGGATGATCTCCTTCGAGCTTGACCAAACGAACATAAATGGTGGAGTACTCATTTCACATAAGCTGAAATATCATTTATACGGGGTCAAGTGTTTTAAGGATAAAATACATAGTAGGGTGTTACGGTAATCTAATCCCTTTACAGTGTAGATCATTCATATAGAGGATCATTGATCAAATTAGGATTATAACAATGGATAACTAATGATGTGTCTATATGGTGGAACATATAGAGCATTCTATATACTGAGAGTGCAATTCTAAGTTCTATGCGTGGATTCAACGAAGAATTAATAAGTTAGTGAATTTTAGTGATAAATTCTTGATCTACTTATTGGAAGCTCGGTTATATAGACCCATGGTCCCAGCAATAGTTGAGATAATATTGCTTGTAAGACTCATGTAATTGGTTTTGGTTAATCAATTATAATTCTAAAATTAGACTATGTCTATTTGTGAAATTTTCACTAAGTAAGGGCAAAATTTTAAAGAAAGAGTTATTAGGGGCATATTTGTTAATTATGATACTTTGTATGGTTCAATTAATAAATATGATAAATGACAATTTTATTTAATAATTATTTATAGTTATTAAATAGTTAGAATTCACATTTAAATGGTTGAATTAGAAAATTGGCATTTTTGAGAAAATTAGATACAAAAGTGATAAAACTGCAAAATTGCGAAAAGTGAGGCCCAAATCCAATAAGCCTTGGCCGACCACTTTTATAGGAGTTTTACCTCTGATATTTTCATTATTTTAATGCCAAATAATTCAAACCTAACCCTAGTGGAATGCTATAAATAGGTAGTGAAGGCTTCAGGAAAATTACACACTTTTCATTCAGAAAAACCTGAGCCTTTCTCTCTACCTTTGGCCGCCACTCTCTCTCTCTCTTCTTCCTTCATATTTCGAAATTCCTTAGTGATTAGAGTAGTGCCCACACACAGCAAGCAATACCTCAATCATAGTGAGGAAGATCGTGAAGAAAGATCTTCAGCAAAAGGAGTTTCAGCTTCAAAGATTCAGAGAAAGAGATCCTGGTTCCGATCTTGATAATAGTCTGCGACAGAAAGGATACAATGATTAGAGATCTGAACGGAAGGAGTCATTTAATTCCGCTGCACCCAATGTAAGGTTTCCTAAACTTTATATGTGTTTACTTCATCGTTTTAGAAAGTTCATATTTAGGGTGTTAATCAACATACTTGTGAGTAGATCTAAGATCCTGGTAAAATAATTTCCAACATGTGTTCGGTTCTAGGACTGGGTCCGGTTCCTGGTCACGGTCCTAGTCTTGTTCTAGGGTCCTGGTTCGGCGATTCTTTTTCAAGTTCTAATTTTGGGTCCTAGGTCTAGGTCTGGGTCTGGGTTTGGGTTTGGTTCTTCGTCTGGGTTGTGGTCCTAGTCTGAGTCCCAGATCTAGACACCGACTACTGGTCTGTTCCAGGCCCCGTTACCCAAATCCCGAGTCAAGATCTGGATCACTTTCACGGGTCTCGGTCTGGTTCTGGATCGGGTCCCAGGTCCAATTTCTAAGTTTGGGTTCGTGATCGAGACTGGGGTGTGGTTCTATGTCTTGACCCTGGTTTTGTGTCCCTAGTCTGGTTCCATGTTTGGGTCTGAGTTCAGATTCGAGTTTGGGTCCGGAGTCCAGGTTAGGGTTGGGATCCAGGTGCGGCTCCCGATTCGGGTCTAGGTCTTATTTGGAGTCCGGGTCCAGGTCCTTGATTCTAAGTCCAATTTCAGTTATGATTCCAAGTCCAAGTCCTTGTTCCAGTCCTGGTCAACTTATGTTCCAATTTTGGGTCACAAGGTACGGGTTCGGGTCCACTTTTGGGTTTGGGATTGGATTCAGGTCCCGGTGTGGGTTCGGGTCCTTGTCAGGGTTCGGGTCGAGGGCTGGGTCCCAAATCCAGACACGGACTACGGGTTTTGTCCAAGCCCTAGGTCTAAATTTGGATCCCAATCTCGGGTCCTAGTCTTGTTCCATTTTTGGTGCCAGGTAACGAGCTGGGTCTTAGGTGCAAGTTCGGCTCTTGATCGGGTACTAGGTCCCGGTCCTAGTTCTGTTTCCCAGGTCCCTATCCTGATTCTGGGTCCAGGTCCCGTTTATTGTGTGGGTTTGGTTCCCGCTCTAGGTTCTGGTTCGAGTCCTAGTCTCGGTTCGTGTTTAGGTCTCTATTTGGGTTTTGATTGAGGTTCGGGTTCGGGTTTAGGTCCTTATCCTGTTCCTAGTCCTAGTTCGGCTATAGTTCCATTTGCGATTCTGAGTTCAAGTTTGGGTTTGAGTTTGTTTCGGCGTTTGAGTCCTAGTCTGAGTTTGGCTTCAGATCTGGATTTTAGTCTAGGTCCAGATCAGGCTCCGGGTGTGGGTTCGCGTCCTGGGTCATGGTCTAGGTTCGGTCCGAGACCTAAGTTCCAATCCCGATATGAGTTTGGATTCAGTTCGGGGTCTAAGTCCTTATTTCTGGGTCTAAGTCCTTGGTTCTGATCCTGGTCTGGGTTCGAGTTTTGGTCTAGGTCTGGGTCTAGCTTTGGGTCTTATTCTAGGTGTGGGTTTGAGTTCGGGTCCGAGTATGTGTCCGCGTTTGTGTCCAATTCTGGTCCCCGATCTAGGTCTATGGTCGGGTCCAGGTCCAAGTTCGGGTCTAAAGTGCGTGTCGAAGTTTGGGTCTGGGTCAGTATCTCGGTCCAGATCTAGGTCCAGCATTACGATCCCAGTCTAGGTCTTGTTCCGAGTCATGGTTCGTATCTTGATCCCTATCTAGGTCCAAGTCTTTGTTTGGCATCGGGTCCCAGATTTAGGTCCAGGTCCGTGTATCAGTTTCGGTCTGGGTACACGACCATGTCCGGGCCCGAGTTCCAGTCTCAGTTTGGGTCTGAGGCTAGGTTTGTGTTCGGTTCTAGGTCTGGGTACTAGTCTTGATCGCGGTCCTAGTCTTTTTCTAGGGTCCTAGTTCGGCGATTTTAATTCATATTCTAATTTTGGATCCCAGGTCTAGGTCTGGTTTGGGTTTGGTTCTTTGTTTGGGTTGTGGTCCTCGTCTGAGACACAAATCTAGACACCGACTACTGGTCTGTTCCAGCCCCGTTACCCGAATCTCGAGTCAAGATCTAGATCATTGTCACGGGTCTCAGTCTTGTTCTGGTTCAGGTCCCAGGTCCCATTTCTGAGTTTGGATTCGGGATCGAGACTGGGGTGCGGTTCTAGGTCCTGACCCTTGTTCTGTGTCCCTAGTGTTGTTTTATGTTAGGGACTGAGTTCATGTTCGGGTTCGGGTCCCGAGTCCAGGTTTGGGTTGGGATGGTCCGGCTCCCAATTCGGGTTTAGGTCTAATTTAGAGTCCGAGTCCTTGTCCGGTTCGTGTTGTGGAGCTAGGTCCAATTTCAGTTATGATTCCAAGTCGAAGTCCTTATTCCATTCCCAGTCAACTTCTGATTTTGGTTCCAATTTTGGGTCATAAGTTACGGGTTCGGGTCCACCTTTTGTTTTGGGACTGGGTTCAGGTCCGTGTGTGGGTTTGGGTCCTTGTCAAGGTTTGGGTTCAGGGCTGGGTCCAAGCCCTGGGTCTAGATAAGGATTCCAATCTCGTGTCCCAGTCTGGTTCAATTTCTTGTGCCTGGTCACGAGCTGGGTCCTAGGTTCAAGTTCGGGTCTTTGTCGGGTACTAGGTATTGTGTCCGAGTCTGTGTCCGGGATTGTGTCCAGGTCTGGACCCTGATCTGGGTCTAGGTTCGGCTCCAGGTCCATGTTCGGGTCCCGAGTGCTTGTCCAATTTTGGGTCTGGGTCAGGATCCTCGTCCAGATGTAGGTCCAACATTTCGATCCCAGTTTGGGTCATGGTCCGAGTCAAGGTTCGTATCTGTATCCCTATATATGTCCAAGTAATTGTTTGGGAACGGGTCCCAGATTTAGGTGCGGGTCCGGTTCTCAATTCCGGTCTGGGTACACGACCGTGTCCGTGACTGAGTTCCAGTCTCAGTTTGGGTCTAAGGCTTGGTCTGTGTTCGATTCTAGGTCTAGTTCCGGGTCCTGGTCACGGTCCTACTCTTGTTCTAGGGTCCTGGTTCGGCGATTCTTGTTCAGGTTCTAATTTTGGGTCCCATGTCTAGGTCTGGGTTCGGGTTTGGTTCTTCGTCTGGGTTTTGGTCCTAGTCTAAGTACAAGATCTAGACACCGACTACTGGTCTGTTCCAGGCCCCATTACCCGAGTCCCGAGTCATGACCTGGATCACTGCCACGAGTCTCGGTCTTGTTCTGGTTCACGTCCCAAGTCCCATTTTTGAATTTGAGTTCGTGATTGATACTGGTGTGCGGTTCTAGGTCACGACCCTAGTTCCGTGTCCCTAGTCTGGTTCCATGTTTGGGTTTGAGTTCAGCTTCGGGTTCGAGTCCTAATTTGTAGTCTGGGTCCTGGTCCTGTTACGGTTCTGGATCTAGGTCCAATTTCAGTTATGAGTCCAAGTCAAAGTCCTAGTGCCAGTCCTGGTCAACTTCCAGTTTTGGTTCCAATTTTGGGTTTCAGTTCTAGGTGTGGGTTTCAGTTCGAATCCGAGTCTGTGTCGGGGTTTCTGCCCAGTCTTCGTCTTCGTCCCAGTCGAGGTTCGTATTTGGATCCCTATCTAGGTCCAAGTCAGTGTTTGGTATCGGGTCCCAAATTTAGGTCAAGGTCCGAGTCTCAGTTCTTGTTTGTGTACACGACTGTGTCCGGGCCCGAGTTCCAGTCTCAGTTTCGGTCTGAGGCTAGGTCTGTGTTCGATTCTAGGTCTGTGTGCAGGTCCTGGTCACGGTCCTAGTCTTGTTCTAGGCTCTTGGTTCGGCGATTCTTGTTCAGGTTCTAATTTTGGGTCCCATGTCTAGGTCTAGGTTCGGGTTTGGTTCTTCGTCTGGGTTCTCGTCCTAGTCTGAGTCCTTGATCTAAACACCGACTACTGGTCTGTTCCAGTCCCCGTTACTTGAATCCTGAGTCAAGATCTGGATCACTGTCACGGGTCTCGGTCTGGTTCTGGTTCAGGTCCCAGGTCCCATTTTTGAGTTTGGGTTCGGGATCGAGACTGTGGTACGGTTCTAGGTCCCGACCCTTGTTTTGTGTCCCAAGTCTAGTTCCATGTTTGGTTTTGAGTTCAGGTTCGGGTTCGGGTCCCGAGTCCAAGTTTGGGTTGGAATCCGGGTGCGTCTCCCGATTCGGGTCTAGGTCTGATTTGGAGTCCTGGTCCGATTACGGTTCTGGATCTAGGTCCAATTTCAGTTATGATTCCAAGTCCAAAATCTAGTTCCAGTCCCGGTCAACTTCAGGTTTATGTTCCAATTTTAGGTCACTAGGTACGGGTTCGGGTCCACTTTTGGGTTTGGGACTGGGTTCAAGTCCGAGTGTGGGTTCGGGTCCTTGTTAGGGTTCGGGTCCAGAGCTGGGTCCCAAATCCAGACACCGACTACGGGTTTTGTCAAAGCCCTCGGACCAGATCCGGAGCCCAATCTCAGGTCCCAGTCTGGTTCAATTTCAAGTGCCGGGTCACGAGCTGGATCTTATGTTCAAGTTCGGCTCTTGGTCGGGTACTAGGTCCCGGTCCTAGTTCTGTTTCCCAGGTCCCTATCCTGACTCTGGGTCCAGGTCCCGGTTATTGTGTGGGTTTGAAACCCATTCTTGGTTTGGGTTCAAGTCCTAGTCTCGGTTCAGGTTTAGATCTCTGTTTGGTTTTTGATCTGAGTTCGGGTTTTTGTTTAGGTCATGCACCTGTTCCTAGTTTGGATTTGAGTTCAGGTTGGAGTTCGAGTCATGTTCTAAGTTTGTGTTCAGGGCCGGATTTCAGTCTAGGTCCAGATCAAGGTCCGGGTGTGGGTTCACGTCCTGGGTCTTGGTCTAGGTTGGGTCCGAGTCCAAAGTTCCAATCCCGATCTGAGTCTGGATTCAGTTCTGGGTCTAAGTCCTTAGTTCTGATCCTGGTTTGTGTTCGAGTTTGGGTTTTGGTCCGGTCTAGCTTTGGGTATTATTCTAGGTGTGGGTTTTAGTTCGGGTCCGAGTCTGTGTCCGGGTTTTTGTCCAGATCTAGACCCCGATCTGGGTCTAGGTTCGGGTCAAGGTCCAAGTTCGGGTCCCGAATGCGGGTCCAAGTTTAGGTCTGGGTCAAGATCTCAGTCCAGATCTAGGTCCTTCATTTCGATCCCAGTCTGGGTCTTCGTCCAAGTGCAGATTCGTATTCGGATCCCTATCTAGGTCAAAGTCTGTGTTTGGGATCGGGTCCAAGATTTAGATCCAGGTCCGAGTGTCAGTTTCGGTCTGGGTACATGACCGTGTCTGGGCCCGAGTTCCAGTCTCAGTTTGGGTCTGAGGCTAGGTCTGTGTTCGGTTCTAGGTCTGGGTCGGGATCCTGATCATGGTCCTAGTCTTGTTCTAGGGTCCTAGTTTGGTGATTCTTGTCCAGGTTCTTATTTTGGGTCCCAAGTCTAGGTCTGGGTTCGGGTTTGGTTCTTCATCTGGGTTCTGGTCCTAGTCTGAGTCCTATATCTCGACATCCACTACTGGTCTGTTCCAGGCCCCGTTACCCTAATCCCGAGTCACGACCGCGATCACTGTCACGGGTCTTTGTCTTGTTCTAGTTCAGGTCCAAGGTCCCATTTCTTAGTTTGTGTTCGGGATCGAGACTGACGTGCGATTCTAGGTCCTGACCTTGGTTTTGTGTCCCTAGTCTGGTTCCATGTTTGGGTATGACTTCAGGTTCGGGTTCGGGTCCTGAGTCCCTGTTTGGGTTGGGATCCGTGTCCGGCTCCAAATTCGGGTTTAGGTCTGATTTGGAGTCCGGGTCCTAGTCCGATTACGGTTCTGGATCTAGGTCCAATTTCAGTTATGATTCCAAGTCCAAGTCCTAGTTCCAATCCCGGTCGACTTCCGGTTTTGGTTCCAATTTTGGGTCACAGGGTATGGGTTCGAGTCCACTTTTGGGTTTCGGACTGGATTCAGGTTCGGGTGTGGGTTTAGGTCCTTGTTAGGGTTCGGGTCCAGGGCTGGGTCCGAAATTCCGAAACCGACTACAGTTTTTGTCCAAGCCCTGGGTCTAGATCAGCATCCCAATCTTAGGTCCGAGTCTTGTTCCATTTCTAGTGCCGGGTTACGAGCTTGGTCCTAGGTTCAAGTTTGGGTATGGGTCGGGTAATAGGTCCCGGTCCTAATTCTTTTTCCCAGGACCCTATCCTGATTCTTGGTCTAGGTCCCGATTCTTGTGTGGGTTTGGGTCTCGGTCTTGGTTCGGGTTCGAGGCCGAGTCTCAGTTCGGGTTTAGGTCTCTGTCTGAGTTTTGATCTGGGTTCGGGTTTGGGTTTAGGTCCTGCAGCTGTTCCTAGTCCTAGTTCAGTTCTAGTTCCATTTGCGATTCTGAGTTTGAGTTTGGCTTTGAGTTCGGGTCGGAGTTCGAGTCATGGTCTAAGTTTGGGTTCGGGTCGGGATTATAGTCTAGGTCCAGATCAGGGTCCGGGTGTGGGTTCGCGTCCTTGGTCTTTGTCTAGATGGGTCCGAGTCCATATTTTTCAATCCCGATCTGAGTCTGGATTCAGTTCTGGATCTAAGTCCTTGGTTCTGATCCTGGTCTTGGTTCGAGTTTGGGTCCGGGTTTGGGTCTAGCTTTAGGTCTGATTGTAGGTGTGTGTTTGAGTTCGGGTCCGAGTTTGTGTACGGGTTTGTGTCTAGGTCTACACCCCGATCTGGGTCTAGGTTCGGGTCAAGGTCCAAGTTCAAGTCCCAAATGCAGGTCCAAGTTTGGGTCTGGGTCAAGATCTCAGTCCAAATCTAGGTCCTCCATTTCAATCCCAGTCTAGGTCTTGGTCTGAGTCCAGGTTCGTATCCGTATCCCTATCTAGTTCAAAGTCTGTGTTTGTGATCGTGTCCAAGATTTAGGTCTAGGTCTAGGTCTCAGTTCCGGTCTGGGTACACGACCGTGTCCGGGCCCGAGTTCCAGTCTCAGTTTGGGTCTGAGGCTAGGTCTGTGTTCGGTTCTAGGTGTGGGTCAGGGTCCTGATCATGGTCCTAGTCTTTTTCTGGGGTCCTGGTTTGGTGATTCTTACTCAAGTTCTAATTTTGGGTCCCAAGTCTAGGCCTGGGTTCGGGTTTTGTTCTTCATTTGGGTTCTGGTCCTAGCCTGAGTCCTAGATCTAAACACCAACTAGTGGTCTGTTCCAGGCCCCGTTACCCGAATCCCAAGTCAAGATCGCGATCACTCTCACGGGTCTCGGTCTTGTTCTAGTTCAGGTCTCAGGTCCCATTTCTTAGTTTGGGTTCGGGATCGAGACTGGGGTGCGATTCTAGGTCCCGACCTTTGTTCTGTGTCCCTAGTCTTGTTCCATGTTTGGGTCTGAGTTCAGGTTCGGGTTTGGGTCCCGAATCCTAGTTTGGGTTGGGATCTGGGTCCGGCTCCCAATTCGGGTTTAGGTCTGATTTGGAGTCTGGGTCCTGGTTCGGTTACGGTTTTGGATCTAGGTCCAATTTCAGTTATGATTCTAAGTCCAAGTCCTAGTTCTAGTCCCAGTCGACTTCCGGTTTTGGTTCCACTTTTGGGTTTGGGACTGGGTTCAGGTCCGAGTGTGGGTTTGGGTCCTTGTTAGGGTTCCGGTCAAGGGCAGGGTCCCCAATACAGACACCGACTACGGTTTTTATCCAAGCCCTGGGTCCAGATCCGGATCCCAAACTTAGGTCCCAGTCTTGTTCCATTTCTTGTGTAGGGTCAGGAGCTGGGTCCTAGGTTCAAGTTCGGGTCTGGGACGGGTAATCAGTCCCGGTCCTAGTTCTGTTTCCGAGGTCCGTATCTTGATTTTGGGTCCAGGTCCCGGTTATTGTGTGGGTTTGGGTCCCGGTCTTGGTTCGGGTACGAGTCCTAGTCTCGGTTCTGGTTTAGGTCTCTGTCTGGGTTTTGATCTAGGTTCGGGTTTGGGTTTAGGTCCTGCACCTGTTCCTAGTCCTAGTTCGGTTCTAGTTCCATTTGCGATTCTGAGTTCGAGCTTGGGTTTGAGTTCCGGTTGGAGTTCGTGTCCTGGTCTGAGTTTGGGTTCAGGTTCGGATTTCAGTCTAGGTCCAGATCAGGCTCCGGGTGTGGGTTCGCGTCCTGGGTCTTTGTCTAGGTAGGGTCTTAGTCCCAAATTCCAATCCCAATCTCAGTCTGGATACCGTTCTAGGTCGAAGTCCTTGGCCTTGATCCTTGTCTGGGTTCGACTTTGGGTCCGGGTCCAGGTCTAGCTTTGGTCTAATTTTAGGTGTGGTTTGAGTTCGGGTCCGAGTTTGTGTCCCTGTTAGTGTATTGGTCTGGACCCCGATCAAGATTTTGGTTCGGGTCCAGGTCCAAGTTTGGGTCTGGGTCAGGATCTCGGTCCAGATCTAGCTCAACCATTTCGATCCCAGTCGGTGTCTTGGTCTGACTTTAGGTTCGTATCCGGACCCCAACCTAGGTCCAAGTCTGTGTTTGGGATCGAATCCCAGATTTAGGTCCAGGTCCGTGTCTCTGTTCTTGTTTGGGTACACGACCATGTCCGGGCCTGAGTTCATGTCTCAGTTTGGGTTTGAGGCTAGGTGTGTGTTCGATTCTAGGTTTGGGTCCTGGTCCTGATCACGGTCCTAGACTTGTTCTAGGCTCCTGGTTTGGCGTTTCTTGTTCAGGTTCTAATTTTGGGTCCCAAGTCTAGGTCTGGGTTCGGGTTTGGTTCTTCGTCTGGCTTATAGTCTTAGTCTGATTCGAAAATCTAGACACCGACTACTGGTCTATTCCAGGCCCCGTTACCCGAATCCCGAGTCAAGATCTTGATCACTGTCACGGGTCTCGATCTGGTTCTGGTTCAGGTCCCATGTCCCATTTCGGAGTTTTGGTTCCGGATCGATATTGGGGTGCGATTCTAGGTCCCGACCCATTATCTGTGTCCGTAGTTTTGTTCCATGTTTGGGTCCGGCTCTCAATTCGGGTCTAGGTCTGATTTGGAGTTCGGGTCCTGGTCTTGTTACGGTCTGGATCTAGGTCAAATTTCAGTTATGATTCCAAGTCCAACTCCTAGTTCCAGTCCCAGTGGTCTTCCGGTTTTGGTTCAAATTTTGGCTCACAGGGTACGGGTTCGGGTCCACTTTTGGGTTTGGGACTGGTTCAGGTCCAGGTGTGGGTTCGGGCCCTTCTTAGGTTCTACGTCCAGGGCTTGGTCCCAAATCCAAACACCGACTACGGGTTTTGTAGAAGCCCTGGGTCCAGATCCGCATCCCAATCTTGGTTCCAAGTCTGGTTCCAATTCTGGTGTCGCGTCACGAGTTGGGTCCTAGGTTCAAGTTCGGGTCTCGGTTGGGTACTAAGTCCCGGGCCCAGTTCTGTTTCCCAGGTCGCTATCCTGATTCTGGGTTGAGGTCCTTGTTATTGTGTGGGTTTTGGTCACGGTCTAGGTTCGGGTTCGAGTACTAGTCTCAGTTCAGGTTTAGGTCTCTGCCTGGGTTTTGATCTCGGTTCCAGTTCAGGTTTAGGTCCTGGTCCTTGTCCTAGTTCTTGTTCGGTTCTAGTTCCATTTGTGATTCTGAATTCGAGTTTGGGTTTGAGTTCGGGTTGGAGTTCGAGTACTTATCTGAGTTTGGGTTCGGGTTCGGATGTTAGTCTAGGTCCAGATCACGCTCCGGGTGTGGGTTCACGTCCTGGGTCATGGTCTAGGTTGGGTCCGAGTCCCAAGTTCCAATTGCGATCTTAGTCTGGATTCAGTTCTATGTCTAAGTCCATGGTTCTGATCCTGGTCTGTGTTCGAGTTTTGGATCGGGTGTTGGCCTAGATTTGGGTCTGATTCTAAGTGTGGGTTTGAGTTCGGGTCCGAGTCTGTGTCCGGGTTTGTGTCCAGGTCTAGACCTCGATCTGGGTCTAGGTTCAGGTCAAGGTCCAAGTTCGGGTCTGGAATGCGGGTCCCAGTTTGGGTCTGGGTCAGGATATCAGTCCAGATCTAGGTCCTTCATTCCGATCCTAGTCTGGGTCTTGGTCCAATCCGGATCCCTATCTAGGTCAAACTTTGTGTTTGGGATCGGGTCCCAGATTTAGATCCAGGTCCGGGTCTCAGTTCCGGTCTGGGTACACGACCGTGTCTGGGCTCGAGTTCCAGTCTCAGTTTGGGTCTGAGGCTAGGTCTGTGTTCGGTTCTAGGTCTGGGTCCGGGTCCTGATCATGGTCCTAATGTTGTTCTAGGGTCTTGGTTTGGCGATTCTTGTTCATGTTCTAATTTTGGGTCCAAAGTCTAGGTCTGTGTTCGGGTTTGGTTCTTCATCTTGGTTCTGGTCCTAGTCTGAGTCCTAGATCTAGACACCGACTACTGGTCTGTTCAAGGCCCCGTTACCCGAATCCCGAGTCAAGATCGCGACCCTGGTTCTGTGTCCCTAGTCTCGTTCAATGTTTGGGTCTGAGTTTAGGTTCGGGTTTGGATCCCGAGTCCAGGTTTGGGTTGGGATCCGGGTTCGGGTACGAGTACAGGGCTGGGTCCCAAATCCAGACACCGACTACGGGTTTTGTCCATGCCCTTTGTCTAGATTTTGATCCTAATCTTGGGTCCCAGTCTAGTTCCATTTCTGGTGCCGGGTCACGAGCTGGGTCCTAGGTTGAAGTTCGAGTCTGGGTGGGGTACTAGGTCCCGCTCCTAGTTTTGTTTCCTAGGTCCCTATCCTGATTCAGGGTCCAGGTGCCGGTTATTGTGTGGGTTTGGGTCCCGGTCTAGGTTAGGGTTCAAGTCCTAGTTTCGGTTCGGGTTTAGGTCTCTTTCTTGTGTTTGATCTGAGTTCAAGTTGTCATTTAGGTCCTGTAGCTGTTCCTAGTCCTAGTTCGGTTCTAGTTCCATTTGCGATTGTGAGTTCGAGTTTGGTTTTGAGTTCAGGTCAGAGTTCAAGTCCAGGTCTGAGTTTCGGTTCAGGTCCGGATTTCAGTCTAAGTCGAGATCAGGCTCCGGGTGTGGGTTCGCGTCTTGGGTCTTGGTCTAGGTTTGGTCGGAGTCCCAAGTACCAATCCCGATCTGAGTCTGGATTAAGTTCTGGGTCTAAGTCCTTGGTTCTGATCCTGGTCTGGGTTCGAGTTTGGGTTCGGCTCCGGGTCTAGCTTTGGATCTGATTCTAGGTGGGGGTTTGAGTTCGGGTTTGAGTCTGTGTCCAGGTTTGTGTCCAGGTCTGGAGCCGATCTGGGTTTACGTTTGGGTCCAGGTCCAAGTTTGGGTCCCGAGTGTGGGTCCAAGTTTGGGTCTGGTTCAGGATTTCGGTTCAGATCTAGGTCCAGCATTTCGATCCCAGTCTGGGTCTTGGTCTGAGTCCAGGTTCGTATCTGGATCCCTATCTAGGTCCAAGTCTGTATTTGGGATCGGGTCCAAGATTTAGGTCCAGCTCCGCGTCTCAGTTCTGGTCTGGGTACACGACCGTGTCTGGGCCCGAGTTCTAGTCTCAGTTTGGGTGGTAGGCTAGGTCTGTGTTTGGTTCTAGGTCTGGGTCGTGGTCTTGATCAAGGTCCTAGTCTTGTTCCAGGGTCCAGGTTCGACGATTCTTGCTCAGGTTCTAATTTTGGGTCCCAAGTCTTCGCCTGGGTTCGGGGTTGGTTCTTTTTCTGGGTTCTGGTCCTAGTCTGAGTCCCAGATCTAGACACCGACTACTGGTCTGTTCTAGGCCTCGTTACCCGAATCCTTCGTCAAGATCTGGATCACTGTCACGGGTCTCGGTCTTGTTCTAATTCGAGTCCGAGGTCCCATTTTTGAGTTTTGGTTCGGGATCGACACTAAGGTGCGATTCTAGGTCCCGACCCTGGTTCTGTGTCCCTAGTCTGGTTCCATGTTTGGGTCTGAGTTTAGGTTCGGGTTCAGATCCCGAGTCCAGCTTTGGGTGGGGATTCGGGTCCGGCTCTCAATTCGGGTCTAGGTTTTATTTGGAGTCCACGTCCTGGTCCGGTTACGGTTCTTGATCTAGGTCCAATTTCAGTTATGATTCCAAGTCCAAGTCCTAGCTCCAGTCCAGGTCGACTTCGAGTTTTGGTTCCAATTTTGGGTCACACGGTATGGGTTCGGTTCCAATTTTGGGTTTGGGACTGGGTTCCGATCCGGGTGTGGGTTCGGGTCCTCGTCAGTGTTCGTCTCCAGGGGTTAGTCCCAAATCTAGACACCGACTATGGGTTTTGTCCAAGCCCTAGGTCCAGATCTGGAACCCCATCTCGTGTCCTAGTCTTGTTCCATTTCTGGTGCCGCGTCACGAGCTAGTTTCTAGGTTCAAGTTCAGGTCTGGGTCAGGTACTAGGTCACGATCCTAGTTTGGTTTCCCAGTTCCCTATCCTTATTTTGGGTCCAGGTCCCAGTTATTGTGTGGATTTGGGTCCCGGTCCTTGTTCGGGTTCGAGTCCTAGTCTCCCTACGGGATTAGGTCTCTGTCTTGGTTTTGTTCTGGGTTCAACTTTGGGTTTATGTCCTGGTCCTGGTCCTAGTTCAGTTCTAGTTCCATTTGCAATTATGAGTTCGAGTTTGGGTCGGAGTTAGAGAATTGTCTGAGTTTGGGTTCGGGTCCAGATTTCAGTCTCCGTCCAGATCAGGCTCCTGGTGTGGGTTCGCGTCCTGGGTCTTGGTCTAGGTTGGGTCCAAGTCCCAAGTTCCAATCCCGATCTGAGTCTGGATTCAGTTCTAGGTCTATGTCCTTGGTTCTGGTCCTGGTCTGTCTTTGAGTTTGGGTCCGGGTCCGAGTCTAGCTTTGGGTCTGATTCTAGGTGTGGGTTTGAGTTTGGGTTCGAGTTTGTGTCTGGGTTTGTATCGAGGTCTGGACCCCGACCTGGGTCTGTGTTCGGGTCCAGGTCCAAGTTCGGGTCCCGAGTGCGGGTGCAAGTTTGGGTTTGGGTCAGGATCTCGATCTAGATCTAGGTCTAGCATTTCGATTACAGTCTGCGTCTTGGTCTGAGTCCGGGTTCGTATCCGGATCCATATCTAGGTCCAAGTTTGTGTTTGGGATTGGGTCCCAAATTTAGGTCCAGGTCCGAGTTTCAGTTCTGGTCTGGGTACACGACCTTCTCTGGGCCTGAGTTCCAGTCTCAGTTTGGGGCTAAGCCTAAGTCTGTGTTCGGTTCTAGGTCTGGGTCTGGGTCCTGATCACGGTCCTAGTCTTGGTCTAGGGTCCTGGTTCGGCGATTCTTCTTCAGGTTCTAATTTTTGGTCCCAGATCTAGGTTTGGGTTCGGGTTTGGTTCTTTGTCTAGGTTCTGGTTTGGTTCTTCGTCTGGGTTGTGGTCATAGTCTGAGTCCCAAATCTACACATCGACTACTAGTCTGTTGAAGGCCCCGTTACCCGAATCCCGAGTCAAGATCGCGATCAGTGTCACGGGTCTCGGTTTAGTTCTGGTTCAGGTCCCAGGTTCATTTCTGAGTTTGGGTTCGGGATCGAGACTGGGGTGCGATTCTAGGTCCTGACCCTGGTTCTGTGTGCCTAGTATGGTTCCATGTTTGGGTCTGAGTTCAAGTTCGGGTTCAAGTCCCAAGTCAAAGTTTGGGTGGGGATCCGGGTCCGGCTCCCAATTCGAGTCTAGGTCTTATTTGGAGTCCGTGTCCTGGTCCGGTTACGGTTTTGGATCTAGGTCCAATTTCTGTTATAATTCCAAGTCCAAGTCCTAGTTCTAGTCTCGATCCACTTCTGGTTTTGGTTGCAGTTTTGGGTCACAAGGTACGGGTTCGGGTCCACTTTTGGGTTTGGGACTGGGTTCAGGTCCTGGTGTGGGTTCGAGTCCTTGTCAGGTTTTGGGTCCAGGGCTGGGTCCCAAATGCAGACACCAACGACGGGTTTTGTCCAAGCCATGGGTCAACATCTGAATCCCAATCTCAGGTCCCGGTCCTAGTTCTGTTTCTCAGGTCTTATCCTAATTGTGGGTCCAGGTCCCGGTTAATGTGTGATTTTGGGTCACGGTCTAGGTTCGGGTTTGAGTCCTAGTCTCGGTTCAGGTTTAGGACTCTGTCTGGGTTTTTATCTGGGTTCAGGTTTGGGTTTAGGTCCTGGTCCTGGTCCTAGATCAAATCTAGTTCCATTTGCGATTCTGAGTTCAATTTTGGGTTTGAGTTCGGGTCGGAGTTTGAGTCATGGTCTGAGTTTGGGTTCGGGTCCAGATTTCAGACTAGGTCCAGATCACGCTCCGGGTGTGGGTTCGCGTCCTAGGTCTTGGTCTAGGTTGGGTCCGAGTCCCAAGTTCCAATCTCAATCTAAGTCTGGATTCAATTTTAGGTCTATGTCCTTGGTTCTGATCTTGGTTTGGGTTCGAGTTTGGGTCCGGGTCCAGGTCTAGCTTTGCGCCTGATTCTAGGTGTGGGTTTGAGTCTGTGTCCGGGTTTGTGTCGAGGTCTGGACCACGATCTAGGTCTGTGTTTGGGTGCAGGTCCAAGTTCGTGTCCCGAGTGCGTGTCCAAGTTTGAGCCTGGGTCAGGATCTCGGTCCAGATCTAGGTCCAACATTTTGATCCCAGTCAGGGTCTTGGTCCGAGTCCAGGTTCGTATATGGATCCCTATCTAGGTCCAAGTCTGTTTTTGGGATTGGGTCCCAGATTGAGGTCCAAGTCCAGGTCTCAGTTCCGGTCTGGGTACACGACCGTGTCCGGGCCCGAGTTCCAGTCTCAATTTGGGTCTAAGCCATCTGTGTTTTGTTCTAGATCTGGGTGCGGGTCCTGATCACGGTCCTAGTCTTTTTCTAAGGTCTTGGTTTGGCTATTCTTGTTTAGGTTCTAATTTTTGGTCCCAAGTTTAGGTTTGGGTTTGGGTTTGGTTCTTCGTCTGGGTTCGGGTTTACTTCTTCGTCTGGGTTCTGGTCCTTGTTTGAGTGCCAGATCTAGACACCGACTACTGCTCTGTTGCAGGCCCCGTTACCTGAATCCCGAGTCAAGATCTGGATCACTGTCACGGGTCTCGGTCTTGTTCTGGTTCAGGTCCCAGCTCCATTTCTAAGTTTGGGTTCAGGATCGAGACTGGGGTGCGAGTCTAGGTCGTGACCCTGGTTCTGTGTCCCTAGTCTAGTTCCATGTTTGGGTATGAGTTCAGGTTCAGGTTCGCGTCCCAAGTCCAGGTTTGGGTTGGGATCCGGGTCCGGCTCCCAATTCGTGTCTTAGTGTGATTTGGAGTCCGGGTCCGGGTCCGGTTACGGTTCTGGATCTAGGTCCAATTTCTGTTATGATTCCATGTCCAAGTCCTAGTTCCAGTCCCGATCCACTTCCGGTTTTGGTTAAAATTTTGGGTCATAGGTTACGGGTTCGGGTCGACTTTTGGGTTTGGGACTGGGTTCAGGTCTGGGTGTGGGTTCGGGTCCTTGTCAGGATTCGGGTCCAAGGCTGGGTCCCAAATCCAGACATCGACTACGGGTTTTGTCCAAGCCCTGGATTTAAATCCGGATCCCAATCTCGGGTCTCAATCTGGTTCCATTTCTGGTGCCAGGTCGCGACCTCGTCCTAGGTTCAAGTTCTGTTCTGAGTCGGGTACTAGGTCCCGGTCCTAGTTCTTTTTCCCAGGTCCCTATTCTGATTCTTGGTCAAGGTCCCAGTTATTGTGTTGATTTGGGTCCGGTCTAGGTTAGGGTTCGAATCCTAGTCTCGATTCGGGTTTAGGTCTTTGTCTTGGTTTTGATCTGGGTTCGGGTTTGGGTTTAGGTCCTTGTCCTGGTCCTAGTCCTAGTTGAGTTCTAGTTACATTTGCGATTATGAGTTCGAGTTTGGGTTTGAGTTCGGGTCGGAGTTCGAGTCCTGGTCTGAGTTTGGGTTCGAGTCCAGATTTCAGTCTAGGTCCCGATCAGGCTCCGGGTGTGGGTTCGCGTCCTGGGTCTTGGTCTAGGTTGGGTCCGACTACCAAGTTCCAAACCCGATATGAGTCTGGATTCAGTTCTTGTTCTAAGTCCTTTGTTCTGATCCTGTTCTTGTTTCGAGTTTGGGTCCGGGTCCAGGTCTAGTTTTTGGTCTGATTCTAGGTGTGGGTTTGAGTTCGGGTCCCGAGTTCGAGTCCTATTTTGGATTCGATTTCGGGTTCAGGTTTGGTCCTTGTTCGTGTCTAGGTTCCTGTGCTAGTTTGTGTTTAGGGTAGGTTTTATTTCCGGGTCTGGGTCCAACGTCGAACTCTGAAGTCAAGGGCAGGTCCTGGTTCCGGTTCGAGTCTCGAATTCTGATTTTTGTTTGGGCTCTCGGGCCTAGGTCCATGGTCTAGGTCCCCTATCTAAGTCCGGTTCCTAGGTCCTAGTCTTGGTCAAGCTTCGGGTTTGGGTCCTCAATCTTCGTTTGAGTCCAGGTGCCGGTCCGTGTTTGGGTCTAGGTTTTGGTCCCAGTCTTCGGCCGAGTTCGGGTTCGGTTCCTTGTTAGGGTCTGGATGCTAGTTTGACTCCCATAAGCGTTTAGGACCAGGCCAGGTCCATGTCCCGATCTAGGTTCGAGTCCCAGGTCTCAGGTCCCAATCATAGTGAAGGTCTCGGTCCAAGTTCTTGTCTGAGTCTGGGTTCGGTTTTGATCTCAAGTTTGGGTCCTAATCACAGTTCCAATTCTGATTCTTGGTCCGGCATCGATTCCGAGTCAGGGTCAGAGTCCAGGTTGGGGTTGGGGTCTTAGTCTTAGTTTGAGTCCGGGTACGGGTTTTTCGGATCTCGAACTGGGTCTAGGTCTGAGTAAAGGTCCCATGATCAGCGATAGGTCTTTGTCTGGGTCTGCGTCCGAGTTTAGGTCCCATGTTTCGATCCCTGTTTTGGTCTGGGTTAGTATTCAGTTTCGGGTTTGGGTTCGTGTCCATGTCTAGGTCCGAATCCCAGTCTCGGTTATGGGCTTATTCTAGGTCTGGGATCGAGTCCCGTGTTCAGGTTGGGGTTCGTGTTCGAGTCTCAGTCCTAGTGTGGATCCGGGATCGGACTAGGTCCGAGCTCAAGTTTCAGGGCTTGGTTATGGTAAAGTTTGGGTTCGAGTCCTGAGTTCCGATCTAGGTCTGGGTTTCGAGGCAAAGGTCTAGGTTCCCCATGAAGGTCCGAGTCCTAGATCCCAGTCTAGGTACATGTTCAGGTTTGGTTCCTAGTCCAAGTTTCAATTTTGATTCGGTGTCTGGGTTCGGGTTTGGGTCTGAGTCCTGGTTTGAGTCTCGGTTCGGGTTTGGGTCTAGGTCCAAATCTCGGTCTGGGTCTGGGTTCGGGTCCAGGTCCGAGTTTGGGTCCCAGGTGCAGGTCCATGTTTGGGCATGGGTCAGGGTCTCTGTCAGGATCTAGGTCCTGAGTTTCGATCCCGATCTGGGTCCAGATCAGGGTTCAAGTCCAAGTTGTATCCGAATCCCTATGTAGGTCCGAGTCTAGGTCCGGGATCGGGTCCCTGCTCTAGGTCCAGGTCCGTGTTTGGGTCTGGATCTTGGTCCCAGTCTGGGTACACGACCGTGTCTTGGCCCGAGTTCCAGTCTCGATTTGGGTCTTGGGCTAGGTTCGAGCTCAGTTATAGGTCTGGGTTTGGGTCCTGGTCACAGTCCTAGTCTTGTTCGAGGGTCCTGGTCTGTCGGTTCTTGTTTAGCTTCAAGTTTCGGGTTCTAGGTTTAGGTCACGGTCCGAGTTTGGGTCCTGGTCTGAGTCTCCGATCTGGATCCCTATCATGTGTCCCAGTCTGGTTCTGGTTCAGGTCCTGGGTCCCAGGTCTGAGTTTTGTTTAGGGGCCTTGATTGGGGTGCAGTTCTAGGTCCTGGCCCCAGTTCTGTGTCCTGAGTCTGGTTCCATGTTTGGGTCTGAGCTGGGATCTCGAGTCTAGGTTTGGGTTGGGATCCTGGTTGGGGTCTATGTCTGGGTTTGAGTCTGGGTCCTGGTCTGTTTACGGTTCTGGGTCTAGGTCCAGGTCCGGCTACGGTGCCTTGTCTAAGTCCAAGTCCTGGTTCCGGTCCCGTTCTCGGGTCCTAGTCTACTTCCAGTTTCGGTTCCAATTTTGGGTCACAAGTTACGAGTTCAGGTCAAAGTTTGGGTCTGGGACTAGGTTCGGATCCGAGTCTGGGTTCGGGTCCTGGTCTGGGTTTGGGTACGGGGCTAGGTCCCAGATCCAGACATTGAGTATGGGTTAGGTCCAAGCCCCGGGTCCAGATCTGGATCTCGATCTCGGGTCCCAGCGTGGTTGCATTTTGGGTGCTGGGTCAGGAGCTGGGTACTAGGTTCAAGTTCATGTCAAATTTGGGTCTTAGGTCCCGGTCCTAGTAACGTTGCACAGGTCCCTATCCTGATTTTAGGTATAGGTCCTGGGTCTGGTCTGGGTTTCGGTCGCAGTTTGTGTTTTGGTTCTCGATCTGAGTTCACATTTATTTTCGATTCTAAGTCATGGGTTCCGATCCCAGTTTATGTTCGACTTCGAGTTCGGGTGCAGGTCTAGGTTTGGGTCTGATTCTGGGCCTGGGTCTGAGTTCGGTTCCCCGGTTTGGGTTCGATTTTGGGTTCGGGTCCGAGTTTAGGTTTTGTCCTGGTGTGGGTGCGTGTCTAGGTTCCTGTCTTGGTTTGGGTCCAGGGAAGGTTTCGGGTCTGGTTCTGGGTCAAACTTTGGATTCCTGGGTCCAGGTCAGGTCCTAGTTCGGGTTCTAGTCCTAGATTCAGATCTGGGTCTGGGTTTCGGGGTCTAGGTCCCATATCCATGTCCCGTTCCTAGGTCTTGGTCGGGGTCCAGGTTCGGGTTTGGGTCTTGAGTCTATGTTTTAGTCCATGTCCCAGTCTGGATTTGGGTCCAAGTCTCGATCGCAGTCTTGGTTCGGGTTCAGGTGCAGGTCCTCATCAGGGTCTGGATCCTGGTCTGGGTCGCGGGTCTCAGGTCTCAGTGAGGGTTTAGGACCAAGTCAGGTACCAGTCCCGGTTTATGTTTGGGTCCAAGGTCTCAGGTCCCAGTCCTAGTCAAGGTCTCAGTCCAGGTTCTGGTCTGAGTTAGGGTTATGGTTTGGGTTCGGTTCTGGTCTTAGGTTCGAGTCCTAGTCATAGTTCCAGTGCTAATTTTGGGTCTGAGTTTGGTTGTGGGTTCGGATCTGGGTCTAGGTTGGGGTCGAGGTCTGATTCATAGTTCGAGTCCGGGTGCCAGTTTTTTGGATCCCAGTCTGGGTCCAAGTTAGTGTTCGGGTCCAAGTTCGGGTCTTGGGTCTGGGTCCTAGGTTCATATCAGGGTCTGCGTCTGGGTCTGGGTCCAGGTCCCGTGTTTTGATCCCAGTCTGGGTCTGGGTCGGTCTTCGGGTCCGGGTCTAGGTTCATGTCCATGTCAAGGTCTAAATCCAAGTTTAGGTCATGGGATTGGTCTGGGTGCGGGATCAAGTCCCGAGTTCAGGTTTTGGTTCACGATCGAGTTTCTGTCCTACTCTCGGTCTGGAACCGGGTCCAGGAATGGGTTTGAGCCTTAGTTCCGGGGTTGGGTTCTGGTCTAGTTTCGGTTCCTGGTCTAGGTCCAGGTCATGCTCCCGGTCTCGATCCTTTTCTATTGTCCTGGTCACATTCTGGTTCAAGTTTCGGTTTGGGGTTCAGTGCTTAAGGTTTAGGGGTAAGTATAAAGAGTTAGAATTTAGGGTTTAAGGTTTAGGGTTCGAGTCACAGGGTACGATTTAAGGTTCGGGTGTGGGTCTGGGTCCGAGTCCTGGTCTGTGTCTAGGTCCGTGTTTGTGTTCAGGTCCGAGTCATGTTCACAAATCCAAACACCAACCACATGTCGAGTCTTGTTCGAGTTCTGGTACAAGTTCGGTTTCTGGTTCAGGTCTAGGTCTGGGTCTAGGTCCAATTCAATGATTTAGACACTGACTATGGGTCGGGTCCAAGCCTTGGGTCTTGGGTCCCAGATCCAAATCAAGATCCTGGTCCATTTTTAGCTCTTGTCTTGGGTCTTGGTTCAGTCTAAGGTCCAGGTTTTGGTCTAAGTTTGGGTCTTGGGTCCGAGGTCTTAATTCAGGTCAGGGCCCTAGGTCCCGGTCTAGGTTAGGGTCCCAGTCTGAGTGTAGGTTTCGGTCTGTGTTCGGTAGTGATGCTTGTCTCGAGTATTGGCCTTGTTTGGGTCTGTGTCTCGGTTCGTTTCTTAGGTCTCGGTCCTAGGTCTCACTCCCAGTCCCGGGTCTTGGTCTCTGTCCCAGTCCGAGTTCTCGTCCCAATCCAGGTTCAGGTCTCGGTCCCAGTCCGGGTCTAGGTCCCAATCCTAATCTCGGTCCGGGTTCGAGTCCTGTGTTTGAGTCCGAGTTCTAGTACGAGTCCAGGTCTAGGTCTGGGTCTGGGCCCGGGTTTTAGTCTGTGTCCGGTTCGAGGTCTTGGTCAGGGTTTGGGTTTGGGTTTGGGTTCTTGTACGGGTCTCGGTTCTGGTCCAGGTCCTGGGTAATGAGTCCTGGGTTCCTGGTTCTTGGTCGTAGGTCCTGGTAAAATTCTGAGTCTGGGTACGGGTCTCGGTTCTGGTCCAGGTCCTGGGTAATGAGTCCTTGTTTGGTTTCGCGTTTAGATCTTGTTTTGGGACAGGTCCAATTCCTGTTCCAGGGTCTTGATTCCGGTTCTTGTTCTTATTTTGGGTCTCGGGTCCAAGTTTGGGTTTTGGTCCTGATCTAGAAATTGTTCCAAGTTCAAGTCTTGGTAAAATTCCAAGATCTAGACACCGACTACTGGTTGGGTCCAAGGCCCGGGTCGTGGGTCAAGATCTAGATGCCAATCTGGGGTCTCGATCTCATTTCAATTCGGATCTTGGGCCATAGTCCGTGTTCCTTCCGGGTTCGGGTCTGGGACAGAGACTGGGTCGGGTCGTGGGTCTAGTACCAGTATTAGGTCTCAATTCTACTTCTAATTTTGACTTTGGGTCCTCAATCTAGGTCAGGGTCCTGGGTCCAGGTTTAGGTCCTTGTCCTGCTCCTAGTCCTAGTTCTGTTATAGTTCCATTTGCGATTCTGAGTTCGAGTTTGGGTTTGAGTTCGGGTCAGAGTTCGAGTCCTAGTCTGAGTTTGGGTTCGGGTCCAAATTTCAGTCTAGGTCCAGATCAGGCTACGGGTATGGGTTCGCGCCCAAGGTCTTGGTCTAGGTTGGGTCCGAGTCCCAAGTTCCAATCCTTATCTAAGTCTGGATTCAGTTCGGGGTCTAAGTCCTTTGTTCTGATCCTGGTCTAGGTTCGAGTTTTGTTCCGGGTCAGAGTCTAGCTTTGGGTCTCATTCTAGGAGTGGTTGTTTGAGTTCGAGTCTGAGTCTGTGCCTGGGTTTGTGACCAGGTCTGGACCCCGATCTGGGTCTAGGTTCGGGTCCAGGTCCAAGTTCGGGTCCCGAGTGCGGCTCCAAGTTTGGGTCTGGGTCAAGATTTCGGTCCATATCTAGGTCCAGCATTTCCATCCCACTCTAGGTCTTGGTCCGAGTACAGGTTCGTATCGAGATCCCTATCTAGGTCCAACTCTGTGTTTGGGATCGGGTCCCAGATTTAGGTCCAGGTCCAGGTCTCAGTTCCGGTGTGGGTACACGACCGTGTCCACGCACGAGTTCCATTCTCAGTTTGGGTCTGAGGCTAGGTCTGTGTTCGGTTCTAGGTCTGGTTCTGGGTCCTAGTCAAAGTCCAACTCTTGTTCTAGGCTCATTGTTCGGCGATTCTTGTTCAGGTTCTAATTTTGGGTCCCAAGTATAGGTCTGGGTTTGGGTTTGGTTCTTCGTCGGGGTTCTGGTCCTAGTCTGAGTCCCAAATCTAGACACTGACTACTGGTCTGGTCCAGGTTCCGTTAACCGAATCGTGAGTCACGATCTGGATCACTGTCACGGGTCTCGGTCTGGTTCTGGTTCAGTACCCAGGTCCCATTTCGGATTTGGTGTTGGGGATCGAGACTGGGGTGCTATTCTAGGTCCCGACCCTGGTTCTGTGTCTCTAGTCTGGTTCCATGTTTGGGTCTGAGTTCAGGTTCAGGTTCGGGTCCCGAGTCCAGGTTTGGGTTGGGATCCTGGTCCGGCTCTCAATTCGGGTCTAGGTCGGATTTGGAGTCCGGGTCCTGGCCCGGTTACGATTCAGGATCTAGGTCCAATTTCAGTTATGATTCTAAGTCTGTGTCCCAAGTTCCAATCCCGATCTAAGTCTGGATTCAGTTCGGGGTCTAAGTCCTTTGTTCTGATCCTAGTCTTGGTTTGAGTTTGGGTCCGGGTCCGAGTCGAGCTTTGGGTCTTATTCTAGTTGTGGGTGTTTGAGTTTGGGTGTGAGTCTGTGTCTGGGTTTGTGTCCAGGTCTGGACCCCAATCTGGGTCTACCTTCGGGTGTAGGTCCTAGTTCAGGTCCCGAGTGCAGGTAAGTTTGGGTCTGGGTCAAGATCTCGGTCCAAATCTTGGTCTAGCATTTCCATCCAAGTCTGGGTCTTGGTCCGAGTCAAGGTTCGTATCCGGATCCCTATCTAGGTCCAAGTATGTGTTTGGGATCGGGTCCCAGATTTAGGTCCAGGTTAGGGTCTCATTTTCGGTCTGGGTACACGACCGTGTCCAGGCACGAGTTCCATTCTCAGTTTGGGTTTGAGGCTAGGTCTGTGTTCGGTTCTAGGTCTTGGTCCTTGTCCTGGTCAAGGTCCTAGTCTTGTTCTAGGGTCCTGGTTCGGCGATTCTTGTTCAGGTTCTAATTTTGGGTCCGAGGTCTAGGTCTGGGTTCGGGTTTGGTTCTTCGTCTAGGTTCTGGTCCTAGTCTGAGTCCCAAATCTAGACACCGACTACTGGCCTGTTCCAGGCCCCGTTACCTGAATCCATAGTCAAGATATGGATCACTGTCACGGGTCCCGGTTTTGTTATGGTTCAGGTCCCAGGTCCCATTTCTGAGTTTGGGTTTGGGATCGAGACTGGGGTGCAGTTCTAGGTCCCGACCCTGGTTCTATGTCCCTAGTCTGGTTCCATGTTTGGGTTTGAGTTCAAGTTCAGGTTCGGGTCCCGTGTCTAGGTTTGGGTTGGGATTCGGGTCCGGCTCCCAATTCAGGTCTAGGTCTGATTTGGAGTCCGGGTCCTGGTCTGGTTACAGTTCTGGATCTAGGTCCAATTTCAGTTATGATTCCAAGCCCAAGTCCTAGTTCCAGTCAACTTCCGGTTTTGGTTCCAATTAGGGTCACAGGGTACGTGTACAGGTCTACTTTTGGGTTTGGGAATGGGTTAATGTACGGGTGTGGGTTCGGGTCCTTGTTAGGGTTCGGGTCCAGTGCTGGGTCCAAAATCCTGACACTGACTACGTGTTTTGTCCAAGCCGTGGGTCCAAATCTGGATCCCTATCTCGGGTCCCAGTCTGGTTCCATTTCTTGTGCCAGGTCATGAGCTGGGTCCTAGGTTCAAGTTCAGGTCTGGGTCGGGTACTAGGTCCCGGTCCTAGTTCTGTTTCCCAGGTCCCTATCCTGATTCTGGGTCCAGGTCCCGGTTATTATGTGGGTAAAGGAGGAGTGCAATATGCAGTGGTAGCAGTTGATTACTCTACTAAGTGGATGGAAGCCAAACCACTCGCAACCATTACATCAAAGAAAGTTGAAGACTTTATTGTGAAGAACATAATTTGTCGATTCGGACTCCCGTACAAAATAGTTTCAGATAATGGCAAGCAGTTTGACAACCAATCCTTCACTGACTTTTGTGCGAACCATGGTATCATCAAAAGTTTCCTTGCAGTGTCGCAACCTCAAGCGAATGGTCAAGTTGAAGCAGTCAACAAGACCTATAAGGATACACTAAAGAAAAAACTCAAAGATGCCAAAGGAAATTGGCCAGAAGAGCTTCCTGAAGAAGTCAACTGAGAAAACAGCAACCGGACAAGCACCATTCGCTATGGCGTACGGATATGAAGCTATGCTAACTGTAGAACTCCAGCCACCTTCCCACATAAGATTGATGTACAATCAAGATACCAATAACGTACTCCTGGCAAAATCACTTGATGAAATCGAAGAAAGATGAGCCATTGCAAACTTGATTTTGATGGCCCATCAACATAAGTTAGCTCGATATTTCAAGGTCCCGACCCTGGTTCTGTGTCTTTAGTCTAGTTCAATGTTGGATCTGAGTTTAGGTTCGGGTTCGGGTCCCGAGTCCAGGTTTGGGTTGGGATCCGAGTTCGACTTCCAATTCGTGTCTAGGACAGATTTGGAGTCCGAGTCCTGGTCCGGTTACGATTCTAGATCTAGGTCCAATTTTTGTTATGATTCCAACTCCAATTTTGGGACAAAGGGTACGGGTTCAGGTCTACTTTTGGGTTTGGGATTGGGTTAAGGTCTGGATGTGGGTTCGGTTCCTTGTCAGGGTTCAGGTCCAGGGCAGGGTCCCAAATCCAAACACCGACTACGCGTTTTGTCCAAGCCCTCGGTCAAGATCTCAATTCCAATCTCGGGTCCCAATCTCGTTCCATTTCTGGTGTCGGGTCACGAGCTGGGTCCTAGGTTCAAGTTCGGGTCTGGGTCGGGTATTAGGTCCCGGTCCTAGTTCTGTTTCCCATGTCCCTATCCTGATTTATGGTGTAGGTCCCGGTTATAGTATGGGTTTGGGTCTCCGTCTCGGTTCAGGTTCGAGTCCTAGTCTTGGTTTGGGTTTAGATCTTTGTCTGGGTTTTGATCTGGGTTCGGTTTTGGGTTTAGGTCCATGTCCTGGTCCTAGTCCTAGTTCCGTTTGCGATTCAGAGTTGGAGTTTGGGTTTCAGTTCGGGTCGTAGTTCGAGTCCTTGTCTGAGTTAGGGTTCGGATCCGGATTTCAGTCTAGGTCCAGATCAGGCTTCGTGTGTGGGTTCGCGTCCTAGGTCTTGGTTTAGGTTGGGTCGAGTCCCAAGTTCCAATCCCGATCTGAGTCTTGATTCAGTTTTGGGTCTAAGTCCTTGGTTCCGATCCTTGTCTGGGTTCGAGTTTGGGTCCGGGTCCGGGTCCGGGTCTGGCTTTGGGTCTGATTCTAGGTGTGGGTGTTTGAGTTCGGGTCCGAGTATTTGTCAAGGTTTGTGTCCAGGTCTTGACCTCGATCTGGGTCTAGGTTTTGGTCCAGGTCCAAGTTCAGGTACCGAGTGGGGGTCAAAGTTTGGGTTTGGGTTAGGATCTTGGTCCAGATCTAGGTCCAGCATTTTGATCCCAATCTGGTCTTGGTCCGAGTCCAGGTTCGTATCCGGATCCCTATCTTGTTCCAAGTCTATGTTTGGGATCGGGTCCCAGATTTAGGTCCAGGTCCGAGTCTCAGTTCCAGTCTGGGTACACGACCGTGTTCGGGCCCGAGTTCAGTCTTAGTATGGGTTTGACGCTTGGTCTGTGTTCTGTTCTAGGTCTGGGTCCGTGTCTTGGTCTCGGTCCTGGTTCGGTGATTCTTGTTCAGGTTCTAATTTTTGGTCCCAAGTCTCGGTCTGGGTTCGGGTTTTGTTCTTCATCTGGGTTCTGGTCCTAGTCTGAGTCCCAGATCTAGACACCGACTACTGGTCTATTTAAGGCTCCGTTACCAGAATCCCGAGTCAAGATCTAGATCACTGTCTTGGGTCTCGGTCTGGTTCTGGTTCAGATCCCAATCGCATTTCTGAGTTTGGATTCGGGATCGAGACTATGGTGCGGTTCTAGGTCCCGACCCTGGTTTTAGTGTCCCTAGTCTGGTTCCATGTTTGGGTCTGAGTTTAGGTTCGGGTTCAGGTCCCGAGTCCAGGTTTGGGTTGGGATCTGGGTCCAGCTCCCAATTCGAGTCTAGGTCTGATTTGGAGTCCGGGTCCTGGTCTAGTTACGGTTCTGGATCTAGGTCTAATTTAAGTTATGATTCCAAGTCCAAGTCCTAGTTCCAGTCCCGGTCAACTTCCAGTTTTGGTTCCAATTTTGGGTCACAGGGTACGGGTTCGTGTCCACTTTTTTGTTTGGGACTGGGTTCAGGTCCGGGTCCTTGTCAGGCTTCGGGTGCAGGGTTGGGTCCCAAATTCAGACACCGACTATGGGTTTTGTCCAAGCCCTAGGTCCAGATCCGGATCCCAATCTCGGGTCCCAGTTTTGTTCCATTTCTGGTGCCGGGTCACGAGCTGGGTCCTAGGTTCAAGTTCGGGTCTGATTCAGGTACTAGGTCCTTGTCCTAGTTCTGTTTTGCAGGTCCCTATCCTGATTCTGGCTCTAGGTCCCGGTTATTGTGTGGGTTTGGGTCCCGGTCTAGGTTTGGGTTCGAGTCGTAGTCTCAGTTCGGGTTTAGGTCTTTGTTTGGGTTTTTATCTAGGTTCGGGTTTTGGTTTAGGTCCTTGTCCTGGTCCTAGTCCTAGTTCGGTTCTAGTTCCATTTTCGATTCTGAGTTCGAGTTTGGGTTTAAGTTCGGGTCGGAGTTCGAGTTCTGGTCTGAGTTTGGGTTCGGGTCTGGATTTCAGTGTAGGTCCAGATCAGGCTCCAGGTGTGGGTTCGCGTCCTGGGTCTTGGTCTAGGTTGGGTCCGAGTCCCTAGTTCCAATCCCGATCTGAGTCTGGATTCAATTCTAGGTCTAAGTCCTTGGTTCTGATTCTGGTCTGGGTTCGAGTTTGCGTCGGCTCCGAGTCTAGCTTGGTGTCTGATTCTAGGTGTGGGAGTTTGAGTTCGGGTCCGAGTCTTTGTCCCAGTGTGAGTCTAGGTGTAGACCCCGATCTGGGTGTAGGTTCGGGTCCAGGTCCAACTTTGGGTCCCGAGTGCGGGTCCAAGTTTTGGTCTGGGTCAAGATCTCAGTCCAGATCAAGGTCTAGCATTTCGATCCCATTCTGGCTCTTAGTCCGAGTGGAAGTTCGTATCCGGATCCCTATCTAGGTCAAAGTCTGTGTTTGGGATCGGGTCCAAGATTTAGGTCCAGCTTCGCGTCTCAGTTCTGGTCTGTGTACACGACCATGTCCGGGCCCGAGTTCCAGTCTCAGTTTGGATCTGAGGCTAGGTCTGTGTTCGCTTCTAGGTCTAAGTCCGGGTCCTTGTCACGGTCCTAGTCTTGTTCTAGGGTCCTGGTTTGGCGATTCTTGTTCAGGTTCTAATTTTGGGTCCTAGGTCTAGGTCTGGTTTCTGGTCCTAGTTTGAGTCCTAGATCTAGACACCGACTACTGGTCTGTTCTAGGCCACGTCACCCGAATCTCGAGTCAAGATCTGGATCACTGTCATGGGTCTCGGTTTGGTTCTGGTTCAGGACCCACTTCCGATTTCTAAGTTTGGGTTCAGGATCGAGACTAGGGTGCGGTTCTAGGTCCCGACCCTGGTTCTGTGTTCC
The DNA here is from genome assembly GCF_029168945.1 of Cannabis sativa. Taxonomy (NCBI): domain Eukaryota; kingdom Viridiplantae; phylum Streptophyta; class Magnoliopsida; order Rosales; family Cannabaceae; genus Cannabis; species Cannabis sativa. The sequence continues at coordinate 26,726,641 of NC_083607.1, read as the reverse complement.
TAGTCTGGTTCCATGTTTGCGTCTGAGTTCAGGTTCGAGTTCGGGTCCCGAGTCCAGGTTTGGATTGGGATCCGGGTCCGGGTCCCAATTCGGGTATACCTCTAATTTGGAGTCTGAGTCTTGGTCAGGTTACGGTACTGGATCTAGGTCCAATATCAGTTATCATTTCAAGTCCAAGTCCTAGTTCCAGTCCCGGTCAACTTCCGATTTTGGTTCCAATTTTGGGTCAGAGGGTACGAGTTCGGGTCCACTTTTGGTTTTGGGACTGGGTTCAGGTCCGGGTGTGGGTTCGGGTCCTTGTCAGGGTTCGGGTCCAGGGCTGGGTCCCAAATCAAGACACCAACTACAGGTTTTGTCCAAGCCTTGGGTCCAGATCCGGATCCCAATTTCGGGTCCCAGTCTAGTTCCATTTGTTGTGCCGGGTCACGAGCTGGGTCTTAGGTTCAAGTTCGGGTCTGGGTCGGGTACTAGGTCCCGGTCCTAGTTCTGTTTCCGAGGTCCCTATCCTGATTCTGGGTCCAGGTCCCGGTTATTTAAGTATCATGATGAAAATCAACTTAGATATTTAATTTTCAATTTAATTAAATGTATTAAATTCAAGAAATAAGTAATTAAGTGTAGAGAAGGCTTAATTATTAATCTCTAGTTTAATACTAGGAAAAAATATACTTAAAATAAATTGTACCAAAATTAATTATTTAAATAATTAATTTCACAATGTATAATATTTTCCTATTTAATATTAGAAATAATAAGTATTCTAGAAATAATTATCTAGAAAATATCTTATTTTACTTAGTATCTTTTCCACAAAATTTGAAAAAATATCTAATTTAAGTTGTATTAGAAAAAATCTAGAACTTAAATATTTTCAAATTTAAATTTAATTAAATATCAAAAATTAAGTTGAAACCACTTAATTTGAAAATATTCCATTTTAAGTTAATATTTGAAAAAAAAAATATCAACTTAAAAAATATCTAAAGAATCTTAATAACCAATTCCTAAAATTTCTCAACTTAATTTTGAAATTTTAAATTCAAAAGATATTCAGATTTAAGTTGATTAGTTAGAGATAACTAAATATCAACTTAAATATGAATATTTAATGAAAAATTTAAATTAAGCTTCAGAAAGAATCTAGATGGTTATAATTCTATATTTAATTAAATATAAGAAAATACATATAGTTTAGCTTAGAATAAAATTCTTTAAACTATGGTTTTCTTAAATTAATTTCAAAATAAATGAAATTAATTATGTTGCTAACCAATTTTATTAGGTTAAACTAATTTAATTAACCTAGTACAATTATTCAAATCAGGCAAATGGACTTTCACAATTGGGGTGGTTCATGTGAGGGGGTGTTGGGTTCAGTATGTCGTACCCACTTCTATGGCTCCCAACTCTCACACAAGGCCCAAAAGAGAGGAATTTAACCTTAAAATGAACAACTGTTATTAATTGAATAGGCCCAAAACTAAATGGGCCTAAATAAAATCTATCAAAAAATATGATATTTTATTTAGCAACAACAACCTATATACATCTATAATAAAATTAAACATATAGGCTCACACAGGCACACAATTTGGATGGATCCTATCATGTTGCTAGGTCATACACAAATGAAAGAAGATTGTAAATTTACCTGTTACAAATTATTTACTTGACCAAGGGAGCCATGAGTTAAAATCAGATCATTGGATCTGCCAACAAGTTAACCATGGCTATTTGCAATCAAGCAATAATAGGTTTTAAAAAACTTACAAACTTGCTAAAACACATACTCCTGCAACAAGGTTAGCTGGATAGTTGGATGTAGGATTTATTTAATTTTAAATAGTTAAATTTCGAAAAAAAAAATTAAATAATAAAAAGATTTAATTTTCGAAAAAAATAAAATATATATATTTCGAAATTAATTAAAATAATATTTAAAATTAAACCTACAATTTTGAAAAATTAGGTTTTAACCAACCTAAATATCATTTCAAAATTTGCTAACTATCTTTTAAAAACTTAATGTTATTTTATAAATTAAATATTCAATAAAAATAAAAAAGATAAATAAATATCTTTTCAGATTTTATGATTTAATTTAAATAAATAAAATAACAAAATTTAAAAGTTAACAAAATATCTTACTTCTATTTAAAATTACAAGATTATAGTTATCTTATTTTAAATTTAAATAAGGTCAAAATTATTTAAAAAGATATTTAATTTAAAATTTAAAATCTCACCTTAAATTTAAAAATAAGATAAGATATAACCAAATTTAAAAATAAGATAGATAATTAACCAAAAAAGATAGATATTTACTATTTTCAAATTCAAATTAAACTAATATCATGAATTAAATTAAAAAAAATATTAATTACTTTAATTATGATAATTAGAATTGAATTAAGAATAGTAAATGTATAAATACAGAACTACACAAAAAATCGAAAGTTAAATCAATGAAATAGCATGAAAAATCGAAGAAAACCGAAAAAAATGCGAGCTGTACGGACAGTATGCTGAGCATACTTTCCACGCGCGCTCTAAGGGTTGCATGGGCGAGGAAACACGGCGCAAGGGGAGGCTGCATAATTTCCGCGCGCGCGTGGTGTAGTGACACCACCCCGATATTTTTGAAACTTCAAAAAATCATAACTAATTAAATTTAAATCGAAAATGAGTTCTGTAAAAAAGTAAATTGCTTAATTTTTTCCATACTATCCAATAAATATAATTCCAGAAACAGATATTCAATTATTTTTCACGAAAATTCACAAACATCAATCAATCATCAAATAACACTCAATGCAACACGATACCATCCAAAACATCAAACAATCGTTTTAAAGTCCAAATTTCTTGCAAGAAAATCAATTACCATAGCTATGAGGCCAGTTGTTGGAAATTATTTTACAAGTATGTTGATTAACACCCTAAATATGAACTTCTAAAACGATTATGAAATAAACACATATAAAGTATTAGAAAGCTTACATTGGGTGCAGCGGAATTAAATGACTCCTTCCGATCAGATCTCTAACCCTTGTATCCATTCTGTCGCAGAGTATTATCAAGATCTGAACCTGGATCTCTTTCTCTGATTCTTTAGTGCTGAAACTCCTTCTTGCTGAAAGTCTTTCTTCACGATCTTTCTCACTATGATTGAGGTATCACTTGCTGTGTGTGGGCACTACTCTAATCACTAAGTATTTTGAAATCTTAAGGAAGAAGAGAGAGAGATAGTGGGCGACCAAGTATAGAGCGAGAGAGAGGCTCAGGTTTTTCTAAATGAAAAGTGTAATTTTCCTGAAGCCTTCACTATCTATTTATAGCATTCCACTAGGGTTAGGTTTGAATTATTTGGAATTAAAATAATGAAAATATCAGAAGATAAATCCTATAAAAGTGGCCGGCCCTATACCATGTGGATTCGGGCCTCACTTTTTGTAATTTTGGAGTTTTATCTTTTTTGCATCTGATTTTCTAAAAAACGCCAATTTTCTAATTCAACCATTTAAATGCCAATTCTAACTATTTAAGAGCTAGAAATAATTATTAAATAATATTGTCATTTATCATATTTTTTAATTGAACCATACAAAGTACCATAATTAACAAATATGCCCGTAAAACTCTTTCTTTACAATTTCGCCCTTACTTAGTGAAAAATTCACAAATAGACATAGTCTAATTTGAGAATTATAATTGATTAATCAAAACCAATTATATGAGTCTTACAAGAAATATTATCTCAACTAGTGGGGGGACCATGGGTCTATATAGCCGAGCTTCCAATAAGCAGATCAATAATTTATAACCTAAATTCACTGACTTATTAATTCTTCGTTGAATCCACGCATAGAACTTAGAATTGCACTCTCAATATATAGAATGCTCTATATGTTCAACCATATAGACACATCATTAGTTATCCATTGTTATAATCATAATATCAATGATCCACTATATGAATGATCTACACTGTAAAGGGATTAGATTACCGTTACACCCTACAATGTATTTTATCCTTAAAACACTTAACCCCGTATAAATGATATTTCAGCTTATGTGAAATGAGTAATCCACCATTTATTTTTCGTTTGGTCAAGCTCGAAGGAGATCATCCTTTACTTACTATTTGCCAGATAGAAGCTACAGATTCCATGTTTATGTTAGCGCTCCCACTCAATTGCACTACCGTGTTCCCAAAATGTAAGTATCACCCTGACCCAAAAGTAGGCTTAACTAACAAATCAAAGAACACGAATAGCCTCTTGAGATTGAGCCTAATCGTAACAGGATTAAGATCATTTGATCTAGGATCAACTAGGCGATATTGACTTGAATAGATATTACAGTAAGTTTATGTAACGCCCTGTCCAACAGGGACGCCACGTGTGTGCAATTTATTTAAAATACCATATAATTATATAAGATGTAATTATACTAAAAGTGTGGGTAATTAAATTTTGATAGTTAAAACTCAACCTTTAAACTGTTTAACAAAAGATAAGTAACATGAATTACGGGGTTCCCCTGTTTTCAAAATATTTACAAACTGATTTCAAAGTATTTTACAACATAAGCTTTATATTTTCCAAAATACAATCAAAATAGAGCATCCTGTAAACTGGGCTGCCTACGGCTGGTATGTACATTGCTGCTGCGACCATAAACTCATGGTTGCTCGACTTTGGCCTTCCCTTTACCTGCACCATAAAGCACCAGTGAGTCACAGTGACTCAGCAAGAAAGTGATCAAAACAATAATTGAAAGAAGATAATTATTAACTTAATCTCGTGCCATTATGTTCACTTACTATTCGATAATAATAATCATTCATTTGAACATCACACATTCCTGGTACTTAATAAAGTACAACTTTTTACCACTCGTCACATACGAGCTGAATATGTCACTACCGTTGCCCGATAAAGCAAACGATAAGTAAGAAACCTAACCGCGGTTTCAAGAGTAATTACTCATAACGGTAATAATCGTTGCCAACCCTAGGTCATAACCTAGGCTTAATAAGCTTTTAATCAACATCATGACAATAATTAAGGTCACTTCCATTCATCCATTGATTTTTAACCACATACGGTGCTTACCACTTCTCTTACCTTAATTCAGAAGTCAAGAATATAGCCGACCTGGGTGGAAAAACAAGCTAGGCAATCCCGGTCCTATGTCACGACAATTGAAACACAATAAATACCTTAACTTAATATTCCGGATTAAAACCTTAATTTAAAACCGATTAGACTTAGCCTTCACCAACTATATAATAATTCAAATAACTCAAAATTATTCAAAGGCAGGTTCTAGGTTCAACCCCGAGCTAAACAGGGTTCAGAGAAAAACTCGAGAAATTTTCCCCTGCTGTAACCGGTCGACCAGTTCTGATACAGCAGAACCCATCCGGTCGACCGGTTGCTGTCAGACCAGAAAATTTCTGGTTTTTCTCCCCCAGCTCGAACCAAAACCATCTCATTCCTAAATTGCATTTCCAGAACAGTTCAATATACCAAGTATAACATATTCAACACATCATTTAATCACAATTCACCATTTAACTCAAAATCACCATCTTACTTGACAATTTGCATTTAAACATCACTTTCAACACCTATTTAATTGAACAGCCCTTAATCTCACTCAATCTTCATTCAAACAAGTTTCAAATCAACCCTAAGAACCTACCTTAACCTCAGTTTATACCCCAGCTCAGGATTTAATGAAAACCTTACCAAAACCTAACTAAACTCAAGGAAATTAATTAAGAGAAGAGTAGAAGGATCATACCTCCACTTAGCTAGCTTCTAGGGTTAAGATTAGCTCAAGAAATTGAAGAAAAGAAATGAGTTTTCCTTGGTTCCCAGCTGCTTCAAGGGTCGGCAAGAGAGGAAGAAGAAAATGCTTGAAGTTATGTAATTTTGTTTTTGTTTTCTTGCCTTGGAAGCAACTTAAATAAGGTTGCCTTTCTCTTTTTTTTTTAAACTAACAATCAGCCACCAAAAAGTCAAAGGTCAAGAAGTCAAAACATAAAAATGACTAATTTACCCTTCAAAGAAACTTAAACTAAAATTATAACCTAGGGGCATTTATGGTAATTTTACTATTTCCCCAATCCGACATTCTAATAAAATTCTAACTTAATCCGGGATATTCTCAAAATAATTCTTTCATTTAATGTCGTGACATTGCTAACCACATAGCTAAATTTCCACAATTGTCGGGCCCAAAAATAACGTATTTCATTAAATAATTTCTCAACAATTTACCTAAGTAAGATCATAATCCTACTTCATTTCTCAAGTAATTACATATTTAATAAAATATGTCCATTTAAATTTTATTTATTTTCTGGGATATTACAACTATCCCCCACTTATAGGAATTTCGTCCTCGAAATTTACCTGAAAAGCTCGGGATACAACTCCCGCCTCTGCGACTCTAATTCCCAAGTCGCTTCTTCAACTTTGCTGTTCCGCCACAGCACTTTAACTAGAGGAATAGTCTTGTTCCGCAGCACCTTTTCTTTCCTGTCTAAGATTTGTACTGGTTGTTCTTCATAAGACAGGTCGGTTTGAAGCTCAATGTCTTCATAACTTAAGATATGAGTTGTATTAGATACATATTTCTGAAGCATCGAGACATGAAACACGTTATGAACCCCAGATAAAGCAGGAGGTAGAGCCAACCGATAAGCTACCTGACCTACTTTCTCAAGAATCTCAAATGGACCAATAAATCTGGGACTCAACTTTCCTTTCTTCCCGAATCTTCGAATTCCTTTCATTGGGGACACCCGAAGAAAAACAAAATCCCCAACTTGGAATTCAACATCTCTACGCTTTGGATCTGCGTAGCTTTTCTGTCTACTTTGGGAAGCAACCATACGAGCTCGAATCTTTTCAATAGCCTCGCTCGTTCTTTGGACAGCGTCAGGTCCAAGGTACCTACGTTCACCAGCCTCATCCCAGTGAATAGGTGATCGACATTTCCTTCCATAAAGCATCTCATACGGAGCCATGCCAATGGTACTCTGATAACTATTGTTATAAGAAAACTCAATCAGAGGTAGGTACTTGTTCCAAGAACCTTCAAAGTCCATTACACATGCCCTCAACATATCCTCAAGTATCTGGATAGTCCTTTCAGATTGACCATCGGTTTGAGGATGAAAAGCTGTACTGAATTTCAACTTAGTACCCATTGCTTGCTGTAAACTTCCCCAGAATTTGGATGTAAATTTTGGATCTCGATCTGAAACTATCGACTTTGGGGCACCATGAAGTTTAACTATCTCCTTGATATACAAATCAGCATATTGATCCACTGTATACGTTGTCCTCACCGGGAGAAAGTGAGCGGACTTCGTATATCGATCCACTATCACCCAAATAGAATCATAATACCCTACTGTTCTGGGCAATCCTACCACAAAATCCATGGTGATGTCTTCCCATTTCCATTCTGGAATCTTTAGAGGTTGAAGCAAACCTGCCGGCCTTTGGTGTTCTGCTTTAATTTGTTGACAGGTTAAGCATTTTGACACATATTCAACAATATCCCTCTTCATACCCGGCCACCAGTATAAAACTTTCACATCGTGATACATCTTGGTTGTTCCCGGGTGTAAGGAGTACGGTGTAGTATGAGATTCATCAAGAATCTCTTGTCTGATTTCTTTATCAACCGGTACACAGATTCTGTTTTTGTATCATAACAACCCATCAGATAAGCATGAAAAGTCTCTTGCCAATCCAGCCTCTAACTTCTCCTTATGTCTTTGTAGCTCAAGGTCACCTTGTTGGGCTACTCTAATTCTTTCCAATAGATTAGATTGTATGGTGATATTAGCAAGTTTTCCAATTACAAATTCAATTCCCGCTCTCGTCATATCCTCAGCCAACTTTGCTGAGATTTCCTTTAGTTCACAAACTTGCCCTGGTCCTTTCCGACTTAGAGCATCCGCTACCACATTTGCTTTACCAGGGTGGTAGAGAATCTCGCAGTCATAATCTTTGACCAGTTCTAACCATCGTCTTTGCCTCATATTTAAATCCTTCTGAGTGAAGAAGTACTTGAGGCTTTTGTGATCTGTATATATATTTCACACTTCTCACCATACAGATAATGACGCCAAACTTTTAGTGCACAGACAACCGCTGCTAATTCAATATCATGGGTAGGATATCGTTGTTCATACTCCTTCAATTGCCTAGATGCATAAGCAATCACTTTCCCTGACTGCATAAGAACACAACCTAACCCTTGTTTGGATGCATCATAATAAATCACAAACTTTTCATTACTTTTTGGTAAAGTCAGCACAGGAGCGGTAATCAACCTTTGCTTCAATTCCTGGAAACTTTCTTCACACTTGTCAGTCCAAACAAACTTACAATTCTTTCGGGTCAATTCAGTTAAAGGCGTAGAAATCTTTGCAAAGCCCTCAACAAATCTTCGGTAAAACCCTGCTAACCCCAGGAAACTTCTAACTTCAGTTGCTGACTTAGGTCGAGGCCAGTCACGCACTGCTTCAATCTTTACTGGATCCACTAAAATACCATCTTTACTCACCACATGCCCCAAGAAACTCACCTGAGGTAACCAGAATTCACATTTCTTAAACTTGGCATACAACTTATGCTCCCTGAGACGTTGTAATACCATTCGAAGATGTCTTTCGTGAGTCTCTTCCGAGTCTGAATAAATTAGAATATCATCGATAAAGACAATAACAAAATCATCCAGAAAATCTTTGAACACTCGGTTCATCAAGTCCATAAATGCTGCCGGGGCATTTGTTAATCCGAAGGACATTACCAGGAATTCATAATGACCATACCGGGTCCGAAAAGCTGTCTTGGGAATATCCTCCTCTCGAATCCTCAGTTGGTGATAACCAAATCGAAGATCTATCTTAGAAAAGACAGTCTTACCCTGCAGCTGATCAAATAAATCATTTATTCTTGGTAAAGGGTACTTGTTCTTCACTGTTAATTTGTTTAACTGCCGATAATCTATACACATTCTTAATGTTCCATCTTTCTTTTTCAAAAACAAAACTGGTGCACCCCAAGGTGAAGTACTAGGTCTAGTAAATTTTAAATCCATCATCCCCTGCAATTGAACTTTTAACTCTTTCAGCTCTGCAGGTGCCATCCTGTAGGGAGCTTTCGATACAGGCTCAGCTCCTAGTATTAAATCAATCTCAAAATCAATTTCACGTTTTGGTTGCAACCCTGGTAACTCTTCTGGGAACACATCCAGAAATTCTCGAACCACTGGGACATGCTCCGGTCCCGCTAGTGGTTCCATAGTAATATCCACAATACTTGCTAAGAAACCAATGCACCCCTCACACAACAAATCTTTTGCCTTAAGAGTTGAAATTAAGGGAATCCGGGATCCCTGCATCTTACCCACAAATACAAAGGGGTCCTAGCCCTCAGGCTGAAAAGTTACCATCTTTCTTTTACAATCAATGGTGGCGTTGTATTTAGCAAGCCAATCCATCCCCAAAATAACATCAAAATCCTCTAGATTTAATTCTATCAGATCAACTGATAACTCTCTTCCTTCCACAAACACTGGAAGGGATCGAACCCACCTGCTGGAGATAACCAACTCCCCAGTAGGCAACAAGGTTCCAAAACCTCTAGAAAGCACATCACTAGGTTTATTCAGCTTCTCAATTATTCTACTTGAAATATAAGAATGCGTCGCACAAGAATCAATTAACACAGTCAATAAAGTACCAGCAACAGAAAGCTGACCTGTCACAGTAGTAGGACCAGCATCAGCCTCAGCTTGAATCAGGGCAAACACTCGGGCAGGAGCGGGTGTATCATCCTTCTTTTGCTCTAGTCGTAGCAATTGTGGACAATTTCTCTTCATATGACCCACCATTCCACAGTGGAAACAGGCCCTAGCCTGACACTCGCCTAGGTGATGCTTTTTTACACCTCGGACATTCAGGAAAAGTCCGCCAGTTTTCGTTTCCACTACGACGGAAACCTTGGTTACCCTGGAATCTTTTGTTTGGGCCTGCCGCTGATGATTCACTAGGTCTTTTCCTGCGGTCACCGGGATCAGTACCCCTACCTGAACCAGCACCTGCTGTTTGCTTCCATGAATCTCTTCTGGCAATATTTTTCTTTCGTATCTGAGCTTCTGCACCCTCAGAAACTAAGGCCAACTCAACTATTTGAGCATAAGTTCGGGCAACCCCCGGTTGTTTAGAAGCAACAATCACATCACGGGCGATGTGTTCATCCAGCCCCCGTATAAACTTTGCTTTTCTAGCAGCTTCGGTAGCCACCTCATCTGAGGCAAACTTTGCCAGTCGATCAAACTTAGTAGCATACTCTGTCACAGTCATACTACCCTGAGTTAACCGTATAAACTCTTCTGCCTTTGCTGCCTTAATAGACTCATTATAATACTTCTCATAAAATAAGGCCCGAAAAGTTTCCCAGGTCATGTTATTCAGATCATGGCCCTGAGATACAATCTCCCACCAAATACGGGTATCATCTCGTAGCATATAGGTAGCACACCTGACCCGGTCATTATCTTCAACTCGCATAAAATCGAAAATGGATGTTATCATACTCATCCATTGCTCCGCCTTGAGTGGATCAGCACCACCCTCAAACACTGGCGGATTCTGCTTCCTGAACCGCTCGTACAATGGTTCCAAACGATTCCCTGTATCCGGTGGCACTACTAGAGGTGCCGGAGGATCAGGATTAAGATTTAGAGCAGGCTGAGCTAGCTGCTCTCTTAATTCTCTGATTTGCTCACCCTGCTGCTGAATAGTTTCTTGCATAGGAGCATATAACTTTTCCCAATTAGGTGGTGGTGAAGGGTTCTCACCCTCACCGGCAGCCCCGAGCCCAGCTAGCTCGCGGGTACCCCTACCAGTCCGCCTCGGGTGCATAACTATACACCTGCGATCACATTCCAAGTAATAACAATGCTGATAAGTATTTCCATATATTATAATTCTTCTCACACCATTCCCATATCAACATAATTCAAATAATCAGGTAATCAGAAAATTAACAAGCTATCTTTTAACTTAAAGCTTACTAAACCATGAGTCGATCAGGTCCTTGCAGCCAATGTACATATCAAACCATTCTTCAGGATCTAAAAACCTTGGCGCTCTGATACCATGTTGTAACGCCCTGTCCAACAGGGACGCCACGTGTGTGCAATTTATTTAAAATACCATATAATTATATAAGATGTAATTATACTAAAAGTGTGGGTAATTAAATTTTGATAGTTAAAACTCAACCTTTAAACTGTTTAACAAAAGATAAGTAACATGAATTACGGGGTTCCCCTGTTTTCAAAATATTTACAAACTGATTTCAAAGTATTTTACAACATAAGCTTTATATTTTCCAAAATACAATCAAAATAGAGCATCCTGTAAACTGGGCTGCCTACGGCTGGTATGTACATTGCTGCTGCGACCATAAACTCATGGTTGCTCGACTTTGGCCTTCCCTTTACCTGCACCATAAAGCACCAGTGAGTCACAGTGACTCAGCAAGAAAGTGATCAAAACAATAATTGAAAGAAGATAATTATTAACTTAATCTCTTGCCCTTATGTTCACTTACTATTCGATAATAATAATCATTCATTTGAACATCACACATTCCTGGTACTTAATAAAGTACCACTTTTTACCACTCGTCACATACGAGCTGAATATGTCACTACCGTTGCCCGATAAAGCAAACGATAAGTAAGAAACCTAACTGCGGTTTCAAGAGTAATTACTCATAACGGTAATAACCGTTGCCAACCCTAGGTCATAACCTAGGCTTAATAAGCTTTTAATCAACATCATAATAATAATTAAGGTCACTTCCATTCATCCATTGATTTTTAACCACATACGGTGCTTACCACTTTTCTTACCTTAATTCAGAAGTCAAGAATATAGCCGACCTGGGTGGAAAAACAAGCTAGGCAATCCCGGTCCTATGTCACGACAATTGAAACACAATAAATACCTTAACTTAATATTCCGGATTAAAACCTTAATTTAAAACCGATTAGACTTAGCCTTCACCAACTATATAATAATTCAAATAACTCAAAATTATTCAAAGGAAGGTACTAGGTTCAACCCCGAGCTAAACAGGGTTCAGAGAAAAACTCGAGAAATTTTCCCCTGCTGTAACCGGTCGACCGGTTCTGATACAGCAGAACCCATCCGGTTGACCGGTTCTTTCGTCGAACCGAAAATTCTGGTTTTTCTCCCCCAGCTCGAACCAAAACCATCTCAGACCTAAATTGCATTTCCAGAACAGTTCAATATACCAAGTATAACATATTCAACACATCATTTATTCACAATTCACCATTTAACTCAAAATCACCATCTTACTTGACAATTTGCATTTAAACATCACTTTCAACACCTATTTAATTGAACAGCCCTTAATCTCACTCAATCTTCATTCAAACAAGTTTCAAATCAACCCTAATAACCTACCTTAACCTCAGTTTATACCCCAGCTCAGGATTTAATGAAAACCTTACCAAAACCTAACTAAACTCAAGGAAATTAATTAAGAGAAGAGTAGAAGGATCATACCTCCACTTAGCTAGCTTCTAGGGTTAAGATTAGCTCAAGAAATTGAAGAAAAGAAATGAGTTTTCCTTGGTTCCCAGCTGCTTCAAGGGTCGGCAAGAGAGGAAGAAGAAAATGCTTGAAGTTATGTAATTTTGTTTTTGTTTTCTTGCCTTGGAAGCAACTTAAATAAGGTTGCCTTTCTCTTTTTTTTTTTAAACTAACAATCAGCCACCAAAAAGTCAAAGGTCAAGAAGTCAAAACATAAAAATGACTAATTTACCCTTCAAAGAAACTTAAACTAAAATTATAACCTAGGGGCATTTATGGTAATTTTACTATTTCCCCAATCCGACATTCTAATAAAATTCTAACTTAATCCGGGATATTCTCAAAATAATTCTTTCATTTAATGTCGTGACATTGCTAACCACATAGCTAAATTTCCACAATTGCCGGGCCCAAAAATAACGTATTTCATTAAATAATTTCTCAACAATTTACCTAAGTAAGATCATAATCCTACTTCATTTCTCAAGTAATTACATATTTAATAAAATATGTCCATTTAAATATTATTTATTTTCTGGGATATTACAGTTTAATAAATCTAAGTCAAAGTTCAATATCGGTCCCTTCCGATGCATACTCCATGCATCCAACCCGAGCTTTACTTTAACCAATACTCTGGAAAGAACGTAGCATTTCTCCAAATGCAAGTAAACTCTGTTGTAGATTATCATATCAGTAAAACCCTATGTCTGATAAATCTAGCAAACTTTATTCACATAGTCATGTTTACTTTCCAAAGTGTTGATAGCACAATAAACAGGATCAAGTATGTGAAAAGGGTTTCACATGAATTCATACATTATGTACATATAATCATGAAATAAATCATGTGAACCATGCAACATTAAATGTTATTTCTGATCTATATTAATAAGTAAATCTGATTACATTGAAATGAGTTTTATTTAGGGCATAAAACCCAACATTTACTTGAGAGATATTGTCTAAGAATTTATACTCAAAGATATTATTGTAAGAGATATAAGAAAAGGAATCTTTCTCCTTGTTCTTGAGTTAATACAAATAACGAGGATTAGGCTATTACCGAACTGCTCGCGGATGAACTACTTGTTGCTTACTAAATTAGACTCACTGTGTCTTCATATTGCTTTATTATATTTCAATCGTTATAAACTACTTGTTGCTTACTAATTTAGATTCACTATCGTTGGCTAAAATCAAGAATCAAGAATCGCTCTGGGTTGGCATCCGAGTCTGGGTCCCAATTCGGGTGAAGTTTTGGGTTGCAGTCCGGGTCCTGGTCCGGTTACGGTTTTGGGTCCTTGTCTAGGTCCGGCTACGGTTCCAGGTCCAAGTCCAAGTCCTGGTTCCGGTCGTGTTTCTGGGTCCCGGTCTACTGCCAATTTCGGGTCACAGGGTACGGGTTTGGGTCCAGGTTTGGGTCTGGGACTAGGTTCGAGTCTGGGTCTGGGTTCAGGTCCTGGTCTAGGTTTGGGTCCGGGCATGGGTCCCTGTAACAGCCTAACTAATTAGGCACATTACCCAAGATAATTAAGAAGCCCTAATCCCCTAAATGGGAGTACTAAAAAAATAGCGCACAAATTAAACTTTAAATACGAATGGAATGTGTTGACCTTGTGTTTAGCCAACGACAACGAGTCTAGTTTAATAAGAGATAAGTGATTTATAGCAATCGATATATAATAAAGCAATATAAAGACACAAGAATTTTATAGAGGTTCAGCCCCGAGCAGTTCAGTAATAGCCTAATCCTCGCTACTTGTATTGACTTAAGAACAAGGAGAAAGATTCCTTTTCTTATAGCTCTGACAACGGTATCTATGAATATATAATTCTTAGATAATATCTTTAGGGTATAGTTTAAGCTAAACTGTTTTCGACCCTTTGCCTAGTGAACATGCATCACTAGTTATAGGGCTAGTAAGCTTGGAGAGGAAGGGTTTTCCCTCTCGTTACAATGTGTATAAACAGAAAGATCGTGGGATCAATGCTGACTACAAAGATCATGGGATTGAGGCTAAATACGCTGATAGTGGGATCGTGTGTATGCCATATCCATGTAGTCCTATACCTGAGTTATAGGGACTGTGTTGATGACTCACGATGCGAAAGCTAAATTTTCTAAGTGTTGGTTGCTCTGTGCGGATTGCTAAGAACTTTGCTCTGGGCACGCTAGCGAACCATCCTGCTCAGATTATGCTTCCTGAGTAGATGCTCCAAGTGGATTCCACGTGTCACCATTCATGTGATGGCACGTCAAAGTGAAAAAATTGGGATAACATTTGCCCCCCAAGTCTGTACGGGACTTTCGAAGTTGCGTGTAGACTTCATCCGAGCTGCTTCTGCCGTTGGATGGGGACACGTGTCAAGCACGACCGTTCGAGACTCGATGTGAGGCTGACTGGGTATCCCTTGCTTTTTCGGCTAATAAATGTTGTGACAATAAATATTTCAAAATCGGATTTTCTCTCTTCACAGCTGACGGCTGTACTTGATTACTTTTGATTTCCCATATTCGTTTTTAAGGAGGGAAACTGAGGCGTCTCAGGTTCCTTTTAGTCGATTACGTCTTTTCGTGACTTGCCTATAAATATCAATAAGCATTGGCACCTAAACTCATTTTCACCATCCTTGTTTGCTAAGAAAGTTCAGAGCGAAAAGAGAGGTTTTTAGCTTTAAGTTTGCTAAAGTGCTTTCATCAAGGCTGCTTGTCGAATTGACGTTGCTCGAACCTAGACATCTGATTCTTGAGTAAGTTTCTGACTCCGTTTATGCTTATTTTCGCAAATTTACATTTCGAATATACCTTAGACTTTGTTGTAGAAAATATCCAAGAAATCCTAGGTCCAGAAACTTTTGTGATTCTTCTTTGTCATGGCTTCATGCACCTTTACAGTCCATAATGTATGTTTTCTGAACTGTGTAACGTCTGTCTTTCATCTTGCTTATTCTAAGCTTCATGAACTTTTTTTCCATAACTCGAGAAAATTTTAAACTTCTTGAGTTTTGATTTCTCTTTGAATATTCTTGTTCTTGATTCTGTTGAGTACTCCTGGTCGGCATACTTGCTTGTTTATTGTTTGATATTTTGACCAAACACTCATCTTGTGTGTTGTCTTTTGTAGATGAACTCGATTGAGCTTTGGGAGAACAAATATCGAATCGACCAGGACCTGCTTCAACTTCTGCACGAGGATCATCCTCGTCTTCATTCTAGCTGATCTTCCTGTAGTGAAGGAAATTCTTCAAACCCTGTACCCAGCCATAGAATGATGGCTCGTACAAAGAAAACGACGTGTCTGGTTGACGCATCTATTCCTAAAGTGGCTCGGCACGCCACTTTGCCCAACGCCGAACAGGATCCAGCCATCCAGGTGGAGGGGGATCATGAAGGGGATGCTGAGGTCCAAGAGATCAAGGCGTAGGATGATGTACGTCCTGGCAGTCTCTCCGAGGCGGAGGAAGAGGTAGAGGTTGAACCCCAAATTACGGGGAGTACAACGTGGCTGGGGAGCCAGTCGATGCTGACGGAGACGTGCTGGTTGAGGGCGTGGACTACGTCAGTGAGGAACTTGCTGCGGCGGTTCCTCATAGAAGGTAGGGTGCCTTGGGTGCCAGGTGGGTAAGCCCTCCGTCCAGGGTTACAGAGGCGCGCCTTCGAACTCTTGACAAGGCAGATACCTGGGCGAGCTAGATTGCTACATTACCGCCCATAACAATCGTGCCACAAGCCCTGAAAAGGGGATGTGCGCCTGGTCGGGTGCCCATGGTCAGCAAGGGGCGTTGATGCCCTTGCGTAAATACTTCAAGGATGTGGCAGACTTTTTCGACCTCTGCCCGGCCCAGTTCACTCCTCAGGGCATTAAGTATTTGTCTGCCCTCTTCGTCCTCTACGCTTCCCAGGAGTGGGGTACTTCTTATCCTCACGAAGTTGCCTGGTTCTTTGATTTGAAGTCCACCCTTGAGCAAGGTAGGTCGGGGTACTTCCATTTCTCTCAAGCAGGCTTCAAGTGGTTGACGAGCACAGACGACTCAGCCATCAGTAAGATTGGACATTTTGCTGAAGAGTACTTCATGGTGGATGGCACGGGCATCACTCGCACTCGGTTCCAGCAGATTCCAACATATCACCGTCCTCCCCTCACTCTTGCTCTTAGTGATAGAGCTCAAAAACATGCCCCGTTGCCGAGGGATGACCAGAATATTATCCAGCTGACCTCCGAGGATAATTTTCTCAAGTACGGGCTCTATCCCAAGGACTTTGTTCCTAAGTCCGTAACGGGGAAGAAGAGGAAATCTGGTGCTGGCGAGACTGAACGATCTCATCAAGAGAATGAACTCATTGAACTTAAGCGTGAAGCTAAGTTGAAGGGAGGTGCAAGGGCCAAGAAGTTTGCTCAGGAGCCCTTGAATCCTGAAGATGAAGCCGAGGAAGAGCATGTGACTCCACTGAAGAGGAAGAAGAAACTCTAGGCCCCGCAAAGGCTTGTTGAACATGCGATTCGCATAAGGGAGCCCATTTCACCTGTTCAGCCATTCCCTCCCGTGTTCGGAAAAGGGAAAGTTGTCATGTCTGAAATAAGAGCGATGTTAGATGATGATGGACTTCTGAGTCTTGTTCGGGCAGTCACCATGCATACTACTTTGTCTTATTTTTGAGCTTCTTGATTTTTATGCCTCATATTTGTTTCCTCTAACCAAGTTATCTTTGTTCTGTACAGACATGTCTCTGTAGATGCTTGATGCTCTGAAGAAAAGAATGGGCAGAAGCTCTATTGCCTCTCCTCTGGCCAACAAGTCTAAAGGCGGTGAGGGGTCCTCTTATAAAGAAAAGAGGCCTACTGGGGAGGTCATTGATCTTTCCGAGGAGCTAATGGCTGCAAACCCCTCTACCCCAAAAGCTGCTAAGTCCAAGGAGTTTGGACCACTGAATGTTGGGTTTGCGCTGGTCAGGAGTGATCTTGAACAGGTGCGGGCGCCTACTCCACCTGTGCTGGTGCTTCCAAAGGTCAAGAAGGGAAAAAAGATGTTGGCCCACTACATGAACCGGCTGGTTCCTGAGTTCAGGGACCAACTGGCTGGTGCTGACAATGACTCTTCTTTGGAGCTGCTGGTGGGCGGAGTCTTGAAGGATTTCACCAGGGTAAGTCTTTCTGAACACTTCCCTCTAATCTTTAGTACTTAGCTCAAATGTTAAAGTTTTTTCTTTGTGCTTAGCTCAAAGGGCCACGGACTTTCCATTTGTGTTAACTCATTGGGTAGAGTTGTTGGTATCTTTGAAAATCTCTGGCATTTGTCACACTTCTTAACATGGGCTTTTGAATCTTCAATCATCGTAGGCCAGAAGTAACCTTGCCTTAGAATTTTCTTGGATAAGCTCTGTCTGGCAGCATGATTTCCACAGAATCCGTCGTGAACTTCAGATAAGAGTCGTGGAGCTTTGTCTTGAGTGACACATCTAAGCAATGGCATCGAGAATCCTCTTCTGTACATAATTCCCTCTACTATGATATACTGTGCAGCTTTCCTCCTCATTTTCCGAGCTTCATTGTAACGCCCTGTTCAACAGGGACGCCACGTGTGTGTACTTTATTTAAAATACCAATAATTATATAAGATGTAATTATACTAAAAGTGTGGGTAATTAAATTTTTGATAGTTAAAACTCAACCTTTAAACTGTTTAACAAAAGATAAGTAACATGATTTATGGGGTCCCCCTGTTTTCAAAATATTTACAAACTGGTTTCAATGTATTTTACAACATAAGCTTTATATTTTCCAAAATACAATCAAAATAGAGCATCCTGTAGAATCGGGTCGCCTACGGTACCGGTATGTACATTCTTCTTGCGACCATAACTCATGGTTGTTCGACTTTAGCCTTTCCTTTACCTGCACCATAAAGCACCAGTGAGTCACAGAGACTCAGCAAGAAAGTGATCAAAACAATAATTGAAAGAAAATGATTATCAACTTAATCTCATGCCATTATGCATACTCACTATTTGATAATAATAAGCATTCCCTTAAACATCTCACATTCCTGGTACTTAATAAAGTACCACTTTTTACCACTCGTTACATACGAGCTGAATATGTCACTATCGTTGCCCGATAAAGCAAACGATAAGTAAGAAACCTAACCGCGGTTTCAAGAGTAATTACTCATAACGGTAATAACCGTTTCCAACCCTAGGTCATAACCTAGGCTTAATAAGCTTTAATCAACATCATGATAATAATTAAGGTCACCTCCATGCCAATGGTACTCTAATAACTATTGTTATAAGAAAACTCAATCAGAGGTAAGTACTTGTTCCAAGAACCTTCAAAGTCCATTACACATGCCCTCAACATATCCTCAAGTATCTGGATAGTCCTTTCAGATTGACCATCGGTTTGAGGATGAAAAGGCTATCTTGAATTTCAACTTAGTACCCATTGCTTGCTGTAAACTTTCCCAGAATTTGGATGTAAATTTTGGATCTCGATCTGAAACTATCGACTTTGGGGCACCATGAAGTCGAACTATCTCCTTAATGTACAAATCAGCATATTGATCCACTGTATACGTTGTCCTCACCGGGAGAAAGTGAGCAGACTTCGTATATCGATCCACTATCACCCAAATAGAATCATAATACCCTACTGTTCTTGGCAATCCTACCACAAAATCCATGGTGATGTCTTCCCATTTCCATTCAGGAATCTTTAGAGGTTGAAGCAAACCTGCCGGCCTTTGATGTTCTGCTTTAATTTGTTGACAAGTTAAGCATTTTGACACATATTCAACAATATCCCTCTTCATGCCTGGCCACCAATATAAAGCTTTCACATCATGATACATCTTGGTTGTTCCCGGGTGTAAGGAGTACGGTGTAGTATGAGATTCATTAAGAATCTCTTGTCTGATTTCTTTATCAACCGGTACACAGATTCTGTTTTTGTATCGCAACAACCCATCAGATAAGCACGAAAAGTCTCTTGCCAATCCAACCTCTAACTTCTCCTTATGTCCCTGTAGCTCAAGGTCACCTTGTTGGGCTACTCTAATTCTTTCCAATAGATTAGATTGTATGGTGATATTAGCAAGTTTTCCAATTACAAATTCAATTCCCGCTCTCGTCATATCCTCAGCCAACTTTGCTGAGATTTCCTTTAGTTCACAAACTTGCCCTGGTCCTTTCCGACTTAGAGCATCCGCTACCACATTTGCTTTACCAGGGTGGTAGAGAATCTCGCAGTCATAATCTTTGACCAGTTCTAACCATCGTCGTTGCCTCATATTTAAATCCTTCTGAGTGAAAAAGTACTTAAGGCTTTTGTTATCTGTATAAATTTCACACTTTTCACCGTACAGATAGTGACGCCAAACTTTTAGTGCAAAGACAACCGCTGCTAATTCAATATCATGGGTAGGATATCGTTGTTCATACTCCTTCAATTGCCTGGATGCATAAGCAATCACTTTCCCTGACTGCATAAGAACACAACCTAACCCTTGTTTGGACGCATCACAACAAATCACAAACTTTTCGTCACCTTTTTGTAAGGTTAGCACAGGAGCGGTAATCAACCTTTGCTTCAATTCCTGGAAACTACCTTCACACTTGTCAGTCCAAACAAACTTACAATTCTTTCGGGTCAACTCAGTTAAAGGCGTAGAAATCTTTGCAAAGCCCTCAACAAATCTTCGGTAATACCCTGCTAACCCCAGGAAACTTCTAACTTCAGTTGCTGACTTAGGTCGAGGCCAGTCACGAACTGCTTCAATCTTTACTGGATCCACTAAAATACCATTTTTACTCACCACATGCCCCAAGAAACTCACCTGAGGTAACCAGAATTCACATTTCTTAAACTTGGCATACAACTTATGCTCCCTGAGACGTTGTAATACCATTCGAAGATGTCTTTCGTGAGTCTCTTCCGAGTCTGAATAAATTAGAATATCATCGATAAAGACAATAACAAAATCATCCAGAAAATCTTTGAACACTCGGTTCATCAAGTCCATAAATGCTGCCGGGGCATTTGTTAATCCGAAGGACATTACCAGGAATTCATAATGACCATACTGGGTCCGAAAAGCTGTCTTAGGAATATCCTCCTCTCGAATCCTCAGTTGGTTATAACCAGATCGAAGATCAATTTTAGAAAAGACAGTTTTACCCTGCAACTAATCAAATAAATCATCTATTCTTGGCAGAGGGTACTTTTTCTTCACTGTTAATTTGTTTAACTCCCGATAATCTATACACATTCGTAAAGTTCCATCTTTCTTTTTCACAAACAAAACTGGTGCACCCCAAGGTGAAGTACTAGGTCTGGTAAATTTTAAATCCATCATCCCCTGTAATTGAACTTTTAACTCTTTCAGCTCTGCAGGTGCCATCCTATAGGGAGCTTTCGATACAGGCTCAGCTCCTGGTATTAAATCAATCTCAAAATCAATTTCACGTTTTGGTGGCAACCCTGGTAACTCTTCTGGGAACACATCCAGAAATTCTCGAACCACTGGGACATGCTCCGGTCCCGCTAGTGGTTCCCTGGAAATATCCACAACACTTGCCAAGAAACCAATGCACCCCTCACACAACAAATCCCTTGCCTTAAGGGCTGAAATTAAGGGAATCCGAGATCCTTGCATCTTACCCACAAATACAAAGGGGTCCTCGCCCTCAGGCTGAAAAGTCACCATCTTTCTTTTACAATCAATGGTGGCGTTGTATTTAGCAAGCCAATCCATCCCCAAAATAACATCAAAATCCTCCAGATTTAATTCTATCAGATCAACTGATAACTCCCTTCCTTCCACAAACACTGGAAGGGATCGAACCCACCTGCTGGAGATAACCAACTCCCCAGTAGGCAACAAGGTTCCAAAACCTCTAGAAAGCACATCACTAGGTTTATTCAGCTGCTCAATTATTCTACTTGAAATATAAGAATGCGTCGCACCAGAATCAATTAACACAGTCAATAAATTACCAGCAACAGAAAGCTGACCTGTCACAGTAGAAGGACCAGCATCAGCCTCAGCTTGAGTCAGGGCAAACACTCGGGCAGGAGCGGGTTTATCATCCTTCTTTTGCTCTAGCCGTAGCAATTGTGGACAATTTCTCTTCATATGACCCACCATTCCACAGTGGAAACAGGCCCTAGCCTGACACTCGCCCAGGTGATGCTTTTTACACCTCGGACATTCAGGAAAAGTCCGCCAGTTTTCGTTTCCACTACGACGGAAACCTTGGTTACCCTGGAATCTTTTGTTTGGGCCTGTCGCTGATGATTCATTAGGTCTTTTCCTGCGGTCACCAAGATCAGTACCCCTACCCGAACCAGCACCTGCTGTTTGTTTCCATGAATCTCTTCTGGCAATATTTTTCTTTCGTATCTGAGCCTCTGCACCCTCAGAAACTAAAGCCAACTCAACTATCTGAGCATAAGTTCGGGCAACCCCCGGTTGTTTAGAAGCAACAATCACATCCCGGGCGATGTGTTCATCCAGCCCCCGAATAAACTTTGCTTTTCTAGCAGCTTCAGTAGCCACCTCATCTGAGGCAAACTTTTCCAGTCGATCAAACTTAGTAGCATACTCTGTCACAGTCATACTACCCTGAGTTAACCGTATAAACTCTTCTGCCTTTGCTGCCTTAATAGACTCATTATAATACTTCTCAAAAAATAAGGCCCGAAAAGTTTCCCAGGTCATATTATTCAGATCATGGCCCTGAGATACAATCTCCCACCAAATACGGGCATCATCTCGTAGCATATAGGTAGCACACCTGACCCGGTCATTATCTTCAACTCGCATAAAATCGAAAATGGATGTTATCATACTCA
Source organism: Cannabis sativa (assembly GCF_029168945.1). Lineage (NCBI taxonomy): Eukaryota > Viridiplantae > Streptophyta > Magnoliopsida > Rosales > Cannabaceae > Cannabis > Cannabis sativa. The sequence continues at coordinate 26,704,120 of NC_083607.1, read as the reverse complement.
TCCATTGCTCCGCTTTGAGTGGATCAGCACCACCCTCAAACACTGGCGGGTTCTGCTTCCTGAACCGTTCATACAATGGTTCTAAACGATTCACTGCATCCGGTGGCACTACTAGAGGTGCCGGAGGATCAGGATTCAGATTTAGAGCAGGCTGAGCTCGCTGCTCTCTTAATTCTCTGATTTGCTCACCCTGCTGCCGAATAGTTTCTTGCATAGCAGCATATAACTCTTCCCAGTTAGGTGGTGGTAAAGGGTTCTCACCCTCACCAGCAGCCCCGAGCCCAGCTAGCTCGCGGGTACCCCGAGCCCATCACATTCCAAGTAATAACAATACTGATAAGTATTTCCATATATTATAATTCTTCCCACACCATTCCGATACCAACATAATTCAAATAATCAGGTAATCAGAAAATTAACAAGCTATCTTTTAACTTAAAGCTTACTAAACCATGAGTCGATCAGGTCCTTGCAGCCAATGTACATATCAAACCAGTCTTCAGGATCTAAAAACCTTGGCGCTCTGATACCATGTTGTAACGCCCTGTTCAACAGGGACGCCACGTGTGTGTACTTTATTTAAAATACCAATAATTATATAAGATGTAATTATACTAAAAGTGTGGGTAATTAAATTTTTGATAGTTAAAACTCAACCTTTAAACTGTTTAACAAAAGATAAGTAACATGATTTATGGGGTCCCCCTTTTTTCAAAATATTTACAAACTGGTTTCAATGTATTTTACAACATAAGCTTTATATTTTCCAAAATACAATCAAAATAGAGCATCCTGTAAACTGGGCTGCCTACGGCTGGTATGTACATTGCTGCTGCGACCATAACTCATGGTTGTTCGACTTTAGCCTTTCCTTTACCTGCACCATAAAGCACCAGTGAGTCACAGAGACTCAGCAAGAAAGTGATCAAAACAATAATTGAAAGAAAATGATTATCAACTTAATCTCATGCCATTATGCATACTCACTATTTGATAATAATAAGCATTCCCTTAAACATCTCACATTCCTGGTACTTAATAAAGTACCACTTTTTACCACTCGTTACATACGAGCTGAATATGTCACTATCGTTGCCCGATAAAGCAAACGATAAGTAAGAAACCTAACCGCGGTTTCAAGAGTAATTACTCATAACGGTAATAACCGTTTCCAACCCTAGGTCATAACCTAGGCTTAATAAGCTTTAATCAACATCATGATAATAATTAAGGTCACCTCCATTCATTCATCGATTTTTAACCACATACGGTGCTTACCACTTTTCTTACCTTAATTCAGGAGTCAAGAATATGGCCGACCTGGGTGGAAAAACAAGCTAGACAATCCCGGTCCTATGTCACGACAATTGAAACACAATAAATACCTTAACATAATATTCCCGATTAAAACCCTAATTTAAAACCGATTAGACTTAGCCTTCACCATCTATATAATAATTCAAATAACTCAAAATTATTCAAAGGCAGGTACTAGGTTCAACCCCGAGCTAAACACGGATCAGAGAAAAACTCGAGAATTTTTCCCCTACTGTAACCGGTCGACCGATTCTGATACAGCAGAACCAACCGGTCGACCGGTTGCTGCCAGACCAGAAAAATTCTAGTTTTTTTCTCCTCCAGCTCGAACCAAAACAATTTCAGACCTAAATTGCACTTCCAGAACAGTTTAATATACCAAATATAACATATTCAACACATCATTTAATCACAATTCACCATTTAACTCAAAATCAACATCTTACTTGACAATTTGCATAAAAACATCACTTTCAACACCTATTTAATTGAACAGCCCTTAATCTCACTCAATCTTCATTCAAACAAGTTTCAAATCAACCCTAAGAACCTACCCTAACCTCAGTTTATACCCCAGCTCAGGATTAAATGAAAACCTTACCAAAACCTAACTAAACTCAAAGAAATTAATTAAGGGAAGAGTAGATGGATCATACCTTCACTTAGCTAGCTTCTAGGGTTAGGATTAGCTCAAGAAATTGAAGAAAAGAAATGAGTTTTCCTTGGTTTCCAGCTGCCTCAAGAATCGGCAAGAGAGGAAGAAGAAGAAGAGCTTGAAGTTATGTGTTTTTGCTTGCTTTCTTGCCTTGGAAGCAACTTAAATAAGGTTGCTCTCTTTTTTTTTTTTTTTTACTAACAATCAGCCCACCAACAATTGAAAAGTCAAGAAGTCAAAACATAAAAAAGAAAAATGACTAATTTACCCTTAAAAAAAACTTAAACTAAAATTATAACCTAGGGGCATTTTGGTAATTTTTACTAACTCCCCAATCCGACATTCTAATAAAATTCTAACTTAATCTGGGATATTCTCAAAATAATTCTTTCATTTAATGTCGTGACATTGCTAACCACATAGCTAAATTTCCACAATTACCGGGCCCAAAATAACGTATTTCATTAATTAATTGCTCAACAATTACCTAAGTAAGATCATAATCCTACTTCATTTCCCAAGTAATTACATATTTAATAAAATATGTCCATTTAAATATTATTTATTTTCTGGGATATTACATTCATATTGGTTATATGGGAGTTTCCTAGAGTCGAGGTAGGCTGCTATTGGTGTCATCCAGTTTGGGGATGTATCAATCATTTCGATTTCTTCTGTGCCGGTGATGCTAGGCTCTTCAAGGAATTGGATAGGAACCAAGTTTGCTTTGTCACTTACATTGCTGCTTCCCAATCGAGCTAACGGGTTTGCAGTTGTATTTTCTTCTCTTGGATTTGACGAGCATATCATCCATATCTCGCCCGATTTGATCTTTAAACATTTGGTTTACCAATCTTTGGTATGTAGCTCCAGCGTTTTCCAGACCAAACGACATTACTTTGTAGCAATATAGACCCATATATGTTCAGAAACTTGTATGTTCTTGGTCTGGTGGATGCATTTTTATTTGATTGTAGCCTGAGTAAGCGTCCATGAAGCTTAGTATTTCATGCCCTGTTGTTGCATCTACGAGCTGATCGATTCCTTGGAAGTGGAAAACAGTCTTTAGAGCATGCTTTGTTGAGGTCTGTGAAATCAATACAGACTCGCCATTTCTTGTTCTGCTTGGGTACTAGTACCGGATTCATGACCCAAGCTCGGTAGAAAGCTTCAATTATGAAGTTGTTGCTGCACAGCTTTTCAACTTCATCCTTGAGGGCTACTGCTCGTTCTTTGTCCAACAACCTTCATTTTTGTTGAACTAACCAAAAGTTGGGATTGATATTCAGAACATGTGAGATGATACAAGCATCGATTATGACCATATCCGCATGTGACTACGCAAAAACGTCTAGGTTTGATTCTGACCATACCATTGATGACTGGCTGATTTGCTGAGCAATGATATTTCAAGTTGGCCCCTGGAAAGTTTAGTTCGTGGAAAACCTTCTCTTCGGATTTCCATGCACAATTCTCCTCCTCACGCCAACTTCCATTGCATCTAGGAGACTTGGTCAAAGTTAAGGAAAGACCAGGCGAGCCTCTCCGGGCATAAATCAGTAGATTCATGACAGAAGCGACCAAAGTTTTCTAAGAGCAAACCTAGACGTTTTTGCCTGTTCACATGCGGATATGGTTGGAATTGATCCTTCTATCATTTCACATGTTCTGAATATCGATCCCAACTTTCGGCCAGTTCAACAAAAGAAGGCTGTTGGACAAAGAACGAGTAGTAGCCCTGAAGGAAGAAGTTGAAAAGCTACCCAACAATAACTTTATAATTGAAGCTTTCTACCTGGCTTGGGTCGCGAATCCCATATTAGTGCCCAAGCCGAACAAGAAATGGCGAGTCTGTATTGATTTCACAGATCTCAACAAACCATGACGTAAAGACTCTTTTCCACTACCAAGGATCGATCAGCTCGTAGATGCAACAGCAGGGCATGAAATACTAAGCTTCATGGATGCTTACTCAGGCTACAATCAAATCAAAATGCATCCACGAGACGAAGAACATACAAGTTTTTGAATTGATATGGGTCTATATAGCTACAAAGTAATTTCGTTTGGTATGAAAAACACTGGAGCTACATACCAAAGATTGGTAAACAAAATGTTTAAAGACCAGATCGGGCTAAATATGGAAGTGTACGTGGATGATATGCTCGTCAAATCCAGAAAGGCTGGGGGCACATATACGACCTGGACGAATGCTTCAAAGTCCTCAGAAAGTACAATATGAAACTAAATCCCTTAAAGTGTTCCTTTAGAGTCAGCTCGGGAAAGTTTCTAGGCTTCATCGTCAATGCCCGAGGAATTGAAGCTAATCCAGAGAGGATTCAAGCCCTCCAAGATATGAACTCGCCAACAAAAACCAAAGAAGAGCAAAGCTTGACTGGTTGGATAGCCGAGCTCAGCAGATTTATTTTAAAATCAACAGATAAGTGTGTCCCATTCTTCAACATCCTGGGAGGAAACAAGCAGTTCGAGGGGACGGAGGAGTGTGAAAAAGCTTTCCAAGAGCTAAAAGCAGAACTTGCAAAACCTCCCGTACTCTCAAAACCTCTGGACGGAGAAGGACTGGGAATATACTTCAATTTCACGGAATATGCCTTGAGTGTCGTGCTAATCAGAGAAACTCGCTTACTGCCTTATTCTAGCAACAAGGAAGTTGAGGCCTTATTTTCAAGCTCATCCTGTTCTAGTATACACTGACCAGCCACTACGCCAAATACTGCAAAAGCCAAATGCTTCTGGACGGCTACTCAAGTGGGCAGTAGAGTTAAGCCAGTATGAAATCAATTTCCAACCCCAAACAGTAATCAAAGGCAAAGCCTTAGCAGACTTTGTGGTAGAATGCACAGGTAAAAAAAATAAGCTTACCAGAAAGCAACTCCGAGCCGGTACAAACACCTCAGCTAAGTAATAATGAAGATAAGCCGACCTAGAAACTACATGTAGATGGGTTAGCTACAGATCAGCTATCTAGTACAGGAATTGCCCTTGTCACGCCTAGGGGGCAACACCTACACGCTGCAGTCAAGTTCGGATTCAAAGCATCTAACAACGAAGCCGAGTACGAGGCTCTAATTGCTGGGCGAAAGCTAGTCCAAGAAATGAAGGCCGGACACATTGACATCTGCCGTGATTCACAGCTAGTGGTAAATCATGTATCCGGAGAATACGAGGCTCATGGAGAAAAGATGATAGCATATCTAAGCAAAATACATGATCTGCTCGCCCAATTCAAAAGCTACGGTCTCAGACAAATTCCAAGAGTAGAAAATACAACTGCAGATGCGTTAGCTCAATTAGCAAGCAGCAATGTAAGTGAGAAGGTGAACTTGATTCCTATCTAGTTCCTCGAAGAGCCTAGCATCACTGGCACGGAAGATATCGAAATGATTGGTACATCCCCAAACTAGATGACACCAATAGCAGCCTACCTCGACTTTGGGAAGCACCCATATAATCGGAATGAAGCTCGAAAAATGAGAAGGAAAGCCGCACGGTATATATCATAGTAGAGGGAATTATGTACAGAAGAGGATTCTCAATGCCATTGCTCAGATGTGTTACTCAAGAAGAAGCTCCACGACCCCTATCTGAGGTGCACGACGGATTTTGTGAAAATCATACCTCCGGGCAAAGCTTATCTAAGAAAATTCTAAGGCAAGGTTACTTCTGACCAACGCTGATTGAAGATTCAAAAGCCTATGTTAAGAAGTGTGACAAATGCCAGAGATTTTCAAAGATACCTCGAGCTACACCTAATGAGTGAACTCAGATGTAGAGTTCGTGGACCTTTGCCATTTGGGGAATTAACTTGATCGGACAATTACCCAAAGTTAAAGGAGGAGTGCAATATGCAGTGGTAGCAGTTGATTACTCTACTAAGTGGATGGAAGCTAAACCACTCGCAACCATTACACCAAAGAAAGTTCAAGACTTTATTGTGAAGAACATAATTTGCCGGTTCGGAATGTTGTACAAAATAGTTTCAGATAATGGCAAGCAGTTCAAGACTTTTGTGCGAACCATGGTCCAATTTCAATTATGATTCCAAGTCCAAGTCCTAGTTCCGGTCCCGGTCAACTTCCGGTTTTGGTTCCAATTTTGGGTCACAGGGTACGCGTTCGGGTCCACCTTTGGGTTTGGGACTGGGTTCACGTCCGGGTGTGGGTTCAGGTCCAAGGCTGGGTCCCAAATCTAGACACCGACTATGGTTTTTGTCCAAGCCCTAGGTCCAAATCCCGATCCCAATCTCGGGTCCCAGTCTAGTTCAATTTCTGGTGCCAGGTCACGAGCTGGGTCCTAGGTTCAAGTTCGGGTCTTGGTCGGGTAGTAGGTCTCGGTCTTAGTTCTGTTTCCCAAGTTCCTATCCTGATTCTGGGTGTAGTTCTTGGTTATTGTGTGGGTTTAGGTCCCGGTCTAGGTTCGGGTTTGAATCCTAGTCTCGGTTCGAGTTCAGGTCTCTGTCTGGGTTTTCATCTGGGTTCGAGTTTAGGTTTAGGTCCTTCTGCTGGGCCTAATCCTAGTTTGGTTCTAGTTCCATTTGCGATTCTGAGTTCGAGTTTGGGTTTGAGTTCGGGTCGGAGTTCGAATCCTGGTCTGAGTTAGGGTTCGGGTTCAGATTTCAGTCTAGGTCCAGATCTGGTTTCGGGTGTGGGTTCGCGTCTTGGGTCACGGTCTAGGTTGGGTCAGAGTCCCAAGTTCCAATCCCGATCTCAGTCTGGATTCAGTTTTGGATCTAAATCCTTGGTTCTGATCCTGGTCTAGGTTCAAGTTTGGGTTTGGGTCTGAGTCTAGCTTTGGGTCTGATTGTAGGTGTGGGTGTTTGAGTTCGGGTCCGATTCTGTGTCCGGGTTTGTGTCCAGGTCTGGACCCCAATTTTGGGTCTAGGTTTGGGTCCAGGTCCAAGTTCGGGTCGCGAGTGCGGGTCCAAGTTTGGGTCTTGGTTAGGATCTCGGTCCAGATCTAGGTCCAGCATTTCGATCCCAGTTTGGGTCTTGGTCTGAGTCCACGTTCGTATCTGGATCCCTATCTAGATCGAAGTCTGTGTTTGGGATCGGGTCCCAAATTTAGGTCCAGGCTCGCGTCTCATTTTTTGTCTGGGTACACGACCGTGTCCGGCCTGAGTTCTAGTCTCAGTTTGAGTCTAAGGCTACGTCTGTGTTCGGTTCTTGGTCTGGGTCCGGGTCCTGGTCACGGTCCTAGTCTTGTTCTAGGGTCCTGGTTCGGCGATTCTTGTTCAGGTTCTAATTTTGGGTCACAGGTCTATGTCTTGGTTCGGGTTTGGTTCTTTGTCTGGGTTCGTGTCCTAGTCTATGTCCCAGATCTAGACATCGACTACAGGTCTGTTCTAGGCCCCGTTACTCGAATCTCGAGTCAAGATCTGGATCACTGTCACGGGTCTCGGTCTGGTTTTAGTTCAGGTCCCAGGTCCCATTTTTGAGTTTGTGTTCGGGATCGAGACTGAGGTGCGATTCTAGGTTCCGACCCTGGTTCTTTGTCCCTAGCCTGGTTCCATGTTTGGGTCTGAGTTCAGGTTCAGGTTCCGGTCCCGAGTCCAAGTTTGGGTTGGACTAACAAATTAAGTTGTGATCCGTTGAGGAATTTCAAAATTAAGTTGATGAATTTCTAACTAATTTTATCTATCAACTTAAATTTGAATATCTTTTGAATTTCAAAATTAAGTTGAGGAATTCTAGGAATTGGTTATTGAAGATTCTAGAGATATTTTTTAAGTTGTTAAACTTAAAATGGAATATTCTTAAATTAGGTAGTTACAACTTAATTTTGATATTTAATTAAATTTTATTTGGAAAATTTTAAGTTGGTTATTATAGATTCTTTCTATAACAACTTAAATTAGATATTTTCCAAATCTTGAAAAGATACTTAGTTAAATTGAGATATTTTCTAGATACTTATTTCTATAATAATTATTATTTCTAATATTAAAATAGAAAAATATCATTGATTGTGAAATTAATTGTTTAATAATTAATTTGGGTACAATTCAAGTTAAGAGTATTTTTCCTAGTATTAAATTAGAAATTAATAATTAAGCCTTCTCTATACTTAATTATTTATTTCTTGAATTTAATTCATTTAATTAAATTGAAAATTAAAATATCTAAGTTTGTTTTCATCATGATACTTAAATATTGTTATTTTCATGACATTTAATTAAATAGAAAATTATTTTAAGTTGGAAATTTTTATAACAACTTAAATTTGAATCATTTTCAAAATATATTTTATTTATTTTATTAATCAATATTTTCAAAATTGCATTTGATTATGCAAGATGATTTTGAATTTATCTTGAAAAATAGATTAAAGTTGTAAATTAATTATTTTAATTAATTTTGAACCAACTAAAATCAATGATTTTTTCATTTAATGATTAATTTAAAATAGGTAAACTAAAGTATATTATAATTAGAAAATGAATTAATTAGTGAATGAAAATCTAAATAGATATTATCTGTTATGCTTGAAGTATTTTTCTAGTGATATTTAATTAAATGGAAAATTAATATTTAAGTTGACATTCATCATGATACTTAAATATTTGAAATTTTTCTTAAATATTTAATTAAATAGGAAAATTATATTTTTGTTGTAAATTAATTTTATTAATTTTGGGCCAACCTAAAATTAAGATAATTTTTCTAGGATTTATTTTTATTTTATTTCAAAGCTTTTTTTTTTTCAAAAATTGTATTCTTAAATACTTCAATTATTGAAATGCAATATATATTTATAGAAAATTAAATTTGAGTTGTAAATTAATTTAAATTAATTTTGAAACAACTTAAATTGAATAATTTTCTAAATATTTATTGGAAATTATTACTAAGATGGAAATAATTCATGTTATTTTCATATCCATCTAAGTATAATTTATAAATATTAAATTAAAATTTATATTTAGAATTTTTCATTCTAAATTAGAAATTTTAATTAAATAAATATATATTTAAAATAAATTGATTAAAATAAATATTAGAAGAAAATACACTTTAAATAATGAGCTTTATTATTAGGATATTCGATCTCCATTGTTGGTTCTACATAGTTCTTGTTTTAGTGAGTAATCCTCCCTAATGTGGGAACGTTCATTAGCAATTTAACACCGTAGAATCTCGAAAGATAATATTATTTGTAAGTGTTTTATATAGTATTGATCATCCTAATGGTGGCGACTGTATTTAACTTACAAAAGTATGAAATAATGGTGGAAGCTCATAAGATAGAATAGCCTTGACTCTTGCCTAAACGGGACAACGCTGGATTCCAATCTTGATCGAATAAAAGGTTGCTAGAATGTTTATCATTTTAGATGAGCTGACAACTCTATTCAATGGATGGTATCACTGACTCTCTCCTAAACGGGACACTGATATCAGTTTGTTGAAGACCTTGGAAATTATTTAGGATTGTATGTACCAAGATTATCTCTACCGGAAGGCCCAGGAGAAGGCGTACTCTAAGGCCCAGGCTGCCTCCGGGAGAGGGCTTCGCGTGGGGAGTCCGGTGGTGCGAAGGAGCCAAGCCATTGGCGGGAAGTCCGAGGCAAAATTTTTTGACAAGATACTTCAAGAAGAGATTGGGGGTCCTTCCGCCGGGAGACCCCTTCGTCTTGAAGGTTCTTCTGAGAATCAGACTTCCCGGCCTCAGCCTTCAGGCCCCGAACCAAACTTGGGTGCTCCCAGTGCTAGCACTTCCGGTGCCGGCGGTAAGTCTCCCTTGATAATTTGCTATGTTCCTTCCGTTGATGAATATACCAGTCGTAGGCCCGTAGGGTTCGACGAGCGTCTCCGTAGGTTTAAGATGCCGTCGACCCGGTGGGGGGATCATTTGAAGGAATTTTATTTTACGAACTTAGGAGATTACCTAGGTCGGTCCCGGATGGGCTCCGGCCCTCCGGAACCTATTCCCTTAGGTCCATCGGCTTACATAGCGTCCAGCTGGTTTCGGCCCTCGGACAGTTATCTTGGAGATGATGCTGCCAGCATTAAAGTTCAGGACTTTGCTAGGGCCGAATTAGGAAGTTCGGGTAGGAGTAGCTTATTTGCTGCATTTTTTATAAGCGGTTCCTCACGAACTTCTAACACTTGCTTATTTTTTGGAACAGGTACATCCATGGATGCCATCCTGGAACAGCTTGCCGGGGTTCATACTCCCGTGGCTCCTCCGGCTTTCACCCCCTCTCCCCCGGCCCCTTCCTTGAAGGTCCCTTTCGGCGCTCCCCTCGAAACCATTGACTTAGTGGATGACGAGGAGGTGCTTCCGGGAGAAGGCCAAGGGAAAGGGTGGGACTTCTCGGAGGAAGCCGTTGAGGGTACTGGAGAGCCTCAAGCCCCTCCGGAGGTAGCAGAGGAGGACGAGGAGGAGCCTGAAGTGGCTCTGATTCGCAAGCGTAAGGGCAAGATGATTGCCCAGGACGAGCCGAAGAGGCCTCGGAGGGCCGACACTCCTGCCCATGGCCTAGACGGCGGGGTCTCCCCGATGGAGGAAAATCCTGCTCCTCCCCACATTGATCTTACCCCGATTCCGGGGGATGAGGTGAGGCAGGAGCTTCGCATAGCCAAACACAACTATGCTATGGACGAGTACTCCCGGGGGTATGCTGAAGTGGAGGCCCTTAGGAGGATTCTACGAGCTGAGGTTGAGGCGAGCATCAACCACCCGGACTACCATGATCCGTGGAACCTCAATCTGGACCCCTTAACGGACTGGTTCCGTCCCCTCCTAGGGCCTACTTTGGCTCCCTTTGCCGCGGAGATGACCGGCGAGTTCGCTTCTCAGCTTACACGTTGTGCGCCCAAGCGGTTTGCCACTTGTGCTTCCCTGAACTCCATCTTCCAGGTCCAGGACCTCAGCCATTCTCTCACAGTGGTAAGTACTTTGCAATTTTTTGCGTTTCCTTTTTGTTGTTTGTATTTTGTTTTCTTCCTTTGAGAAATTTTTCCTTATACTTCGTTATGGTTCAGCTTGCTGCTGAGGCTGGCCGCCTCTCCAGGAACATCATAAACCATGGCTTCGCTCTGTCCGACTTTGGGGACATGAACGACGTCAGGAAGGTCCTCCAAGACCTTACAGCGGAGAGGCAGATCTACCAGGAGGCTGCCGAGCGCCAGGAGGCAGCGGCCAAGGCCAAGGAGGAGGAGGCCAAACGGAGGGAGGCTCAGGCGGAGGCCATGATCCGGGACGAGGCTCAGCGGAGAGACAGGATGGAGGCCCATCATCAGGAGGAACTAAGGGCTCAAACCAAGGCTGCCGAGAAGGCCAGGCGAGATCTCCGGGAGGCCAGGGAGGCTTTGGATGAAATGGCCGCCAAGGTGAGGTCTCTAGAGGAGACTCACCAGTCGGATATCGAATCCAAGGCCGCTCTAGCTGCGGAGTTGAAGGAGCTTAGGGATTTCAAAGAACAGTCCACCAGGAAGGCCAAGAGGGCCGAGCTCCTTTCTCCTGTTTCCTGCGCCCGGTGCCCGAAGCGCTTTGACGATGGTGTCTACATGGCTTGGGCCACCAATGATCAGAGTATCAAGCTTACTTTTTATCCCAAACCCGAGGAAATGATTGCCAGATTTCGGGAAAAGAAGAAGAAGCTTGATGCTGCGCTTGAGGCACGGATTGGACCTCGTCTTCCTCCGCGGGCCGACTGAGCTGCCATATTATTGACCCAGATTCTACCCGTTTCTTTTATAACTCTTCTTTTTTTTTTTTGTTTGTACATATTTGCTGCTGCCTTAGAACACTTTATATATAGGCAACAGCTTTTATTTGAAGGGGAGACAGTTATATTTTAAGGCCTGTCCCCGGGCCATTCATATGTATATGACCTACCCTTCGGGCTAGGATATTTTTTTTTTATATATATATGCGATCTTTATTTGTCACGCTTAGATATTTTAACCTGCCCTTTGGGTCAGGATATTTTACTTGGATTGACCTGCCCTATAGGTCAGGATACTTTACTTAGCTTGTTTTTGTTTGTCCGTGCGGTATACCCTAGTACCCCCCTGAGTGGCTAGAAACTTTGTTTTTAAGGCACTCAGTTTTATTTAATATAGAGGAGGCATACATTTGGACGGTACAAACCCTTTGAACAAAATCTAAGTTTAATTCGCTACTGGTAATATTTTCTGAGGTGATCGGCATTCCAGGCTCTTGGGACAGTAGTTCCGTCCATTCCTTTCAGTTTGTAAGTGCCAGAACCGATTTCGTCCTTGATTTCATATGGTCCTTCCCAATTTGGTCCAAGTACCCCCACTCCGGGTTCTGGGGTGGCTGGAAAAACCCTTCTTAGGACCATATCCCCAATAGCGAATTTTCTGTTTTTAACCTTGGAGTTAAAATACTTGGTCACCTTCTTTTGATAAGCAGCCATCCGTATTTGAGACTCATCCCGGAGTTCTTCGACTTGATCCAGAGCCTGTTGGAGCAGGGCCTGATTGGTGGCCGGATCATAAGTCGTCCTACTGTGGGATGGGAATAATGTTTCCACCGGGACCATTGCTTCACAACCGTACGCCATTGAGAACGGCGAGTGACCGTTTGTGGTTCTAGGGGTCGTCCGGTAGGCCCACAATACCCTTGGCAATTCTTCAGGCAAGTTATTTTTACAGGCCAGCAGCTTCTTTTTCAAGGTGACCTTTAGGATTTTATTGACTGCTTCCGCCTGGCCGTTTGTTTGAGGCCGGGCTACCGCGGAGAAGCTTTTTACCACTCCGTGTTGGGTGCAGAAGTCAGTAAATTCCTCGCAATCAAATTGCTTTCCATTGTCTGAGACTATTTTATGAGGCAAGCCGTATCGACACACTATGTTTTTAATAACAAAGTCCAATGCCTTCTTAGCAGTTATTGCCTTCATAGGCTCAGCCTTTGTCCATTTGGTGAAGTAGTCCACCGCTACTATTGCATACTTTACTCCTCCTTTTCCCGTAGGTAAAGACCCGATGAGATCTATTCCCCAGACCGCGAAGGGCCAGGGGCTGGTCATCAAAGTGATCTCATTTGGAGGGGCTCTCGGTATGTTCGCGTACCTTTGGCACGAGTCACACTTTTGGACATAGTCTATACAATCTTTTTTCATTGTTGGCCAGAAGTACCCTTGCCTCAATATTTTCTTTGAGAGGCTGGGTCCTCCCGTGTGATCTCCACAGAATCCTTCATGGACCTCCAGCATGATTTGTCTAGCTTCAGGGTCCGATACACACCTTAAATAAGGCATGCTGAGTCCTCTCCGGTAGAGAATTTGATCCATCATTACATAACGATGAGCCTGATACTGAATCTTTCGAGACAGTGCCCTCTCTTGGGGCAACTCACCTGTGGTTATGTACTTTATGATGGGGACCATCCAGCTGGGTTCTTGCCCAACCGTTTGCGTGGTCTCTTTTATTTTGATGCTTGGCTCTGCCAAGCGTTCCACTGGTACTACCCCCAGCTCTTCGATTTCGCTGTCCGAGGCTAACTTAGCCAGACAGTCCGCGTGAGCGTTCTTTTCTCGGGGGATTCTTTCTACTTTATAGTCCGTGAATTCGTGGAGTAGTTCTCGGACTATTGTTACGTACGCGGCCATCCTTTCGCCGCGAGTTTGGTATTCTCCGGAAACTTGGTTCACGACCAGCTGAGAATCACTGTAGACTTCCACCCTCTTGGCTCCTACAGCTTTAGCCAATTTTAGCCCTGCTATCAGGGCCTCATATTCGGCTTCATTATTCGAAGCTGTGAAGTTGAATCGGAGTGCTGCCTGGAGCCACAATCCAGTAGGTGATATCATAGCCACTCCGGCTCCTGAACCGTTCTCATTAGAAGCTCCGTCCACAAATACTCTCCAAGTGGGGATTGGTGGCTCCGGTGTATTGGCTGTCGCCTCGGCTTCATTACATTCGGTGATGAAGTCCGCCAAGGCTTGGCCTTTTATGGAAATCCGGGGCACGTAATGTAAGTCGAACTGACTCAGCTCCATTGCCCACTTGAGGAGCCTTCCGGATGCTTCAGACTTCTTGAGCACTTGCCGGAGTGGATGATTGGTCAAGATTCTGATCGGATGGGCTTGGAAGTATGGTCTCAACTTCCTTGATGCCATTAGGAGGCAGAATACTAATTTTTCAATAACCGGGTACCTTGTCTCGGCCCCTACCATGCGCTTACTAACATAGTACACGGGGTGCTGAATTTTTTCTTCCTCCCGGACCCGGCAAAGATCGACCGCATGCTCGGAGACGGCCAAGTAAAGGAACAAGTCTTCTCCAAGGACGGGTTTTGATAGGACAGGAGGTTTGGCCATGTGGTCTTTTAACCTTTTGAATGCCTCCTCGCATTCATCTGTCCATTCGAACTTTTGGCATTTCTTCAGTATGTTGAAGAAGGGTATGCACTTGTCCGTGGATCGTGAGATAAAGCGGCTCAGTGCGGCTACCTTTCCGGTCAAACTCTGCACGTCCTTATGTTTCTTGGGGGATGGCATGTCCAGGAGAGCTTGGATTTTCTCCGGGTTCGCCTCGATCCCCCTTTGGCTGACTATGAAGCCCAGGAATTTTCCCGACTTGACCCCGAAGGTGCATTTTTTCGGATTGAGCTTCATGCCGTATCTCCGGACGACTTCGAAACATTCCTCTAAGTCGCTTGCATGGCTGTTGCATGCTTTGGATTTGACGAGCATGTCGTCTACATATACCTCCATGTTTCGTCCCAGGAGGCTTTTAAACATCCGGTTAACCATTCTTTCATAGGTTGCTCCTGCGTTTTTCAGTCCGAAAGGCATGACTAGGTAACAGTATACCCCCTTATCGGTCCTGAAGCTAGTGCACTCCTGATCTGCCGTATGCATTTTTATTTGGTTGTACCCAGCATAGGCATCCATGAAAGACAACAGCTTAAATCCGGACGTGGCGTCTACCATCTGGTCGATCCTGGGCAGCGGAAAGCAGTCCTTTGGGCAGGCTTTGTTTAGATCTGTGAAATCTATACAAACCCGCCAAGTCCCGTTCGGCTTGGGCACCAGGACCGGATTGGCCAGCCATTCCGGATAATATACGTCGCGGATCATGCCATTGGACAAAAGTTTGTCCACCTCTTTCTCTAAGGCCTCGGCTTTCACCGAGTCGAGCGGGCGTCTCTTTTGCTGTACAGGGGGCATGTCCGGGTTGACATTGAGTACATGGGTGATGACATGAGGGCTGATGCCGGTCATGTCTTCTTGGCGCCATGCGAAAATGTCGATGGCGCCCTTCAGTGTTTTTATTATTTCATCTTTTTCCTCCGGATCCAGGCTCCTCCCTATCCGGAGTACTTTGGTGGAGTCGTCGTCTCACACTGGTATTTCTTCGACGTCCTCCATTGGTTCCACGACCCTTTCGGACCCTATGCGAGGATCCAACTCGTCCTCTTCAGCCTTCTCTATCTCAGGGGGCCCCCGGACCATGAGTACTGGCAAGTGGGTGGCAACATTGTAACATTGCCTGGCCTCTCCTTGATTTCCCCTCACCGTTCCGACTCCGGCTTCCTGGGTAGGGAATTTTAGGCATAGATGTCGGATTGAAGTAATTGCACCAAAGTCGACGAGGGCCGGTCGGCCTAAGATTGCGTTGTAGGCTGTTGGACAGTCTACCACCACGAAGGTGCAATACTTGAATGTGCTTTGGGGGGTATCGGGGCACAGGGTAACCGGGAGCCTGACTTTTCCCATCGGGATTAGCATCGTCCCGTTAAACCCTGTGAGCTGCGATCCACTAGGCGAGAGGTCCCGGTTGGTCAACCCTATCGCAGTGAAGGCTTCTTTGAAGAGCAAGTTCACGGAACTCCCATTGTCAATCAGGACCCTAGCCACCACCTTATTTGCGATGGGGGTCTCTATGACCAGCGGGTCGTGATGAGGAAAACGCACCGCCTTGGCGTCTTCTTCCGTGAACGTTATGGGTTGGTCCATTAGCCGAGGCCTTTGAGCCGGGAGTTGAGTGACCTCCCACACCTCACTGTGTCTTGCAGCCTCGGCGTATCTCTTTCTCTCCTTGCGAGTGTTTCCTCCGATATGGGGACCTCCGGAGATCATGGCTACCCGTCCATTAGGCCGGGGCGGTAGTCCGGGTATATGCTGGGTGTCACCTGCGGGAGCAGCCGGAGGAAATACTCCTGCTGTACCCCCTGGTGTTCCCGGAGGCATACCCCCTGCCACCTGCCCTGGATTAAGGTGGGGCAACCTATTTTTGATCCACTCATAGAGGTGGCCCAAACGGATCAAATTCTCAATCTCGTCTTTGAGATTTTTACACTCATTGGTGCTATGACCAATGTCGTTGTGGTACTCGCACCTTTTACTCGGATCTCTCCGGGAGCTGTCTTTGTACAATGGCTGGGGTCTCCGGTAGTGCGTATTCTGCCTTGTGGCAAAATATACACGTTCCTGAGAGTCCGTGAGCTCTGTGTACTGTGTGTATTGGGGTGCGTACCCCTTCTTTTGGCGCTTCTCTCCCGTTCGGGTGCTGCCCTTGGAAGACCTTTTGCTCCTCGACCCCTGGGTAGGGCCTGTTAAGCTAGCAGTCGGGGCAGCTTGTGAAGGAGCCCGTCCATTCACCCCGGACGGGTTGCCGTAATGGGAAGATGCCGGGGCCAAAGCCTGGCTCGGCCGTATCCGGAGTAGCAGAGAACCGTATGCCACTTACCGGAGGAGTCGCGGTCGGGACGCACCCGAGGGCGACACTCCGGGCATGTATCCCGCTATCCCGGTGGGATAATAGCCTCCGTAAGCCACGATCCGGGCTTCTTCGAGGTTAATATATTTTTGGACTCGCTTCGGAAGTCCCGAAGGCTAGCGCCGCCTTCTTGCCGTAATTCGTTCCGAAGGGAGTCCCGGTGCGGATTCTGCTTGGAGAAGTGCAAGCTGTTGTCCGTCGTCGACCTTCTTGGTCTTCGAGGCTTCCTCTCGGAACCTCTTGATGTAATTCTTCAAGGTCTCGGTGGGCAGTTGCTTGATGTTGGTCAAGGCACTAACCTCCAAGTTGACCTTCCTGGCAGCGACAAATTGTCTCCGGAAGTTGGTTTGGAGTTTGTTCCAACAACCCACCGATCCTGGTTCCAATCTCTTGAACCATTCCTCTGCCGATCCGCTCAGAGTGAGGGGGAAGCATAAGCATTTGGCGTCATTGCTGACCCGCATGACTGTCATGACTCGGTTGAATCGTGACAAGTGATCACTGGGGTCGGAATTCCCAGTATATGCTGCCATTTCGGGCATCTTGAAGTTTTTAGGGAGCTCTGCCTCCAGGATATGTTTGGCGCAAGGCTCCCGATCCTCACTGTCCGAGTCGGAGTCGTCTCCCTTCTGCCTCCGGGAGACTCGAGCAATATCTTTTCGAAGTATGGCAAGTTCTGCCATAATCCCTTCGTTTACAGTAACCGAGGAGACTACGGGCCTGTATCTTTTTTGGTCAAGGTGATCCCGGAGGTCACCTTGATTCCCATTGATTTGATTTCTCAGGTCAATGGGTGGACATCTCTGTCCTCTCCTTCCTCTACCCCCTGGTTCCTGGTGCACGGAAACGCTTTTCCGGTCCCCTCGATCCTGAGGGCCAAGACTCCCTCTTTGGGGCTTGCCCCTCTGCGGACCTTTCCCTTTAGGGAAATTCGAGCGGACCTTTCGCGGATCCTGCACCTTTTTCTTTCGACCAGGGGCAGAAATAGGGTTTTTTGTTTGGTTTTCCTCAGCAGGGTGCCTTATAGGGCTAGGTTCCCTAGGCCTTTGCTGCTGGGAATTAGGCGAAGACGTTGCTGGCTCCCCGTCGAGCCCAGCGGCCATCGCCTTGGGATGCACGTGGATACCACCGCCTCCATGGCTTTACGCATGGCTAGCATCACTTCCTGCATTTTTTGATTTTGCGCTTTCTGAGCTTCGATCTCAGCTTCATGATCGATAGCTTTTTGTCTAAGGAGCACCAGCTCCGAGTAGCTTCCTCCGTCATAGGCATACTCGTCGAGGTGTTCCTCGTAGTTTTCATCGTGAACTATTTCTTCTTCTTCCTCGGACTCCTCTGCTGCCCTTGAGGCTACATCTTCCTCATTGGGGTCTTGAGCGTCTTCCAGAGGGCGAGGATGACGTGTAGCTCTTGTCTCCACCATTGTCGTGAAGTTAAATGCTTGTTGTGAAGCAGCTTTCCTCAGCTCTCAATGAAAGCACCAAAATGTTGACCGAGGTTTTCGGCAACTATTAAAATATAATTATATTAAGGAGCTGTAAGAAAGCGAGATGAAGATTTTTTACGTGGTTGGGGCGTTAATGAGCCTTAGTCCACGAGCCACTGCTATTAATGGATGTATTTAATACAGATTCTACACTTGAGAGAATGTTTTTTCTCTTAAATACAGAGAATGTTCTTGGTGAGTTTTTTCTCTTCTTGCTCTTTTGCAACCAAGATTCTCGACCCCATTAAATGAGCTTTGAGGGGGTATTTATAGTGTTTTGGTGGGGTAATCCCTAGAATTATTCTTACACATGTGTCTGTAAGTATCCATAAAGTTGGGCATTTCCGATGAATATACCATGGGTGATGCATGGTCAAATCCCTAGGTGCTGTAGGGTTTTTATGAAGAATGTCCTTTTGGCCTTGTGATTGACGTGACTCTTCGCAGAGTAGCCGTCGCTAGACTTAAATGATCATTACTGTAGCGCTGCTGTTCGGGGGTTGTGCCGTCAGACTTTATTGCGTGTTACAGTCCCAACACGCTTCCTCCCATGCGGCATTAAATGCGACTTAATTGCTCGGGAATGACCTGACATATCCCGGAGAGCCTTCACGCTATACTAGTCTCCTGGAGTACCTTGTACTCCGGGTGTCTCCTCCGGGACCCATGCTAACAGCGCTTCCTTGTGGCGCACAAAGACTTAGCAAATCTTTCCAAGTTATCTGATCCACGTGTCCTCTCTCGACTGGTCCACGTATTTTGGACGAATTCTGGAGCAACACTAGTGTATTTAATTAAATAGGAAAATTATATTTTTTTGTTGTAAATTAATTTTATTAATTAATTTTGGCCCAACATTAAATTAGAATAATTTTTTGCAGGATTTATTTTTTATTTTAACATGCATTTTCGAAAATTGTATCCTTAAATACTTTAATTTTTCGAAATGCAATATATATTTATAGAAAATTAGATTTGAGTTGTAAATAAATTTAAATTAATTTTGTAACAACTTAAATTGAATATTTTTCTAAATATTTATTGGAAATTATTAATAAGATGGAAATAATTCATGTTATTTTCATATCCATCTAAGTAAAATTTATAAATATTAAATTAAAATTTATATTTAGAATTTTTCATTCTAAATTGGAAATTTCAATTAAATAAATATATATTTAAAATAAATAGATTAAATAAAGAGAATCAAAGAAAATACAACTCTCTTTAAATAATGAGCTTTATTATTAAGATATTCGATCTCCATTGTTGGTTTTACATCGCGTTTGTTTTAGTGAGTAATCCTCCCTAATGTAGGAACGTTCATTAGCAATTTCGCACCGTTTAATCTCGAAAGATAAGTAGTTTGTAAGTATTTTATATGGTATGGATCACCCTAATGGTGGAGACCATATTTGACTTGCAAATTATGAAACAATGGTGGAAGCTTATAAGATAGAATTGCCTTGACTCTCGCCTAAACGGGACAACGCTGAATTCCAATCTTGATCGAATAAAAGGTTGCTAGAATGTTTAACATTTTAGATGAGCTGACAACTCTATTCAATGGATGGTAGCTTTGACTCTCGCCTAAACGGGACACTGATATCAGTTTGTTGAAAACCTTGGAAATTATTTAGGATTGTATGTTTTAGTATTTTCACTTGTCATTCCTATTTGCTATATGTTTAATAATTTCTGAATTGTGTATGAATTTATATTGAACCATGTTATTTTTTGTTGTTAAATTTTAGTTTAATTTCGAATCTTCATTGTTGGCCTAACTTGGTTTGTCTATCTAATGAGATAAATCCATAGTGAATTTTCACCATTAGACATACATAATAGTGTTAGATCTCGAAAGATAAATATTGTATATGCAACATCTAGCTGTTCATCAATTGATAACACCTTAGACTAGTATTTTTACAATATGAAACAAGAAGATCATATAAAAAAGATTACGTTGTCTTTCGCTAATCGAAGCATCGTTGGATTCTTATTTAAACAACGAAATTATCCTAATTCCTTTTAGCTTATTCATTTCAAATTAGCTCAATAACCTATCATTGGATGAATGGTCTATAAATTATTTCATGTCATTCTATATTTTCTCTTAAGAAATTAAATGACGCATATGATTATAATCCCGAAATTCTATTCCCAATTGATATAAATCCTCAATCATAGAAATCTCCTACTTTATGGGCAAATCTGTCTTAGAGTTAAATTAGTAGTGGTGGTCCAAGATAGAATTACTCATAATATTTGGTATAAATTTAAGTCTTTGACTTTAATTTTAGATTCCAAACAGAAATATTCTTATATTTCTAATTCCATATACTATACAGTTACACTTTCACAAGTGTTTAATATCCATATTCTATTATTGGATTCAAACTGTATGGAATATGAGTTTGGTATTCTGTGACCAGATCCACTTGCACTATTCTAAGAACTCTTTGATGTAACTAAATCTAAGTCATCAAAAGACACTACCACATTTTTTTAATCTATGGCATTTGTATCTTGTTCATAGTGGTTTTGACAAGATCAATCTCTGCAAAGAGTTAATATGCCTATATCCACTAAAAGTAGTTCATCTCATTCGCAGATGGATGTACATTCAGGGGTGGATATGAGTTTTTCGTTGTATTCTTAAAACGATCACTCTAGATTATACCTTATGCAAGGAAATTTGAAATGTTTGAAAAATTTCATAAATTTCTAGCAATGGTTAAAGCAATTAAGGTAAGTAGTTAAAGATCTTGCGAACTGATAGGGGTGGAGAAATAGTTAGTAGATATGCAGTTCAAAGGTCATTAAATTGACTATGAATTATATCCAAACTTACCTCCCCATAAATTTTGATTTGCATATTGATGATTAGTTACTAGTCGTTGCCTAAATCATTCTATGGTAATACAATTTCAGAATGATGTAATGGTTGTGTACTTAATGTAAATCATTACTAGATTCATGGATGACCTAATCAAAATCTTAAGAAAAGCTAGACCTGTTAACCATGGTTTGTTAGCTATTCTAAGCGATTAGGGGTGGACCATCCCATTGTCAATAGATAAGAAAGTGTTTGTTCAAACAAATACTACTTTTCTAAGAAAATGACTAAGTCTGAAAATAAAGTAGCAAATAAAGGAGATACTTTTCTTGATTCCAAAAGTGTTCTATCATCTTATATGACATATGATGATCCCACTGCCTCTGTTGTCTTGTCACAACCAAAGAGGTTAATACCATTTAGTTTTCTTAGACATAATTCACGGTACCTTGTCGTAGTGGGAGACTTTCTAGGAACTCACCTTCTCGGAAGACACTATTGATTAAAATCCATTGTTAGTTTAAACAAGTAATGGATTGTCAAGATAAGAAACTAAGAAGAAAAGCCAATAGAACTATGGTGTAATCCATTCACATGGAGTAACCTAAAGTTTTCTATTACAAGGACATAAAAGGAAATTTTCGTTTATAAGTCTATTCAATGGACTTAACAAAACTTTCTGTTCCTAGTATTATTGGTTTGAGTTTATCAAAACCTATGGCTTATGGTACACCTGGTAATTACTTACTCTAATACAAGCAACTTACTTTAGTAAGATGCTGAAGCATTTTATTTCTAATTGAAATCTATAGAAGCTTCTCAACTTCTAGGCATAGATTTTATTTATCTACGGAAAAGTCTCAACTATTCCAGAAAAGATAAAGCCATGAAAGAATTTCTTAAATCAATAGTGAGAGGTCTTAGATATGCTTTTGTATGCCTTAGACCAGACACCTGCTGTTGAGTGGGAGTAATGAGTAGGTATCAGATTAATCCAGGAGAAGAACATTGGAAGACAATCAAGTAAATCTTAAGATTAAAAAGAGGAACTATATGTTAGTCTATAAGGGTGTGTTTAAAACTCTTAGACTACACCAGATCAGATTTCGAAATTTGCCTTTGTGCTAGAAAATCTTTCTGATAAGATGGTGATTATTCTGGGGGTGGAATAGTGATTTTGGAGAAGTGTAAAAACCTATCTGAAGTCTCTAGGTCTACCAGAAAGGGACTGAATGTTAAAGTTGCAGGAAAGGTACTTATTCAGTCTAAGGAAAGTTCTATACATTTTTGGCACCATTCCAAATTGCCTTAACTACTAGTGTTAATTTCCTGATTTACCAAAAGTAGTTGCCAAAGCTATAGAATCCAGTATCCCAAGGGAGTAGACATATAGAGAGGAATTTCACATTATCATTGATTTTGTGATTAAGGAAGAGTAATGGTGGAGAAAAGGTTGTGTTTAATTCAACCTTTCAGATCCTATTACGAGGAGTTTACTACTACTACACTTGATTTGTATATCAAGGTGTTGAGATTATTTGAAATGCACATTTTGTTTTATATTAGTGCAAGTGGGAGTTTGTTGGGTTTTATGCCCTAAATAAAACTCATTTCAATATTATCAGATTTACTTATTAATATAGATCAGAAATAACATTTAATGTTGCATGGTTCACATGATTTATTTCATGATTATATGTACATAATGTATGAATTCATCTGAAATCCTTTTCACATACTTGATCCTGTTTATTGTGTTGTCAACACATTGGAAAGTAAACATGACTATGTGAATAAAGTTTCCTAGATTTATCAGACAGAGGTTTTACTGATATGATAATCTACAACAGAGTTTACTTGCATTTGGAGAAATGCTATGTTCTTTCCAGAGCATTGGTTAAAGTAAAGCTCGGGTTGGATGCATGGAGTATGCATCAGAAGGGACCAATATTGAGCTTTGACTTAGATTTATTAAACCTACCGTAATATCTAATCAAGTCAATATCTCCTAGTTTATCCTAGATCAAATGATCTTAATCCTGTTATGATTAGGCTCGATCTTGAGAGGCTATTCGTGTTCTTTGATTTGTTAGTTAAGCCTACTTTTGGGGCAGGGTGATACGTACATTTTGGGAACACGGTAGTGCAATTGAGTGGGAGCGCTAGCATAAACATGGAATCTATAGCTTCTATCTGGCGAATAGTAAGTAAAGGATGATCTCCTTTGAGCTTTTCCAAACGAAAATAAATGGTGAATATCTCATTTCACATAAGCTGAAATATCATTTATACGGGGTTAAGTGTTTAAGGATTAAATACATTGTAAGGTGTAACGGTAATCTAATCCCTTTATAGTGTAGATCATTAATATAGAGGATCATTGATCAAATTAGGATTATAACAATGGATAACTAATAATGTGTCTATATGGTGGAACATATAGAGCATTCTATATATTGAGAGTGCAATTCTAAGTTCTATGCGTGGATTCAACGAAGAATTAATAAGTTAGTGAATTTAGGTAATAAATTCTTAATCTTCTTATTGGAAGCTCGGTTATATAGACCCATGGTCCCCCCACTAGTTGAGATAATATTGCTTGTAAGACTCATATAATTGGTTTTCAATAATCAATTATAATTCTCAAATTAGACTATGTCTATTTGTGAATTTTTCACTAAGTAAGGGCGAAATTGTAAAGAAAGAGTTTTAGGGGCATATTTCTTAATTATGATACTTTGTATGGTTCAAATAATAAATATGATAAATGACAATATTATTTAATAATTATATATAGTTATTAAATAGTTAGAATTGGCATTTAAATGGTTGAATTAGAAAATTGGCATTTTTGAGAAAATCAGAAGCAGAAAAGATAAAACTGCAAAATTACAAAAAGTGAGGCCCAAATCCACATTGCATGGCCGACCACTTTTTTAGGGTTTTCCCTCTGATATTTTCATTATTTTAGTGCCAAATAATTCAAACCTAACCCTAGTGGAATGCTATAAATAGATAGTGAAGGCTTCAGGAAATTTACACTTAATTTTCTACTTTTTCATTCAGAAAAAACTGAGCGTCTCTCTCTTCCTATCTTTGGCCGACCACTCCCTCTCTCTCTTCTTCCTTAAGATTTTTAAATACTTAGTGATTAAAGTAGTGCCCACACACAGCAAGTGATACCTCAATCATAGTGAGGAAGATCGTGAAGAAAGACTTTCAGCAAGAAGGAGTTTCAGCACTAAAGAATCAGAGAAAGAGATCCAGGTTCAGATATTGATAATGCTCTGCTACAGAAAGGAATGAAGGGCTAGATATCTGAACGGAAGGAGTCATATTATTCCGCTGCACCCAAAGTAAGGTTTACTAAACTTTATATGTGTTTATTTCATCGTTTTAGAAAGTTCATATTTAGGGTGTTAATCAACATACTTGTGAGTAGATCTAAGATCCTGGTAAAATAATTTCCAACAGACATTATTTCGCTGCAACCAATGTAAGGTTTTCTTAACTTTATATGTGTTTATTTATCGTTTTAGAAAGTTCATATTTAGGGTGTTAAACAACATACTTGTGAGTAGATCTAAGATCCTGGTAAAATAAATTCCAACATCCTTGTCGGGGTTCGGGTCTAGGGCTTTGTCCCAAATGCAGACACCGACTACGGGTTTTGTCCAAGCCCTTGGTCCAGATCCGGATCCCAATCTCGAGTCCCAGTCTGGTTCCATTTCTGGTGCCAGGTCACGAGCTGGGTCCTAGGTTCAAGTTTGGGTTTGGGTCGGGTACTAGGTCCCGGTCTTAGATCGGTTTCCCAGGTCCCTATCTTGATTCTGGGTCCAGGTCCTTGTTATTGTGTGGGTTTGGGTCCCAGTCTAGGTTCGGGTTCGAGTCCTAGTCTCGGTTCGGGTTTAGGTCTCTATTTGGGTTTTGATCTGGGTTCGGCTTTGGGTTTAGGTCCTGGTCCTGGTCCTATTCCTAGTTCAGTTCTAGTTCCATTTTTGATTCTGAGTTCGAGTTTGGGTTTGAGTTTCGGTCGGAGTTCGAGTCTTGGTCTGAGTTTGGGTTCGGGTTTGAATTTTAGTCTAGGTCCAGATCAGGCTGCGGGTGTGGGTTTGCGTCTTGCGTCTTGGTCTACGTTGGGTCCGAGTACAAAGTTCCAATCCAGATCTGGGTCTGGATTCAGTTGTGGGTCTAAGTCCTTGGCTCTAATCCTTGTCTGGGTTTGAGTTTGGGCCCCAAGTGCCAGTCAAACTTTGGGTCTCGGTCAGGATCTCGGTCTAGATCTAGGTCCAGCATTTCCATCCCAGTCTGGGTCTTAATCTGAGTCCAGGTTTGTATCCGGATCCCGATCTATGTCCAAGTCTGTGTTCGGGATCGGGTTCCAGATTTACGTCCAAGTTCGAGTCTTAGTTTCGGTCTGGGTACACGACCGTGTCCGGCCAAAAGTTCCAGTCTCAATTTGGGTCTGAGGCTAGGTCTGTGTTCGGTTATAGGTCTTGGTCTGGGTCCTGGTCACAGTCCTAGTCTTGTTCTACGGTCCTGGTTGGTGATTCTTGTTCAAGTTCTAATTTTGGGTCCCAGGTCTAGGTCTGGGTTCGTGTTTGGTTCTTTGTCTGGGTTCTTGTCCTAGTCTCACTCCCAGAACTAGACACCGACTACTGGTCTGTTCCAGGCCCCGTTACCTGAATCCCGAGTGAAGATCTAGATCACTGTCACGAGTCTAGGTCTGGTTCTGGTTCAGGTCCCATTTCTTAGTTTGGGTTCGGGATTGAGACTTGGGTGCGGTTCTAGGTTTCGACCCTGGTTCTGTGTCCCTAGTCTGGTTCCATGTTTGGGTCTCAGTTCAGGTTCAAGTTCAGGTCCCGAGTCCAGGGTTGGGTGGGGATCCGGGTCCGGCTCCCAATTCGGGTCTAGGTCTGATTTGGACTTCGGGTCCTGGTCCAGTTTCGGTCATGGATCTATGTCCAATTTAAGTTATGATTCCAAGTCCAAGTCCTAGTTCAAGTCCCGGTCAATTTCCGATTTTTGGTTCAAATTTTGGGTCACCGGGTATGGGTTCGGGTCCACTTTTGGGTTTGGGACTGGGTTCAGGTCTGGGTGTGGTTTCGAGTCCTTATCAGAGTTCGGGTCCAGGGCTTGGTCCCAAATGCAGAGACTGACTACGAATTTTGTCCAAGCCCTGGGTCCAGATCCGGATCCCAATCTCGGGTCCCAGTCTGGTTCCATTTCTGGTGCCGCGTCACGAGCTGGGGCCTAGGTTCAAGTTCAGGTCTGGGTCGGGTACTAGGTCCCAGTCCTAGTTCTGTTTCCCAAGTCCCTATCCTGATTCTGGGTCGAACACCCGATTATTGTGTGGGTTTGGGTCCCGGTCTAGGTTCGGGTTTGAGTCCTATTCTCGGTTCGGGTTTAGGTCTCTTTCTGGGTTTTGATCTGGGTTCTTCTTTGGGTTTAGGTCCTGGTCCGAGTCCTAGTCCTAGTATGGTTCTAGTTCCATTTGCGATTCTGAGTTCGAGTTTAGGTTTGAGTTCGGGTCGGAGTTCGAGTCCTGGTCTGATTTTTGGTTCAGGTCCGGATTTCAATCTATGTCCCGATCATGCTCCAGGTGTGGGTTCACGTCCTATGACTTGGTCTAGGTTGGGTCCGAGTCCCAAATTCCAATCCCGATCTGAGTCTGGATTCAGTTCTGGGTCTGGGTCTAGCTTTGGGTCTAATTCTAGGTGTGGGTGTTTGAGTTCGGGTCCGAGTCTGTGTTCGTGTCTGTGTTAAGGTCTGGACCTCGATTTGGGTCTATGTTCGGGTCCACGTCCATGTTCGGGTCCCGAGTGCGGGTCCAAGTTTCAGTCTGGGTAAGGATCTTGGTCCAGATCTAGGTCAAACATTTTGATCCCAGCCTGGGCCTTGATCAGAGTCCAGGTTCGCATCCGAATCCCTATCTAGGTCCAAGTCTATGTTTGGGATCGGGTCCCAGATTTAGGTATAGGTCCGGGACTGAGTTCCGAACTTGGTACACGACCTTATCCGGGCCCGAGTTCCAGTCTCAGTTTGGGTCTGAGGCTAGGTCTATGTTCGGTTCTAGGTCTGGTTCCAGGTCCTGGTCACGATCCTAGTCTTGTTCTAGGGTCTTGGTTCAGCGATTCTTGTTAAGGTTATAATTTTGGGTCCCAAGTCTAGGT
Organism: Cannabis sativa; assembly: GCF_029168945.1. Lineage (NCBI taxonomy): Eukaryota > Viridiplantae > Streptophyta > Magnoliopsida > Rosales > Cannabaceae > Cannabis > Cannabis sativa. The sequence goes on along the minus strand of NC_083607.1, from coordinate 26,676,936 downwards.
CTGGGTTCGGGTTTTGTTCTTCGTTTGGGTTCTGGTCCTAGTTTGAGTCCCAGATCTAGACACCGACTACTAGTCTGTTCCAGGCCCCGTGACCCGAATCCTGAGTCAAGATCTGGATCACTGTCACGGGTCTCGTTCTGGTTCTGGTTCAGGTCCGTGGTCCCATTTCTGAGTTTGGGTTCTAGGTCCCGACCCTGGTTCGGTGTCCCTAGTCTGGCTCCATGTTTGGGTCTGAGTTTAGGTTCGTGTTTGGGTCTCGAAGCCAGGTTTGGGTTGGGATCAGGGTTCGGCTCCCAATTCGGGTCTAGGTCCGATTTGGAGTCTGGGTCCTGGTCTGGTTACGGTTCTGGATCTAGGTCCAATTTCAGTTTTGATTCCAAGTCCAAGTCCTAGTTCTAGTCCTGGTCAACTTCATGTTTCGGTTCCAATTTGGGGTCGCAGTGTACTAGTTCGGGTCAACTTTTGGGTTTGGGACTGGGTTCAGGTCCGGGTGTGGGTTTGGGTCCTTGTCATTGTTCGGGTCCAGGGCTGGGTCCCAAATCCAGACACCGACTACGGGTTTTGTCCAAGCCCTGGGTCCAAATCCAGATCCCAATCTCAGGTCCCTGTTTGGTTCCATTTTTGGTGTCGGGGCACGAGCTGGGTCCTAGGTTCAAGTACGGGTCAGGGTCGGGTACTAGGTGTTGGGTTTTGTTTTTCTAATGAGATAAATCCCTAATGGATTTTCACCATTAGACAACCATAATAGTGTTAGATCTCGAAAGATAAATATTGTATATGCAACATCAAGTTGTTCATCAATTGATGACACCTTAGACTAGTATTTTACAATATGAAACAAGAAGATTGTATAAATAAGATTACTTTGACTCTCGCTAATTGGAGCATCGTTGGATTCTCATTTAAAATGAAATTAACCTAATTCCTCTTAACTTATTCATTTCGAATTAGCTCAATGACATATCATTGGATGAATGGTCTATAAATCATATAAAGTCATTCTATATTTTCTCTTAATAAATTAAATGACAAATATGATTATATTCCTGAAATTCTATCCCGAAATGATATAAATTGTCAATCTTAGGAATCTCCTACTTGTATGGGCAAATCAACTTAGAGTTAAATTAGTAGTGGTGGTCCAAGAAAGAATTACTCATTATATTGTTACACTTTCACAAGTGTTTCATAACCATTTTCTATCAATGGATTCAAACTGTATGAGTTGAGTATTCTGTGACCAGGATCCACTTACGCTATTCTAAGAACTCTTTAATGTAACTAAACCTGAGTCATCAAAAGACTACAACCATGTTTCATAAATCTATGGCATTTGTATCTTTTTCATAGTGGTTTTGCCAAGATCATTCTCTGCAAAGAGTTCATATGCCTGTATCCACTGAAAGTAAGTTCATCTCATTCGCAAATGGATGTACATTCAGGGGTGGATATGAGTTTTCGTTGTATTCTTAAAAACGATCACTCTAGATTTTACCCTATGCAAATGAAATTTGAAATGTTTGAAAAATTTCATGAATTTCTAGCAATGGAGAAAACCATTAAGGTAAGTGGTTAAAGATCTTGCGAACTGATAGGGGTGGGGAAAAAGTTGGTAGATATGCAATTCAAAGATCATTAATTTGATTTTTGAATTATATCGAAATTTACCACCCAATAAATTCAATTGGCATATTGATAGTTAGTTACTAGTCGTTGCCTAAATCCTTCTATGGTAATATAATTTCAGAATGATGCAATGGTTGTATACTTAATGTAAATCATTTCTAGATTCATGGATGACCTCATCGAAATCATAAGAAAAGCTAGAACTGCTAACCTTAGTTTGCATGTTTGTTAGCTATTCTAAGTGATTAGGGGTGGACCATCAAATAGATATTAGATAAGAAAGTGTTTGTTTAAACAAATACTACTTTTCTAAGAAAATGACTAAGTCTGAAATAATGTAGCAAATAAAGGAGATAATTTTTTTCTTGATTCAAAAGTGTTCTATCATCTTATCTGACATATGATGATCCCACTGCCTCTGTTGTCTTGACACAACTGAAGAGGTCAATACCATTTAGTTTTCTTAGACATAATTCACGGTACCTTGTCGTAGTTGGAGAGTTTCTAGGAACTCACCTTCTTATGACTTACAAGACACTAGTGATTAAAATCCATTGTAAGTTTAAACAAGTAATGGATTTTTAAGATAAGAAACTTAGAAGAAAGCCAATAGAACTATGGTTTGATCCATTCACATGGAAAAACCATAAGTTTTCTATTACAAGGACATAAAAGAAAATTTTAGTTAATAAGTCTATTCAATTGACTTAACAAAACTTCATGTTCCTAGTATTATTGGTTTGAGTTTATCTAAACCTATGGCTTGTGGTATACCTGCTAATTACTTACTCTAATGCAAGCAACATACTTTAGTAAGATGCTGAAGCATTTTCTTTCCAATGGCAATCTATAAAAGCTTCCGAACTTCTAAGCATAGATTTTATTTATCTAAGGAAGAGACTCAACTATTCTAGAAAAGATAAAGCCATGAAAGAATTTCTTAAATCAACAGTGAGAGGTCTCAGATATGCTTCAGTATGCCTTAGACCAGACACCTACTGTTGAGTGGGAGTAATGAGTAGGCATCAGATTAATCCAAGAGAGGAACATTGGAAAACAATCAAGTAAATCTTAAGATTAAGAAGAGGAACTATATATTAGTCAATAAGGGTGTGTTTAAAACTCTTAGACTACACCACATCAGATTTCAAGACTTGCCTTTGTGCTAGAAAGTTTGCTGATAAAATAGTGATTACTCTGGGGTTGGAGTAGTGATTTTGGAGAAGTGTAAAAACCTATTTGAAGTCTCTTAGTCTACCAGAAAGAGACTGAATGTTAAAGATGCAGGAAAGGTACTTATTCAGTCTAAGGAAAGTTCTATACTTTTGTGGCACCGTTCCAACTTGCCTTAACTACTAGTGTTACTTTCTGAATAACCAAGAAGTAGTTGCCAAAAGTATAGAATCCAGTATTCCAAGAGAGTAGAGATATAAAGAGGAATTTCACATTATCAAGGATTTTGTGATTAAGGAAGAGTAATGGTGGAGAAGAGGTTGTGTTTAATTCAACCTGTCAGATCCTATTACGAGGAGTTTACTAGTATTTCATGATTATGTATATATAATGTATGAATTTTATTGAAGTCCAAAACATATGAATTTGTTAATGATTATAGTGTTGTCAGCACAGTGGAATATAATCTTAATTATATGTTCGAAGGTTTATTCCCTGATTTGTCAGAACAGTGGATTTAGACTGACATGGTATAATCAGCGATAGGTATTCTTACACCTTGGAAAAGTGTTATGTCCTTTCCAGTAAATTGGCAAAGTTTACCAGTATCGGATATATGGAGTATACATCGGAAGGGACAGTTATTGAACTTTGATTAGATATATTAGAATTTAACGTAATATCTATTCAATTCAATATCACCTGTTGATCCTAGATCAAATGATCTTAATCCTGATATGATTAGGTTCATTCTCAAGAGTGTTATTTGTGTTCTTTGATTTGTTAGTTAAGCCTACTTTTGGGTGAGGGTGATACGTACATTTTGGGAACACGGTAGTGCAATTGAGTGGGAGCGCTAACATAAATATGGAATCTATAGCTTCTATCTGGCGAATAGAAAGTAAAGGATGATTTCCTTCGAGCTTAACCAAACAAAAATAAATGGTGGAGTACTCATTTCACTTAGCTGAAATATAATTTATACAGGGTTAAGTGTTTTAAGGATAAAATTCATTGTAGGTTGTTTCGCTAATTTAATCCCTTTACAGTGTAAATCATCTATATAGAGGATCATTGATCAAATTAGGAATATAACAATGGATAACTAATGACGTATCTATATCGTGGAACATATAGAGCGTTCTATATGACTGAGAGTGCAATTCCAAGTTCTAAGAGTGGATTCAATAAGGAATTAATAAGTTAGGGAATTGACTTGGTAAATTCGGTTCAACTTATTGAAAGCTCGGTTATATAGACCCATGGTCCCCACACTAGTTGAGACCATACTGTTTGTAAGACTCAGGTAATTGATTTTAATTAATCAATTATAATTCTAAAAGTTAGACTATGTCTACTTTATGAATTTTCACTAAGCAAGGGCGAAATTGTAAAGAAAAGAGATTCTAGTTTTATTTATTAATTAAGATACTTTATATGTCTAAATTAATAAATATATTAAATGGCAATATTATTTAATAATTATTTTTAAGTTATTAAATAATTAGAATTGGCATTTGAATGGTTAAATTGGAAAATTGGCATTTTTGAGAAAATGGGAATGGAAAATAACAAAATGGGAAAGCTGCAAAGTGAGGCCCAATTTCCTTATATGGGCCGCCCACTATGCATAGGCTTTTACCATTTTATTTTTTCATTATTTTAATGCCATACAATTCTAACCTAAACCTAGATGGCATTTTATAAATAGAAAGTGTTGGCTTCAGGAAACTCATAACTTTGCACATTGTTTCCTTCAGAGAAAAGCCAAGTCGCCCCTTCTCTCTCTTTTCTTCTCTTCTAATTTCAAAATTCCCTTGAGTGATAGAGTAGTGCCCACACACATCAAGTGGTACCTCAATCATAGTATGTAAGACTATGGAAAATCAGCACCAACAAGAAGGAGAGAAAAAGATCCAGATTCAGATCTTGATTATGCTCTGCTACAGAAAGGAATCAAGGGCTAGAGATGTGAATGGAAGGAGACATAATATTCTGCTGCACCCAATGTAAGGTTTTCTTAAACTCTTATGTGTTTATTTCATTGTTTTAGAATTCTTATTAGGATGTTAATCAAACATACTTGGTAGTAAATCTAGATCCTTGTAAAATATTTCTAACACTAGGTCCTGGTCCTAATTCTGTTTCCCTGGTCCCTATCCTGATTCTGGGTCCAGGTCCCAGTTATTGTGCGGGTTTGGGTCCCGGTCTAGGTTCGGGTTCCATTCCTAGTCTCGGTTCTGGTTTAGGTCTCTGTCTGGGTTTTGATCTGGGTTCGGGTTTGGGTTTAGATCCTTGTTCTTATCCTAGTCCTAGTTTGGTTCTAGTTCCGTTCGCGATTCTTAGTTCTAGTTTGGGTTTTAGTTTGGGTAGGAGTTCGAGTCCTCGTCTGAGTTTGCGTTAGGGTTCGGATTTCAGTCTAGTTCCAGATCCAGCTTTGGGTGTGGGTTCGCGTCCTGGTTCTCGGTCTAGGTTTGGTCTGAGTCCAAAGTTCCAATCCCAATCTGAGTCTGGATTCAGTTTTGGGTCTATGTCCTTGCTTCGGATCCTGGTCTGTGTTCGAGTTTGTGTCCGGCACCGGGTCTAGCTTTGGGTCTGATTCTATGTGTGGGTGTTTGAGTTGGGGTCCGAGTCTGTGTCCAGGTTTGTGTCCTGGTCTACACCCCGATTTGGGTCTAGGTTCGGGTCCAGGTCCAAGTTTGGGTCTCGAGTGCCGGTCCAAGTTTGCGTCTGGGTCAGGATCTCGGTTTAGATCTAGGTGCAGCATTTCCATCCCTGTCTGGGTCTTGGTTCGAGTCCAGGTTCGTATTCGGATCCCTATCTAGGTCCAATTCTGTGTTTGGGATCAGGTCCTAGATTTAGGTCAAGGTCCGGGTCTCAGTTCTGATTTGGGTACACGACCATGTCCAGGCACGAGTTCCAGTCTCAGTGTGGGTCTGAAGCTAAGTCTGTGTTTGGTTCTAGGTTTAGGTCTGGGTCCTGCGCACGGTCCTAGTCTTGTTCTAGGGTCTTGGTTTAGTGATTCTTGTTCAGGTTCTAATTTTGGGTCCCAGGTCTAGGTCTGGGTTCGGGTTTTGTTCTTCATTTGGCTTCTAGTCCTAGTCTGAGTCCTGAATCTCGAATCAAGATCTGAATCACAGTCAAAAATCTCAATTTGGTTCTGGTTCAGGGCCCTGGTCCCATTTCGGAGTTTGGGCTCGGGATCGAGACTATAGTGCAGTTCTTGGTCTCGACACTAATTCTGTGTCCCTAGTCTGGTTCCATGTTTGGGTCTGAGTTCAGGTTCAAGTTCGGGTCCCAAGTCCAGGTTTTGGTTGGGATCTGGTTCCGGCTCCCAATTCGGGTCTAGGTCTGATTTGGAGTTCGGGTCCTGGTCCAGTTACGGTTCTGGATCTATGTAAAATTTAAGTTATGATTACAAGTCCAAGTCCAAGTTCCAGTCCTGGTTAACTTCCGGCTTTGGTTCCAATTTTGGGTCACAAGGTACGGGTTCGGGTCCACTTTTGGGTTTGGGAATTGTTCAGTTCCGGATGTGGGTTCTGGTCCTTATAAGGGTTTGGGTCCAAGGCTAGGTCCCAAATCTAGACACCGACTACGAGTTTCGTCCAAGCCCTGCTTTGGGTCCTAGGTTCAAGTTTGGGTCTAGGTCGGGTACTAGGTCACGGTCCTAGTTCTGTTTCCCTGGGGCCTATCCTGATTATGGGTCAGGGTTCCGGTTATTGTGTGGGTTTCAGTTCCGGTCTAGGTTCGGGTTCGAGTCCTAGTCTCGGTTCCGGTTTAGGTCTTTGTTTTGGTTTTGATCTGGGTTCGGGTTTGGATTTAGGTCGTGGTCCTGATCCTAGTCCTAGTTCAGTTCTAGTTCCATTTGCGATCTTGAGTTCGAGTTTGGGTTTTAGTTTGGGTCTGAGTTCGAGTCCTATTCTGAGTTTGGGTTCGGGTCCGAAATTCAGTCTAGGTCCAAATCAGGCTCCGGGTGTGGGTTCGCATCCTTGGTCTTGGTCTAGGTTGGGTCCGAGTCCCAAGTTCCAATCCCGATCTGAGTCTGGATTCAGTTCTAGGTCTAAGTCTTTTGTTCTGATCATTGTCTGGATTCGAGTTTGAGTTTAGGTCCGAGTGTGTGTCTGGGTTTGTGTCCAAGTCTGGACCCCGATCTGGGTCTACGTTCGGGTCAAGGTCCAAGTTCTGGTCTCGAGTACGGGTCCAAGTTTGGGTCTGGGTCAAGATCTCGGTCCAGATCTAAGTCTACCATTTCGATCCCAATCTGGGTCTTGGTCTAGGTTGGGTCCGAGTCGCTAGTTCCAATACCGATCTAAGTCTGGATTCAGTTCTGGGTCTAACTCCTTGGTTCTGATCCTGGTCTGTGTTCGAGTTTGGGTCCGGGTCCGGGTCTAGCTTTGGGTCTGATTCTATGTGTGGGTGTTTGAGTTCAGATCTGAGTCTGTGTCCAGGTTTGTGTCCACGTCTGGACCCCGATCTAGTTCTAGGTCCAAGTTTGGGTGTCGAGTGCATGTCCAAGTTTGGGTCTGGGTCAGGATCTCGGTCCAGATCTAGGTCCAACATTTCGATCCCTGTGTATGTCTTGGTCCGAGTCCAGGTTCGTATCCGGATCCCTATCTAAGTCCTAGTCTGTGTTTTGGATCGTGTCGTAGATTTAGGTCCAGGTCCGGGTCTCAATTCCGGTCTAGTTACACGACCGTGTCTAGGCTCGAGTTCCAGTCTCAGTTTGGGTCTGAGGCTAGGTATGTGTTCGGTTCTAGGTCTGGGTTCGGGTGCTGGTCAGGGGCCTAGTCTTGTTCTCGAGTCTTGGTTCGGCTATTCTTGCTCAGGTTCTAATTTTGGGTCGCATGTTTAGGTCTGGGTTCGGGTTTGGTTCTTCGTCTCGGTTCTGGTCCTAGTTTTGGTCCAAGATCTAGACACCGACTACTGGTCTGTTCCAGGCCCCGTTACCCGAATCCCGAGTCAAGATCTGGATCACTGTCACGGGTCTCAATCTAGTTCTTGTTTATGTCCCAAGTCCTATTTCTGAGTTTGGGTTCGGGATCGAGAATGGGGTACGGTTTTAGGTCCCGAGCCTGGTTCTGTGTCCCTAGTCTGGTTCCATGTTTGCGTCTGAGTTCAGGTTCAGGTTCAAGTCCCGAATCCAGGTTTGGGTTGGGATATGGGTCCAGCTCCAAATTCGGGTCTAGGTCTGATTTGGAGTTTTGGTCCTGGTTCGATTACGGTTCTTGATCTAGGTCCAATTTCAGTTACGATTCCAAGTCCAAGTTCTAGTTCCAATCCCGGTCAACTTCCGATTTTTGTTCCAATTTTGGATCACAAGGTACGGGTTCGGTTCCCCTTTTGGGTTTGGGACTGGGTTCAGGTCCTGGTGTGGGTTCAGGTCCTTGTCAGGGTTCGGGTCCAGGATTGGGTCCCAAATCCAGACACCGACTACAGGTTTTTTCCAAGCCCTAAGTCCAGATCTGGATCCCCATCTTGTGTCCCAGTTTGGGTCTAGGTCGGGTACTAGGTCACGGTCCTAGTTCTGTTTCCCTGGGGCCTATCCTGATTATGGGTCCGGGTTCCGGTTATTGTGTGGGTTTCAGTTCCGGTCTAGGTTCGGGTTCGAGTCCTAGTCTCGGTTCCGGTTTAGGTCTCTGTTTTGGTTTTGATCTGGGTTCGGGTTTGGATTTAGGTCGTGGTCCTGATCCTAGTCCTAGTTCAGTTCTAGTTCCATTTGCGATCTTGAGTTCGAGTTTGGGTTTTAGTTTGGGTCTGAGTTCGAGTCCTATTCTGAGTTTGGGTACGGGTCCGAATTTCAGTCTAGGTCCAAATCAGGCTCCGGGTGTGGGTTCGCATCCTTGTTCTTGGTCTAGGTTGGGTCCGAGTCCCAAGTTCCAATCCCGATCTGAGTCTGGATTCAGTTCTAATTCTAAGTCCTTGAATCTGATCATTGTCTGGATTCGAGTTTGAGTTCAGGTCCGAGTGTGTGTCTGGGTTTGTGTCCAAGTCTGGACCCCGATCTGGGTGTACGTTCGGGTCAAGGTCCAAGTTCTGGTCCCGAGTACGGGTCCAAGTTTGGGTCTGGGTCAAGATCTCGGTCCAGATCTAAGTCTAGCATTTCGATCCCAATCTGGGTCTTGGTCTAGGTTGGGTCCGAGTCGCTAGTTCCAATCCCGATCTAAGTCTGGATTCAGTTCTGGGTCTAACTCCTTGGTTCTGATCGTGGTCTGTGTTCGAGTTTGGGTCCGGGTCCGGGTCTAGCTTTGGGTCTGATTCTATGTGTGGGTGTTTGAGTTCGGATCTGAGTCTGTGTCCAGGTTTGTGTCCACATCTGGACCCCGATCTAGTTCTAGGTCCAAGTTTGGGTGTCGAGTGCATGTCCAAGTTTGGGTCTGGGTCAGGATCTCGGTCCAGATCTAGGTCCAACATTTCGATCCCTGTGTATGTCTGGGTCCGAGTCCAGGTTCGTATCCGGATCCCTATCTAAGTCATAGTCTGTGTTTTGGATCGGGTCGTAGATTTAGGTCCAGGTCCGGGTCTCAATTCCGGTCTAGTTACACGACCGTGTCTGGGCTCGAGTTCCAGTCTCAGTTTGGGTCTGAGGCTAGGTATGTGTTCGGTTCTAGGTCTGGGTTCGGGTGCTGGTCAGGGGCCTAGTCTTGTTCTCGGGTCTTGGTTCGGCTATTCTTGCTCAGGTTCTAATTTTGGGTCGCATGTTTAGGTCTGGGTTCGGGTTTGGTTCTTCGCCTCGGTTCTGGTCCTAGTTTTGGTCCAAGATCTAGACACCGACTACTGGTCTGTTCCAGGCCCCGTTACCCGAATCCCGAGTCAAGATCTGGATCACTGTCACGGGTCTCAATCTAGTTCTTGTTTATGTCCCAAGTCCTATTTCTGAGTTTGGGTTCGGGATCGAGAATGGGGTACGGTTTTAGGTCCCGAGCCTGGTTCTGTGTCCCTAGTCTGGTTCCATGTTTGCGTCTGAGTTCAGGTTCAGGTTCAAGTCCCGAATCCAGGTTTGGGTTGGGATCTGGGTCCAGCTCCAAATTCGGGTCTAGGTCAAATTTGGAGTTTTGGTCCTGGTTCGATTACGGTTCTTGATCTAGGTCCAATTTCAGTTATGATTCCAAGTCCAAGTTCTAGTTCCAATCCCAGTCAACTTCCGATTTTTGTTCCAATTTTGGATCACAAGGTACGGGTTCGGTTCCCCTTTTGGGTTTGGGACTGGGTTCAGGTCATGGTGTGGGTTCAGGTCCTTGTCAGGGTTCGGGTCCAGGATTGGGTCCCAAATCCAGACACCGACTACAGGTTTTTTCCAAGCCCTAAGTCCAGATCCGGATCCCCATCTTGTGTCCCAGTTTGGTGCCGAGTCACGAGCTGGGTCCTAGGTTCAAGTTTGGGTCTGGGTCGGTTACTAGGTCCTGGTGCTAGTTCTGTTTCCTAGGTCCCTATCCTGATTCTGGGTCTAGGTCCCAGTTATTCTTTGGGTTTGCGTCCCGATCTACGTTCGAGTTCAAGTCCTAGTCTTGGTACGGGATTAGGTCTCTGTTTGGGTTCGAATTTAGGTTTAGGTCCCTGTCCCTGTGCGAGTCCTAGTTCGGTTCTAGTTCCATTTGCGATTTTGAGTTCGAGTTTGTGTTTGAGTTCGGGTCGGAGTTCGAGTCCTAGACTGAGTGTGGGTTCGCGTCAGTGGTCTTGGTCTAGGTTGGGTTAGAGTCTAGCGTTCCAATCCTGATCTGAGTCTGGATTCAGTTCCTTGTCTAACTCCTTGGTTCTTCAAGGTCTAGGTTCGAGTTTGGGTCTGGGTCCGGGTCTAGCTTTTGTCTGATTCTAGGTGTGAGTTTGAGTTCGGGTCCGAGTCTTTCTCTGCGTTTCTATCCAGGTCTGGACCCCGATCTGCGTGTAGGTTTAGTTCCAGGTCCAAGTTTGGGTCTCGAGTGCAGGTCCAAGTTTGGGTTTGGGTCAGGATCTCGGTCCAGATCTAGGTCCAGCATTTCGATCCCAGTCTGGTTCTTGGTCCGAGTCCAGGTTCCTATCTGGATCCCTATCTAGGTCCAAGTCTGTGTTTGGGATTGGGTCCCATATTAAGGTCTAGGTCAGGGTCTTAGTTCCGGTCTGGGTACACGACCGTGTTTGGGCCCGAGTTCCAGTCTCAGTTTGGGTCTGAGGCTAGGTTTGTGTTTGGTTTTATGGTCTTGGTCCGGGTACTATTCACAGTCCTAGTCTTATTCTAGGGTCCTGGTTCGGCGATTGTTGTTCAGGTTCTAATTTTGGGTCCCAAGTCTAGGTCTAGGTTCTGGTCCTAGTCTGAGTCCCAGAACTAGACACAAACTACTGGTCTGTTCTAGGCCTCGTTACCTGAATCCCGAGTCAAAATCTAGATCACTGTCACGAGTCTAGGTCTTGTTCTGGTTCAGGTCACATTTCTTAGTTTTGGTTCGGGATTGAGACTTGGGTGCGGTTCTAGGTTTTGACCCTGGTCCTGTGTCCTTAGTCTGGTTCCATGTTTGGGTCTGAGTTCAGGTTCAAGTTCGGGTCTTGAGTCCAGGTTTGGGTGGGGATCCGGGTCCGGCTCCCAATTCGGGTCTAGGTCTGATTTGGAGTTTGGGTCCTGGTCCGGTTACGGTTCTGGATCTAGGTCCAATTTCAGTTATGATTCCAAGTCCAAGTCCTAGTTCCAGTCCCGGTCAACTTCCAGTTTTGGTTACAATTTTTGGTCACCGGGTACGGGTTCGGGTCCACTTTTGGGTTTGGGACTGGGTTCGGGTCCTTGTCAGGGTTCGGTTCCATGGCAAGGTCCCAAATCCCGACATCGACTACGGGTTTTGTCCAAGCCCTAGGTCCAGATCCAGATTCCGATCTCGGGTACCAGTCTATTTCCATTTCCGGTGATGGGTCACGAGCTGGGTCCTAGGTTCAAGTTTAGGTCTGGGTTGGGTACTAGGTCCCGGTCCTAGTTCTTCCCAGGTCCCTATCTTGATTCTTGGTCCAGGTCCCGGTTATTGTGTGAGTTTGGGTCACGGCCTAGGTTCAGGTTCGAGTCCTTGTCTCAGTTCTGGTTTAGGTCTCTGTCTGGGTTTTGATGTGGGTTCGGGTTTCGGTTTTGGTCCTAGGTTCAAGTTCGGGTCTGGGTTGGGTACTAGGTCCCGGTCCTAGTTCTTCCCAGGTCCCTATCTTGATTCCTTGTCCAGGTCCCGGTTATTGTGTGAGTTTGGGTCACGATCTAGGTTCAGGTTCGAGTCCTAGTCTCGATTCTGGTTTAGGTATCTGTCTGGGTTATGATCTGGGTTCGACTTTAGGTTTTAGTTTGGGTAGGAGTTCGAGTCCGGGTCTGAGTTTGGGTTCTGGTCCAGATTTCAGTCTAGGTCCTAATTAGGGTCCGGGTCTGGGTTCGCCTCCTGGGTCATGGTCTAGGTTGTGTGCAAGTCCCAAGTTCCAATCCCGATCTGAGTCTGAATTCAGTTCTGGGTCTAAGTCCATTGTTCTGATCCTGGTCTGGGTTCGAGTTTGGGTCCGGGTACGGGTCTAGCTTTTGGTCTGATTCTAGGTGTGGGTTTGAGTTCGGGTCCGAGTCTGTGTCTGGTTTTATGGCCAGGTCTGGACCCCAATCTGGGTCCAGGTTTGGTCCAGGTCCAAGTTTGTGTCCCGAGTGCGGGTCCAAGTTTGGGTCTGGGTCAGGATCTCGGTCCAGATCTAGGTCCAACATTTCGATCTCAGTCTGGGTCTTGGTCCGAGTCCAGGTTCGTTTCCGGATCCCTATCTAGGTCCAAGTCTGTGTTTGGAATCGCGTCTCGGATTTAGGTCCAAGTTCGTGTCTCAGTTCCTGTCTGGGTACACGACCATGTCTGGGCCAGAGTTCCATTCTCAGTTTGGGTATGAGGCTAGGTCTGTGTTTTGTTCTAGGTCTGGGTCCGGGTCCTGGTCACGGTCCTAGTCTTGTTTTAGGGTCTTGGTTTTGTGATTCTTGTTCATGTTCAAACATTCGGTACCAGGTCTAGGTCTGGGTTCGGGTTTGGTTTTTCCTACTAGGTCTGGTCCTTGTCTGAGTCCCAGATCTAGACACCGACTACTTGTCCGTTCCAGGCCCCGTTACTCGAATCCCGCGTCAATATTTCGATCACTGTCACGGGTCTCGGTCTAGTTCTGGTTCAGGTCTCAGGTCCCATTTCAAAGTTTGGGTTCAGGATCGAGACTGGGGTACAATTTTAGGTCCATACCCTAGTTCTGTGTCCCAGTCTCGTTCCACATTTTTGTCTGACTTCAGGTTCGGGTCCCGAGTTCAGGTTTGGGTGGGGTTCCGTCTCCAGCTCTGGATTCGGGTCAAGGTCTACTTTGGAGTCTGGGTCCTGGTCTGGTTACGATTCTGGATCTAGGTCCAATTTCAGTTATGATTCCAAGTCCCAGTCCTAGTTCTAGTCCCGGTCAACTTCCGGTTTTTGTTCCAATTTTGGGCCAAAGGGTACGGGTTCGGGTCAACTTTTGGGTTTGGGACTTGGTTCAGGTTAGGGTGTGGGTTCGAGTCCTTGTCAGGGTTCGGGTCCAAGGCTAGGTCCCAAATCCAAACATTGACTACGGGTTTTGTCCAAGCCCTGGGTCCATATCCGGATCCCACTTTCGGGACCCAGTCTTGTTCCATTTCTGGTGCCGGGTCCTATGTTCAAGTTTGAGTCTGGGTCGGGTACTAGGTCCCGTTCCTAGTTCTATTTCCCAAGTATGTATCCTGATTCTGGGTCCAGGTCCCGGTTATGGGGTGGGTTTGGGTCACGGTCTAGGTTCGGGTTCGAGTCCTAGTCTCGGTTCGGGTTTAGGTCTCTATTTGGGTTTTGATCTGGGTTCGGGTTTGGGTTTAGGTCCTGCTCCTGGTACTAGTTCTAGTTCGGTTCTAGTTCGATTTGTGATTCTGAGTTCGAGTTTGGGTTTAAGTTCGGGTCGGAGTTCGAGTCCTAGTCTGAGTTTGGGTTTGGGTCTGGATTTTAGTCTAGGTCCATATCAGGCTCTTGGTGTGGGTTCGCGTCTTGGGTCTTGGTCTAGGTTCGCTCCGAGTCTAAAGTTCCAATCCTGATCGGAGTTTGGATTTAGTTCTGGGTCTAAGTCCTTTGTTCTGATTCTAGTCTGGGTTTGAGGGTTGGTCTGGGTGCGGGTCAAGCTTTGGGTCTGATTCTATGTGTGGGTGTTTGAGTTCGGATCTGAGTCTGTGTCCAGATTTGTGTCCACGTCTGGACCCCGATCTGGTTCTAGGTCCAAGGTTGGGTGCCGAGTGCATGTCCAAGTTTGGGTCTGGGTCAGGATCTCGGTCCAGATCTAGGTCCAACATTTCGATCCCTGTGTATGTCTTAGTCCGAGTCCAGGTTCGTATCCGGATCCCTATCTAAGTCCTAGTCTGTGTTTTGGATCGGGTCGCAGATTTAGGTCCAGGTCCGTGTCTCAATTCCGGTCTGGTTACACGACCGTGTCTGGGCTCGAGTTCCAGTCTCAGTTTGGGTCTGAGGCTAGGTATGTGTTCGGTTCTAGGTCTGGGTTCGGGTGCTGGTCAGGGGCCTAGTCTTGTTCTCGGGTCTTGGTTCGACTATTCTTGATCAGGTTCTAATTTAGGGTCGCATGTTTAGGTCTGGGTTCGGGGTTGGTTCTTCGTCTCGGTTCTGGTCCTAGTTTTGGTCCAAGATCTAGACACCGACTACTGGTCTGTTCCAGGCCCCGTTACCCGAATCCCGAGTCAAGATCTGGATCACTCTCACGGGTCTCAATCTAGTTCTTGTCTATGTCCCAAGTCCTATTTCTGAGTTTGGGTTCGGGATCGAGAATGGGCTACGGTTTTAGGTCCCGAGCCTGGTTCTGTGTCCCTAGTCTGGTTCCATGTTTGCGTCTGAGTTCAGGTTCAGGTTCAAGTCCCGAATCCAGGTTTGGGTTGGGATCTGGGTCCAGCTCCAAATTCGGGTCTAGGTCTGATTTGGAGTTTTGGTCCTGGTTCGATTACGGTTCTTGATCTAGGTCCAATTTCAGTTATGATTCCAAATCCAAGTTCTAGTTCCAATCCCGGTCAACTTCCGATTTTTGTTCCAATTTTGGATCACAAGGTACGGGTTCGGTTCCACTTTTGGGTTTGGGACTGGGTTCAGGTCCTGGTGTGGGTTCGGGTCCTTGTCAGGGTTCGGGTCCAGGATTGGGTCCCAAATCCAGACACCGACTACAGGTTTTTTCCATGCCCTATGTCCATATCCGGATCGCCATCTTGTGTCCCAGTTTGGTGCCGAGTCACGAGCTGGGTCCTAGGTTCAAGTTTGGGTCTGGGTCGGTTACTAGGTCCTGGTGCTAGTTTTGTTTCCTAGGTCCCTATCCTGATTCTGGGTCAAGGTCCCTGTTATTCTTTGGGTTTGCGTCCCGATCTACGTTCGAGTTCAAGTCCTAGTCTCGGTACGGGATTAGGTCTCTGTTTGGGTTTTGATTTGGGTTCGAATTTAGGTTTAGGTCCCTGTCCCTGTGCTAGTCCTAGTTCGGTTCTAGTTCCATTTGCGATTCTGAGTTCGAGTTTGAGTTTGAGTTCGGGTCGGAGTTCGAGTCCTAGACTGAGTGTGGGTTCGCGTCAGTGGTCTTGGTCTAGGTTGGGTTAGAGTCCAGCGTTCCAATCCTGATCTGAGTCTGGATTCAGTTCTTGGTCTAACTCCTTAGTTCTTCAAGGTCTAGGTTCGAGTTTGGGTCTGGGTCCGGGTCTAGCTTTTGTCTGATTCTAGGTGTGAGTTTGAGTTCGGGTCCGAGTCTTTCTCTGGGTTTCTATCCAGGTCTGGACCCCGATCTGCGTGTAGGTTTAGTTCCAGGTCCAAGTTTGGGTCCCGAGTGCAGGTCCAAGTTTGGGTTTGGGTCAGGATCTCGGTCCAGATCTAGGTCCAGCATTTCGATCCCAGTCTGGTTTTGGTCAGAGTCCAGGTTCCTATCTGGATCCCTATCTAGGTCCAAGTCTGTGTTCTGGATTGGGTCCCATATTAAGGTCTAGGTCAGGGTCTCAGTTCCGGTCTGGGTACACGACCGTGTCTGGGCCCGAGTTCCAGTCTCAGTTTGGGTCTGAGGCTAGGTTTGTGTTTGGTTTTAGGTCTTTGTCCGGGTACTATTCACAATTCTAGTCTTATTCTAGGGTCTGGGTTCGGCGATTGTTGTTCAAGTTCTAATTTTGGGTCCCAAGTCTATGTCTAGGTTCTGGTCGTAGTCTGAGTCCCAGAACTAGACACAAACTACTGGTCTGTTCCAGGTATCGTTACCTGAATCCCGAGTCAAGATCTAGATCACTGTCACGAGTCTAGGTCTTGTTCTGGTTCAGGTCCCATTTCTTAGTTTTGGTTCGGGATTGAGACTTGGGTGCGGTTCTAGGTTTCGACCCTGGTCCTGTGTCCCTAGTCTGGTTCCATGTTTGGGTCTGAGTTCAGGTTCAAGTTCGGGTCTTGAGTCCAGGTTTGGGTGGCGATCCGGGTCCGGCTCTCAATTCGGGTCTAGGTTTGATTTGGAGTTTGGGTCCTGGTCCGGTTACGGTTCTGGATCTAGGTCCAATTTCAGTTATGATTCCAAGTCCAAGTCCTAGTTCCAGTCCCGGTCAACTTCCAGTTTTGGTTACAATTTTTGGTCACCGGGTACGGGTTCGGGTCCACTTTTGGGTTTGGGACTGGGTTCGGGTCCTTGTCAGGGTTCGGTTCCATGGCAAGGTCCCAAATCCCGACACCGACTACGGGTTTTGTCCAAGCCCTAGGTCCAGATCCAGATTCCTATCTCGGGTCCCAATCTAGTTCCATTTTCGGTGATGGGTCACGAGCTGGGTCCTAGGTTCAAGTTCAGGTCTGGGTTGGGTACTAGGTCCCGGTCCTAGTTCTTTCCAGGTCCCTATCTTGATTCTTGGTCCAGGTCCCGGTTATTGTGTGAGTTTGGGTCACGGCCTAGGTTCAGGTTCGAGTCCTAGTCTCAGTTCTGGTTTAGGTCTCTGTCTGGGTTTTGATCAGGGTTCGGGTTTCGGTTTTGGTCCTAGGTTCAAGTTCGGGTCTGGGTTGGGTACTAGGTCCCGGTCCTAGTTCTTCCCAGGTCCCTATCTTGATTCTTGCTCAAGGTCTCGGTTATTGTGTGAGTTTGGGTCACGATCTAGGTTCAGGTTCGAGTCCTAGTCTCGATTCTGGTTTAGGTATCTGTCTGGGTTTTGTTCTGGGTTCGAGTTTAGGTTTTAGTTTGGGTAGGAGTTCGAGTCCGGGTCTGAGTTTGGGTTCTGGTCCAGATTTCAGTCTAGGTCCTAATTAGGGTCCGGGTCTGGGTTCGCCTCCTGGGTCATGGTCTAGGTTGTGTGGAAGTCCCAAGTTCCAATCCCGATCTGATTCTGGATTCAGTTCTGGGTCTAAGTCCATGGTTCTGATCCTGGTCTGGGTTCGAGTTTGGGTCCGGGTACGGGTCTAGCTTTTGGTCTGATTCTAGGTGTGGGTTTGAGTTTGGGTCCGAGTCTGTGTCTGGTTTTATGGCCAGGTCTAGACCCCAATCTGGGTCCAGGTTTGGTCCAGGTCCAAGTTTGGGTCCCGAGTGCGGGTCCAAGTTTGGGTCTGGGTCAGGATCTCGGTCCAGATCTAGGTCCAACATTTCGATCCCAGTCTGGGTCTTGGTCCGAGTCCAGGTTCGTTTTCGGATCCCTATCTAGGTCCAAGTCTGTGTTTGGAATTGCGTCTCGGATTTAGGTCCAAGTTCGTGTCTCAGTTCCTGTCTGGGTACACGACCATGTCTGGGCCCGAGTTCCATTCTCAGTTTGGGTATGAGGCTAGGTCTGTGTTTTGTTCTAGGTCTGGGTCCGGGTCCTGGTCACGGTCCTAGTCTTGTTTTAGGGTCTTGGTTCGGTGATTCTTGTTCATGTTCAAACATTCGGTCCCAGGTCTAGGTCTGGGTTCGGGTTTGGTTCATCTACTAGGTTCTGGTCCTAGTCTGAGTCCCAGATCTAGACACCGACTACTTGTCCGTTCCAGGCCCCGTTACTCGAATCCCGCGTCAATATTTCGATCACTGTCACGGGTCTCGGTCTGGTTCTGGTTCATGTCTCAGGTCCCATTTCAAAGTTTGGGTTCGGGATCGAGACTGGGGTACAGTTTTAGGTTCATACCCTAGTTCTGTGTCCCAGTCTCGTTCCACATTTTTATCTAACTTCAGGTTCAGGTTCGGGTCCCGAGTCCAGGTTTGGGTGGGGTTCCGGCTCCAGCTCTGCATTCGGGTCAAGGTCTAATTTGGAGTCTGGGTCCTGGTCCGGTTACGATTCTGGATCTAGGTCCAATTTCAGTTATGATTCCAAGTCCCAGTCCTAGTTCCAGTCCCGGTCAACTTCCGGTTTTTGTTCCAATTTTGGGCCAAAGGGTACGGGTTCGGGTCAACTTTTGGGTTTGGGACTTGGTTCAGGTTAGGGTGTGGGTTCGAGTCCTTGTCAGGGTTCGGGTCCAAGGCTAGGTCCCAAATCCAAACACTTACTACGGGTTTTGTCCAAGCCCTGGGTCCATATCCGGATCCCACTTTCGGGACCCAGTCTTGTTCCATTTCTGTTGCCGGGTCCTATGTTCAAGTTTGAGTCTGGGTCGGGTACTAGGTCCCGTTCCTAGTTCTATTTCCCAAGTATGTATCCTGATTCTGGGTCCAGGTCCCGGTTATGGGGTGGGTTTGGGTCCCGGTCTAGGTTCGGGTTCGAGTCCTAGTCTCGGTTCGGGTTTAGGTCTCTATTTGGGTTTTGATCTGAGTTCAGGTTTGGGTTTAGGTCCTACTCCTGGTACTAGTTCTAGTTCGGTTCTAGTTCGATTTGTGATTCTGAGTTCGAGTTTGGGTTTAAGTTCGGGTCGGAGTTCGAGTCCTGGTCTGAGTTTGGGTTTGGGTCTGGATTTTAGTTTAGGTCCATATCAGGCTCTTGGTGTGGGTTCGCGTCCTGGGTCTTGGTCTAGGTTCGCTCTGAATCCAAAGTTCCAATCCTGATCGGAGTTTGGATTTAGTTCTGGCTCTAAGTCCTTTGTTCTGATTCTGGTCTAGGTTTGAGGGTTGGTTTGGGTGCGGGTCCAGCTATGGGTCTGATTCTGGGTTTGGATGTTTGAGTTCGGGTCCGAGTCTGTGTCCGGCTTTGTGTCTAGGTCTGGACCCCGATCTCGGTCGAGGTTCGTGTCTAGGTCCAAGTTCGGGTCCCGAGTGCAGGTCGAAGTTTTGGTATGGGTCAGGATCTCGGTCCAGATATAGGTCCAGCATTTCGATCCTTTTCTTGGTCTTCGTCCGACTCCAGGTTCGTATCTGGATGCCTATCTAGGTCCAAGTCTGTGTTTGGGATCGGGTCCCAAATTTAGGTCTAGGTCCGGGTCTCAGTTCCTGTCTGGGTACACAATCGTGTCTGGGCCCAACTTCTAGTCTCAGTTTGGGTCTGAGGCTAGATCTGTGTTTTGTTCTAGGTCTGGGTCCGGGTCCTGGTCACGGTCCTAGTCTTGTTCTAGGGTCCTGGTTCGGCGATTCTTGTTCAGGTTCTAATTTTTTGTCCCAGGTCTAGGTTTGGGTTCAGGTTTGGCTCTTCGTTTGGGTTCTGGTCCTAGTTTGAGTCCCAGATCCAGACACCGACTACTGGTTTGTTCCAAGCCCCGTGACCCGAATCTCGAGTCAAGATCTGGAACAATGTCACGGGTCTCGGTCTGGCTCTGGTTCAAGTCCCAAGTCCCATTTCTGAGTTTGGGTTCGGGATAGAGATTGGGGTGCAGTTCTATCTCCTGACCCGAGTATCACGTCTCTAGTCTGGTTCCATGTTTTGGTCTGAGTTCAGGTTCGAGTTTGGGTCCAGAGTGCAGGTATGGGCTGGGATCCGCGTCCGGCTCCCAATTCAGGTCTAGTTCTTATTTGGAGTCCGGGTCCTTGTCCGGTTACGGTTCTGGATCTTGGTCCAATTTCAGTTATGAGTCCAACTCCAAGTCCTAGTTCAAGTCCCGGTCAACTTCCTGTTTTGGTTCCAATTTTGGGTCACAACGCACGGGTTTGGGTCCACTTTTAGGTTTGGGACTAGGTTCAGGTCTTGGTGTGGGTTCGGTTCCTTGTTAGGGTTCGGGTCCAAGGCTGGGTCCCGAATCCAAACACCAACTACAGGTTTTCTCCAAGCCCTGGGACTAGATTCGAATGCCAATCTCGGGTCCCAGTCTTGTTCCATTTATGGTGCTAGGTCATGAGCTAGGTCATAGGTTCAAGTTCGGGTCCGGGTCGTGTACTAGGTCCCGGTCCTAGTTCTGTTTCTCAGGTCCATATCTTCATTTTGGGTCCAGGTCCCGATTATTGTGTGGGTTTGTGTGCCGGTCTAGGTTTGGGTTCGAGTCCTAGTCTCAGTTAAGGTTTCGGTCTCTGTTTGGGTTTTGATTTGGGTTTGGGTTTGGGTTTAGGTCATGGTCCTGGTCCTAGTCCTATTTCGATTCTAGTTCCATCTGCGATTCTGAGTTCGAGTTTGGGTTTTAGTTCGGGTCAGAGTTTGAGTCCTGGTCTGACTTTGCGTTCGGGTCCAGATTTCTATCTACGTCCAGATCAGGCTCCGGGTGTGGGTTCACATCCTGGGTTGTTCTGGATTCAGTTCTCGGTCTAAGTCCGTTGTTCTGATCCTGGCCTCCATTCGTGTTTTGGTCCGGGTCCGGGTCTAAATTTGGGTCTTATTCTAGGTGTGGGTGTTTGAGTTCGGGTCCGAGTCTGTGTCCGGGTTTGTGTCCAGGTCTGCACCACGATCAGGGTCTAGGTTCGGGTCTAGGTCCAAGTTCGGGTCCCGAGTGCGGGTCTAAGTTTGGGTCCCGGTCTATGTTCGGGTTCGAGTACTAGTCTCGGTTCGGGTTTAGGTCTCTGTCTGGGTTTTGATCTGAGTTCGGGTTTGGGTTTAGGTCCTGCTCCTGGTACTAGTTCTAGTTCGGTTCTAGTTCGATTTGTGATTCTGAGTTCGAGTTTGGGTTTAAGTTCGGGTCGGAGTTCGAGTCCTAATCTAAGTTTGGGTTTGGGTCTGGATTTTAGTCTAGGTCCATATCAGGCTCTGGGTGTGGGTTCGCGTCCTGGGTCTTGGTCTAGGTTCGCTCCGAGTCCAAAGTTCCAATCCCGATCGGAGTCTGGATTTAGTTCTGGGTCTAAGTCCTTGGTTCTGATTCTGGTCTGGGTTTGAGGGTTGGTCTGGGTGCGGGTCCAACTTTGGGTCTGATTCTAGGTTTGGGTGTTTGAGTTCGGGTCCGAGTCTGTGTCCGGCTTTGTGTCCAGGTCTGGACCCCGATTTGGGTCTAGGTTCGGGTCTGGGTCCAAGTTCGGGTCCCGATATAGGTCCAGCATTTCGATCCTTTTCTTGGTCTTCGTCCGACTCCAGGTTCGTATCCGGATCCCTATTTAGGTCCAAGTCTGTGTTTGGGATCGGGTCCCAAAATTTAGGTCTAGGTCCGGGTCTCAGTTCCAGTCTGGGTACACGATCGTGTCCGGGCCCAAGTTTTAGTCTCAGTTTGGGTCTGTGGCTAGGTCTGTGTTTTGTTCTAGGTCTGGGTCCGTGTCCTGGTCACGGTCCTAGTCTTGTTCTAGGGTCCTGGTTCGGCAATTCTCGTTCAAGTTCTAATTTTGGGTCCCAGGTCTAGGTTTGGGTTCGGGTTTGGCTCTTCCTTTGGGTTCTTGTCCTAGTTTGAGTCCCTGATCTAGACACCGACTACTGGTCTGTTCCAGGCCCCGTAACCCGAATCTCGAGGCAAAATCTGGATCACTGTCATGGGTCTCAGTCTAGCTCTGGTTCAGGTCCTAGGTCCCATTTTTGAGTTTGGGTTCGGGAGAGAGATTGGGGTGCAGTTCCATGTCCTGACCCGAGTATCGTGTCTCTAGTCTGGTTCCATGTTTTGGTCTGAGTTCAGGTTCGAGTTCGGGTCCTGATTGCAGGTATGGGTTGGGATCCGCGTCCGGCTCCCAATTCAGGTCTAGTTCTGATTTGGAGTCCGGGTTCTTGCCCGGTTACAGTTCTGGATCTTGGTCCAATTTCAGTTATGAGTCCAACTCTAAGTCCTAGTTCAAGTCCCGGTCAACTTCCTGTTTTGGTTCCAATTTTGGGTCACAACGCACGGGTTTGGGTCCACTTTTGGGTTTGGGACTAGGTTCAGGTCCGGGTGTGGGTTCGGTTCCTTGTTAGGGTTCGGGTCCAAGGCTGGGTCCCAAATCCAAACACCGACTACAGGTTTTCTCCAAGCCCTGGGTCTAGATTCGGATGCCAATCTCGGGTCCCAGTCTGGTTCCATTTATGGTGCTAGGTCATGAGCTGGGTCCTAGGTTCAAGTTTGGGTCTGGGTCGTGTACTAGGTCCCGGTCCTAGTTCTGTTTCCCAGGTCCCTATCTTCATTTTGGGTCCAGGTCCTGATTATTGTGTGGGTTTGTGTGCCGGTCTAGGTTCGGGTTCGAGTCCTAGTCTCGGTTAAGGTTTAGGTCTCTGTTTGGGTTTTGATTTGGGTTTGGGTTTGGGTTTAGGTCCTGGTCCTGGTCCTAGTGCTATTTCGACTCTAGTTACATCTGTGATTCTGAGTTAGAGTTTGGGTTTTAGTTCGGGTCGGAGTTCGAGTCCTGGTCTGACTTTGGGTTCGGGTCCGGATTTCAATCTAGTTTCAGATCAGGCTCTTGGTGTGGGTTCGCGTCATGGGTCTTGGTCTAGGTTGGGTCCGAGTCCCAAGTTCCAATCCCGATTTGAGTCTGGATTCAGTTCTGGGTCTAAGTCCGTTAATCTGATCCTGGTCTCCATTCGTGTTTTGGTCCGGGTCTAACTTTGGGTCTTATTCTAGGTCTGGGTGTTTGAGTTTGGGTCCGAGTCTGTGTCCGGGTTTGTGTCCAGGTCTGCACCACGATCAGGGTCTAGGTTCGGGTCTAGGTCCAAGTTTGGGTCCCGAGTGCGGGTCCAAGCTTGGGTCTACGTCAGGATCTCAGTCCAGATTTAGGTCTAGCATTTCAATCCCAGTCTGTGTCTTGGTCCGAGTCCAGGTTCGTATCTGGATCCCTATCTAGGTCCAAGTTTTTGTTTGGGATCGGGTCCCAAATTTTTGTCCAGGTCTGGGTCTCAGTTTCGGTCTGGGTACATGACCGTGTCCGGGCCAAAGTTCCAGTCTCAGTTTGGGTCTGAGGCTAGGTCTGTGTTCAGTTCTAGGTCTGGGTCTGGGTCCTCGTCACAGTCTTAGTCTTGTTCTAAGGTCCTGGTTCGGCAATTCTTGTTCAGGTTCTAATTTTGGGTCCCAAGTCTAGGTCTAGGTTCGAGTTTCGTTCTTCGTCTGGATTCTGGTCCTAGTCTGAGTCACAGATCTAGATACTGACTACTGGTCTGTTCCTGTTACCCGAATCCCGAGTCAAGATCGGGATCACTGTCACGAACTCAGTTTTGTTCTGGTTCAGATCCCAAGTCTCATTTTTTAGTTTGGGTTCGGCATTGAGACTGTGGTGTGGTTCTAGGTCCCGACCCTTGTTCTGTGTCCCTAGCCTGGTTCCATGTTTGGGTTTGAGTCTAGGTTTGGGGTGGGATCCGGGTGTTGCTCCCAATTATGGTCTATGTCTGATTTGGAGTCTGGGTCCTGGTCCGGTTACGGTTCTGGATCTACGTCCTATTTCAGTTATGATTCCAATTCCAAGTCCTAGTTCTAGTCCCTGTCAACCGGGTGTGTGTTCGGTTCCTTATCAGGGTTCGGGTCCAGGGCTGGGTCCCAAATCCAAACACCGATTACGGGTTATGTCCAAGCCCTGGGTCGAGATTCGGATGCAAATCTCGGGTCCCAGTCTAGTTCCATTTATGGCGCTGGGTCATGAGCTGGGTCCTAGGTTCAAGTTCGGGTCCGGGTCGTGTAATAGGTCCCAGTCCGAGTTCTGTTTCCCAGGTCCCTATCTTGATTTTGGGTCCAGGTACCGATTATTGTGTGGGTTTCGGTGCCGGTCTAGGTTCGGGTTCGAGTCCTAGTCTCGGTTCAGGTTTAGGTCTCTGTCTGCGTTTTGATCTGGGTTTGCGTTTGGGTTTAGGTCCTGGTCCTAGTCCTATTTCGATTTTAGTTCCATCTGCGATTCTGAGTTCGAGTTTGGGTTTTAGTTCGGGTCGGAGTTCGAGTCCTGGTCCGAGTATGGGTTCGGGTCCGGATTTCAGTCTAGGTCCAGATGAGGCTCCGGGTGTGGGTTCGCGTCCTGGGTCTTGGTCTAGGTTGGGTCCGAGTGCCAAGTTCCAATCCCAATTTGAGTTTGGATTCAGTTCTGTGTCTAAGTCCTTGGTTCTGATCCTGGTCTCAGTTCGTGTTTGGGTCCGGGGCCTGGTCTAGCTTTGGGTCTTATTCTAGGTGTGGGTTTTTCAGTTCGGGTCCGAGTCTGTGTCCGGGTTTGTGTCCAGGTTTGGACCCCGATCAGGGTCTAGGTTCGAGTCTTGGTCCAAATTCGGGTCCTGAGTGCGGGTCCAAGTTTGAGTCTAGGTCCGGATCTCAATCCAGATTTAGGTCCAGCATTTCGATCCCAGTCCGTGTCTTGCTCCGAGTCCAGGTTCGTATCCGGATCCCTATCTAGGTCCAAGTCTGTTTTTGAGATCGGGTCCTAGATTTAGGTTTAGGTTCGCGTCTCAGTTCTGGTCAGGGTACACGACCGTGTCCGTGCCTGAGTTCTAGTCTCACTTTGGGTTTGAGGCTAGGTCTTTTTTCGATTCTAGGTCTGGGTCCGGGTCCTGGTGACGGTCCTAGTCTTGTTCTAGGGTCATGGTTTGACTATTCTTGTTCAGGTTTTAATTTTTGGTCCCAGGTCTTGGTCTGGGTTCGAGTTTGGTTCTTCGTCTGGGTTATGGTCCTAGTCTGAGTCACAGATCTAGATACTGACTACTTGTCTGTTCCAGACCCTGTTACCCGAATCTCAAGTCAAGATCTGGATCACTGTCACGAACTCAGTCTGGTTCTGGTTCAGATCCCAAGTCTCATTTCTGAGTTTGGGTTCGGCATGGAGACTGTGGTGTGGTTCTAGGTCCCGACCCTTGTTCTATGTCCCTAGCCTGGTTCCATGTTTGGGTCTGAGTCTAGGATTGGGGTGGGATCCGGGTCTGGCTCCCAATTATGGTCTATGTCTGATTTGGAGTCTGGGTCCTGGTCCGGTTACGGTTCTGGATCTACGTCCTATTTCAGTTATGATTCCAAGTCCAAGTCCTAGTTCTAGTCCCTGTCAACTTCCGGTTTTGGTTACAATTTTGGGTCAAGTCCGGGTCTGGGTTCGGTTCCTTGTTAGGGTTCGGGTCCAAGGCTGGGTCCCAAATCCAAACACCGACTACAGGTTTTCTCCTAGCCCTGGGTCTAGATTCGGATGCCAATCTCGGGTCCCAGTCTGGTTCCATTTATGGTGCTACGTCATGAGCTGGGTCCTAGGTTCAAGTTTGGGTC
This sequence comes from Cannabis sativa, assembly GCF_029168945.1. NCBI lineage: Eukaryota > Viridiplantae > Streptophyta > Magnoliopsida > Rosales > Cannabaceae > Cannabis > Cannabis sativa. The sequence continues at coordinate 26,651,785 of NC_083607.1, read as the reverse complement.
TGGTTCATGTACTAGGTCCCGGTCCTAGTTCTGTTTCCCAGGTCCCTATCTTCATTTTGGGTCCAGGTCCTGATTATTGTGTGGGTTTGTGTGCCGGTCTAGGTTTGGGTTCGAGTCCTAGTCTCGGTTAAAGGTTTAGGTCTCTGTTTGGGTTTTGATTTGGGTTTGGGTTTGGGTTTAGGTCCTGGTCCTGGTCCTAGTGTTATTTCGACTCTAGTTACATATGTGATTCTGAGTTAGAGTTCGAGTTTGGTTCTTCGTCTGGGTTATGGTCCTAGTCTGAGTCACAGATCTAGATACTGACTACTTGTCTGTTCCAGACCTTGTTACCCGAATCCCGAGTCAAGATCTGGATCACGGTCACGAGACTCGGTCTGAAACTTGTTCAGGTCCAAGGTCCCACTTCTGAGTTTGGGTACAAGATCGAGACTCGGGTGCTGTTCTAGGTACCGACCCTTGTTCTGTGTCCCTTGTCTGGTTCCATGTTTGGGTCTGATTTTAGGTTCGGTTTCGGGTCCTGAGTCCAGGTTTGGGTTGGGATCCGGGTCCGGCTCCCAATTCGAGTCTATGTTTGATTTGAAGCCTTTGTCCTGGTCCGGTTACGGTTCTGGATCTAGGTCCAATTTCAGTTATGATTCCAAGTCCAACTGCTAGTTCCAGTCTCGGTCAACTTCCAGTTTTGGTTCCAATTTTGGGTCACAGGGTACGGGTTCGGGTCCACTTTTGGGTTTGGGACTAGGTTCAAGTCCCGGTGTGGGTTCGGGTCTTTGTCAGGGTTCGGGTCCAGGGCTGGGTCCCAAATCTAGACACCAACTACGGGTTTTGTCCAAGCCCTTGGTCCAGATCCAGATCCCTATCTCGAGTCCCAGTCTTGTTCAATTTCTGGTGCCCGGTTAAGTTCTAGGTCCTAGGTTCAAGTTCGGGTCTTGGTCAGGTACTAGCTCCTGGGCCTAGTTCTGTTTCCTAGGTCCCAATCCTGATTCTGGGTCCCAGGTCTAGGTTTGGGTTCGGGTTTGGCTCTTCCTTTGGGTTCTTGTCCTAGTTTGAGTCCTTGATCTAGACACCGACTACTGGTCTGTTCCAGGCCCCGTAACCCGAATCTCGAGGCAAAATCTGGATCACTGTCATGGGTCTCAGTCTAGCTCTGGTTCAGGTCCTAGGTCCCATTTTTGAGTTTGGGTTCGGGAGAGAGATTGGGGTGCAGTTCCATGTCCTGAACCGAGTATCGTGTCTCTAGTCTGGTTCCATGTTTTGGTCTGAGTTCAGGTTCGAGTTCGGGTCCTGATTGCAGGTATGGGTTGGGATCCGCGTCCGGCTCCCAATTCAGGTCTAGTTCTGATTTGGAGTCCGGGTTCTTGCCCGGTTACAGTTCTGGATCTTGGTCCAATTTCAGTTATGAGTCCAACACTAAGTCCTAGTTCAAGTCCCGGTCAACTTCCTGTTTTGGTTCCAATTTTGGGTCACAACGCACGGGTTTGGGTCCACTTTTGGGTTTGGGACTAGGTTCAGGTCCGGGTGTGGGTTCGGTTCCTTGTTAGGGTTCGGGTCCAAGGCTGGGTCCCAAATCCAAACACCGACTACAGGTTTTCTCCAAGCCCTGGGTCTAGATTCGGATGCCAATCTCGGGTCCCAGTCTGGTTCCATTTATGGTGCTAGGTCATGAGCTGGGTCCTAGGTTCAAGTTTGGGTCTGGGTCGTGTACTAGGTCCCGGTCCTAGTTCTGTTTCCCAGGTCCCTATCTTCATTTTGGGTCCAGGTCCTGATTATTGTGTGGGTTTGTGTGCCGGTCTAGGTTCGGGTTCGAGTCCTAGTCTCGGTTAAGGTTTAGGTCTCTGTTTGGTTTTTGATTTGGGTTTGGGTTTGGGTTTAGGTCCTGGTCCTGGTCCTAGTGCTATTTCGACTCTAGTTACATCTGTGATTCTGAGTTAGAGTTTGGGTTTTAGTTCGGGTCGGAGTTCGAGTCCTGGTCTGACTTTGGGTTCGAGTCCGGATTTCAATCTAGTTTCAGATCAGGCTCTGGGTGTGGGTTCGCGTCCTGGGTCTTGGTCTAGGTTGGGTCCGAGTCCCAAGTTCCAATCCCGATTTGAGTCTGGATTCAGTTCTGGGTCTAAGTCCGTTAATCTGATCCTGGTCTCCATTCGTGTTTTGGTCCGGGTCTAACTTTGGGTCTTATTCTAGGTCTGGGTGTTTGAGTTTGGGTCCGAGTCTGTGTCCGGGTTTGTGTCCAGGTCTGCACCACGATCAGGGTCTAGGTTCGGGTCTAGGTCCAAGTTTGGGTCCCGAGTGTGGGTCCAAGCTTGGGTCTACGTCAGGATCTCAGTCCAGATTTAGGTCTAGCATTTCAATCCCAGTCTGTGTCTTGGTCCGAGTCCAGGTTCGTATCTGGATCCCTATCTAGGTCCAAGTTTTTGTTTGGGATCAGGTCCCAAATTTTTGTCCAGGTCTGGGTCTCAGTTTCGGTCTGGGTACATGACCGTGTCCGGGCCAAAGTTCCAGTCTCAGTTTGGGTCTGAGGCTAGGTCTGTGTTCAGTTCTAGGTCTGGGTCTGGGTCCTCGTCACAGTCTTAGTCTTGTTCTAAGGTCCTGGTTCGGCAATTCTTGTTCAGGTTCTAATTTTGGGTCCCAAGTCTAGGTCTAGGTTCGAGTTTCGTTCTTCGTCTGGATTCTGGTCCTAGTCTGAGTCACAGATCTAGATACTGACTACTGGTCTGTTCCTGTTACCCGAATCCCGAGTCAAGATCGGGATCACTGTCACGAACTCAGTTTTGTTCTAGTTCAGATCCCAAGTCTCATTTTTTAGTTTGGGTTCGGCATTGAGACTGTGGTGTGGTTCTAGGTCTCGACCCTTGTTCTGTGTCCCTAGCCTGGTTCCATGTTTGGGTTTGAGTCTAGGTTTGGGGTGGGATCCGGGTGTTGCTCCCAATTATGGTCTATGTCTGATTTGGAGTCTGGGTCCTGGTCCGGTTACGGTTCTGGATCTACGTCCTATTTCAGTTATGATTCCAAGTCCAAGTCCTAGTTCTAGTCCCTGTCAACCGGGTGTGTGTTCGGTTCCTTATCAGGGTTCGGGTCCAGGGCTGGGTCCCAAATCCAAACACCGATTACGGGTTATGTCCAAGCCCTGGGTCGAGATTCGGATGCAAATCTCGGGTCCCAGTCTAGTTCCATTTATGGCGCTGGGTCATGAGCTGGGTCCTAGGTTCAAGTTCGGGTCCGGGTCGTGTAATAGGTCCCAGTCCGAGTTCTGTTTCCCAGGTCCCTATCTTGATTTTGGGTCCAGGTACCGATTATTGTGTGGGTTTCGGTGCCGGTCTAGGTTCGGGTTCGAGTCCTAGTCTCGGTTCAGGTTTAGGTCTCTGTCTGCGTTTTGATCTGGGTTTGCGTTTGGGTTTAGGTCCTGGTCCTAGTCCTATTTCGATTTTAGTTCCATCTGCGATTCTGAGTTCGAGTTTGGGTTTTAGTTCGGGTCGGAGTTCGAGTCCTGGTCCGAGTATGGGTTCGGGTCCGGATTTCAGTCTAGGTCCAGATGAGGCTCCGGGTGTGGGTTCGCGTCCTGGGTCTTGGTCTAGGTTGGGTCCGAGTGCCAAGTTCCAATCCCAATTTGAGTTTGGATTCAGTTCTGTGTCTAAGTCCTTGGTTCTGATCCTGGTCTCAGTTCGTGTTTGGGTCCGGGGCCTGGTCTAGCTTTGGGTCTTATTCTAGGTGTGGGTTTTTCAGTTCGGGTCCGAGTCTGTGTCCGGGTTTGTGTCCAGGTTTGGACCCCGATCAGGGTCTAGGTTCGAGTCTTGGTCCAAATTCGGGTCCCGAGTGCGGGTCCAAGTTTGAGTCTAGGTCCGGATCTCAATCCAGATTTAGGTCCAGCATTTCGATCCCAGTCCGTGTCTTGCTCCGAGTCCAGGTTCGTATCCGGATCCCTATCTAGGTCCAAGTCTGTTTTTGAGATCGGGTCCTAGATTTAGGTTTAGGTTCGCGTCTCAGTTCTGGTTAGGGTACACGACCGTGTCCGTGCCTGAGTTCTAGTCTCACTTTGGGTTTGAGGCTAGGTCTTTTTTCGATTCTAGGTCTGGGTCCGGGTCCTGGTGACGGTCCTAGTCTTGTTCTAGGGTCATGGTTCGACTATTCTTGTTCAGGTTTTAATTTTTGGTCCCAGGTCTTGGTCTGGGTTCGAGTTTGGTTCTTCGTCTGGGTTATGGTCCTAGTTTGAGTCACAGATCTAGATACTGACTACTTGTCTGTTCCAGACCCTGTTACCCGAATCTCAAGTCAAGATCTGGATCACTGTCACGAACTCAGTCTGGTTCTGGTTCAGATCCCAAGTCTCATTTCTGAGTTTGGGTTCGGCATTGAGACTGTGGTGTGGTTCTAGGTCCCGACCCTTGTTCTATGTCCCTAGCCTGGTTCCATGTTTGGGTCTGAGTCTAGGATTGGGGTGGGATCCGGGTCTGGCTCCCAATTATGGTCTATGTCTGATTTGGAGTCTGGGTCCTGGTCTGGTTACGGTTCTGGATCTACGTCCTATTTCAGTTATGATTCCAAGTCCAAGTCCTAGTTCTAGTCCCTGTCAACTTCCGGTTTTGGTTACAATTTTGGGTCAAGTCCGGGTCTGGGTTCGGTTCCTTGTTAGGGTTCGGGTCCAAGGCTGGGTCCCAAATCCAAACACCGACTACAGGTTTTCTCCTAGCCCTGGGTCTAGATTCGGATGCCAATCTCGGGTCCCAGTCTGGTTCCATTTATGGTGCTAGGTCATGAGCTGGGTCCTAGGTTCAAGTTTGGGTCTGGTTCGTGTACTAGGTCCCGGTCCTAGTTCTGTTTCCCAGGTCCCTATCTTCATTTTGGGTCCAGGTCCTGATTATTGTGTGGGTTTGTGTGCCGGTCTAGGTTTGGGTTCGAGTCCTAGTCTCGGTTAAAGGTTTAGGTCTCTGTTTGGGCTTTGATTTGGGTTTGGGTTTGGGTTTAGGTCCTGGTCCTGGTCCTAGTGTTATTTCGACTCTAGTTACATATGTGATTCTGAGTTAGAGTTCGAGTTTGGTTCTTCGTCTGGGTTATGGTCCTAGTCTGAGTCACAGATCTAGATACTGACTACTTGTCTGTTCCAGACCTTGTTACCCGAATCCCGAGTCAAGATCTGGATCACGGTCACGGGACTCGGTCTGAAACTTGTTCAGGTCCAAGGTCCCACTTCTGAGTTTGGGTACAAGATCGAGACTCGGGTGCTGTTCTAGGTACCGACCCTTGTTCTGTGTCCCTTGTCTGGTTCCATGTTTGGGTCTGATTTTAGGTTCGGTTTCGGGTCCTGAGTCCAGGTTTGGGTTGGGATCCGGGTCCGGCTCCCAATTCGAGTCTATGTTTGATTTGAAGCCTTTGTCCTGGTCCGGTTACGATTCTGGATCTAGGTCCAATTTCAGTTATGATTCCAAGTCCAACTGCTAGTTCCAGTCTCGGTCAACTTCCAGTTTTGGTTCCAATTTTGGGTCACAGGGTACGGGTTCGGGTCCACTTTTGGGTTTGGGACTAGGTTCAAGTCCCGGTGTGGGTTCGGGTCTTTGTCAGGGTTCGGGTCCAGGGCTGGGTCCCAAATCTAGACACCAACTACGGGTTTTGTCCAAGCCCTTGGTCCAGATCCAGATCCCTATCTCGAGTCCCAGTCTTGTTCAATTTCTGGTGCCCGGTTAAGTTCTAGGTCCTAGGTTCAAGTTCGGGTCTTGGTCAGGTACTAGCTCCTGGGCCTAGTTCTGTTTCCTAGGTCCCAATCCTGATTCTGGGTCCAGGTCCCGGTTATTGTGTGGGTTTTGCTCTCGGTCTAGGTTTGGGTTCGAGTCCTAGTCTTGGTTCGGGTTTAGGTCTCTGTCTGTGTTTTGATCTTGGTTCGGGTTTGGGTTTAGGTCCTTGTCCTGGTTTTAGTCCTAGTTCGGTTCTAGTTCCATATGTGATTCTTGTTAGCCCAAGATATGTTTCCAAGAGGGGGGGTGAATTGGAAATTTATACTAATTTCGGTAAATTAAAACTTTTAACACAAAATTAAGCAATTAGCCACTTAATCAAATAAAAGCAAGTAATATGGCAAGAAATATATTATGACAAATAATCAAACTTATAAAGTAAAGAGGGATTAGAAAATGCAAACTCTCGATTTTTACAAGGTTCGGTAGAACTATGCCACCTACGTCCTTGGTCTTCAAAGCTATGGACCTAGCTTTGAGTTCCAATATCGAGCCAAGTTAACGGGCTTGACTAACCCTTACAACCGGGGAATTTTTCACTAAGGTTTTTCCCAAACCTCTCACAATAGTTTTCTTCTAAGGACTATCAACCTCGCCGGATTGTTGAAGTGCCAATCTCACTTTTCTCGGGTTGTTTACAAAACCGGTGTCAACCTCACCTACAACCGAGTTGTTTTTCTACCGGTGCCAACCTCACCTCTCAATACAATGAATATGTAATTTTGAAATACAAAGCAAACTCTCTATAATAAGATGGAAAACAATGTAAAATCCTAGAGAGAATTGCAAGCACACTAGAGAAGATAAGAACAAGTTTGGCTCAAGTGTGTGTGGTTGGTGTGTTTATGAAAAGATGATAACTCTTTAGTTTAGAACACTTAGAATGATGTTATATGATGAATAGAAGCTCAACCAACCTTAATTTTTGAGTGAAAAACAAGTTTATATAGTGTAGGAACAAAAACTAGCCGTTTATAGCCGTTAGCACAATTTTCCAAAAGAATCCTGGGAAAAACGGACTACCTATTTTAAAACGGACTACCTATCTGTGAAAAACGGACTACCTATTTTCAATAGGTAGGCCGAAAATCAGGCAGGTTCAAAACTTGCATTTTTCGGCACTAAAACGAGCATAACTCTTTACTCGATTATCCGATTTCAAAAATTCCAATTTTGTTCTCTTAGTTAAACAAAATTTGATTTAGAAATTCAATAAAAAAAAAATTTGGACTATTGAGTGAGAAAACTTGTTGCACAAGTTAGTGAGTGGGCCAAAACTTGTACTTATAAACCCTAGTATACTATGCAAATCACTTTAACAAGACTAAAATAAATTTATACCATTTGATTGTTTGTAGTCTTGTTGTAGATGAGCTTCCTAACTTGATTTGCATGTTTTGATCCAAAGTTGACTTTTTCCCGAGAGTTGACTTTGACTTTGACTTTCGGGTTGACTTTGACTTTTAGTTTTTGAAGTCCTCTTTTGGATAGGGTCTTGAATTTTTGATCTCTTGATAAAACTTTTGATCTTATGAAGTATGAAGTAGCTGATATACTTGTTGAATCCACTTCTTTAATTATGTTTGACTTTACCGAGCAAATATCGATACTTTGTGAATTTGCTTGCAAAATGGCCAAGAAAAGATTAGTAACAAATAATAATCAAATATTTGTTTATCATCAAAATAAGTGAGTGATTGACTTTTGGTCAACAATTCTAAGTTCGAGTTTGGGTTTTAGTTCGGGTCAGAGTTCGACTCCTGGTCTGAGTTTGGGTTCGGGTCCGGATTTCAGTTTAGGTCAAGATCAGGATCCGGGTATGGGTTCGCGTCCTGCATCTTTGTGTAGGTTGGGTCCGAGTCCCAAGTTCCAATCCCAATCTGAGTCTGGATTCAGTTCTGGGTCTAAGTCCTTGGTTCTGATCCTGGTCTGGGTTCGAGTTTGGGTCTGGGTCCGGGTCTAGCTTTGGGTCTGATTCTAGGTATGGGTGTCTGAGTTCGGGTCCGAGTCTGTGTCCGGGTTTGTGTCCAGGTCTTGACCCCGATCTGGGTCTAGGTCAAAGTTTGGGTCCCGAGTGCGGGTCCAAGTTTGGGTCTGGGTCAGGATCTCGGTCCAGATCTAGGTCCAAAATTTCGATCCCAGTTTGTGTCTTGGTCCGAGTCCAGGTTCGTATCCGGATCCATATCTAGGTCCAACTCTGTGTTTGGGATCGGGTCCCAGATTTAGGTCCAGGCCCGAGTCTCAATTTCGGTCTGGGTACACGACTGTGTCCGGGCCCGAGTTCCAGTCTCAGTTTGGGTCTGAGGCTATGTCTGTGTTCGGTTCTAGGTCTGGGTCCGGGTCCTGGTCACGGTCCTAGTCTTGTTCTAGGGTCCTGGTTAGGGGATTCTTGTTCAGTTTCTAATTTTGGGTCCTAGGTCTAGGTCTGGGTTCGGGTTTTGTTCTTCGTCTAGGTTCTGGTCCTAGTCTGAGTCCTAGATCTAGACACCGACTACTGGTCTGTTCCAGGCCCCGTTACCCAAATCCCGAGTCAAGATCTTGATCATTGTCACGGGTCTCGGTCTGGCTCTGGTTTAGGTACCAGGTCCCATTTCTGAGTTTGGGTTCGAGATCGAGACTAGGGTGCGGTTCTAGGTCCTGACCCTGGTTCTGTGTCCCGAGTCTGGTTACATGTTTGGGTCTGAGTTCAGGTTCGGGTTCGGGTCCAGGTTTGGGTTGGGATCTGGGTCCGACTTTCAATTCGGGTCTAGGTCGGATTTGGAGTCCAGGTCCTGGTCGGGTTAAGCTTCTGGATCTAGGTCCAATTCCAGTTATGATTCACAGTCCAAGTCCTAGTTCCAGTCCCGGTCAACTTCCGTTTTCGTTCCAATTTTGGGTCACAGGGTACGGGTTGTTGGGTTTTGTGCCCTAAATAAAACTCGTTTCAATATAATCAGATTTACTTATTAATAAATATCAAAAATAACATTTTATGTTGCATGGTTCACATGATTTATTTCATGATTATATATGTATATAATGTATGAAGTCTATTTAAGTCCAGAACATATGAATTTGTTAATGATTATAGTGTTGTCAACACAGTGGAATATAATCTTAATTATATGTTCGAAAGTTTATTCCTTGATTTGTCATAACACTGGATTTAGACTGCCATGATATAGTCAGCGATAGGTATTCTTACACCTTGGATAAGTGTTATGTCCTTTCTAGGGCATTGGCAAAGTTTACCTGTATCGGATGTATGGAGTACCCATCGGAAGGGACCGATATTGAACTTTGATTAGATTTGTTAAAATTTACCGTAATATCTATTCAATTCAATATCACCTGTTGATCCTAGATCAAATGATCTTAATCCTGATATGGTTAGGTTCGATCTCAAGAGTATTATACATGTTCTTTGATTTGTTAGTTAAGCCTACTTTTGGGTCACGGTGATACGTACATTTTGAGAACATGATAGTATAATTGAGTGGGAGCGCTAACATAAATATGGAGTCTATAACTTCTATAGGAATTTAGAAATGAAACGGTGATATCCTTCTAGCTTTGCGAAACAGAGATAAATGGTGGAGATCTCATTTCACTTCGCTGAAATATCATTTATACGGAGCTAAGTGTTTTAAGGATAAAATACATTGAAGGTGTAAAGGTAATTTAGTTCCTATTCAATGTAGATCATCTATTAGAGGGTCATTGATCAAATTAGGATTATAACAATGGATAATTAATAGCGTATCTATATCGTGGAACATATAGAACATTCTATATGACTAAGAGTGCAATTCCAAGTTCTAAGTGTGGATTCAATAAGGAATTAATAAGTTAGGGAACTTACTTGGTAAATTCGGTTCGACTTATTGGAAGCTCTGTTATATGTGCTCATAGTCCCCATACTAGTTGAGACCATACTGCTTGTAAGACTCAGTTAATTGATTTTAATTAATCAATTATAATTCTAAAGTTAGACTGTGTCTACTTTATGAATTTTCACTAAGCAAGGGCGAAATTGTAAAGAAAAGATATTCAAGGTTTATTTATTAATTAAGAGACTTTATATGTCTAAATTAATAAATATATTAAATGACAATATTATTTAATAATTTTTTTTAAGTTATTAAATAATTAGAATTGGCATTAAAATGGGTAAATTAGAAAATTGACATTTTTGAGAAAATGGTATTGAAAAATAAAAAAAGGAAAAATTACAAAGTGAGGCCAAATATCCTTATATGGCTGGCCACTTTGTATAGATTTTACCATTTATATTTTTCATTATTTTAATGCCATACAATTCTAACCTAAACGTAGATGGCATTCTATAAATAGAAAGTGATGGCCTCAGAAAACTATGACTAGCATCTTATTTTCTCTCAAAGAAAACTTGATTCCTAGTCGCCTCTCTCTTCTCTTTTCTTCTCTTCAATTTCGAAATCCCTTTGTGATAGAGTAGTGCCCAGACAAATCAAGTGGTATCTCAATCATAGTGTGGAAGATTGTGTAGAATCCAATCAACAAGAAGGAGAATCAGGAACAAGGAGGAGAGAAAGAGATCCAGGTTCAGATCTTGGTGATGCTCTGCTACAGAAAGGAATCCAGGGCTAGAGATCTGAACGGAAGGAGTCATTATATTCCACTGCACCCAATGTAAGGTTTCCTAAACTTTATATGTGTTTATTTCATTGTTTTAAAATTCATATTAGGATGTTAATGAAACATACTTGGTAGTAAATCTAGATCCTGGTAAAATATTTCCAGCAACAGGTATCAGAGCCATGGTAATGATTTTTTTTTTCATGAAATATGAATTAAAATGATGTTTTGTGTTGATTTGGATGGTTTCATGTGGTGTATGAGCTAGTTGATGAATGTATGTGTTGTACAGAACCTTTTTCCATGAAAAATATTTTTTCTGTTTTTGAAAATATTTTATTTGGATTCCTTGTGAAAAATTAAGCAATTTTGTTTTTTACGAAACTAGATTCCGATAAAAATTGAGAATGTTATGAATTTCAGAAAATTGGGTTTCATGGCTGCCGAAGCTTGGTGCAAACATGCACCAGGAGCTTCGGACAAGGCACACCAGCGCCGAGCTTTGCCGCACGTGCACCTTGAACATCCGCCGAGACAAACCCTGCTAGCGCCGAGATTTGCCACACATGCACCCTGCAGACGCCGAGAAACCTCGGCTGGGTGCCCTCTGTCCGCGCACGTCCGAGGCTGCGTGCAGCCTTCTTTGGCTGCACGTGCAACCTCCTGGGCAGCCACGATTTTGCCCAACCCAAAAATCCAATTTTTTGGGATTTTTTCCTAAAATTCGATTTTTTTTTCCAATTTTAAATATTTCAAATTATGGTCATATTTAAAAATTTGTTAATTTCTTTAATATTTATATATTATTTAATTATAAGATTAGATATTTTGATATTTAACATATTTTAAATTAAAAGATAACTTTATCTTCTTTATTTGAAATATTATATTAAAATTATCTTATATGCAAATTAAATAATTAATAAATTTGAAATTAACCTAGATATTTTTATAGATATTCTAACCATAATATTTTTCAAATTCAAGAATTTGTTATTTTGTTAAATATTTAATTATTTATAAATTATAAGTTTAAAAATGATATTTTTCTACATCATTTTCTTACTTATTAGATATTTATAAATTATTTTTTTAAATATTTAAATAACTTAGATATTTTTGTAGAAATTTGAATATTGCTTAATTTGAGATATTTTGACATATAATTATGGTAATTATAATTTATTTACTATTTTATTCCTAAAATAGTAACTATCTAACCATATCTATTTTCTTTCAAATCATTGATCTTATTTGATATTTAATTTAATTTGATAAACATAATTCAAATAAACCTACATATTTTAAATTAGTTTTCTTTTTTTTTATTTCTAAATTTTGAGATTTTTAAAGTTTGTTTTAACAACCCTAAATTTTCAAAATTTAGTTGGTTAGTTTAAGAATAATAATTTAATTATATTAACATGTTATTTCACATTTGTTACATGGACAATGTTTGTTTAATTTTATATTGTTTATTCAATTTTTTTTTAACAAACCTATTATTTATTTGATCTAAATTGTTATGATTAACTTGTTGACAGATCCAATAATCTGATTTTAATCATAGTCCAATAGTCAATAGATCTTATAAATAATTTGTAACAGGTAAATTTTGTACTTCTTTCATCTATGTAAACCTAGTAACATGATAGGCCCCATCCAAATCATTTGACCTGTGTGAGCCTATATGTTTGCTATTGGGCTTAGATGCATATAGGAAGCCCATTTAAGTTTTACTAAGTAAATAAACTAGGTAGCTAAAATAAATTTTGACATAAGTAAATTTATTTAGGCCCAATTAGATTTGGGCTTATTCAATGAATTACAATTGTTTATTTAAAGGTTAAATTCCTCTCTTTTGGGCCTTGTGTGAGAGTTAGGGGGCCAATAGTAGTGGGTACGAGATACTGAACCCAGCCCTCCCTCACATGAACAACCCCAATTGTGAAGGTCCATTTGCCTTATTTAAATAATTGTATTAGGTTAATTATATTAGTCTAACCTAATTAAAATTGAATTAGCAACATAATTAACTTTTGAAATATATGAAATATTTTTCATTTAATATTTTAAAGTTAATTTTAGAAAAACACTTAGTTAATGATATATATTCTAGATAGTTATTTCTAGTACTAATTATATTTTTTAATATTTAATTAGGAAAATATCATACATTGTTAAATTAATTGTTTAATAATTAATTTTGGTACAATCTAAGTTAAGTATATTTTTCCTAGTATTAAACTAGAATTAATGATTAAGTCTCCACTATACTTAATTATTTATTTCTTGAATTTAATACATTTAATTAAATTGAAAATTCAATATCTAAGTTGATTTTCATCATGATACTTAAAAATTGTTATTTTCATGATATTTAATTAAATAGAAAATTATTTTAAGTTGGAAATTTTCTCTAAAATTTCATAACAGCTTAAATTTGAATAATTTTTTTCCCATAATTTCGAAATTTCATTTCTTAAATGCAGAAATTTCGAATTTTATTTGAAAAATAGATTAAAGTTGAAAATTATTTAATTTTTTTTCACCAACTTAAATCAATGATTTTTTCATTTAATGATTAATTAAAATAAATGAACTAAAATATATTATAATTAGGAAATGAATTAATTATTCAATGAAAGTCTAGATAGATATTATCTGTTTTGCTTGAAGTATTTTTCTAGTGATATTTAATTAAATAGAAAATTAATATTTAAGTTGATTCTTTATCATGATACTTAAATATTTGAACTTTTTCTTAAATATTTAATTAAATAGGAAAATTATATTTTTGTTGAAAATAAATTTTTATTAATTAATTTTGGGCCAACATAAAATTAGAATAATTTTTCCAGGATTTATTTTTTATTTTTATTTTAAATGAATTTTTCGAAAATTGTATTCTTATATACTTCAAATTTTCAAAATGCAATATATAATTATAGAAATTAAATTTGAGGTGTAAATTAATTTTGAAACAACTTAAATTGAATAATTTTCTAAATATTTATTGGAAATTATTGACTTCGCTTTTAGCCAACGACAATGAGTCTTTTTGATAAGCGATAAACGATATGTCGTAATGAGAATATATAATAAACCAATAACAAGACATAGAAATTTTATAGAGGTTCAGCCCCGAGCAGTTCAGTAATAGCCTAATCCTCGTTATTTGTATTGACTTAAGAATAACGAAGAAGTTTCCTCTTCTTATAGCTCTTACAATAGTATCTCTGAATATATAATTCTTAGATAGCCTTAGCTTACAGCGTTTCGGCTTACAATTTCTCGGTCCTTTGCCCAGTGAACATTCCTCACTATTTAAAGGGCTGGAAACTTGAGGAGGAAGAGTTTCCTCTCTCGTTACAATGCGCATAAACAGAAAGATCGTGTGATCAATGCTGAATGCAACAATCATGGGATGGAGGCTTAATACACTGGTAATGGGATCGTCTGTATGCCATATTCACGTAAGTTGATCCCTGAGTTGTAGGGATTGAGCTGGTGACTCATGATGCGTTAAGCTGAATTCACTAAGTGTTGATCATTCTGCACGGCTCGTTGAATATTCGATACTGGATGTGCCAGCGAGGCATCCTGCTCGGCATATTGTTCCTAGCAAATGCTCCAAGTGGAATCCACGTGTCACCATTCTCGTGATGCCACATCAGAGTGCTAAATTTGGGATAACATTTGCCCCCAAGTCTGTACGTGACCTATGAGGTTGCGTGTAGACTTATTCCGAGCTGACTCTACCTTTGGATGGGGACACGTGTCGAGCATGACCGTTCGAGACTCGATGTGAAGCTGGCTGGGCGTCCCTTCGGTTTTCAGCTAATTTCTCTCTCCTCGGCTGACGGTTGCACTCGATTACTTTTGATTTCCCATATTCGCTTTTGAGGCAGGAAGCCGAGGTGTCTAAGGTTCCTTTATGTACAGTTACCCTTTTTGCCTATAAATACTTGGAGTACTGCACATTACTCACTTTTATCACCCTTCGTTGCTAAGTAAACTCTAGAGTGAAAAGAGAGAGTTTTCTGGCTTCAGAGTTGCCGAAGTGCCTACAGACGATTGCTGGCTTGCCTGAACCCGGACATTCGAATCTTTGAGTAAGTTTCTAATTCCCTTTATTCTTTCCTTTGCATGCTTACGCTTTGAATGTAACTATGTTGTATAAAGAACGCTTAGGAAACCATAGAGTTTGAAACTTATGGGACTCTTCTTTTCCATGTCCTTATGTTAGCTTTCAGCCGTAGGGCTTATTTTTGAACTGCATTGCGTCTGTTTTCCATCTTGCTTATTCCAAGCTTCATGAACTTTTTTGCCCTAACCCAAGAAAACTTTTGGACTTCTTGAGTTTTGAATTTCCTTCGAACATGGTTGTTCTTTAATCTGTTGGGTACTCCTGGTCGGCATATTTGCTTGTTTTTCGCTTGATACTCCGTCCAACACTCATCTTGTGTATTGTCTTTTGTAGATGAACCCAAGTGAGTCTTGGGAGCCCCAACATGGAATAGACCAGGAGCTGCTTCAACTTCTGCACGAAGTCCACCCTCGTCTTTGTGCCAACTCTCCTTCTAGCGAAGGAAATTCTTCTGACTCCGTACTCAGCCATAGGATGATGGCTCGCACGAAGAAAACCACGCGTCTGGCCGACGCTTCTGATCCTCAAGTGGCTCAGCTTGCCACTTTGCCCGACGTCGAACTGGATATTGGCGATCCCAATGGAGGAGGACCGTGAGGGGGACGCTGAAGTCCAGGAAGTTGAGGAGCTGGACGAGGCGCGTCCGGGCAGTCCTCCCACTGCGGAGGGAGAGGAAGAGGTTGGACACCCTAACTTCAGGAAATACAATGAGGCTGGGCAACCAGTCGATGCTGACGGAGACGTCCTAGTTGAGGGCGTGGATTACGTCAGTGGGGAGGTTGTTGAGGCGGTTCCTCACAAGAGGCAGGGTGCCTTGGGCGCCAGGTGGGTAAGTCCTCCGTCCAAGATTTCAGAGGCACGCGTCCAAACTCTCGACCAGGACGGGTACCTGGGCGAGCTGGACTGCTATATTCCCGCCCACGACAACCGCGCCACAAATCCTGATAAGGGAATGTGCGCCTGGTCGGGGGCTCATGGTCAGCAAGGGGCGCTAATGCTCTTGCATAAGTACTTCAGGGATGTGGCGGACTTCTTTGGCCTCTGCCCGACCCAGATTACTCCAAAGGGCATCAAGTATTTGTCCGCTCTCTTCATCCTCTACGCTTCCCAGGGATGGGATGCTCCTTCCCCCCACGAGGTCGCCTGGTTCTTTGACCTGAAGTCTACCCCCAAGCAACGCAGGTCGGGGTATTTTTACTTCTCTCAGCCAGGCTTCAAGTGGTTGAGCGGCACGGATGACAAGGCCCTCAGCAAAATAGGGCGTTTTGTTGATGAGTATTTCATGGTGAAGGATCCGAGCATCACCCAGACAACATCCTTTCGGAATCAATAGGGCTTTTTGATGTTTAGAGAGTATGGCTTAGATATTTGGAGAATGAAAAACAATTTTGGCTAAAGATATCATAAGCACAAAAATAACCCACAAGCTTCTTTTAATTTCAGATTTTCCAAAGTGTTCCCACAACTAACCATGATTGAGAATTTTTTTTCTTTTCCCAACATCACTGAATTTTATTATTTTTCTTGAATCATGTTTTTTTTTTCAGTTTTTTTTTTCAGTGATATTGATCTTACCAAATATCTGTTTTTTTCTCAATCTTGCAAGTTTCTTTTTTTTTTCTATCTACTCTCACACCATGTATTTTGCTCCCCCAAACTAATTGTATAGCTTATGATGTCATTGATAAAATAGTGAGGACAAAATTAACAGTGTGGATACATGTATTTCGGTTCAATAGGTGAAGAACAAAACAAGTTTAGGCTCAAGAGGGTTAACTAAGGATAATCATTTCATGGTAGGCTTGAAAGGCTCAAACTATCCAACAAATGCCTAAATCATATTCCTATTGAATGTTGTCAAGGATTTCGCCTCAAAAGAATAAGACATGCAAGTTCTAAGCTATCCTGTCAATCTTACCACAAACCATAGTAAAACAATTATAACATATTTCACAGATCGTCAAATTGCATTCTTACCCATGTTTCTAAGCATCCAAACTAATCCAAAGAGTTAAGAGAATTAAGCACACAGTTATTTTGCAATTTTAGAGCACATTACATTAAACAACAGCACACAGTTATCTTTTATCTTATTGCCATTCCTAACTAAAACAGAAAACTAAAGCAGAAAATTAAAAATGCAGAAAATAAAATTTTTAAATCCCTCCCCCCAAACTAAAGATTCACATTGCCCCCAATGTGTTATTATACTCAAGGTGAGAAGGACTTACCTGAACCCCCATCAGAAGGGGTTTGGCCTCAATACTGCTTCAAATTGGATCAAGTCCACCTCTTGCATCCAATAGGGTCCTTGTACCAAATGAAGAAAATTGACCTCCAATGTTGCTAATTTCAGAGTTTTGCACAAGAGTAAGTTCACCTTTAGAACTCCCACACATCAATCTTTTCCAACGACGTCGAATCGTTCGAAGTCTCTCGTTAGGCTTTGCTCTCTTCTTATCATCTTTAACAAAAGAATCCTTCACCATCTCAATCTTGCAACAGGTAGGAATGTCGGTTGGGGTAAAAACATTAAAATTGACCTCTTCATCTTGCACTCTCAACTTTAACTCTCCCTTTTGAACATCTATTAATGCTTGGCCCGTGGCTAAGAATGGTCTTCCCAAAATAATGGGAATAGTTGAATCTTCCTCCATATCAAGAATTAGGAAATCAGCAGGGAAGATAAACTTACCAACCTTCACCAGTACATCTTCAATTATCCCACAAGGATGAGTCAAAGAACGATCCGCTAGTTGTAAAGTCACTATTGTGGGCTTTGCTTTTCCCAATCCTAGCCTTTTGAAGACAGACAAGGGCATTAGATTAATGCTTGCTCCCAGATCACATAGAGCTTTAGTTTCCACCGAACCCCCTATAGAGCACGGAATATTGAAACTACCCGGATCTTTAAGCTTGGGTGGTAGTTTCTTTTGCAAAATGGCGCTACACTCCTCAGTTAATGCCACTGTTTCATAGTCCTCCAATTTTCTCTTCTTAGACAATATCTCCTTCATGAACTTCACATAACGGGGCATTTGTTCCAAGGCTTCAGCAAAAGGAATGTTGATGTGTAGTCTTTTAAAGACCTCTAGAAATTTTGTGAACTGCTTGTCTAGATTGGTCTTTCGGAGTCTCTGAGGATAGGGTATTTTCACATGATGATCAATACTGATTGGTGGAGACTGCTGTGGTGGTGCTGGACTATCAGTAATCTTCTTATCTGATGATGCTTGAGTTGGTGTTGTTTGATCTTTAATCTCTTCATCCACTGGTTGTATCATCTCAGGCCCATCATATTTCTTTCCACTCCTTAAGGAAATTGCTTTACATTGTTCTTTTCCTTTTGCATCATTAGTGCTAGGCGAATTTCCTTGAGCTTGTTTTTCCACTTGATTAGCCAATTGTTCCATTTGAGTTTCTAGAGTTTTAATAGAGGCTCTAGTTTCCATCATGAATTGGAGCAATAAATCAGCTTGGATAGTAGAGCCTCCACTAGAACTTTGTTGTTGAAGCTGTTGTTGGTTTTGTTGGGGCTGATTTCTCTGCTGGTAGAACCCCTGTTGGTTGTGCCCATAATTATTATTTTGGGAATAGTTTCCAATGGCTTTTGCTTGATCCATTGGCAAATCATCCACATCTGCCTGACACTCGAAAAAGAGATGGGGACCTCCAGATATCTCACAAATTACTTGAGCTTGTTTGGCTTGCACTGCGATCAGCTTTGTTAGGGCCTCAACCTGAGCTGTCAGCTTTGTAATGGCATCCACCTCTAGCACACCAGCTACCTTCTTAGTTTGACTCCTTTCAGTTGGCCACTACTGATTGTTTAGAGGAGATAGATCATAAGCCTCATTAGCACTCTTTCTCATAAAGGCTCCACCAGCTGCTGCATCTATCAGGGTTCTAGTGTTACCAACCAACCCGTTATAGAAATTATGAACCAGCATCCACTTCTCAATACCATGATTAGGACACTTTCTGATTAAGTCCTTGAACCTCTCCCAAGACTCATAGAGAGACTCATTCTCTTGTTGACAGAAATTGTTGATCTCTCCTCGCAGCTTAGCAGACTTTGCTGGGGGAAAGAACTTAGACAAAAATTTAGTTGCTAAGTATGTCCATGTTGCTATGGAATTTGGTGGCAAGGAGATTAACCAGCTCTTGGCTCTTTCTCTAAGTGAGAATGGAAACAGTCTCAAACGAATGGCATCATCACTAACTCCATTGACTTTAAAAGTCTCACAAAGTTCCATGAAGTTCGAGAGATGCAGATTAGGATCTCCAGAAGGGAAGAAGGGAGGCCACCAAACTGAACTGAAGACTGCACCATTTGAAGTATGGCAGGTTTGATCTCAAAGTTATTCGCATCCACTGCCGGTGGCCTGATGCATGACTGAACCCCCGTAAGAGTTGGGAGGATGTAATCTCTCAAGCTACGGCCATTAGCTTGATCTTCCACGGCACCACCATTATTACCGTTGTTTGCAGCATTATTCACAACATTAGCGTTGTCAGCCATGATTTCTAGTGTTTCAGCAGGTGCTGAAACTCTCTCTTGCCTTTTGTTCCTCCTGTTTCTCCTACAAGTTTTCTCGATTTCAGGGTCGACGGGTAATACAACTGCTTGCCCTTGGCGGCGCATGCACTCAAGATACCTGAAATAGATAAAAGTAGCTTTGCAAGAGACGGGTTAGAAATTCAGCAAGAGAAATAAACCAAAGTAGAAGATAGTATAATTTTGTGTAATATTAATGTTTAAACAATTCCCCGCCAACGACGCCAAAAACTTGTTGCTATAATTTATAAACACTACGCAAGTATACGCAATCAAGTAGTAAACTCACACAGGTGAGGTCGAACCACAGGGAATTGGACTAATTACTACTAAATTATACTATTGATTCTATCTGGTAAAAGAATACTTTTATGAATTAAATAAGACAATTCAGAAAATTAAAAATAACAAAGGAAGATTAATCAAGATAAGAAAATAGGGAGACGAATCCTGTTGTTAAGTTACCAATGTTAATGTCTAAATGCTATCCTTCTCTTGAAGTGAATGACAGATTATGAATTAACCTAGCTCTTTTCAGATCTTCTAGGTTCTAAATCTCATGCTCTCTAATTAATCTCTTAATTAAACTAACATGAAATCAGCATTAAGCAATAATCTAAATGTCACAAAGGCTATGTAAATACTTTCGTTTCACATCAAAACCTAGACTATCCAATTTTAGCATTCTCAATTCTCACTTTTCAGATTTCGAATTGAGATCATAAAACATGTAAAAGGTGATCAATCTTGCACATGGAAATTAAACACAAATATGAATAGTATTCACAATCAAGATGGAGGAATGGCAATTAATCATTAACTAGGAAAAACTTAGACAACATTCATCATTCTCCCTAAATAGGAGTTTAGTTCAAAACATCCATAATCAAATCCATAATTAACATTGAAATAGAAAAGAACATAGAAAAATTAAAAAGAAGATAAAGAACTAGTTGAAGCAATTGATCCGGGTCGCCACAAGCCTCTCTTCTAGCCTCCTCCTTTGTTTCTAGGGTTCCAATTCTGAATCATCCCTAATTTTCACGAACTCTCTCTATTTAAACCAAATCTCATCTTTAAAATTCGTGAAATTACGAAACTGCCCAAAAATCCCGTCACTGGGGTCCCCGTCGCGACTGGCAAAGCCCCCCTCGCGACGGGGTTAAGCAGCGAATTCTTGAAAATCTTTCTGCCAGTTCCCGTCGCGACGGGATTTGGCAGCAACATATTTTTTTTTTATTTTTCTTCTCAATTCTTTCACCACTTGTCCTCAATTCTTGTAAATACTTTCTTTAAACGCCCGAGGACCTGAAACAAAAGAATCAACCGTAAAATAGTCCTAAAACTAGAAACAAAGAGTGAAAACTAACCGAAAATACGACCCGAAACTTAGATTAATTTTAGCCTAACAACTAGAAGCTGGAGTATGACCAGTTCGACCGAGTATAGGCTGTTACTTGTCAATAGTACCGTCCCTATGAACGTTCAAGACTCAGTATCGTGTTGGACACGGCAGTTAAGGTTATGGTCAGGGGTATGGGCGTCTGATCATGACCGGGATTTATGTATGATTATTATTATGCTTTTCTTACTGAGTCTTTCGACTCACAGTGCTATGTTTATGTGTAGGTAAGGGGAAGGCTAAGGCTGATGGACCGTGAGAGCGAGCCGGTGAAGATTGTACATGTCGGGGTGGTTAGGCCTGGAACGTACGATCATTGGGACAACAAGGCTATTTTTGTAATTAGTCGCTAGGCGACAAGTATTTTATATAGACAATAAACTTTTGTAAATGGTTTTGTAATCGGGATCCCAAGTATTTTGTATAAATATTTTATAAGTTTAACTAAAAAGCAAAAATTTTAATTAATCATGTTTTCCATAAACCTCGCTGATTAGCAATGAGCTGCACAGTATGTTTAAAAATCACGTAATACGCCTATGCTAGTTAGGGTGTTAAAATTTGGTATCAGAGCCGCCATGTTGTCTTCCGAAGATCGTCACGACATGTACAATCATCATCAGCAGTTAGCTCGTTCTACGGTTCAGTAAGCTTTTATTGCTTTAGAAGTTAATTTAATTTTTATGAAATAAGAAAAGCCTGATAGGAAGCATGTTAGTATCCTGATAGTAGAATAGGCGCATGTTTCGTTTTTAATTACCAAATTAAGCGGCATTAGTAAGCTCTCCTTGAACACGACCTTATATGCCAACTCTTGGTTTCGCAGGCGGTTCCGACTAGATGGACGCCAGGCGGACTACCAGGAGTCAGGGCAATTCAGTGGGGTCAAATCAGGGACAGGGAGCTCAGTTTCCCCCGCAAGCTAGGGGCCAAGGTAGAGGTCCCAGGGGCAGGGCTCGTGGTCGGGGTGATGAGAACCCGCCACAGGCTGCCCAGGCTGCCCAAGCCGATCAGGGAGCCCAAAATTGGGAAGTTAGGTTTGCTGAAATGCAAGCCAGAATTGAGGAACAAGACTTAGAGATTCAGAGATTGAGGCAGCAGGGGGCTCCTGCATTGCCTGTGCCAGAAGTTCCCCTGGCACCCGCCCCTGCTGCTCAGGCCGAATTGGTAGTAGCGGCTAACAGAATGGAACCTTTGTATGAAAGGTTTCGGAAGCAAGCACCTCCGGTCTTTCTGGGAGGTCCAGATGTGATGAAGGCCGAACACTGGCTAACGGTGATCACCAGAATTCTGAATTTTATGGGTGTCACCGGGAATGAGAGAGTGGTGTGTGCCACCTTCCAGTTCCAAGAAGACGCTCTTGTTTGGTGGGACATGGTGTCTCAGATCCATGACGTCACTACCATGACCTGGGAAAGGTTCCAGGAACTCTTCAACGCCAAATATTATAACGAGGCGGTCAGAAGCGCCAAGAGGAAAGAGTTCACCCACCTGACCCAGTAGGAGAATATGAGCGTGACAGAGTATACTACTCAATTCGACCGGTTGGCGAGGTTAGCCTCGGGAATAGTGCCAACCGACTTCAGCAAAAAGGAGAAGTATCTTGACGGGTTAAATGTGAAGATTAAACACGACTTGATGATCACCACCGACGACAGGACCACCTATGCTGAGATGGTGGAGAAGGCACTGCGAGCTGAGGGCGCAGTTGGATGTATGTCAGAGTCAGCTAGTACTCCAGCGAGTGGCGGGGCTCCTACCCCTCCTGCATCAGGCTTTAGCAGGGGAAGTAGTGGTTCGGCCATGGACCAGAAGAGGAGAACATCCACTACATCCGGTGGCTCGAGTCAGAACAAGAGGTTCCGGGGGAACCAGAGTAGAGGCAGCAGTCATAGTGGTGCAGAGACCCAATTTTCTTATCCTGAGTGCCCCAGCTGCAAAAGGCACCATCAGGGTGAATGCAAAGGTCAGGGATGCTTTCACTGTGGCATGCCCGGACACTTCAAGAGGGACTGTCCCCAGCTCCGATCAGAGGCACCGAGGGCTCCCGCGAGACCCACTCCAGCTAGGGTGTTCGCCATCACTCAGGCTGATGCAGATGTCAGCCCCTCAGTTGTAACAGTTCAGCTTTTAGTTAATAACTCGTATTACTCAGTGCTGTTTGATTCTGGGGCTACACATTCTTATGTGGCAGCCAGAATCTTTAGTAAATTAGATAGACCATATGATAGATATGAATCAGGGTTTGGAACCCTATTACCTGGCGGAGAGTTAGTTATCTCCAAAAGGTGGATTAGCTCTATGCCGATCAGAATGATGATAGAGAGTTAAGCGCTGACTTGATAGAGATGAGCCTGGTAGAGTTCGATATTATTTTAGGAATGGATTTCCTATCAAAATATTCGGCTAGTATTGATTGTAAAAGGAAGATGGTGATCTTCCAACCGGAAAGTGAAGAACCATTTGTGTTTGTTGGTTCAGTTCGGGGATCTCGAATCCCGGTGATTTCGGCCTTGTCCGCTAGAGAATTACTGCATGGTGGATGCTTAGGGTTTCTAGCCGTGGTGATGGACACCACACGTGTAAAGCCCGCTTAGTTAATTTGGAAATTATCAGTTAATTATGATTATTTATGAAATTATTTATAGCTATTTAAATAATTTATTACTGTTATTTATGGAATTCAGAAATGCATGGCTATGTTATTCAGTAGTTTTCATATTTTGCATTTCCGGTGCCTGGTATTTTGGAACTCGGCGTTTGGCTCAGTAGAAATCACAACTTAGTATGTTAGTAGTTTGGGGACGGGTTTTCGACATTGGGAATGTCGGAAATGGCCGGGAATTTAGAATTTCCCAAAAATACCCTTTTAGTGATTTTTATGTGATTTTAGTATGGAGGGGCAAAATGGTCTTTTTGCCCCAATGACATTTTGTCTTTTGTGATTTTATGAAATGGAAAATAAATGTTTATTGGATTATTTATTGGCTGAAATAATGTGATATATGCCTTAAAACTCTTTTTCTCTCAAATTTTACACTTAGTCAAAATTAGAAGAACATTTCCAAAAAAATCACACACTCAAAGCTCTCTCTCTCTTTTCGGCCAAGGCTTGGCTGCTAGGGCTGGGATTTTTCTCCTCAAATTCTTGTGATTTTCATCTCATCTTTGTGTAATCTAATCAAGGTTTGATCTCCTAGAACTTCTCTTTGTGTTTTCTTGAGTTTTAAGTAAATTTTGATGAAATGCATGCATGATTTTGATATATGGTTGCTGCTGGGTTTTATGGTTAATTTTTGGGTTGTATGTATGTTATTTTGAGATGATTTAAGCTGTTAGAAATGCATGTAGGCTACCTTGTTTCAAGTTTGAATTTTCTAGCTCAAAAATGTAAATTTTGAAGAAATTGTTGGAAAACTGTTGCTGTATTGTTGTTAATGTTTTTGTTTGATTTCAGAGTTTATATTATGCTAGTTTAAGAGGATTTAAGCTAGTGGAATGCATGATTACGTGGTTTTGCTCAAGTTTGAGTTTGGAACTCAAAGCTTGAGCTTTAATGGCAAATTTTGTATTTGTGGTTTCTGGGTAGGTTTGATGCCTTGGATATGTTATTTGGGATGTATGGAGTAGGTCTGGAAAGTTTGAATCAATTTGGGGTCGAATTGGTTGAGATATGAATTTTTGAAGTTCTGTCTGCGAGGAACCGGAATTCCGGTTGTGCATCCGGAATTCCGGATGGGCTTCGAAAATTCCCAGAACCGGAATTCCGGTTGGGCAACCGGTCTGCCAGTTGGGGAATTTTCAAAACCCGTGTTTTTCCTCGTTTTTATGTTTTAGGGGGTATTGCCATGCTTTTATCGATAGGGAAACTTTTAGTTCCTAGTTTAAGTCCCCGGGAAGTGATTTAGCGTGTCACTTATAGCGTTGTGATTTTTATGGTTTAGGAGCCGATGTCCGCCGCTCGGCTAAAGTTCCGGTCAAGTTGACCGCACACCCGAATTCGCAATCCGGTAAGATTAGTATAACGACCGCATATGTAGATTACATGTTTAGCGTGCATGTAGGAAGCCTGTTAGATTACATTAGTTATGTATGTTGGCTTCGAACCATCCAACCCTGTCACGTCGGTACAGTGGAGTATGACCGACGGCGGAGTATGACCGGTTCGACCGATCAGGCTGACATTTGGTTGGTGGTTCCGTGCTATTGACCTATCCCGTCGGTACAGCCGGAGTATGACCAAGAATGAGTATGACCGGTTCGACCGATCAGGAGGATACTTGTCAATAGTACCGTCCCTGTGAACGTTCAAAACTCAATACCATGTTGGACATGGCAGTAGTGGCTCAGTACCGTGTTGGACACGGCAGTAGCGGGACTCAGTATCGTGTTGGACACGGCAGTTAGAATTATGTATGAGTATTATTATGCTTTTCTTACTGAGTTTGTCGACTCACAGCTTACGTTTATGTGTAGGTCAAGGCAAGGCTAAAGCTGATGGGCCGTGAGCGAGCTTGTGAAGATTGTACATGTCGGGGCGGTTAGGCCTGGAGCGTACGATCCTCGGGACAGCAAGGCTGATTTTTGTAACTGGTCGTTAGACGACTTTTATTTTATGTATCAGTTAATCAGTTAAATCTTTTTGTAAATGATTTTATAATCGGGATCCCGAGTCTTTTGTAATATTATTTTATAAGTTTAATTAAAAAGCAAAATTTTAATTAATCACGTTTTTCCATAAACCTCGTTGATTAGCAACGAGCTGCACAGCATGTTTAAAAAGCACGTAATACGCCTATGTTAGTTAGGGTGTTACAACACGGCCAGATACCATTAGGCCAGAAGATATCTGAGTGGTTCGGGAATTTCTAGATGTTTCTCCCGAAGAACTTCCAGGGTTACCACCTCAGCGGGAGATAGACTTCGTAATAAATTTGGCACCAGGGGTGGAACCGGTTTCCAAAGCTCCATATAGAATGGCTCCAGCTGAACTTAAGGAATTAAAGATTGAGCTCCAGGGGTTGCTTGACATAGGGTTTATTCGGCCTAGTGTGTCACCCTGGGGAGCCCCGGTTTTATTCGTCAAGAAGAAAGATGGAACTATGAGGATGTGCATCGATTACAGAGAATTGAACAAGCTAACAGTGAAGAATTAATATCCACTAGGTATGGACATTATGAATTGCTGGTTATGTCGTTTGGACTAACGAATGCTCCTGTAGCGTTTATGGATTTGATGAATAGAGTATTCAAGGATTTCCTCGATATCTGTGTGATTGTGTTTATCGACGACATCCTTGTGTACTCTCAGTCAGAAGAGGAGCATGAGTTACATCTTCAGATGGTATTGCAACGGCTTCGGGAACACAAGCTTTACGCCAAATTCAAGAAATGTGAATTTTGGCTATCTTAGGTGTCCTTCTTAGGGCACATTTTTAGCGAGGATGGGATCAAGGTGGATCCCGAAAAGATCGAATCCGTCAGGGATTGGCCGAGACCGAAGACAGTGACAGAAATTAGAAGCTTCTTGGGTTTAGCTAGATATTATCGTAGGTTCGTGGAAGGGTTTTCAAAAATTTCAAAACCCTTAACCGAACATACAAAGAAGAATCAGCAGTTTGTCTGGTCAGACAAGTGCGAAGCTAGTTTTCAAGAGCTGAAACAGAGATTGATTACCGCTCCAGTGCTAGCTTTGCCTTCAGACAACGAGAAATTCGTAGTTTATTGCGATGCATCCAGACAGGGTCTGGGGTGTGTGCTGATGCAAGCCGATCGGGTTATCGCTTATGCCTCCCGTCAGTTAAAGGATTATGAACAGCGATATCCGACTCATGATCTAGAGTTGGCTGTGGTGGTTTTTGCATTGAAGATCTGGCGGCATTACCTTTACGGAGAAAGGTGTGAAATCTATACCGACCATAAAAGTCTCAAGTATGAGCGTTGGCAGAAAGCAAATTACAAAGCTCTATACTTTATGCTTTCTAGTATAGTTGACACCCTCAAAACTCGGTTTTCTAAAACTGAGAAGGCTGCTGAAGTTATGACGAAGTTAAATGAGCTATTCGGTAAGGCATTACTTCAGTCACGCTTTGACGCGACTAAGAAGTACATTAATGCACGGATGGAATCTCATCAAAACGTGCGTGACCATGATCTCCTAATGTCAAGTTATTTCCAAGAAGCCCAGGATCATAGTGCTGAAATGGATAGTGCTACTCAAGTAAGTCTTATCTTGAATAGCCTGACTCCAGTATTTCTACCATACACATCAAATTATGTCATGAATAAGAAGGAAATTGACTTTCATGAATTAGTCAATGACCTTCAAACTTATGAAAATTTGATTGGAGGACCCAAGAAGAAAGGGAGCAAACCTCATAATCCTGGGAATGGTAATGGGACGATGAAACCTGAAGCAAATGTTGCCTCTGCTTCGAAGCCCAAATCGAAGAGGAAGTGGAACAACACCTAGAAGCGAACAAAAGCCATGAAGAATAAAAAGGTTGCTCCTTCTGGTGATGCAACACTTAAAGGAAAGTGTTTCTACTGCAATGAGAAAGGTCATTGGAAACCCCAGTGTCCTAAACTTCTTGCAAAGAAACAAGGTATTTCCATTTATAAACTTTAAGAGTTTTAGTGAATTATTATCCAATTGGATTTATGATTCTGGACTAACTTTGTTTATTTGTTCTCTTCTTCTTATAGGCCAAGCAACTTGAACTCAGATGAGTTGGATCAGAAAGCTGGACCAAGGGGTGCAATCGTCCAGATGAAGATGAAGCTCTTCAATTTATTTTTGAATTAATTGTTTTAGTTTAAAGACAATTTGGATTTCAAATTTTAGTTAGGGATATTTATCCATGTGTTTTCTCATATTGTTGCAATACATTTTTTTTAATTTATTATTAATAAAGTTTCTTTATTTTCGAAATCACCATTGCAATTTATGAGATTGAGCTTCATTCATTTTATCTTCATCAACTATTACCACATTATATTTGTATGTTTGTAAGTGTAAGTGTTTTTATTATTGATACAAATTCTACAATATTTATAATAGAATTATTAAGAATTTATTTAATAAAATGATATTTTGATCTGATAGGGGTGGAGAAAAGTTAAGAAAACTATGCAGTTCAACGATCTTTTATATCTAATGAACTCTGGATAGTATTCAACTCCACATAAACTCTATCACACTATGAGAATCATGATCTTTACAACCTTTAAGGATAGATCATAATCTCTATATACTTAGGGGTGGAGGTTATCCACAGGTACCCTATATGTATATTCTTAGGGGTGGAGTCTATTCCACAATTCCCTATGTTACACATATTTTCTTTAAACATGGAACTAATATAATGAGTTAGCTATTGTCAATATAAATTCTTGATCTTGATTGTATGTTCCATTTCGATTTTACTGTTGTAAGTAAAAGTTTGATACCTTTGAAAGTTCTTTGTTAAAGTTTCACACTACCTTAATTGAGTGGGAGAATTTTAAAATTCTATACCCATCTTCATCAGGTTGATACTTGTGATAGATACTTAAGAACACTACTGAAAAGCAAATCTAACCATTCACATGGATAGGTATAGCTTATCAGAATTATGAGAATAAGATAAAGAACTCTAGTTCAGTCCATTCGAATGACATGAACCAAGAATTCTTAATCCTCATAAAATTTTATGGTATCTTAATTTTGAGTACTTTATCTCTGGCATGTATTTTTCACTTCAAAATACTAGTCTGCTATGTTGATGACTTAGTCTTAACTTAAAGTTTCAGACTAATACAAAAGTCACAACTAGATAACTCTCTAAACAATCAGAGGTTAAAAGTATTATTTAACCAGACATCTGCTATTGAGTGGGAGCTATCTGAGATGTAATCAAATAGGGAACATTAGAGGATATTCAAGAAAGGTTTATAAAAGTGATCTATATGTTAGATATTAAGGAAATGTGTATCAGTTGTCCTTGTATCTCACCATCTAATTTCAAAATTTCTATGAGATGGTGCTTACTTTAGGGGTGGAAGAATTATTGAATAATAATTCAAGCTCTACCAGAGAAGAATTGTAACTTGGTCTATTCAAAAATACCAGAAAGTTATATCACTGAAGAAAAGTCTACACTGTATTATCTCAATTCCATATTTTAAAATATGAGAGATATGTCTTCTGTTTATTCAGATGTACTTTTAAAACAGTAAAGATTTCAGTATCCCTTGATGAGTAAAGCATATAGTAAAGGATGTTTCATAAGTGTATTTATGAACTAGTTCCAGAAGTTTGGGTGGATTCAAATATACTACACTTGATCTGAAGATCAAGACATCAGATTGACCTATTTGCACAGTTTGTTTTATATTAGTGCAAGTGGGAGTTTGTTGGGTTTTATGCCCTAAATAAAACTCTTTACAATCTGATTAGTTATCAATATAAGAAATTTGAAGTGATTGATGTTTTCATGAAATTTTACATGCTAATGGTTTAATATGTTTATTACATTTACACACAAAATCAGTTAAATCCAGATCATATGTTTAATTCACAATTACAGTATCGTCAACACAGTGGAATGTGATTGTGATCATATGAATCAAAAGACTTGGTCCCTGTTTCATCAGTGTTATTGGATTTACACTAATGTGATAATCAGCGATGATGTGTACTTACACTTGGAGTAAGTGTTATGTTCTTTCCAGGACATTAGTAAAGTATACTAGTTTCGAATGTATGGAGTATACATTGGACTGGACCGATATTGCAACTAAGTTAAGATATTACAAACTTACCCTTATACATATCTTTCCAAGTCAATATCAGTAGTTGATCTTAAGATTAAAAGAATCTAAATCCTGATATGCTTAGGCTCAACTCAGGAGTGTTATTCATGATCTTAGATTTATTAGTTAAGCCTACTTTTGGGTCAGGGTGATGCGTATATTTTGGGAACATGATAGTATGATTGAGTGGGAGTGCTAAACATAAATATGGAATCTATAGCTTCTACTGGTGTATAGAAGTCAAGTGATGATTCCCTTCGAGCTTAGCAAATAGAAGTAAATGGATGAGCTCTTGTTTAACTGACTAATTATTAGATCATTAAACACCATTTACAGGTAGCTAAGTGTTTTAAGGGGCGAAATACATTGAGGGGTGAGAACGGTAAAGAAATCCCATCTCGATGTAGATCATCTATATAGAGGATCTTTAAATCACAATAAGATTATAACAATGGTTAAATGAGATAGTATATTGATATCGTGGAACATACAATATGCTCTATATAAGTCTGAGAGTGCAATTCTAAGTTCTAAGAGTGGATTCAACGAAGAATTAATAAGTAGGAATTTACTTGGTAAATTTGGTTCACTTATTAGAAGCTCAGCATATAGATCCATGGTCCCCATTCTAGTTGAGAACATTCTGCTTGTAAGACTCATTAATTGATTCGTGATTGATCAATTATAATCCTAAAGTTAGACTATGTCTAATTTTATGAATTTTCACTAAGCAAGGGTGAAATTGTAAAGAAAAGAGTTTCTAGGTTTATTTATTTATTAATGGACTTTATATGTCTAATTAATAATTAAATTAAATGACAATATTATTGAATAATCTATTTTAGTTATTAAATAATTAGTTTTGGCATTTAAAATGTTAGAATTGGAAAATCGAAAATAGAGATAAAATTTGATAAAACTGCAAAATCAAGTGAGGCCCATTATAACACCATGGCCGGCCACTTAATGAGATTTTTCAAATTAATATTTTCATTATTTTAATGCCAAATAATTCTTAACCTAAACCTAGTAGTTGCCTATAAATAGAAAGTGATGGCTCTGTCACAACACATGCTTTCACAAGTTTTCAGATCCTCTTTCTGACAGAAATTTCTCTCTTCAGAAAAACTGAGCCTTCTCCACTTTCTATACCTGGCCGAAACCCTCTATTCTTCTTTTCCCTTCATCAATTTCGACCCTAGTGAAAGAGTAAGTGCCCACACAAAGCAAGCAGTAACTCAATCATAGATTGGAAGACTGTGAAGGATCAAACTTGAAGAAGAAAGACATTCGGGCTCAGATCTTGATTATACTCTGCTACACAAAGGATACAAGGGTTAGAGATCTGAGTGGAGGAAACATTAATTTCGCTGCATCAATGTAAGATTTTCTTAACTTTATATGTGTTTAATTTATCGTTTTAGAAAGTTCATATTTAGGGTGTTTAAACAACATACTTGTGAGTAGATCTAAGATCCTGGTAAAACAAATTTCCAACAACTGGCCTCAGAGCCATGGTAATTGATTTACTTACAAGAAATTTGGATTTTAAACGATTGTTTGTTTGTTTTTGGATAGTATCATGTTGTATTGAGTGTTATTTGATGATTGATTGATGTTTGTAAATTTTCGTGAAAAATAATTGCGATTCTGTTTATAGAATTATTTTTGTTGGATAGTATGGAAAAAATTAAGCAAGTTACTTTTTTACAGAACTCAATTTCGATTTAATTTGAATTAGTTATGATTTTTTGAAGATTCGAAAAAATCGGAGTTGTGCTGAAATTTTCCTGCGATCCCGAAAACTGTCCGTACAACTCACAATTTTTTCATTTTTCTTTGTTTTTTCATGCTTTTTCATGGAATTAACTTCCGATTTTTTTGTGTAGTTTTGTATTAATAGATTTACTATTCCTAATTCAATTCTAATTATCATTATGAATTAATTTAATATTTTTTAAATTTAATTCAAGATATTAGTGTAATTTGAATTTTAAAATAGTAAATATATATCTTATTGCTTAATTATCTATCTTATTTTTAAATTTGATTATATCTTATCTTATTTTTAAATTTAAGGTCAGATTTTATACATATTTTTTTTAAAATTAAATCTTTTTTAAATATTTTGACCTTATTTAAATTTAAAATAAGATAATTATAATCATGTAATTTTAAATAGATGTAAGATATTTTGCTAACTTTTAAATTTTATTATTTTATTTATTTAAATTAAATTTAAAATCTGAAAAAGATATTTAATTTATCTTTTCTAATTTTTATTTAATTTTTATTTATAAAATAACATTTAAATTTTAAAAGTAGTTAGCAAATTTTGAAATGATATTTAGGTTAGTTGAAACCTAATTTTTCAAAATTGTAGGTTTAATTTTAAATATATATTTTTTTTTAAGTAATTTCGAAATTTAAATTAATAATTTTTTTTTTAATTTCAAAAATAAATATTTATTTTATTTTTTTATTTTCGAAAATTAAATTATTATTTTTTAATTAAATATTTTTTTATTTAATTATTAATTTCGAAATTTATTTATTTAAAATTAAATAAATTCTACTTCCAACTATACAGCTAACCTTGTTGCAGGAGTATGTGGTTTTAGCTTGTATGTAAGTTTTCAAAACCTATTATTACTTGATTGCAAATAGCCATGGTTACTTTTTGCCAGATCTAATGATTTGATGGCTCCCTTGGTCAAGTTAATAATTTGTAACAGGTAAATTTTACAATCTTCTTTCATCTGTGTATGACCTAGCAACATGATAACATCCATCCAAATGTGTACCTGTGTGAGCCTATGTGTTTATTTTATTATATAGATGCATATAGGTTGTTGCTAAATAAAATGTCACACCATGATAGATTTTATTTAGGTCCATTTAGTTATTGGACCTATTCAATTAATAACAGTTATTCATTTTAAGGTTAAATTCCTCTCTTTTGGGCCTTGTGTGAGAGTTGGGAGCCATAGAAGTGGGTACGACATACTGAACCCAGCACCCCCTCACATGAACTACCCCAATTGTGAAGGCCCATTTGCCTGATTTGAATAACTGTACTAGGTTAATTATATTAGTTTGACCTAATAAAATTGAATTAGCAACATAATTAACTTTTAAAATATATGAAATTTATTTTCATTTTAATATTTTAAAGTTAATTTTAAGAAAAACACTTTTAGTTTAGATATTATTTCTAGACAAACTATTTGTATTTTTCTTATATTAGTTGTAACAATTGATTTTTCTTATCTAAGTTATATTTGAATATTTGATTTAAATTTTAAATCAAGTTGAGGAATCCTAGGCATTAGTTATTAAAGATTCTTAAGATATTTTTTTTTTAAAGTTAATATCTTTTCGAATATTAACTTAAAATGGAATATTTTAGATATTTTTTAGGTTAATATCTTTTCGAATATTAACTTAAAAAGATATCTTCAAATTAAGTGGTTATAACTTAATTTTTGATATTTAATTAAATCAAAATTTGAAATTATTTGAGTTTAAGATTTTTTCTATATAACTTAAATTAGAAATTTTTCAATTTTTTTTTTAAAAGATACTTAGTCAAATAAGATATTTTCTAGATAGTAATTTCTAGACTACTTATTATTTCTAATATTTAAATAGGAAAATATTATACTTTGTGAAATTAATTATTTAAATAATTAATTTTGGTACAATTTTATTAAGTATATTTTTCCTAGTATTAAACTAGAAATTAATAATTAAGCCTTCTCTACACTTAATTATTATTTCTTGAATTTAATACATTTAATTAACTTGAAAAATCTAAATATCTAAGTTGATTTTCATCATGATACTTAAATATTTATTGATTTTTCATGACACTTAATTAAATAGAAAATTATTTTTAGGTTGAAATTTAATTTTTCAACTTAAATTTAAATAATTTTCAATATATATTTTTCTTTATTTTCTTAATCAATTTCGAAAATTGCATTTTAATAATGCAATATTTTTCGAATTTTTTATTTTGAAAAATAGATTGAGTTGTAAATTAATTATTTATTTTAATTAATTCTTGGGCCAACTTCAATCAATGATTTTTTTCATTTAATTGATTAATTTAAAATAAATGAATTTAAAATATATATATATATTATTAGAAATTGAATTAACTAGTCAAAAGAAAATCTAGATAGGTGATATTTTTGCTTGAAGTATTTCTTTTCTATTTTATTATTTTCGAAAATTGTATTTTTTATATACTTTAAATTTTCGAACTCAATAAATATATTCTCAAAGGAAATTTTTAAGTTGCTAATTATTTAATTTAATTCAACTTAAATTAATTTCCATAATATTTATATTTAAGATTATTACTAAGATGGAAATAATTAATTTTATCTCAATCACCATCTAAGTATAATTTTATAAATATTATATTAAATTCTTATTTTTGAATTTTAATTCTTAATTTCGAATTTAATGAGAATTTATTTATTAGAATAATAAAGAAAATACATTTTAAAGAATGAGCTTTTTTATTATTAAGATATTCGATCTCCATTGTGGGTTTTACACCGCGTTTGTTTTAGTGAGTAATCCTCCCTAATGGAGGATCGTTCATTAGCAATTTCACACCGTTTAATCTCGAATGATAAGTAGTTTGTAAGTGTTTTATATGGTATAGATCACCCTAATGGTGGCGACCAAATTTTACTTGGAAATTGCGAAACAATGGTAGAAGCTCATAAGATAGAATAGCCTTGACTCTCGCCTAAACGGGACAACGCTGGATTCTAATCTTGATCGAATAAAAGGTTGCTAGAATGTTTAACATTTTAGATGAGCTGACAACTCTATTCAATGGATGGTACTTTGACTCTCGCCTAAACGGGACACTGATATCAGTTTGTTGAAAAACCTTGGAAATTATTTAGGATTGAATTTTTTTTAAGTATTTTCTCATATCATTCCTACTTGCTATGTGCTTATAATTTCTGAATTGATTTTGTGTTAAACAATTATTAATTTCTATTTGTTGATTTCTGTTATTTTGTAGTATCCTGTATTATCAAAATGAATCCCATGTTATCACTGTTGACTGAAAACAAGCTGAATGGATCTAACTTTAATAAGTGGAATGAGAACATTAATATTGCTCTCATAGGAGAAAGTGCCTTGTTTGTTTTAACTGAGCTGTCACCTGAAGTGCCTGAGGATAATGCTTCCAAAGCTGTGAAAGAAAAGTATGAGCGTTGGCAGAAAGCAAATGACAAAGCTCTATACTTTATGCTTTCTAGTATGGTTGACACCCTCAAAACTCAGTTTTCTAAAACTGAGAAGGCTGCTGAAGTTATGACAAAGTTAAATGAGCTATTCGGTAAGGCATCACTTCAGTCACACTTTGACGCGACTAAGAAGTACATTAATGCACGGATGGAATCTCATCAAAACGTGCGTGACCATGTTCTCCTAATGTCAAGTTATTTCCAAGAAGCCCAGGATCATGGTGCTGAAATGGATAGTGCTACTCAAGTAAGTCTTATCTTGAATAGCCTGACTCCAGCATTTCTACCATACACATCAAATTATGTCATGAATAAGAAGGAAATTGACTTTCATGAATTAGTCAATGACCTTCAAACTTATGAAAATTTGATTGGAGGACCCAAGAAGAAAGGGAGCAAACCTCATAATCTTGGGAATGGTGATGGGACGATGAAACCTGAAGCAAATGTTGCCTCTGCTTCGAAGCCCAAATCGAAGAGGAAGTGGAACAACACCAAGAAGCGAACAAAAGCCATGAAGAATAAAAAGGCTGCTCCTTCTGGTGATGCAACACTTAAAGGAAAGTGTTTCTACTGCAATGAGAAAGGTCATTGGAAACCCCAGTGTCCTAAACTTCTTGCAAAGAAACAAGGTATTTCCATTTATAAACTTTAAGAGTTTTAGTGAATTATTATCCAATTGGATTTATGATTCTAGACTAACTTTGTTTATTTGTTCTCTTCTTCTTATAGGCCAAGCTACTTGAACTCAGATGAGTTGGATCAGAAAGCTGGACCAAGGGGTGCAATCGTCCAGATGAAGATGAAGCTCTTCAATTTATTTTTGAATTAATTGTTTTAGTTTAAAGACAATTTGGATTTCAAATTTTAGTTAGGGATATTTATCCCTGTTTTTCTCATATTGTTGCAATACATTTTTTTTAATTTATTATTAATAAAGTTTCTTTATTTTCGAAATCACCATTACAATTTATGAGATTGAGCTTCATTCATTTTATCTTCATCAATTATTACCACATTATATTTGTATGTTTGTATGTGTAAGTGTTTTTATTATTGATACAAATTCTATAATATTTACAACTCTTCATAGAGTTATATTAAATAAACACTAGAAATTATTTCTATGTTTATTAATAATTGTTCATTCTAATAGAATTATTAAGAATTTATTTAATAAAATGATATTTTGATCTGATAGGGGTGGAG